>NC_140046.1:2146164-2746164 GCF_963513975.1 Fringilla coelebs
TGGGGTTTTTTTTTTATTTTCATGTGGAACCCAGCAGAGTCTCTGACGGAAACTGTTGACCCTTCTTTGTGCTGTTTCTTTACTGTCTCGTCAAACATCTGGAAAACAGCATGTTTGCAGTCATTTCACAACATAATTTTGCATTTACATCATGTGTTATCTGGTAAAAATTTTCTTGTTTTTTCAAGGAGAGGGGGGGATAAAAGAAGAAAAAAAAAAAAAAGGAAAAGAAAAATCAGCGAGTCGAAGGCTGCCGTGAGGTCAAGTGGTGCCGGTGGATGCTGCCTGCACTGAACACATGTTCAGCTCCCAAAAGCTGAGGCAGTTCCCAAAAATTTGGTAACCATTAGAGCACTTCCTAAGTCAGTTCCGGATGTCAGGCCCGGGCTGGAGGGGGAAGGGGCGTTCCAGGAGAGGGATTGGGGCTGGCAGCTGATGCGGAGCACGCAAGGCAGAGCGAGACAGGAAAGAGCTGCTGGGGAGAGGATCAGGAGCTCAGCAGAGGAGCTGTGAACTCCTCATGCGACCCCGGGCACCTGAGGGCTCAGGATCAGAAAGGAAATTAAAGGATCATTTAAGTGGAGTGGGACCAGACAAGTTAAAATGACGATTTTCATCTCTGGGAAGGCAGTGCTGGGGTATATTGAATTCTTTGAAGTAAGGAGCTCTCTTGGTGGAGGGAATATTTCTGCTGCATTCCACGCTCTGGTTTAGCAGCTCCTCTAATAGAACCCGGCCCTAACTTTCCTAAACCACCTATTTATAGTGCTCAAAAGATTGGACTTTGGAGCACAGTGTGTCCCCTTAGCTGAATACTCTATGCTCCTTCCAATGATCTGAAAATAGCTACTTAGATAACTCCAAAATTCAAGTTACTATTAATTAATAAGCATAATTAGATTATTTACTTGTATTTTAATTAATACAGTAAATATTTTATCTTGCTTATGGTAATAAACCTGAGTGTGAGCCTGTAACTCTGCAGAAGTTCACGATGAGTTCACAGCAAAGGTTGTTTCTCTTTCCTTCCCTTTTTGGTGCCCGGGATTAAACCTTCAGTCAGAAGCTGCTCTGTCCCAGTGGTGCTTTCTGTGGCTTTGGGAATAGTTGGGCAGAGGTCAGGCCCAAGGTGCTGCCCCTCCAAGTCATGAGGAGGCTTTTTGATACCCTCACAGAGACCCTCTTCCTCCCCAGCTCAAAGGGAATCCATCCTTCAGTTTATATGGTCTGAAAAGCAAGTAGACAACAGTAAATAATTCTGGTTTGTTGCTTTAGGACTGGAGATTTTCCTCCATCAGCCTGAATTTCAGTGCTGGAGTCAGCTCACTGCAGGGATGTGATTCCTGGACCTTCCTGAGCTTTGGAAGTAGGAACAGTGGAAGATTCTTTTTTTTTTTTTTGATCTTTCCACAATCACTTTATCTCCATGGGCCAGATTTCCAGGTACCATAGAGATGAGTCTCAACAGGGAAAAAAGCCCCAAGCCCGTGGATGGCTGCAGTTGTGGTTTTGGAAAAGCTTGCTCTGGGATTTTTGTTCAACAGCCCTTGGATGGGAGGATGCTTAGTTTGCTGATTTGGGTGCCAGTGCTCAGTTTTCCAGCTCAGGGTTGTTTCTCAGAGGTGCTGGCAGCTGGGGGAGGCACAGGGGCTTGGGTGTGCATTCAGCTTGTTTCTGTGGTGTCCTTGGCAAGCACTGACTCAGTGTGGGGGGTTTGGACAATTTTAAGGAGTAATAAGAGCTATTGAAATATCAGCTGTTTCTGCAGTTGGAACATCATGCAGGAGTTTTAAAGGGATTGGATGCAGGGGGATGGGTGTGAGCACAGATAACCTATGCAGGTATTTTCTTTCTGAGATGACATCTGTTTAGTTGTGTTTATAAATAACCTTTGAAAACAAAAGAAACGGACAGAATATTTTCTTTTTTCCATTGCAGTAATACATGAGGTGCCTTGGGAACGTGTTATCTTCTATCCATTTCCTTTTCCTCCTCTTTCAGTTCATTGTACACTGATTTTTTTCCCTCTAGATACGTTAGGACGGCAGCACGAGGTATCCATGACCAAGTTTGTTTCCCTGAATGCTTTCTAGCAGGAGGCACAAGTACAATCCACTGAGTGAGAGGAACCAAGCTCAAGGGTGAGAGCTTTACCCAGCAAGTCCCTTTATCCAGTGAGAACAATTTGTGTGCAGGAGGCTTTTAAATAATATCTCCGAGTGCAAGTCCTGCTAAGCCTAGGAGGTAGGGATGGTTCAGTGGATGATGATTTTGATGTGGGCCGCTCTTCCTCGAGGCCAGTGAGCCCTCAGGTTCCTCCAAGGCTCTCGTGGTCTGCGCCTGAGTGTTGTTCTTTCCCGGAGAGTGCTGATTAGTGCCTTGCGGTGCGGCTGCTGATTTATCGCGGCCCGGAGCCGCCCCTGGGGGCCGAGCAGAAACACTCATGAAGGAGCCCTGATTAAAAAGAGTGGTAATGAAGACAAATGTTTCAGAGGGAGTCAAGAGCAAACCAGGCCTTGGCATTCCCACTGCTCCTCTGAGCTTTTGGAGAGGAGGTAACAGTGGCCAAAGGAAATATTTCCCCCTTGTTGTTTATTTCTCATGGCACTGGAAAAATTTTTCTTTTCCTCCTGGGTGTTCTAACTCTCACTTGTTAACTGCTTTTCATGCAGGGTTGCAATTAACCCTTGGCAGATACTTACCATGTTCCCTTTATATTCAGTCTATACATAAAGAAGTTTTTATGTTTTGACCTGTTAACCATTTTAAGATTCTTTAAACTTGACAGTTTCATCTAATTTCTCACGTCATTAAATCGTACTTTATTTTCCAACAGTCCATTCACAGGAGGTTTGGTGTTTGTTTGATATCTTTAATCATCTTTTTTCCACACTGCCCTTTTTAATAAGGAAAAAGAATGACAAAAAGTAATGCTTACAAACCAGGCTTTAAATCAGAGAGGTCAGAAAGTTCCTATCTAGCGTTGGCCGTGTAACTAGAGACAAGTCTCAAAAGCACATTGGTAGGTTCTGCATGGTCTGACACTTCTATTAATCAGGACTTCAGAACAAAAATAAATGCAATTATTTCACCCTATTGTAGTTTTTTGGTTTTAATTCTGTGGTTTTTTCCACTTTTAAAGACCAGCCTGAGCTATAATTAGTGTATGAAGTAAAAGCTGAGTATGTGGAAAAATGTGCCCTGCCTTTATTGGTCTTTGCATTCCACATGCAGGGATTAGATGGGTCTGTTAAAATCCATCCTGATCTCTGCAGGCACTTTCCTGTCAGGCTTGTGCCCGTGTGAGGATGCTGTGGATGCAGGGAGGAGCTGTGTGTGCTGCAGGAGTGTTCTCAGAGCAGCAGCGACTCTGAGCTGTGGCTCCTCCAGGGGAGCTGCTGGGGAAGGGGCAGCACTTTGCACTTGTCCTTGTGGGGTTTCAGCAGGTTCCTCTGAGTGCCCCTGAGGGGCTGCCCTGCCCTGGAGCACTTCCACCCCCCCTCCTAGTTTGGGGTTGTCTGGAGGGTTCAGCAATGTCCTCCTTGTTTTCTTCAAGACTTCAAAGAGGACAATTCCCAGTGCAGGGTGCTCCACTTGGACCTGTCCATCCCTCCTCTCTGAGCTTGGTTGTCCAAAACAACAGGAAAACAAAACCAAAGTGCAGCTGGGCAAGTGCAGACTGTGATCCTGCATCTCAGCCAAGCCTGCTGCACCCCCAGGGCTGGGGGCTGTGGTGGGCACTGTCCCTGTGCCCTCCCTCCAGCTGTGCCAGCACTCCTTGTTCCTTCCTTTGGGAATCACGTGCAGAGCTGGACTCTTCTGGCCAGTGACACATGTGGATGGCCCTTTGCATTCAGGGAGAATTTCAGGGCATTTTCCAAATGTTAATTAACTTTCTCATGAAATTTTAGCTCATGCTTTGCTTTAGAACAACATTCTGACCTATCATGCCAAAAGGTTTTTTTTCTTCCTAAAATAGTGTGATAAAGGAACAGTTCATCCAAGAAAAAAAAACAGGGAGAAGGGTTTTCTCTGATTGACTGGCCTCGTTCATGATGCACCCAAAAGGTCAAAGACTGTTTTGAGAAAGTATTTTAAAGGATGGGTCTGTGTTTTCTCTCTGTCTGAGAAGCTACTTGAGCTTCCATGGTAGTTCTTGCAGAGTTAAATAAACTCACTGTGCATCTAAGGCTGCTCTTTAGTCTTACACTGATTCTAAATCTGATAGTTCCAAAGTATTAGAATGTAAACGTTGTCCAGCATTAGGCTGGAAAAAGGAAACTAAAATTAAGGTTTTTAATACACTTTTGTCCAAGTGAATTATTCTTTAGGGTAGAGACAAAGAGTGGAAGCAGCACTGCAGAGTGTGCGCTTCATGATGAGTGAAAGGTTGGGTGATCTGATGCCAGATTTCTTAACTTTTATTTTTAAACTTTTTTTACTTAACTTTAAAAATCCAGCTTGACATCAGAAGCTTTCAAACCTGGCTGTGAAATTTTAGAAGTGGCTTTTGAAAGTTATTTTTGAAAGCGCCGTTTTGTACCCCTCCAAATTCCATTGTTTCAGTTCCAAGTGAACTAATCTACATTTGCTCCACAATCATCCAGAATTCAGGAAATGCTGATTACATGTGGCTAAGTGAAAAGTCATGTGAGCTGTTTGATGTGAGAAACTGAGTGTTCAGGGGAGCTCCATCTCGTTAGGAGCAGTGTCTGGACCATGAAGAGATCACAGCAACTGGTGGGAGCTCGGTGGCACCAGCCTTTGTCCCTGAGCCATTGTACCAGTCAGAATTTTGGGAATTTTTGGGTTTAAATCTGATTAACTTGTGGGTGTTGGAGAGCTAGTTTGAGACTGGCATTGCTGCACTAGTCAGTTTGCATCACCATCAGCTGCCCACTAATTATCAGGAAATTTATAGCTGCATTAGGTAAATGTCACTTCACTGCAGTGGCCTGGAATAAGAGCGTTTTCTGCTCTGAATTAGCACCATGGGCACGTCTCAGTGAGAGTCTATCCAAGCAAGGAAGGGTTTGATTTATGCACAGGCTTATTAGGGCTTTGAGAAAGGGTAGCTGAAAGATGTTGTATTGCTTTTTTGAACCGTAACATCTCCCCATCGTAAATGTGTGTTTGTTCATTCATTAGGCACAATCACATGGAAAGTGTTTAAAAAGAATTTGCTAATTCCAGGATGGAGCTGCGTTCAGCAAAGTGGGATTCTGTGTGTGCTCCATCTGCAGGAGCTCTTCAGAAGGATCATCCAGAACTGGGATGGCTTGGTCCGAGTTCCTTTTGGTGAAATTCAGTGTTAGGGGATGTGGTACTTCTATAGATCTCAGCAACTCTTCTCAGCTGGGCCAGAATTAAATAATATCTCCTGGATTCTTATTTCTGAGCTGCTCAGTAGCCTTTTTGACAGAGATTGTGGGCAGAGAGTCTGTAAGGATGGACTCAGGGATGTGCACTCCTAAAGGCTCAGCAGAAATGAAACTTCAATGTCCAAAAAGTCCCCACATTCATTCATAATGTCCTGGAAATGAAGTTCCCAACTCTTCCCAAAAGATGATTGTAGAATTCATGGTACTTCAGAATGATGCCAGAGTGTCTGCAGAGCTGTCCCCATGAATCCTCCCTGAACACCAGGGTGAGTGATGGCTGCTCCTCTGTGCATGACGACATCTCAGCAGCGCCAACTCTACAGAAATAAAAGTCACCACTTAAGAAATGCTGGCTGCATTCTACACAGACTTACCCTTTACATCTGTTTGAAGGAGCTGAGCAGCTTCAGGGGTCCTTTTGCAGCAGCACCCAGTGCTGTGCAGGGGAGGTTTGCTGCAGTTAATTAGGCGCTGGAGGGGATTTAAAGAAAGTCGCTGTCCAGTATTAAGCACTTGCCTTCCCTTCTGTTTTCCCTCTTGCTGCTTTTATGGTTCAAAGTGATGCAGATCAGACAAAGCTTTTGCTGCATTCAGCCACCCTTTCTTCTGTGTCAGGAGCACCAGCACTGGCACCCAAACCACCCACTTCAAAAGGGTCTTTGTATTAGATAAGAGCAGACACTTACACGTCCTTGTCAGAGGAATATCATTCTTACAAAAACCAATTCTGCCTGCACAGTCTGCTCAGGGCTGTATTGAAGTTGCTTCCCTTTGTTCTTCCTAAAATACACTCCCCAAAACCCCCTTCTGCCAGAACTCCCAATTCCAGCTTGCAGTGCAAGGGAAGGGTTGAAATTCTGGAAGTAAATTCAGCCCCAAACAGGGTTAATGCCCCTGCTGGCATTTAAAACTGTCTTGTGAGGAAGACTTTGTCTCTTCCCCCTGCACAGTTGACAGTCTTGAGTTCTTCCCAGTGCACTCAGCAGGAAAGCAGTGACTGGGGTTTTTATATAGTGTGTCTCAATATTTCATTATTGGGGTGGTTTTCCTTGGGAATATGAATTTTTGGAGCAAGATCAAGGCCTGAAAGCAGACATCAGTCCCTGTACATTGTAAGCAGGTTTGTGTCAAGGTACCAAACATGGATCTGATGCTCCCTGGAACCTGCTGGAAAGTCTGTCTGCTCCAAGAGGCAGCCAGGGGAAGGAAGCTCTGTTCTCCCCTGCCAGGCTGTATTTAACTGCACACCTGAAACTTTAGTTTTCAGCATGAAATTTTATTTGATTTACCACTGTGTCAGTCAGATTTTAAGGATCAGTAAGAACTAAATACGAATCTTCTGTTTCTCTGGTCATTAGTGCTCAACCTGCCAAAGTTTTACTGAAGTGCTACGTGCAAAAGAAATTCCTTTTTCCTGGCTGCAGAAGACTCAGTGCTTGGCAAAGTTGAAATTCCACTGATGTAAATGGGTATCTTCAATCATAGCCTAAAATTGGGCATTTTGCTGAAGATTCTATTGCATTATTTAAAACCAGTATTTGAAAGAATCTTGAAACCTTCACATGAAAAGATGGAAGAGTTAAAATAAATAAAATGAAAGGATATGACAGAGAATCTGCTGGAGTTCAAAGGTATTGTTACTGCATCTGTCTGTGTGCACACACCTCTGCATCTTTCCAGTTTGCTTTGCTTGCCTTGGAAGCAACAAATCACAGAATTCTGCATTGGTTTGGTTTGGAAGGGACCTTAAAGCTCATCTAATTCTACTCCTGACACTTTCCACTGGACTGTGTCCTGTCCAGGCTGACCTATGCAGAAAAGAAATTATTTATTGTTTAGTAGACAAGCTGCACCTCCCTGTTCAGTCACTAGGAACTGTGTGGATAATCTGAGCTCAACAAAGTGCAAATGTCTTCTCTGAATGCTGATAGATCTCCACCAGGACTTGGCAAAAGGAATTGTGTAAATCCTGTGGCCTTTGCAAGGAGCTGACAAAGCAGGCAGAGGTTTGGAGCAGCTGCTGGCTCAGTTCCTTCAGCATCAGCTGATGTTTTAGGGCCTTTCCTTGGCCATTAGCAGTAAGTTATGAGAAATAAGTTTTTAATCTCTCTTTCATATTTTATAGTGATTCACAGTGATATTGAGCTCTTTTTCCCAGTGGGAGAACAGGCAGCAAAGTCTGGATTCATTGACAAAATTCTCCAGTCCCTGGCAGCAGTGATGACCTGATCAGGGATGGCTTCCCCCTCACTTTAGCTCTGAGCCCATCTGAGGGCTGCATTCATATTCTTTTTCAACCAAGATCATTCTCTATTCCAGAAGTTAAAACATTCCTGAGATGGCAAATGGCTTGGAAGGTTTGCCTCAAAAGATGCCTAATTACTGTGTGTATTTATTGCTCTCATTGTCAATGCTGGTCTCCAGGGAAACAGGTGAGCTCAGGGCAAGTGCTGGGAGAGGGAGAGGAGGCTCCAGCCCAGCCATGGCAAGGGGCTGAGCCTTGGGGTGCCCCCAGCCTGGCATCCTGGAGCCTGGTTAATGTTTGGAAGCTGGCAGGTTGCTTTTCTGGAATGCAGGAGTGCATTGCATCCATCCCTGGAACAATCAGAGGAGGGTTTCTCATCTGCAATAGTAAATTAATAAACAGCCAGACTGTTCTGGCATCAAACTTTTATACCTGTGCTTTTCTATAAGAAATGACCTTATATAATTAGGTACATTACAGTGACATGAATTTATTATATATGTATATATATAATATGGAGCATTGGATATTGGAGTAAAATCTTGCTATGTTCTAAACTGGAAGTGTTCTGACAAGCACTATTTGGGTAAAAACCACATTTTCCTCTAAATTTAATCTGATTGATCATTTTGCAAATGTGTTATTACTTTGATGCAAACAGAATTCCAGAATGGATGAACTCACTCCTCATGCACCACAGAGGCAGTTTTGATGCTGATTTGATTTATTGCTGCCTTTTTCCATGTTTCATATAGAGCTGCTCAGAATTAAACATGCTGCTTTAAAAATACTTGGTGCAGCATTCCCAGAACATACATAATTTTGAGCAACTTTCCTGACAATTGCTTTTTTATGGGCCTTGATGGAAGCAAAGGACAATCTTGCCATTCCCTGGAGGAGCATCTGCCTTTGCAGACAGAGACACTGCTGAGATTTTATGCAGGCTCTGAGTGCAGCCTCCCAATTTGGGACCGGTTGGGGAGGTGGAGCTGGGGTGCAGGGATGTGGCACCGTCCCCTGGGAGGGCTGGTGACACTGGAGTGTATCTTTGTGTAGGATGTGGCAGCCTGATGGGGTGGGATCCTCGGGATGGCCGCTCCCAGTCCCTCATCCCCTTTCCCAGGACGCTGCTGAGTGGAGCCCCAGTGTGATGTTTACCCAGCCAGCTCTTAAATCCTTGTTAACCAGCTTGACAACATGAAAGCAAGACATGGGGGGGCTTTTATTTAGTCAAATATTTTTGGGCACCGTGGAGGGGGTCAGAAAGGAGAGAGTCAATGACTCCACAAGTGTCCCAGGCTCTCTTGTTTCTCAGGCTGGTGCTGGAGCAGTTCCTGCTCCCCACTGAATGCAAATAATGAACGTTAATCCAGCCTCATTGTTCCAGGGTCAAACACCAAATAAAAAGGAATCAGTCAGGGTGCCAGCGTGGTAAATTGTGTTTGTTTGCTTTGTGCATTAGGTTGGGGTCTGCCTCCCTTTTTGTGAGGCGTTTTCAGCGTGTGCTTTTCACTCCCCGTGTGCGAGGGAGAGCAGGACTCCAGCTGGGCTCCCTCCTCCTCCCGAGGTGAGGACTTTTGTCCTCTATTTGTTGTTATGCAACATTGTGCTGCTTTCAGTGATGAAGGGGGGGGGAAAGGGCTGCCAATATGACTGTGATATTTGGATGATTTATCTGGTTCCTCTTCTGAGTAACCTAACTTTGACATTACCCGTGAACTCCGAGCCGTGCTTGCGTTGTTCTTGCTGGTAGAAAACACAGCAAGGATGTAGTGGGTAATTGAACCCAGATGCACCCAGGGCTGCTCAGCCAGACTGTTATTTTAGCCTACACTAGTAGGTTTTTAATACGAGTTTGACCTTACTTTGAAACATTCTCAAAATACCATACTTTAATATCAATTTATGCACTCTTGCTTTAAGAGTGGGGCAGAGTCACTGGAAAAAGTAATGAAACACTTTCTACCTGTTAATGCAGGAGATAGAGAAAGAGTTTTGGAGTTAATTTATGTGTCTAAGGGACAAGCTTCACATGCTGCCTGTCTAATTGGGGTTTTATCCTGTGCCTGGGATTGGGATTGTGACCATCAGGGAAAACCCATCAGTCAGCATTCCCTGGGCCTGCCCCTGCAGAAGAAGGCACATGGGGCAGGGAGGCTTTAGGTGCTCTTTAGGAAGATTTGCCCCAAGTCCATATCAAGAAGTTATTAAACAGAGTTTAATGGCCATGGTAAATATTAATCTTAATTATTTTTAATGGGAGGTGAATGCTTTGTTTATGTGTTCTGTGAGGTTAAGCTGTGTTAAACAGCTTAGAAATGCATTCCTGATTTAAAAAAGAAAAACCAAAAAACCCAACCAGCCCATGCTTCTCTGGGAGGGTGGCAGTTTGATTTTGACATACATGTAATGTACTTTCCATACCCATGCTGTGTTTTCCTAAAGGAGGAGCTGCTAATGGCAGGAGGGAGCAGAGCCCTGTCTCCCTCCTCAATACGTGCTTTGTCAGTAACAACTGAGCACAAAAAAAAAATCTGATGTATAATTAAATTTCCTGTGAAGATAGCATACCTATTTCTGTTTAAACAGAACTGGTTTTCATTTATTATTGCTCCACTCAGGTGGAACCCAGCTTGCTGCCTTTCTAATGTGTCTGAATAAGTATTCTTTAGTAAAGAATAATAAAGGAATTAAAGTTTTGTGGTTGTACATCAACAGCTTGGAGTAAAGTAATAGCGAAACAAGATTTTGTGGTAGATCTTGAAGTTAAATACTTAAACTAATTAATTTTTTCAATTTCACTCTAATTTAGGGCTAATTCTTGTAATTGCTTGTGGTGAAGCAGAGGAGGGGTATTTAAGGGATATTGAGAGGGAGAGGGTTGAAGTTGTTTTAAATTGTTCCTGGGGTATTGCTGTGCCCAGGGATGCTGTTCCCTCCCTCTGGTCCAGAGCTCGGTGTAAAAGCCGAGGCTTTAATGGGAGCGATGGTGGCAAACGGCTTCAAACCTGTTTGGCTTTGGGCACTGCAGCCTCAAATGCAGAGAGCAAGAAATTAAAAATGGGTTCGTGTTTTTCTTTCTGTTCTCTTATCAGAAATGTTCACTCAGACTATAACAACTGTTAGAACAAGATAACAACTTCAGGCCAGCTGTCAAATGTTTACCATTATCAAACCTCTCCCTAGGGTAAGATGCGACTTTGGCTCGCCTCACCGGCAGTAATTTAATTTTTCCTTCGTTCTGACTCGGAAATGGCAGCATTTTTCAAAGCTTCCTCCCACTGATGGCTGAAATTTTCCTTGTGAAATGATTTCCACCAGTCTTGAATCTTTCTTGCTTCTGCCGTCTTCACCTTTACTGATGGTTCTGCAACTCATCACCAGCTATGCGAACTGACAGTTCACATCCTGGGGCAGCAGCCGGGGCTGGCCTGCAGAAAGGAGCAGCCTGACCAAATTTACGCTCACAAGATCTCTTAATTCACAAAAGCATTTGCTCCAGTTCCTGCTCTCTGCTGCAGGGGCTTTGGGGGGGTGAGCAGGAGCGGTCGGAGGGGAGAGAGGCTCTCTTCACACTCTGCTGAGTACACAGCCTTGCGAGATGAAAAACAGACGGAAAGAGACATTTCCAGCCATCTTGCTGATCTGTGCAGGGGTTCACTGAACTGTGCAGCATAGCACCAGACCCATGTATCATTTAATGTGCTAATTTCTGCTTTGGTTTGTTGTTTTTTTTTTTCCCTGAGAGAAGGAGTTTCTCATTTTGTTGACAAGCACATTAAAATTAAAAGTGGGAACAGTTAAAAGAGAACCTAAAAATGTAAACTCGATACCCGCCGATTCCTTCCTCCTTTGACATCAGAGCCATGGAGAGATCTGCTTAGTTTTGAAAAGCCTCTGACAAATGAGAATAGTCAGAATTAGTTTTCTATTTGGTCTGAGCTGCACGGAACATCGTGACTTTTATTTTTTTTTTTTCTTTTTTGCCTCCCTCACAACCTGAAACACATGCCATATGCTTGCCCAAATGCTTCCCCTTCTTGCACTGCGAAACTTTTGTTCCATTCTTTTCCTGGAGAGGGATTTTGTTCCCTCTCCCACCCAAGGCAGTTTGCAGCCAGAGAAAAGTGATGCTTCCCCTGGCCACAGCCACAGCCTCCTACCGAAAGGTCACTCAGACACTTTTTTTGGGATTCTTTGGCTCTCTCTTGAAAGCTTCTCCCAAGAATAAAGCATTTTGCATTTTTGTGATTACTTTGGAGGAAAAAATGTGCTATAATACCAGAATGTAAATGCAGGGGGAAACAACATTCCAAGTAACCTGATCACACTCCTGTAGTATTTGCTTTGGTACTTTCCTGTCATTTGCTGTCCAGTTGCTTAAGGAGCAGCTGCACGGTCTGGTAAATTAATAAATGTTGTAGGCAGAAGTTTAGACAGAAGAAAAAGTGTGGTTTGTACTAACACAGATCCTGATCCTGTTAACTGGTATTCTAATTGAGGGGAGAGGAATCTCTTTACCCTTTTTCATGTGCAAAGCAGTTCTGTCTCTCAGTAATGGTGGGGTTTTACAAAATAAATAGAATATATATATTTGTAACGGGATCTCATGTCCTCAGCATTAACTCTGCTTGTATGTTCTGTTTTTGGAGCTTTTGGGCATTGTGAGAAATATATGAGAGATTTGCAAACAGGGGCAAGGAAGGGTCAGATGTATCAAATCCATGGATTCCAGCAAGCAGAGACCCTGCCTTAGAAATGTGAATTAATAGGAGAGCTTCCTTCTGCACAGACTTGGAGGAGCACAAACTAGTGGTGACTGGTCGAGGTATTTGTCATCCTAATAAACTGACAAAATGGAAAAATAAACACCAATCTTATCAGTCTGCATTTTTTGTTGGGGATGAAAGTGTTTGAAGAAAAATCATAAAGGAATCCATGGTAGCTCAAGGAGGTTAAACTCAACAGTTGTTCCCTTTGAAGTGTATGACCACGAGGTTAATTGCCAAAACTGCTCGTGGAAAAGGTGGTAACAATTTAACAAGACTGTACAACTGCAGGACTCAGATGAATATCAGGTGTTTGCAGATGGGCTGGGTTGGGGGTTGGGGGGGTGGGATTTTGGGTTGTTTTTTGGTTTGGTTTTTTTTTTTTTTTTCACCTAACAGGAAAAGGGGAGAAAAAACCAGAATGAGAACCAGGGGCCGGGTCGGGAGAAGAAAAGCCCGACTAAAGAGCCAATAATTCCTTGTTTGCTTTGCCAATGAGGCTGTAATTGGGCGGGAGGTCAGCGGCAGCCCCGGCTCCGCTCAGCCCTCGCATCCCTCCCGTCCCTTCTCCGGCTCCGCGTTCGTTCATCCAGCCGGGGCTGCGCAGCTTTGGCTTTGTGCTTTCGCTGCTCACAACCCGCTTCATCCCAGGATTTATTCTTCTCGAGGTTCGTTTGTCCCTTTCTGAAAGCTCCACACTTCCACATCTTTCTTAATTTAGTGGGAACAAAGTCTTTAAGGCTGGAATTCCCTGAAGCCCTCCAGAAACCCAATTAGGTCAATGCAATATCATAATTGGGGAGCTGAAATCCCTTGCCATTAGTTACACTGGGTAAACAGAGATGCAGAAGTGTGATATGAACAGAAGGTGAAGAAATTCTTTTAATGTTGCTTTGCACTTCCAGAGACGGAGAACCTTTATAATTTTAACAATATCATCAGGGTATTTTAATTTTGACAACTTTCTTGGAATTCAGCAGTGGGGGTTTTTTCCATCTATAGCAATTTTATGGAACTTGGAAAAATGTGTGCAAAGAGCAGCTTTTTCAAGCTATTTTCTTGTAGACAGAGTTGGCAATGCCTGAAAACAATGAGGAAAAAAAAAATCTTTGAATCGTTAACTAAACTCTTTGAACCTCAAAGAAACTTTGTTTGTGATGGAAAGCTTGCTCACCAGTCACAAAATCCCTATTTACATTGGTTTTTCTCTGTCAGATACCCATAATGAACTGCTAGTTTTATGAACAGCAACTCAGATAATACTTTGATGGCTCAGTGTTCATCTGAGCCATTGGCAAAACTTTGAAACCTTTCTAGTACAACTCAATTTAGGTGCTCAAAGTAGCCAAAGCAGCAGCCTGGATCCTAAATTTAATGCAAGCTGTAATTTCTCCTGTGTTGTTTTGCTGTTTACATATTGGGGCATTAAAAGCAGAACCTCTTGTGGGGAGAATCCTCCCTGTGCAGCGAGTGGAGCTCTGTGCTGCAGCTGCAGCATCCCGGGATGTGCTGCTCCCCTCCCAGCAGCCAGGAAATGCTGTGTGCTGATGATGGGATGGAACTCAGGAGGTCACATCTCCCTGCTCTGGTGAGGAATTGGGGATTTGGATCAGGGAGGAGTCACCCAAATGATGACACTCTCAAGCACAGCTTTTAACCCGTTGCCATTTTTATAAACAGAATTAAGTCCCGAAGTCGGGTGTCTGTGAGAAGTGGTTGCAGCTGAAGGGTGAGGGTTTAGAAACCTCCAGTTCATCCTTTCCTGTGAGATCTGAGAGCTCAACTGGCTGCCAAACACCTTTCAATCTGCTGTGGCATCTTGTCTGCCTTGAGCCATTGCTGTTTTTACAATTCAGTTACAGCCCTCACACTGTTCCTGTGCCAGGGATGTTACACAGGTGGCAGGAACCCCAATTCCAGCCCTCCAAAATGTACCTGCCAGTCCTGGTTTTTTATTAAACATACCATTTATAGCAATGGTGTTATATAAATGTAATTCACACCTCTGAAGGGGCAGAAGAGCTCAGTTTACAAGAGTGATACCTCTGCAGCGTTGATGGAGACTCTGCCCATGAAGACAATGGCACGATGAAACCAAATATTGCTTGGTACAGACCTTATTTTATTATATTTCAAACGAAGGTGGTCTCTGATGGGATCCAGCAGGTCAGTGTGACTCAGCAGACAGACAACCTTTGCTTTTTTGGGCTGGCAAGCAAGTCTCAGCCAGGGCAGAGAGGAGCCAACCCTCATTCAGTTTTAAACTTTATTAATATTTCCTCTTCATTATAAAAACACAAACTCACTGCAACACAAGAAGGGGAAGAGATTCTTCAACATCATTTTTATTTGTTTAAAGAGGAGCAGGGGCAGAAGAGAGAAAAGTAGGCTTTGCAATCTGCATATGCAAATGCTGCAGTGATTCTCCTAGACAGGAGGAAACTCTAACTCTCAATAGATATTTATTTTCTAAATTGGCGACAGACATGCAAGCGAGAACGTTCAAATGACTTCAGCTCTCTTTCTGCCTTCATTATGTCAGCCTTGCAGATCACATATGGCATTATGGAAATCACTAAATGAAAACCATATTGATCAGCATTGAGAACAAATGTAAAAAAGCTGGGCTGAAGGAGGAGAGGTGGAGAACTCTGCTCCTCTCTTCAACCAGATAGGCCCTCGTTAAGGCCTTTAATCATTTATTAATGTAAACTCCCTCCTTCCCTTTCCACTCAAATTACCTCAGCCATAGAGCATCCTGCTCCATTTATCTTTTAATGTTTCCTTTATTTAATTTATTTTTAAGCTATACATTATACTTTTATTACAAAATCAAGGTTTGTTGGTTTTTTTTCCTTTTCTAAAGGACAGTATTGAGCAAGCAGATTTGATGAAAATGCTGCTGCCTGAGCAGTGAGGGGAAGGAGCAGGAGCAGGAGTGATTTTTGGAGTGGTTTTTCTGTGGATGGCAGCCTTGGTGTGCCAGAGGACTGGCAGTGAAAAGGAGTGTGTGTTACAGAGCCTCCCCCCACTTCACGCTGTTTGTAATTAAGGTTGTGTCAGCATTTCCATCATAAACCCTTGTTTACAGGGTTTATAATTCAGCTGTGAAAATTTGCTCCAGGCCAGATTTGACATACAAGGGCTCAACCTCACAGTAAAGGAGGTTTCTGCCCTCCCTCCCTCCCTCAAACCTAAAAGCTACTCAGCTACTGCCTGGAACCTTGCTTCAAAAGAAGAAAAAGAAGAGAAAGGTGTAGTGGTGGGGTTTGGGGGAAAATTGGAAAATATTATTAACCAAAAAAAGCCTTGGGCCAATGTCCTAAGTAGCTCTAAAAATCCTGTGGAGACCTTTATGTGACTGTGCCGTGCCAGTTTTAGGAGATTCGGGGTTTCTGGTCGGGCAGGGGATCACTGACTTGTAGTCATTCATCAAAATCTTGAGTGATGGACATCTCAATTCTGGTGTCCATTTTCTTAAACACTCTGTCATTGCCTCACAGTTTAGTTTGCAATTTCCATGACAATAATGAAGGGGTTCTGCTCTGAAATTCGTGCTGGTTTCTGCTCAGGCTGAAGCTCTCGCTGGCCCGTGGGGTATTTCCCAGTACCCTGTCAGCTGGGTAATGTAGGCTGTTCTTAGGGATAATAATATACTTTTTACTTGGAATCTTCATCTTTCCCACAGCAGAAATAGTTTCACTGGCATTTTTGAATCCATTTGGTTAAAAAAAAGAAAAGAAGTTGGATTTGTGCGTGCGTTCGGAGCAGTTGGGTGCCTGTTGCATGCGCATTTAAAAAGAATTCATAACAATCATGAAGAAGAGGCAGAATGATCTCCCTGTGCCCCACACAGATGAGGAAGGTGGGAATGAGCAGGAAGCTGCCCTGGGTTGGGAGCTTTGCTCCAGGTCTGGCTCCGTGCGCCTCGTGGGCTCCCGGGCACGCTGCTCCGGGAAGAGCTCGTCAGCCCGGGCTGGGAATTTCTGGGCTGCTGTCAGTTTTAGTTAAATCCTTATCATTTTAATGTTTTCATATCCTCTGTGATAACAGACTTCAAGTCTCAGCCATGGAGATGGCTCCTGATTGATATGGAATGATCCTGGCGTCACACGCTGCGGCGTGGATGTCTCATTTATTTTAAGTGGTATTCCAGATTCTTTTTTTTTTTCCTTTTTGGAGGAGACAATTCCTAAGGGGCAGCAAAGATACATACAGTGATGTATCTCTAAAATATGTGTGTAAAATGTATTCTGCCCTTCCTCTTTCTTGCACACTCACCCACTTCCAACTTCTTTTCCTCTTTGACTCGCATTACAATCCTACTTTCCTTCCCCTGCTCTCAACATCAAACAGTCTATAAATTACAGCAAGAGTGCTGTCTGTGGCAGACATACAGTCCTTGTTTGTGGCAGAAGAGCAGAGCATTAAACAGTGAGTGGACTATGCAGAGAGCTCTCTCTCTCTCCCCGTTCCCAGTGGGAGTGTTGTTTATAGAGCATTATAATTTATAACTGAAGAGAGTGGATTTAATTTCAGCGGAGGGGGCTCGCCAGCGGGGCGCCAGCCTGCAATCATATGAATCAGCAAGCTGCAAACTCTATTGAATGGAAAGTATTATCGTGGCCACAAACGGACACTGTTTCTCCTTAAACAACTCCCTCGGTGCAGGAAGACCTTGTCTTCATTCATCTATTTTACATATCTACTCCTGCTTTAATTTTGCTGTTTCCTAAAAGTCTTTTTCTTTTTCGGGCGCATCTTTTCTTTTTTTGCTGCCTGACTTCCTGGTCTGACATTGGAAACTGATTATTGTCTGGATGTTGCTGATTTTGTAGCTCTTAAAATTGCCTTTGCTTCTTAGCGTGTGTGTTTTGTTTTTAGGTTCTGAAATGCCATTTCCCTCTGATCCTGTGTACAAGCAACTTTTATGGGAACCGAAGTTAAACATGCAAACAAGAGGATGATAATCCATTAGCATTAATATTGTAAAATGGTAGTCAGATTCAATCACAGGAAGTTTTATTTAATCATGGATGTTTTGTGCATTTCTCTTGCACAAATGGAAACTCTTCCCCCCCCCCCCCCTTTAGTTTTGGAGAAGTTTAGCACTTTGTCCTTTGAAATAAGACCATCAAATCCATAACAAAGCTGGATGAGTTTCTGAAATACTTTCAAGCTGCCTTTGCTTTGATTGTGTTTTCTATCAGTTGTTTTTGTGCTCTTTAGAGGGGGGCTGACCCGTGAGGTGATGTTTCCTATAAGGGCTTTATGCAGCTCTTGTAATTTATTAGACATTTGCAAGCAGAGCAGTAACACAATGCATTAACAGCCTGTGGCAAGTACCAATTTTACACAAGTTACATTTTTTTTTAGCTTTCTTTCTATGAAGTAATGGCTAAGCTTTAAAAAATCCCCAGCAGTGGGATACAGGACAGGTGGGATGGAACGATGGACTTGTGAGCTGGGCTCCTGGCAGGTAATTGAGCAGCAGAATACCTGAGAGCTGCTCCCTGTCTCCCCTTCAGAGCAAAGTTTCTGTTGAAGTTTCAGCACTTTTAAGGAACAGAACCTTTTCTTTTTAATCATAAGCCGCAGAAAATGCTGCTGCTGTGTCCCATGGGGCTGCCCTGCCTGGGGAAGGGGTGCTGGGAGGGCACCACTCCCATGGAAACCCTCCAGAACTGCTCTCCCCCTTCCCAAAGGAGGATTTCCTGGTAGGGGAGGGCACAGGGCACTAGGGGAGGGTGTGTTAATGGTGCAGCTTGTGTCCCACACAGCTGGGCACAGGGATGGTGCTTCTCCTCCCTGCCCTACATATGGATCTGCAGACCTGACTAAGGAGCTTTGTGTGTCTAGTGCTGATTGAGTGGGGGCTGCCCTGCTCTTCCCCAGCAGAATCTGTGCCATGGCATTCATTCCTGGGCATTCAGGAGGTAATTGCCCTCATTCTGCACTCCTTCCCCAGGAAAAGCTTTGCCTTGGGATGGCAGATCTGCTGCCATGCCCGTGTGAGAGGCAGCTCTGGAGGTGTTTCCTCCCCAGAAACTCCCCTGCTGCGTTCCTGCAGATATCAGCAATGACAAATGGCAGCTTATCTAATGTCTTTGAAATAATTGTGGCTTTTTTGGTTCCATATGCTCTGTAATTTTGCCTGACTTAAGACAAAGTTGTGCAGCTCCACAGTTTGATGGATCTGATCGAAGCTGTGCTTTTGTTCAGCAGACAGAGCAGGGGCATCAGTCTCTCTTTGCTTTGCATTGCATTTATGAGCATAATAAAGTTATTGCCCTCGTTTTCACAGAGAGATTGTCCTGCATTAGCAAAAAAAGCCACATAAATTATTTGCAAATGAGTGGCTTGTTTTTGCCTATTGATTTCCCAGAAGTGGCAAAATGCTTTAGCTTATGTTCACGACTATTTATAAAATGTAAAATGTATTTTTCTCTCTGCCTCTTGGCACAGACAGTGAAGTTTGTTAAAGGATTAAAGGCTACATCCTACTGTTCCTCCCTTCACCATTCCACAGGCTTTTAAACAGTCTCCTTGACTGTATTTTATATGCTTAACTTCATGCTAAATTCCAGAGGTACATGAAATAATCGTAGCTCTTGAATTCCGTGGCACCACGTACGGCCCTTTTGGTCCCCTCAGGGGGAAAAAAACGTTGTAAAATCCAAACCTGTAGGTAGATTGGAAAGATACAGCTCTGTACCTTCCAGTTTCACCTCATTACCTCTTTTGTATGTGTAAGAACTGTTCTGCACCCCAGAATGATCGTGTTTTATACTGTTTAATTCTGAGTCAGAGCTAGTAAATATTTTGGGCACACAGAGTAAACTAGTTAGTGTTTAACTTTGGCTTGCAGAAACCAAGATGATTCACAGTGTTAACATTTTAATTTCTTGTTCATTCTGAATGCAATGGGAGTGAATTAAATTTGGCATTTTAAATCATTAGGGATTAAATTTAGTTCCACTTTTTTCTGAATTATTTTCTCAGCATTTTTGAGAACATTTAAAATGCTGGAGTACTGTAAAAATATTTTGCACTCTGGTTGGAAAGTAGGATGGTCTGTGACTGGAGCTTTCCTTTTCTCTAAAAGAAAATATCTACAACAAATGTGAGCAAAACCTGCTACGTGTTTAAAATGAACAGGAGCAGCAACATCACCTGAAGTACGGTCAGATGCAATTGTAGCATTTTGAGTGCAGCAGAGCAATCTCTTGAGGAATGCTCAGTTAGGGAGGTCTGGCTGGTTTTATGTAGTTCAAAATTACTTGATCAAAGAATTTCAAGAAATAAAATGCAGAGCTAATCTTTATTGAAAATATACTTTTATTTTACTAGGTGACTTACTACTGTGTAACACCCCTTATTTGGGGTTACATGTGCTCCTGCTGTAGGTCTCACTGTAATAAAGACATTTTTGGGTTTGCTTTGATGAAACTTCACAAGAGCCGTCTGTAGGGGAGAAATACAATTTCCCTTCTGCTTTAATTGTGCTCTGCCGTGTGTTTGGCTCAGTTAACCCAATCAAGGGAGCTGCACTCAGGGATCTGAGTGCATCTTATCAGCACTGGACTCTGGCTCCTATTTTCCCCCCAGAGCCTGCTGGAGAATTGAAATGTGCTGGGCAGTTTTATCCTGGCTCTGGGCGCACAGAGCGGTCTGGGGGCGGGCAGGCACACGGATATCCCCCGTTTCTGTGCCTCACAGAGGGGTCATGTCCTTATCAGTGCTTGTAATTGATAACAACGTGGTGGTTGGAGGCAGCTTGGTGACCTTGGCACCGCTTTCCTCACCCCCTCCTGCTTTGATGTGCGCGGCGGCCGACGGGGATGCGCAGGTCAGGCACAGGCAGCTGCCTGGCAGCGCCACACTGAAACACTTCTGACCCCCAAAAGTAACCAAAATGCCCATCTTTCTTCATTTAGCATAATTAATACCTTGTATTTCCATTGACTGTGATAAACTGAGTATGCCCTCCCTCCCCCCCTCCCCTTTTTTTTTGATTATTTTATTCCCCGTAGCTTTCAGTAATGATTGCAGGAGAGCTGCAGTTAAAATGGTTTACAGACTCTGAAGAATAACATGTTTGGGAAAAGCTCAGATCAAAAGTCTCAATTAGGTCTCAGCCTGGCAGGAAGCTTATGGCCACATTAAAATGGGAAAGTTATTTCATTTTTAGTATATTTGTGTTTTCAGTAGCCAGCGTAGTAAGCTCAAGGCAAAAAGACACATGTTGGATCTCTCACCAAGGAAATCTCCACTCGGATGAATTTGTAATTAGGGGAGATATGCACAATGACAGCAAGTGCTCAGTGTTTAATGTGCATCCTTCCCGAGGAGAACTTTCTGAAACAGCAGCTGGACGAGCTGATGAAATACTTTTTTCTTTTTCCTTTTCTGTCATAAACGTTGCCTGTGAATTATTACTGCCACCTTTTAAAAGCACTCCATAAAAAGGAGCTGAGGAGGCAGCGCCTGGATCTGCGTGGATCCGCTCCGAGCATCAGCCTGGGAGCTCTCTAACAGCAAACCTCAGAGCATCCACTCCAAACCCAGCCCTCAGCTGATGGCTTCATTTAAAAAACACCGAGCCAAGGGCAAAGGCAGCCATCTGCAGGGCCGAGCTGTGCTGTGGGTGAGGGTTTTTGGAGCTGCTGGTGCCTCTGTCGGGGGTGGCAGCGGCGCCCGGCTCCCTGTACCGCGCGCGGCGGCTGCAGGGGCAGACCCGGGGAGAGATGAGCAGCTCTGATTTGTTGTGATGGATGGAGCTCAGGGAGCTCGCTCTCCTGGAAGGCAAGAAATATATTTTATGCCATAAGTGAATTTGATTCCTTTTTACCAATAAATTTTTGGATTGCGTTTAACAGCCAGATAAACGCGGAGCTTATTTTATTGCAGCTCTGACTCTGGGTATCTGTATTGCATGGATTCCTATTGAGCTTTGCATCAAGCACAGTAGATCTTCTCTGTCAACAAATAAATTCAGCTTGGAGCCAGGAGTGTTTTCTTGTACATGTCATGGGGCAGTTTTTGCAGCGTGTTTTTGTTTTCCTGTGACAGCAGCATCAAAATCCAATACCTGTGAGCTTTAAGTATCCTAAAATACTCCTTAAAGGAAGATTTCCTGAGCTGTTCCCCATGGCAGAGCCTTTGTATTAGTGTAGGGAAATCATCTTTGCTGTAAGTGTTGCAGAAAAAAATCAATTTAATGAAGCAGGCGGTTTTACTGTGTGCAGAGAAGGCCAGGAGGATGGACAAGGGGACAGTGTTATCTCATTCAATCCCCAAAGTGTTGGGGTTCAACACTCCCCTTTTGAAACATCAGAGGTATTTTGTACATTAAATTTAATTCATCCTGTAACTGAATAATGTGCAGGAAGAAGGAAAATTAAAATAGAGAATCAGTTTGTGTTTAAGTAGCATTTTTACTCTGCAAACATCATCTCTTTTTCAACTAGCTGATCCTTGCTCAAATCCTGATTGGATTTCCCTCATTTAGGAGTTCTCACCCTTTTCCATACTTCAAATCCCTTTACCTTACTGAGGTTTCTTATCCATGTGAGGCTGGGGAATTCCAGGTGCTGCCTCCTGGAAATTCCCAGCAAATTCCCAGCAGGGACAAGCTGAATTCAGCAGCACCAAAGCTGCTCTCCCAGGCTGCACCTGCAGGTTTGGCATCTCCTCCACCTTCATGCAATCTAAAATAATCCAAACTCTCTGTGTTAGATAAAATGTGGCTTCACATTTCTTTTTTGGCTTCTTGATGAATCTGAATTCCCTGTGAAATGTTTGATAAAGGGACTTGGATGGTTCAAGTCTGGTAGAAACAACTGGTGTAGGTGAGGACTGTGAGGGGAAGCAAGCTGCTTTCCAAAATCAGAGGAATCCCAGTTGGAATCTAAATTTCATCTGAAACTGCTGCTTCTTTGATGCTCTGAATGTCTGTCACCTGTCTCAGTGACCAGGAACATGATTTGTGTGTGTCTGGGAAGTGTTGGGTGTTTGAGGTTTGTCAGTGCCTGTCATTACTGATTGCTGATTCTGAGAGTGGCAAAAAATAGGGAATTTAAAATAAAACAAACCAGGGGATTCACTCTCCTTTAGAGGATTCCTCTCCCCTGTGTTTGCTGCAGTGCTGTTAGAAGCAGCAGCAGTGTGGAGGATATTTATTTATCCATCAGCCAGGCTGCTGTGAGGCTCCCCTCCTTCCCCCTCCTGTGTGCCTGGTTTTGCACATGCTGGGCACAGGCATTCCCAACATGTGCATCACATCCAGGCAGCATCAGAGCTACTGTGTGCCTGAGCTACTGCACATCCCAGGCTCTGTCAGCACCCTGCCCTGGCCAGCACTGCTTGCACTATTTGATTTTTAAACCAAAGCAGGGCTGGCTGAAATCTCGAGGGTGGCTGCTGCCACTGCCCCAGATCCTTGGGAAGGGAGTTCTGGGCACTCTGCCCTTGGATCCACCACCCTGAGGGGCTGCTCAGAGCCCTTCAGCTGGACATTCACCCCCTCAGCTGGACATTTCACCCTTCAGCTGGACATTCAGCCCCTTCCCTCTTCCACTTCACTGTATGTAGAGAGAAAAAAATGCTGCACTGAAAGAGGAAAAAAAAAATGAGGCTCAGATCTCAGGGACATTTTAATAAGCGTCTAACTTAAGTTGCAAGTGGTTTTAAGTCTGTGAAGCTGCTCTTATGCTTAATAATAAACATCTGTGTATTTTTTTCTACCCCAAGATTTCAGACAAGCCAGTGTCTGAGGAGCTCACGGCTCAGCATAGATGATTTAAAGCTCAGGTCAGTATTAATGTACAGAACACTTGGGGAAGCAAAAACAGAAAACATCCAAGGAAACAGAGTGTTTCAGGGATGACATTAACAGTTCTGAGCAGGATATGTATCTCAGCTTGCATATTCTATTCAAGTGTTTAAAAAAAAAATCAGTTCAGACATGGCAAATCCAGTATTTAAGTGTATTTTGTGCTAATTCTTTCAAAAGAAGCCTACATTCCAGCATGTCTTCATTCAGTAATTTAATTGGGATGTAGGTCTTTGAGCTAGTGGCTGATTAGAAAACATGACCTGCTTGAGAGATCAAGAAGGTAAATTGATAAATGTTGTAGCAAAGGTTAGTAATGTGTGAGAGAGTAGAAGCTGCTTTGGGCTTTGAATCACTGATCAAGGTCAGCTGCAGTTCATTAAAACCTTTAGAGATTTAGATTTGCTGTAAATATACCCACATACCACAGTTTATCTGTAAATCCTGCATATTGTTGGTTAGTAAGATTGCACATTCTAGCAAAGGTTTAATGGTAGTACATTTACACCAAGGTGCAGAGCCAAAGTTCAGACATTTCAGTGAGAAAAGCAGGATGGACACGGGGGATGAGACTCAGGCTTCACACCCCCAAACTTTGTGTTTAATCTTTTAAGGCACACCTGGGTTTGTGCCCATGCTGTACTTCAGTGAAGCAGTTTTTCCTTCCCTGGAGTGTCTGTGTGCTTGTCCTGGCTCCCAGCTGCATGGGAAGGAGCCCTGCTGCTCCCATCCTTAGCAGAGCCAGGCTCTCTGTTCCCCCATCAGGCTGCTCTGGATCTCTTTCAAGTTCCCAGCTGGAACAAGAGTTTTGGTACATGTGTTTGAGGTGACATCTCCCAGCTGAGCAGGACAATATTCCTGTTTTCTGCTGTGCAGGAGCATGGCTGTGCCAGCCTCTGTCCCTCCCTGTCCTCAGGCTGCACCAGTCCCTCCAGCCCTGCATCCCTGCACCCCACTCTCTGCTAATTCATCCTTTAATCATTATAGTCCTCAATTCTCTTCTGCATGGTCCTCCCTCATGATTGTTGCCCAGGTCTCTTCTCTCTCTCCAGAAGTATGATGTTTGAAGGCCACATAAAGACTTTTCATTGTCCTGTTTGGCCAGCCTGGCCTGTTGGTCTCCTCCAGCTCATCCTGACTTTGCTGGAGCTTGTGTGGATGCTGTCACCTGTTTGGGGTCACCCCCTGCCTCCATCACCCTGATTCCATTCCAGCCTCTCATTTCTCTTTTGAAGAACACTTGTGCTGCTCCCATATTTCTGCTGCTCTGCTCTTGTCTCTCCCAGCTCTGGTTCTGTGTTTGTGGTGACCTTCCAGAGAATGCAGCCAACCTCAGCTGCCCCTCCAGTCCCACTGGAAGGAGCACTGGAAGCATTCCTGGGGTAGAGCATTTGGGTGTTTCACTGTCCATTCCCCCCAGATTTATTTCTCAGTCCCAGGCAGTCACAGCTGTGTCACTGGGCTGTCACTGTCCCTCACCTCCCATCATGTGCTGCCAGCCCAACACCAATTTTCCACTCATCCCACAGCCTGATTTCATGGAGCAAATGTCACGTGGCTTTATGTCCACTTCACGTGCTTGAATTGCTGGGGAGGTGCATTTGCAGGTATCCAGGGAAGGGCAGAGAAATGTTCTTTAAAACTTGACCAAATACCTCTCCATGAGCTTCTTCCTGGCTCAAATCCGTTGCCATGAGGTTAAAGTGATGTTAAATCTACTAAAAAAAAGTGCCTAACAGAAATACTTTGAAAGTACTTTTCTTGAAGCATAACTGTGAATCACTTTGAGCTTAATGGTTTTTAAAAAAAATCTAGAACAAAAGAGTTTTTTCCCTACAACAGCTGTGCACTTTTATTAAAAATTTAAAGAAATCTTATGTGTCTAATCCTTTGAGCGGATGTGTAATTACTTGGCTTGGGCTCTTACACATGGATAACCTAGCTGTACTGTGAGACAAGATTCTTATGTTTAATTTAAAGAATCATGGGTGTGCTTTGGAGATTATCAACACCAAGCCTCATAAAGGAACACAAACCCAGAACAACTATTCTACATTATCATTTGTTATACAGATGTTCCAAACCATCTGACAGGCAGATAGTGCAGTTTGCAATAGATTAGCAAATGATAGCAGGGTGTGGAGAATGAAAAATGGGGAAAATGGCTTCTTGGGGATGTTTTCACTTGTGCAGTGTTTTGGTTTTCCACCTGTGGTTGGGTATTTGCATTTAATATGTGTTTGCTTTAGGTGAACCTGTTGCTTTTATAATCAGTTATTCAAAGTGAGTTATCCCCTCCTTTGGTTATTTGATAAAAAGCCCCATCAGCAACATCCTGGGGCTTGAAGAAGCTTAGTCTGACCTGGGTGTAAAAGCAGCTGCATTAAAATGAGTTTTATATCTGTCCCATAGAACTGCCACAAGTTAGATGCTTTAAAAATTCATGTGTTTTAAAGGTCCAAGAAAATGATCATCCATAAGCAGCTAAAGCCAGCTCATTTTGCTTTAGGTTGTTTTATCAGGACATCTACATTAGGTACTTCTATCAGAATATGATTCATTATTTAAAATGGTGAAGAATTAACCCACATCTGAAATGAGTTATAAAATCTCTTTCAATCAAGTTTGAGGTATCAGTCAAAATCACCCCTAATGTGAGCAGGTACAACTCCATTGAAGTCAAGTCTGCTTACAATCAAGCTGATTTTAGCCAAGGGACATTTTTTCCTTATTTTCTTTCTTTTTCTTCCCTTTCCCCCTCCCACCCTTAGTAATCTTCTTCATATTAGTTGCATTTTTTTTCTATTACATTTGGTTGTAGTCACTTGGGGAGGACAAACACATCACCCAATTTTCTTCCCTGGAAATCATGTGTGCACATTATTTTCAAAATCTGTATTACAAAGTCTTTTATCCTTTTATTAGTTTAGTACTTAAGCCCTAGACATAAGAAAGAAGCCTATCAGTGAAAATCAATTGAAATGCAGTTAGATACAGATCTGATGTACTGGGCAAGGAGGCTTAGACACGGCACAATAAAATCAATTAAAGCCTTTCCAGCCCCACAGAGCTTTACCCATCCAATCACTTTTCACACATTCCCTCCATTAGTTTTGCATGAGGTTTTTTTGTTTTTGTTTTTTAAAATATGAATTATGATGAATGAGACCCTTGTTGTGGATATATGGATGGGTCATTACCCTACGAAACCCAGACTGGGCTGGTGCTTAGTGATTAAGGCTTTCTGCTGCTACTGTCAATAAAGTTCAAATCCCTCTGCCTCAATCCATGATAGGGAAGCTGCAGCCATTGTTGTCTAATTCACTTAACAATGTTTTAATTGTGATTTGGGTTCGTTCGGCACAATAATTTACATAAACCCTTTTGTATTTGTGAATAATTTGGATTAGTCATCAAGCTTAAGGAATGTAACAGATCAAATAAACAAAGGGGAAATAATAATATATATTAAAAAAAAAGTGGCACCAGACCTACCCAGACAGATGTGAAGAGCAGATTAACAACTAGTTGTGTATGATGCCAAAAAATGAAATATTTTGGACTGGGAAGTTAAATATGTGCAAAGTGCAGGTTAGATCCCAGGGCAGAGGTGGAACACCTTACTCCCTTCTGAGAGTGGATGGCTTGGCCAAATTTAAATTTAAACCTTAAATATCAGCCAAGCCAGTGACAAGTGGCCAGACTGCTCTGGTATATGGATGTTTATGCAAATGAAGATGCAATAAAACGAGGCTCCCTCAAAAATCTGCCCCAGTAAATTAGCGGAAAATGCACCGCCATAAACAGCTGTTGCATTTTAATCAAGCATCTGTAGAGTATATTTTGCTTTGTGTTACAAACAAAACAAAACAAAAAACACCCAGATTGCAGCAACCTCATTTTATATTCAGAAATTAACCCGTTCTGCTCTGCTCCA
Source organism: Fringilla coelebs (assembly GCF_963513975.1). Lineage (NCBI taxonomy): Eukaryota > Metazoa > Chordata > Aves > Passeriformes > Fringillidae > Fringilla > Fringilla coelebs. The sequence goes on from NC_140046.1 coordinate 2,173,331, forward strand.
AAGGAGGAATTCCCAGGTCACAGCTTTGATGCACCGAGGGGGCAGCAGGATGTTGAACTCACTGACTTTCAGCTTACCTGGTTTAATTTAAAAAACAACGTTTCTGACTGGAAGAATAATTATAAATTTTCCTTGTCTGTAATTTTTGGGGAGGTTTTTGCCATGTTTGAAGCACAATTTGTACTGAAACTTCTCCAAATAGATTTCAAGTGTGTCTCTTCTGCACTCCTGGCTTCGCACAAATTAGAATTAATCTTGCAGAACAGTTCAGCTGTCAGGGCTGGTTAGAAAACATCCTTTTTATCAACGTGCTAGGAAATGGTGCATCCTGGTTTCCAAAGAGTTAATAAACACCCCGAGCCGTGCTGATCTTGTAGCTTTAGCGAGCCTTAATCTGTAAGCTTGATTACCTCCTAACCCTCAGTCGCCTGCCTCCCTCCTCACACAGCGGGAGTTTTACGGCAGCATTAGTGGCATTTTGCCCAGCTTTGGCTTTAGGGAAATCATTCAGTGAGAAAGAAAAGCAGAAGGACTGGATCTGTCTGCTGCTGCGAGGTCATTAACACACGGCCTGGCCGGGCTGGCAGTGCCACTGCCACCCAACGGGTGCTGCCACCCAGCCCGTGGCTCTGGCATCCCACACATCCACCCCAGAACCCTTCTTTGCCCTGAATCCTCTCCTGGGCATCTCTCTGTGTGTGTGTCTTGGTCCTTCTAAGAGCAATATTCCTCCAGATTTATGTGCTCTGGGCTCTTTGTGCACACCAAGGCAGACAGGAATATTTAGTGGGGTTTGCTCTCACTCTAGGAAAAACTCACAAATGGGAATAACTCTTCCCCGTGGCACAGGCTGGATGTCCTTCATTTATAATAACATCAGGAGCTGCCTTCTGCTGCTCTGTCCTGAGGAGCTCTCCCTCCACAGGGAGTGGAGTTGTGACTTTGTGGTTTCAGCACTGCTTGGTGACAGAACCTGCTCTGTGGTGTTAGATGCAAAGCTTTCCAGAAGTGACTCAGATTTTACCTGACCATCAAAATGTGAGATCTCAACCCATCAGGGGTTTTTTATTTCCAGCAGGTAATTCTGTCACCATCCTAATTAAAACTTGTTGCATCCCTTTTAACCTGGCTGTTTTGTTAAAGGGACAAATGTGTGAGACTGATGTGAAATTAAACCCACAAAGACCCCAATTCCTGTGTGAGATCTGTTCTGGGGAGAGCCCTGTGGCTCTGACTCCTTGAGGGAGCCGTGGCCACCTTGGCAGGGAGAGAAGGCACTTTCAGAGCCCCTGTACCAACCTGCAATTTGTCCCTATCATTGGTGCAAATGTGTCCCCCTTGCTTTGTTGTTCTCAGTGGAAATTCAGACTTAAACCCCTCAGGTGCTCCCTGACAGATTCAGGAGGAACTTCCCAAGCAGTTGGTCAAGGACACACCTCATCATCCTCACCTCCCTGGTGACAGAGCATCTTGCCTGTGGGCTTTAGCTGGCTTGTTTGCTGTGTTTATTTAATAAAAGTTCAGCCTTTGCAGCTGGTTTGAAACAGTAGGCATGTGTTTATCCTCATTTCAGTGTGCTGTCAACAAGTATTTCCTTAAAAATATCCTTATTTGACCATTCCTCCCCTGCCACCGTCTGCAGACACCTCCTGTTGTGCAGTGAGGTTGAGAGCAGTGGCCAAAATGTGCTGAGGGAACAATCCTGGGAATACATTAATACCTATTTGTCCTTGAAATGTTGTCTTTGTCTAATAATACTTCACAGAAGGTGTTGCTGCTCCTCAGCTAATCTGCTGTATTTTCCTTGAAGAAATTTTTCTCCTCTCAGCCCGTGGTGCAGGAGCAGCAGTGTCCGTGTTGGGCAGAGGATGAGGATGGAGAACTTCTCTACTCGATGCAGAAATAAATGCTCTCATTAAGTTCACAGCAGGGGTGGCAGCATTCCCTTTACATTCTTAGAAAATAGTTGAGTGTGTTTAAATTAAGCTTTGAAACTGTTGCTTTTTGTTTCACTTTTCACCTCTCTGACAGATTAAAATTTATCCCAATATTCCAGGGTACTCCAGGTCAGTGTAGAGTGAAATTAAGTGAAAGGGTGGTACCACTGTTGATGGCAGAAATTATTCCAGGTAACTCTGGAGATCCACAGCAACCTGTCCCTGCTTCTCACCTCTAAATAAATTTTGCTAGCTGGGCTCAGTGTTTCTGTACATATTTCCTTTCACAACCCACAGAAGTGATCTATTTAGTGTCCTGGGCATAGCAATTCCCAGCAATATAACATAAATCCTCTGGGAAATAGAGAAATTCTATTTTCCTTAATGTCCTTCCAAGGACCAGCCACACAATGCACTGAGCTGGGTTGGTTTAAAAGGGTTTTTTTAAAGATTTCTTGTTTTTTAAAGAGGGGTTGCTTTAAAGTTTTGACTTCCAGCTACTGGTAGCTAAGACTAAATACAGACTGTTTGCATATAAATTGCATTTGAGTTTAAAATCTTTTGATATCAGCCTGCAGTTTTGCACTGTTGTACAATGCTTGCCAGCATTTAATATCCTCTGTCTTTGCAGTGACCAAGCCGTGACCTTTCAAAATAAAAGTTGCAGATCGGAAGTAACTGGCTGAGAATTAGTGCTTGGTATATTCCAGTTTCCACAGAAATGTCCTCAGTTAAAATATGGTTCATTCATGGGTCAAACAGTCCTTACTTCCTTTAATTGAATTAAGATGGGCAAATGAGAGATGTGTGCAAGGCAGAAAGAATTCCTTGGGAAATCACTGTTATCCTTTCCATAGTGTAAAACGAATCAATTAGAAACCTGCCCCAGCAGCTTTTACACAGGCACTGCTTGGGAGCAAGGGGATATTTCCTAAAAGTGGAAATTGAAATGGAAAAGAGGGGAATGTAAATTAGATTTTGCAATTACATGTAATCTGATTTTTCTTTTTGGAGGAAGACAGATGACTGTTATTTGACCATATTTTATAGGTTGTTACATCTACTAGAATCACTTTTAGAACTTGTTCCTTTAGGAACACGTTCATGGAGCGTTTGCCTCATCAAATTGTAATAGCAACAATAAAAAAAGATTTTAACTGCTCACCATTAAATGCAAGACTTTAGATGATAGTTGACAGGACTTTGAGAAAATCTTACATTTTGCTGTTATATTTTCCTGCATTTCCTGATCAGCTGGTTCTCAGGAATCCCCACTTTTCCAGGGTTTTGTGCTCTAAGTGGCCTTTGCAGGACTTCACGGTCCCTTGACAAATTGGTGGAGGTGATCAGAAGATTTCCAACTTGGAAATGTTAAAATCTATTTATATTTTTTGATTGGTGGTTCCCCTGTGTTTTCATCTCAGCCATTGCCAGGGGCTGCCAGAGCAAGGAGTGGGGTTGGCGACCCCAAAAAAGAGCCCTTGTGCCCTACATCGTTTATAATTTGAAATAATTCACATAAATTGAGAAAGTCTGTATTTGCCATTGCAGTATCTTCAGTAAAAGAGGCAAATTTCAATCACTGGAGCTCATGTTCTGTTGCAGAATGTGGCTGTACATATTCTAAATTTTCACTGTCGCTCTGTAATTCTAATCTGCATTGAAATTTAATTTGCAGAAAACTTAGGAAAAAATGATTTAATTTTTAAAAAACCCAAAGGATTTTTTAAAGAGATGGGTGCAATTTTAGAGTGTCCTTTTGTCTTATTTTTATACAAAGCATTCCAAATAGGTTTTGGCTTTTTTAAAAGTTTGTTTTGGTTAATTTGTGGGCAGCATGGAGAACAAGAGTTTTCACAGTGCCCCAGAGCCAGGGATTTTTAAAAACCTTTATTTTCATCACGAGCCACGTGGTTTTTCACTTGGAAGCTTTTAGAAAACAGGCAGTTCTGCTCAATCTGTGGTGCATGAGATTTTCATGGGTTTTTTCATATCTGAAGGAGTACCTTGGAAGGTAGAAAATCCAGCTGTTGTCTGATGCTAATAGCAAACTTTAATTTGGGTCTGGTTCCTTATTGGAAACTTTTTGCTTGTCTTACGAAGATTGAGAAAAAGAAGAAAAGCAGCACAAATGACAGGAGCACTGCAAGAAGCTCTGAGCACATGAGCAGCAGATTTGGAGTTATTTATTGATGGGTTTGCCCACTGGCGGTGTAAAATGTGTGTCAGTTGTCATCACCAGTAACAATTTCAGCACATTGTGTTCCTTTTTTATTTACACCAGTGGCAACACGCTTATAAACACCGTCACCAGGGGTGGGTCAGGAGGTCAGAGCTCAGGGTTAAGAATGGAAAGGGTCATCAGCTATTAACCTAAGTTTAGCAGCCCTGGACGTGCAGGGGCCTCAGCACCTTCCAGACTTAGGAAAACTTCTGGATCTGAAGGAATTTGGCTGTAAAAGGATTTTCTAGGGTTTGAATTTTAGGGGTTTTTGGGAGGGTAAAGTCTTGTGCATTTTGTAGCTATCCCTGTATGGTTTATGGGCTTTTTGATCTTTAAAAAAAAAAGGAAAATTGCTCATTGAGGGCTTAATTCTGTTTGGAGGAGGGGGGAGTGAGTGTTCCTTGGGCTTCAGCAGGACAGGGTCAGACTAATCCAACACGTCACAGAATAAAAATGATCAGCAGCAGCAGTGATTGAAACCTGAACTCGGGACTGATGAGGTGGAGGCTTGTTATAAAACCAAAAAAGTGAAGTTTTCCACTTTTGCCAGTTTTTAAGGAATGTGCAAGCCCAGGGGAGCCTGAAATGGGGTTTGCAGCGGTGATGAGTAGTTTGGGGTGAGCAGCCCGGCATGTTGAAGGGACCTGCCTTTGAGAAAGTGCAGCCCTCCAAAAACACTTCCCCTGAAGGTGTTTCCAAAGGAGCTCTGAGAGGGAAAACACGGGAGTGCTGCCCAGAATATCCCGGGGATGGCTCTCAGTGCCTCGTTTATTCGGAGCTCGCCCGCTGCAGCGCGAGGCTTCCCCCAGGACCTCTCACCTCCTTGGCTTTTACAGATGCTGCTGCTTTAATGCTCCAAAGGCCAAGGCATTTTTTTATTGTATACTTTGTATACTGCCTTTTCTGGAACCCTTAAGGGGCTTAAAAATTCATGCCAAGGAGTGCAAGGCTCCCCCTCTTTTCACACACAGCGGTGAAATCCATCAGTGCTGGTAAAAGAGACAAAACTGTTCCCATTAATGTTCCCTGTATTTACAAGTTACACTGTGTTTGGAGCCTTGTACAGCCCTCAACATCCCTTCAGCAGGGCACACTCTGAGAGTGGATGTACCTGTTTGAAATTCCCTCTGTTCCCATCTCTGCTGTGCGTTTGATACAGCAGGTTTTCCCAGGAGCTCTCCTCCTCCTCTGCCAGGCAGCCTCTGGAGCAGCACAAAAACCCTGTTTAGAAACCTTTAAAGAAAGCTGAAAATTCACAGTTGCAGTTAAACACGAGCTCAGTGTTTCCAAAGGTACCTCGTGGGTTTGAATACACAGATCTAATGAATTTTAATGGGAATAAGCTTTGAATTATGTAAAATATAGTGAGATGTTCGGCTTGAACCAAACAAAAATAATCTTTTAAAGTAACATTTTAATACACAATTTATCTAACATAGATAATTTATACAAGTTTCCTCCAACCCCAAGTCTGTTCCAGGAAGCAGCACTTCTGCCAAAAAGCTTTTCTTTTCCATACAGAATAGGGGTTTTTCTGGATCGTGCAGCAAAAGTTGTCCAAAGCTGCCTTTACATTCTCCCAGCCCTGTTGTTTGGATGTTCAGAATTTGGTTTGTAAATAAAACTGGCAGCTTGCTTCCAAAAGAGCCTTTGCTCATCCATGAAAAGAGGCAGAGGGTGATAGTCCTAAAAAAGAGATTTAATTCCTCGGCCGATACGTGCGAGGTAGCTCTTACTGAGAGCAGGGGCTGCATTATTTATAGACATGATATTTGCATAATACATGAAAGTAAAAAAAAAAAATACATTTTTTGTTCTGCAGGAAGGGCTCAAAGTCCAGCTTTTCCCCACAGAAGCCGTGAGTTCCCTGCCCTGGTGAAGCAGAGCTGTGCAGCCCCGGGCTCGGTGTTTGGTGGAATTTCTCCCTCGTTACTCACAGGATTTTATGGAAATCTTCTCAGTGTTCTCAGTGTGTGTAACCTATGGGGGAGTTACAAAAGGCTGGGTTGTGTAACAGGCCTACGTGTCTGGATTGCTGCAGTCTGTGCACACCAATGGTGTTACTATTAATTTTCTGAATCAAATCCTGTGCGAGGGGCCAGATGGCTTGGGAGCATCTTGTCATCCTGGCTGCTGCAAACACGTCCAGCCAGGAAAAAAAGAAGATTGAACTGTGATTTCACAGATTTTGCATTAGTTAATCTGGGATAGAGAGGCTTCAAAGATCCCATCAGTTAATTCTCTCAGCACTTGTGGAAATTTCTGGCACATTGTGCTAAAGCTGGTTTGAAATCCAAGCGGAGAATCAGCGCCTTAAAGAAGCTGATCTCCTGCATGTGTCCAAATTAAAAAAAAAGAGATAAAATAACCCCTCCCTTGTGTGGATTTGGGCTGAGGCTGATGTTTGAGACAACACTTTGAATACATTCGATATTATCCAAAGTAGTTGCTCAAACTGTCGGGATCTGTAATCGGTTTCATTGCAAATGCTTCCAGAAAGTGTTTGCTAAATTCAAATTTTTCCAACTTTACAAATTCTAGAGATTTTTGTTTTCCCTTTTGGCTGGCTGTAATTCCACTTTCACCTTTGCAAACAGACCTGCTAAATAATAATCACTTGCAATCTGTGAATTTCCCTCCCCTTATCAATTATTAAGTATCATAAACCTTCTGTTTGGATAATCTTGGCACCACTTTAAGCGTTAACAGTAAATTTATTTTTAATTAAATCTGTGCATTGAGAATAAAATGAGGCTCTTCTGCATACTAAACAGAACACATATGCCACCTCTACTTATTATCAAAAAATCTGATAATGCTTATGAAAGTTGTAAGGGCTGGCTGGAGTTCATTGTCTGTGTCCCATTTAACTTCAGCAGTATTGGCTGGTGAGGTGGCAGCCAAGGTGAGTGGCTGCTGTTGCTTCAGAAGGATTTGTTGAGAGAATTCCTTTTTTACAGAGTATTTCTTCAGTGGAAATCAAAACTTTTGTTTCAGGATAGCTACAGGTGATGGGGAAACACGGATGCACTCAGAGCAGTGCTTTGGGACACGGAGAAGGTGGTTTCCCTTCTCAGATGCATTTGAGCTAAAAGCTTGAAATTACTGGAGTAGAACCTTGTGATTTACCATTATTATTATTATTATTATTGTTGTTGTTGTTGTTGTTGTTTAGCTTCAGTTTTTCAAGAACTTCAGTGCAGATCCATCCGCTTGCAGTTCCACATGAGGAAAACCAAGTCTAGAAAAACCAGCCCAGGATGTTTTGACAGCTCAGCTCAGGAAACTTTCTGCTACCAACTAAGAGGTGGCCGAGTGAAAATGCCTTCCCACGTGTGTTTCCATGAACATTTCTGCTAGCAGGAGCTGCATCTGAGATGAAAATGCCTCTCCACTTTTGTGTGTTTTTGTTCAGCTTTGAGTGTCTGAGAGCGCCGAGCGCTTCTGCCGGGGCCGGGAGGGCTCGGGCCAGCGCTGTGAATCTCATCATTTATTTTTGCTGAGCTCTGCTCCCAGCTCAGAGCTGGGGGGATTTTAGCCCAGAGGGAAACACCGGGGCAGCACTGGGCACCCATTGTGCTGCGGGCCGGGCCGGGGCGCGTGAAGCTGTTTGCACAAGGCGCTGCCTCCGCCAGGGTCAGCCCCGGTCTGCGGCCGCCAGAAATGAAAAACATGCCCCAACCGGGCCCAGAGCGGGGTCAACAGCTGGCAAAGGATATGGCAATCATTTATATAAATATGCTTTCTCAAGCCCACAAAAACAAAAATCCCAAAGCCAACAGCTGGGAAGGGTTGGAAGTAGCCCCAAGGCTGGTTAGTTCCCTTCCAGATGGGGAGGTTAGACCGGGGGTAGCCAGGCTGCTCCACATAGACTTCCGATTCGCATTAGGAATGAAAAGAGTGGAGGGAAGGAAAAAGGAAGAAAAGCTACAAGCATGACTGCTCTGTTTTTCACCTAACTTAATCAAATAAGTGAAGAGTTTCCGAGACGGAAGGCTTGCATTTATTGGTATTCACGCTGGGTTTTCTGTGTTTATCGCGGTGTCTGATACACTCCTTAACTCTTTCAAAGGGGAGCAGATATATTCCAGGGAATAGTTTATATGTAATGTCATGGTCATTTGTAGACAGATTGAAGAATCATGTGAAGATTTATGCTCTGTTCATGTTTTCTGAGTGTTCATATCATCAGATCCAACAGAAGGAGAGACAAAGACGTTGCTGGCCGTGGCTTTGTGGTCTAAGCCACAGATACAGTTTGTTCTTCCTACAGTTTGCTTTTACCTGTACTTGTCCTCTCAGCATGTTTTGATCTGCCCAATCAAAGCCTTTATCTGTCCAGAAACTTTGGCATTAAATGTTCTTTCCTTCAGCACTGTTGCCATCCACGTGGTGATGTCAGGGAAGGCCTTCCACAGTTGCTGCTGGTGTGTTTTGTGCTCATGAATTTTGCTTTCTGACTTTAGTTTCCTGCCATCCTGACCAGTAGTGCTGATTCTGTGGTGGTCATGATGTCATAACTCGTGCATCCAAGCTGCAAACTGTGATTTCTCTGCTCCTTCCTTCCTGGGGAGAGGATTTCTGCGCTGTCTGCTGCTCGTGCAGATGCATAAAATCCCTCAGGTGTGGCTGAAGCTCTGTTCTCCGTCTGCAGTTGTCCCCAAGCCTGTCAGGGTTTGGAAACCAGCTTGGGGTCACACAAATTCATCTTTTGGTTCTCTCTACAGTTATTTGCAGAAGGGTTAAGAAAGTTCTCAATATCTGGGCAGCACTGAGCTCTTCTAGCTGTGAAATCACAGTTGCAGGGAGAGAAGAATTTCCAACCTCTGCACATTGAGGCTATTTACAGTGGGAAATAAGAAGGGAAGCTTGTGTTGGTTCTGTGTATATATTCATGTGGCTGATATGAATCTTCTGGATTTGATCTTATCTCTTTTTCTCTTGGAAAAGAGCAGTAAAACAAGGTAATTTAAAACTACCTGAACACATCCTTCCACCTTACTGCTGGGCCCTGGAGTGGTGACCTGCTGACCTCGGGGTTACAGGTCTAGTGCTTTTTATCCACCCTGATTTCCCAGTATCTGCCCACTTCCTCCTGACATTGCAGCCTTGTTATATAAGGAAATTGGAAACACCGAGCAGCCTGTGCAGCAATCTCCTCTGCAGATAAGGGCACTGGTTTTAAATAGAAGTGAGCACCCTGGCTGTGGGGGAAGCTGGATTGGCTTTGCAGTGCCAGTTAGGAATGCATTTACTCCAGAAATTACTGTATATTTTTACACAGATACAGTCATTTGACTTTTTAAAGCGAAAAACATACATTGAGACTTCTACAGCTCAAAAGAATGCACGTAAAAATCAGAATATAAAAATCAGTGTAGTTTGGAGAGGTTCTAATTCCATAAAGGATTGGCAGGAGGATTAATAGAAGTATTAATAAGCTGCTTGATTTCTTTTGTGGTTGCTTTCTCTATTTTTTTCTCTTAACTCTTGCCTTTCTGAAGTGGCAGAAAGATGAGCTCAGGTACAAGGCCATGAGTTCCATGAAAGGTTCAGCCTTGGAGGGGAAAAGAGAACAGGGTTCCATCAAAGCCAGGCAGTGTTGTTTCTTCTGAAGAGTTTTGCTAGATTTCTGACTTGACAGGGTTCATTTTCTCAGGTGCCAGCTTGTTTAGTTTTGTGAAACACAGCTCACAAAACTGAACAGTTTTGTGTTTTAAGTAGTTGATTGTGGAGTCTGAATGGGACAAGGAGTTTAAAGCAGCAGATGGTGATGGTGAATCAAGTTAAAAACAGAGGCACGTGTTCTGTTGAAACCCAGAATTGCTCATGAAGACATCTGCATTGAAGGCTCTCTGTTTACAAATAATAATTCAGATGGACAACAAAAATTAAGGTATATAAAGCTGAATAAGTGTAAGATACTGCTGGAAACCCTCGGGAGTAACAATGGTTGGACCAACTGTGAGAAAATTATTGTCAATTTGTTTCTTTACCCTGTTTGATAGAAGCAGAAAGCAAAGTGAGAGGAAATTTAAAGTATTTCAGGTGTATTCCATGGAGTGACTGGGAGGGTGTCCAGGACTGGTGACATCCACAGGATGTGCTTGAATAATTCCAAGTCCAGAATCCAGGTCAAATCAACTTCTCTCCAGGGCACACAACCCACCTTAGAAAAACCTGAGCAAGTCTGGTTGTTCCTCCCTGTAACAAATGTGGTGCTGGGAGCAGGGAGAGCAGGGAAATGTTCCTTGAGGCTGAGCCAAGGGAAATGCAGAGCTGGGCTGAGAACAGCAATAAAATCTGCAGCTTCTCCACGAGGAGCAGCCAGCACCTGGAACAACAGCGCTCCATGGGAATGGCTGAGCCCCACCAGTCCCTTATCAAGAGCATTTCAGGACAGTTTTAGCCTCGTTGGTAACAAATAAACAAATTCCAGTTCCTGGGAGATGGGGTGGGTTGGGATAGTCCCTAAATATCCTGGAGACAGGAGAGGTATAAGGATATCCCAAGTGAATATCTAAGATTCTCCCAAATGCAGAAGTGGAAGGAAGGATTGTGTGCTAAACAAAATTATATCAGGCAGCCAGAGCTTTCCTCAGACATTGCAGCCCTTAAATAGTGCATTTATTGTCTGTTAATTAATATCTCTGGTTCTTGGAGCACAATTCTGAAGCACATAAGATGGATTAAGGGAGGTAAAATTTAACTTATGTACTGGCAGTTTAAAACATATTGTTGATTTAATCTCATTGAACTGCTCAACTGATCCATAGTACTGACCAAAACCTGCCCAGGAAGGACCAAAGAAGAAGAAAAGAATGAAAAATAAACTACACAGTAGCAGACATGCCCAAAGCTTCGTGGAATGAGTAAATAAGAAGATTTCATAAAATGAAACAGTAATTCCTTTCCAGAAGATTAACCAAATGGAAATGTTCAACATACAGGACTGGTTAATTAATAGTCAGGTCCATCAGTTCCCTGTAGGATTTTCCATTTAAGAAAATCTCTCTTCTTAAAACAGAGCAGGTGAAATGATTGAAGTTGCACTACTGTGGCTTAATTATTTTAAGTCACTCTCAGGTTTGTGTAGTGGTGACCTAACCTCTGGTGTTCTCCTTTTCATTGCCTTCAGGATAAATTCCCTCTTCCTAATGTTGCATTGATTGTAGAGTTTGTGTTAAATATGATCATATTCATGTAGAAACTCCTGCTTCTCTAAATGTAGTGTCAGGAGGATTAGTGCTTTGCCATGTGCATTTATTTAATGTTTCCTCAGTTTTTTATTATTTGGTGTTAACTTGATCCTTACAAGTCTCCTATAAATGTAACTTCACTCCTTAGTTAGTCTTTAGCACTTCCCTGGATGAAATTTACACTGTGAATATTTTTCTTTAGTAGTCATCTTTGGGTTTGAAGCAGCACAACCAGTGAAAATAACAACTTGAGTATAGCTTAAAGTCATTTCCTTCCTTTTCCTTGACACCTCAAATGCACACCTGCACTGGAGCCCCCTGGCACAGGGGGACACTGGGACTCAGTGGTGGCTGCAGGACTGGGAGTGCCTGTAAGGGCAGTGTCAGTTCTATTGGCAAAGTTTAAATCTTTATCAACCCCCAAAAACACACAAAAAAAAATTTCTTAAGGGTTTGGTTGGGTTGGTGATAAGGAAAACCCTTTTAACCACTCTGTGTTTGTCCAAAAGATGTAGAATTTGGATTCAGGAATCATTTTAACTGAAATTTTTACTTTATAAAAAATTAGCAGAGTCAGTGCAAAAGAAAGAATTCATAGTGCAAAGCAGAAAGGGTAAAAGAAAAAACTGCCCCCCTCAAATGGAATATTTCTTTATTCCTTCTTTTTCCTGGAGGAAGCAGGAGAACATTTTACTTTGTTATTAAACTTCACTGGCTCCGTGGGGCAGTTCCTACCTCTGGTTTAACAGGCACCGAGCAAATAATTTCTTATTTAATCTCTCCCCTACCAACAGGGCTCCTTCCAACTGCAGTGTCCCTTTTCTGCCACCTAAAGGAAGGAGTGGTGCCCCATGGGTTCTTCTCAAAAGGCAAAAACTGTTTTCATCACTGCAGACCAACTTTTTTTCCCTAATTCCTGATAGTGTGATCTCATAACGTGGTGAAGAGAGGAGCAGGACACTGACAAAATTCATCATAAACTCTCATTTAAACCCCAGCATTTTAACACAGATGTCACATAGAAGAAAATTTGCAAGGATTTTTTTTTTTAAATCATGGTTGTCCAGCATATAGGCCCCAGTCCAGGAGAGCACTTAGGTCCATGCTTAACTTCAGACATGAGAGCTGAAGTCAAGGATGTGCTCAAATGTTTCCTCTGCATTCCCTGCCAGCACCAGGACAGGGTTTGGGTCCTACAGTAGCAGGTGAGTCATTCCATAAATCTCTCCATATTATGAAGTGATTGCATGACAACTTTTCAACTCCAAATAACCATTCCTGGCTTTTTTGGCACCAGATGAATTAAACTCTTGCTGTTCGTACGTGGGTTTGTAGTGTCTGTGTTTAAAAATGTGTGATTTCACCTCCTGGCTGTGCCAGTTCTCGGGTTTTTTGGGGTTGTTTCAGTGTGGGAATTTAGAGCAGGAACTCAGAGCTCCATCCCTGAGATAAAAGGTCAGGCAGCATCAACTTGCAGAGAATTTCTTGATGATTTCCCAGCTCGGGCTCCGTTTGGTGAAACAGAACCAGGTGTTGAAATGATCCAGTTGCTGAGCGTGTCATCCTGGCACAGCTCCCCAGCTGGAAACCCTGTAGGTTTTCCCTGCTTTCCAAGAGTTTGGGTGGATTTGGAGATGAGGTTTGGGATGTGCAGAGTGCTGCAGGAGCCGTGAGTGTCCCCGCCCTTTCCCAGCTGGGCTCTTGGCAGAGTGTCACTCCCGCTGTTAAACACGGTGACCTCGCTGCCTGTGATTTACTAACTGTTTTACAAACATTTCCTCACTCTGTGAGGTTTGATATGTTCCCCATCCTCAACAGCTCAGCAGAGCCACTCAACCACCCAGCCAAACCTGCCTTTGTTTACAGCTTTGCCGGAAATTTTCGCAGAGAAAAAAACTTTCTCCTTTTCCAATGTTTTATTTTTAAGTCAACACTTTCTATGGTTTATTTGTGCAAAGCAACATTTGGGTACAAGGTATTGCACCGTGTCCAAGTGGGAATTGCTGCTTTTCTAAAAATAAATTGAGGGTCATGTGAACCAGTGCAGAAAAATCTGAAGATACCAAATATTACAGGACCTTTACATTTGGTGGTTCTTTTTTCCATAATATTCTGGGCCTGGATTTTTCTGAACTTTTTTTCCCACATTAGTTTCTATAATAGAGCATAACGTAAAATGATGAAACACAGGAAGGAATCTTCTTTTAAACAAAATTATCAGTGTTAAAAATAACAGTCCTATTTTCCCTCAGTGTGCATTTTTTTTCTTATAAAGGCTTTATTTAGTACCCTCGCTATTAGATACACCCAAAGAGTCCAGTAATATTTAAGTGGCATTTTGATTTCATTAAAAGCTTAATTTTCCTAAATGCTAATTTTCCTCATGTGCCTTAAGGTCCCACAGATTTAATTTCATGTTTTGGGCAGGGAACTTGAAACTTGGGATGCTTTGGAGAAGGAAATCAGGCAGCTGTGCCTGGTCTTTGCGCTGAAACTTAGTGCAAATTAAAATTAGAATGGGATGGGAATGTTTTTATTAAATGTTTTCACAGAGGAGATATGTTTCATGGAAATGGCCTTGCTGTGATGACAGCTTCCCAGGGTCAGGGTGGAATTTCTAGGGAAAAAGGAGACAAGAATAACCTGGGCTGCCCGGGGAAGGGCAGGCAGGGCTCCTCGTGCCCAGGTAGCCAGATGCTCCCAGCAGTGGGAATTTCTCTCTGTTCCCTCTTTTCCTTTCCTAACCTGCATTGATTTACCATATTTATCATTTCTATTGCAGATGCTGCTGGTTTCAGCAGCAGGACAGACACACTGGCCTACAGAAAGCCCCTTGCAGTGCTCTTCATTCTGAAATTTCATTTCTCTCTGGTGTTTCAGAGTAAGGAAATAAAAAAAGCTCTTTTGTGGAATATTATTTTGTAAATTGGCAATTGATGGTGCAGAAGGTAAAGACATTAAGGGCAGGTCGTGTCCTCTGTCCAGGTCACTCAGGACTGGGTATTAGATTTAAATCTAGTTCCAAATGAGAATTTTGTTTTGTTTTCAGTCCTGATCAGTTTGTTCTTTGAGCTGCATCCCACTGAATGTATATTTTTAGGCCTAGATGCAAAATAAATGTTTTCTTTATATTTTACAGGTTGGTGAATAGAACTTAAATGACCTGGAGAGGTGTTGACATTGAACTCCTGGTGAAATACCTCCTTGCTCTGGTTCTCTTTCTGTCCTGTGGCTATATTACATATATTGCATTTTTAATCCTGTGAAATACAAGTGAATTAGAATTCTAAATCTTCCTTTTAAATGCATTAGATTATTAATGCTGTTAAAGGAAATACCCACAAATGGAATTATTTCTGGAGGGTTTGTTTTGCTTGTTTTAATCACTCAGAATCACTCAGGCATTCAAAGGGAATTTTCTGTGCCAGGCTACCTAGTCAAAATTAGAGAAAGAACCTTCACCAGTGGAAAACAAGCTTTAGATACTGATGAAAAATACTTTGAAAACACTTTTTGTCTAGAAATTATAATTATTAATGTAATGTCTGTTATTTAATGCCAGTGTTATGTTGAAAGCTAGGAGGAAATGGGTTTGAATACTGAAGTAAATGATTATTTACTTCATACAAATTAAATAAATTCAAGAAACTGAACATTTACTTCAGTGGGATGGGAAAAAAATAAAAGGAGGGAAATGCAAATCATGTTGAGTGTGTGGCAGCCCCACAGAGGCACAGGCTGCAGCAGTGCCATCCCTGGCTGCCAGAGCAGGGCACTCCTGCATTCCCACTCTGGAAAAACTGATTTCAGTCAGGCTCAGGGTGGAAATGCCCAGCCAAGGGGTTGAAGGCATGGCAGTGTGAAATGCAGAGTGCTGGGGGTGTGTGCCAGGGTCAGGGGGCTCCCCCCTGAGCCCCAGTGCTGCAGAGGAACAGGGACTGACCCCAGTCCTTGAGGCTCTTTGATGAGCTGCTCCTCTCCTGCTTTGTGCCTGCCCTCCAGCCAGCAAATAGCACTGAATTTTCATCTTGGATTGTCCTTTCCTTCTTATTTCCCCAGTTGTTGTGGTTAGAACAATGACTATTTACTGATGGATTCACTGATGTGAGCCCTCTCAGGACTTGTTGAGTTTTTGTTGCTCTCTGCTTTTAAAATATTCCTGTGCAGTTTGGAGGCTGTGGGACCTGACACCAGGAGAAGCAGAGTAAATCATCCTGCTGGACATGCTATATCTGGATTTAAATCCATAGTTCTGGTCATGTCCATCACCCCAGAAATGAAGAGAACAGCCCAAGGCAGGTGTTTAGCAAAAGAAATTATGATTATTGATCTCTTATCAAATAGATGTCTGCACATCAAGGAAGCAGGTACAAGTCCTGACCACAGGTGAGTTTCAGAAGGAATTTGGGATGAAGCCTGGTGGCAGAGAGGTGCAGGAAGGAGAAAAGGAAAATGATCCAGTTTCTTGTCCCTTTCTGCTGAGAGCACTGCAGCCAGCTCACCACTGCTCTGCACATGCTTGTGGTTCCAGGGGATGGTATAAGTAGTGTGGAGTGGTTTTGTTGCTATGGGAAAAGTGCTAAAAAAGGCTGGATCTCTTGTAGAGCTCCCATCCTTTGGGTATTTAATGTACAATTTCTGCTAAGGACACTCAGAATTATACCTCTGATACTAAATTGCTTAAATGTTGAAACATATGGTCTTGTGTGCTGTTCACTAGGAAACAACTGGCTGTTTCCAGGCTGCCAAATTCAAATAAACTTGGGCTGTAGGAAGGGGGAATCTGCAGCAGCTCAGAGGATGAAAGAGAGGGTTTTTACTGAGGAGCCAACCTGATGTAAAGAAAAATCCTAATTCAACTTAGTGCCATATACTGGTAACAGATAATTAAATGTTAATAGCTGAGAAGTTTTTCAATTAAAAGTGAACTGTTTGTGTCCTCTTGATTTCTTCAGGGGGCCAGGGCCGTGTCGCTGCCGTTTGTGGTGTTCCCTGCTACAGTAATCATTTTAATAAAATGCAATTATCTGCATAATTAATTTCTTTGACTGCTCTGCTGTGTCCTTCACTTGCAGAGGCCAGAATGTCAAAGATCAAGTAGACTGGAGAAAATAAAAAATTCACATTGTGAAAGGATATAAAAAATACTTGGAATTGCAATGCATTGGCTTCTATTTATCTCAAATGTCAAGGGCAGTGTAAAATGTATTTTTAAAATGTGTTTTTGTATGGTTTGAGCCCATTCTTGGCGTAGTTGTGAATCTAGAGGGGCCATTGTTCTTTGAGAGAGTTTGAGGGGGTTTCTTTGTACAAAGTGACAAAAAGAAGACTTGGAGTACTGGGCTGCCATTGTTCCTGTGCGGCGCTGTAAAATTTGATTTGAAATTAGGACCTCGGGGCAAGCTCTTCAATAGCCAGTTTTTATTTTCTGCCAGCATTTTAATCACTCTTGGGCTTAAAGTGGATGACCAACATAATGCCTCTATGTTTAATAGAACAGTTCATATCTTGAAGGCCAGTTAACTGAATTCAGGGATCTGTCATCTGCCCAACATTAGTCTTTTCTGTTTCCTGTCTATTTATGAAGATAGCTCTGCACTCCAGCCAGCTCTCAAAGAAGAGCAACTCTTTCTTTCTCTTTCCTTTTTTTTTTTCCTTTTTATTTTTTTTTCCCCCTCTGAATTTCTCCAGAGCTTTGCCATCTCTTTTAGTGATCCCTTAAAGGAGCCGGGCGGGTGCTGCAGGTGGGGCGGGCAGGGCAGGGACAGATGGGAGAGTCAGATCTCCCAGTGAAACGGGATGGTGGAGGGGAAAAGTGGTACCTAAACCTCGTGCACCTCCTTGGGATTCACATCCAGGGATGTGTGAGCAGGGAAAGCAGGAACACAGGGAGGAAATGGGGGTTTGAAAGAGCTGGTATTAGGGTCAGGCTGCGCTCAGGAGAACCAGAGACTGCAGAACGTGTGGCCACATTCCAGGGGTGGTTTGGTGTTGTTTGGACACTCTGGATGGGCTCATCCTGGCACCTCCCCAGCAAACATGGATTGCCAGGATGAGCCCATCCAGAGT
The DNA here is from genome assembly GCF_963513975.1 of Fringilla coelebs. Taxonomy (NCBI): domain Eukaryota; kingdom Metazoa; phylum Chordata; class Aves; order Passeriformes; family Fringillidae; genus Fringilla; species Fringilla coelebs. The sequence goes on from NC_140046.1 coordinate 2,190,760, forward strand.
GTCCAAACAACACCAAACCACCCCTGGAATGTGGCCACACGTTCTGCAGTCTCTGGTTCTCCTGAGCGCAGCCTGACCCCCACACCAGCTCTTTCAAACTCCATCTCCTCTCTGTGTTCCTGCTTTCCCTGCTCATACATCCCTGGATGTGGATCCCAAGGAGGTGCACGAGGTTTAGGTACCACTTTTCCCCTCCACCATCCCGTTTCACTGGGAGATGTGACTCCAGGTGGAGGAGCTCAGTGTTGGATGTTCTGAGGGAACAGACCCTGGTGTGCCCACAGGGAGATCCTCGTGCAGAGGAGGCCCAAAGCAGAGGTGGAGTTCAGGTTTGAAGCCATTTATTGAATGGCAGGGAGCACACAGGAGGTTTTGCTGGCTCAGAAGGAGCTGCTGTAGGAGTTGGAATTTGTAGTTGCACCCAGCAGTGTCCTGCCCCTCCTGTCCTCCCTGGGCATCACACACGAGCTTGATGGGGTGTCAGGGTGGTGACAAGGCAAGGTGACATTTCAAACAGCAGCACTACAGTGCAAACTGCACTTTTCTAACAAAGACACAAGGGCTGGAACAGATGTTCCCTCAAAAATTTGGTTTAGGTCGCTCTGTGAGTGCTAATTGTGCCCTTTCTGGGGAAAGGACTTCAACCACCAGGCAGCTTCACAGTGAGCACCAACTGGTCATTAACTGGGGATGGTTTCTGACTGAGTTAAAGCTGGGCAGAGCTGACACCAGCAGCCCAAAGGAGAAGGGAAAATTATTCATATCCCATTACTCACTAGGATGTGTTGCACATTAAAATTAATTCCTAGTAAGCTGAAATTCAGGGTTAGTTTGCCAGAAGTGAAACAACTTGTGGCACAGATGAGGATATTTCAGTCATAATCATCTGATGCCTTTGTTGTCTTTATTTGTCTGAAATCAACAGAATCCAGCTTGTTTTCCAGGCTGCTCCTTGTGCAGATGCAGGAGCAGAGTGGCTCAGCAGGGCTGGGGATCCAGGAGAGGTTAACATATTCAGCAGCATCAAGCAGAGCTTTTCATTCACGTTCAAATGGAGCTGTGTGGGTGGCTCCACAATGTGGGAAACTCTTTTCATTGAAGAATCTGAATATTTTGTAAGGAAGTGAATAGTTGCAAATAATCTTTTCTGTAACACTGAAATAAAGAACAAATGAGCTATTCTCAGAACATACTGAAGCGTTACTGTCCTCAGTGACTTAACAGAGCTATACAGAAAAAAATATTCCAAACTTGACAGATTCATATCCTAATCTCCTGCTCCTTCATCAGGAGACTCTGTGGTTTGTGTAGCTGATACTGGTTAAAGCAGGAGTTAAAAGGATACATTTGCTCCAGCACTGCCTTTTGAGGAATGCAACTCAATTTCTTAAATTATAAATGTCAGCTAGAACTCCCGTAGTCAACATGGGGCCCTCTGGGCTGAGTACATCCCCAAAACACCCAGCAGCTCGTGTGGGTCAGAATTTTGGCTCCTGCCAGGCCACTGAGGAGACTTTGGGGCTTCCTGTGAATATGTCAGAGCTGCCCAGGGCAGTGGTGGAGTCCCCGTCCCAGCAGGGCTTGGAGGGATGTGTGGATGTGGCACTTGGGGTTCCTGCTGGCTTTGGCAGTGGAACAGTTGGGCTTGATGATCTTAGAGGGCTTTTCCAGCCTCAGGGATTCTCTGCTGGAATGTAACAGTGACATTTTGCTCTCATTGTTTTACTGAGGTGAAGGGTTTGAAGGACAGGGCCAGATTTTGGGAGTCCCCAGCTGAACATGCCCATCCCTGCTTTCCTGCCTTCCCACCCATGCTGCCAGCAGTGATGCTGCAGGGCTGAGCTGGGATTTCCCTGCACACAGAAAGCACTGCAGGAATTCAGGGCAGCTGCCACAGCCCCCTGTGCTCTGTGTTCCCAAATAATGAAACTTCAGCAAGTGCAGGGGATCTCCACGGCAGGGCTGAGTAGGTCAGCATCAGCCTCCACTAAACATGATTAACTTTATCCATCTCCTGGTGCATTTCTTTCCAATCCACTCCAGTCCTTGATTTAATTTTCCTTTTATGTAAACTCCCAAGATTTAGCTTCATCAGAATGATTGCAGGGATTCCCTGCTCGTGGCTGGCTGCTCCCTGATCCCTGCAGGGCTTTCCTACCAACCCCTCCAGTCTGGTGCTGTGGGGGCAAAACTGCAGGGCATGGAAGAGCTGGGCTGGAAAAGTTGCTCAGGGAGGAAATCTCGTTGGAATCCTGCTTGGGAAAACGAGCAGCAGGTCTGGGGAGGAGAGGAGCAAACCCTGGGACTCAGGTCAGGATCTCTGCTGGGATCCTGGGGGAGGTTTGTGCCCGTTCTCCTGAGCATCCTGTGGATTTGTGATCAGTAGATACTCTTTTTCTTTTTATTTTTAATAATTAAAGATCAGTTTTGAAATAATTTTTAACAGATTTTGTACAATCTGCAGTGCCCTTGTTCTGAATTACCCCTTTTGCCTGTGCCCAGAAATGTATCATGTCCTCCACAAGCTTTTAGTTGTTTTTACCTTTTCTAACAAGTTCAAAACTCAGCCACAATCGTTTTCAAGCTTTAGGAGGTTAATATTGTATAGACCATTTTAACCACCATTTTAAACTTGTTTTATCACCAAAAAAAGAATGGAAAAAAAAAAAAGACTTCTGGCTTTTTCCACAATATTAGATCTATCATATCAGAGTCCTTTATTGAATATTTTATTGACCGTCTGCTTGCCCTGTGCTAACCTGCCTGACATCCAAAGTTTCTCCCTCTCTGGAGAGGCCACGTCAGTTCCCATTAAGCAGCTGAGCATGAATTTTCCCTTCTTATTTCCTGTGGATAAACTCCATCCCAGCAGGAGAACCTGGGCCCTGGTGCATCCCAGGGACAGCAGCAGCTGGGGCTGGGTTTGAGGTGGCCTTGCCAGGGGTGGGCACCACACAAGATCTTCCCTTTGGGGCTGGCATCAGCATTTTGGAGAATTTTGCTTTCCACAAATGTAAAGGTATTGAAGAGGAAAATTTTTTTCCCCTGGCAAGTGAATGACTTCTCTTAGAAGCAAAGCTTGAAGCAAAAGGGAAGAGGAAAATGCATCTTGTGCTTGGATTAGGCAGCCTGTCCAGGAGCAGGGGGGATGGTGTCCTGAGCTGTTGCAGTTTTAATTGCATCAGTTAATTTCCCAAATTTTTAAATGTTATTAATATTTAATTTTACTTTCTGCACACCTTCCTGAGCTGTTGCAGTTTTAATTGCCGACGTTAATTTCCCAATTTTTTTATTGTTACTAACATTTAATTTTGCTTTCTGCACACCTTCCTTTTTAAATGACATAATATTTAAATTCTGTGTTTTCTGTTTTCCTAGAAAACCAGGTGTCACTGAGGGGTTTGATGGCCATGCAAACCCTCTGCTTGCAGAGTGTGCTCTGGCTGGGCATCCTGGAGAGCTCTGTGCTGAGCCTGCTGCCCTCTCCATAACATGCCCCTGGTTTTTTGCTGTGCTGTGTGACATTTACTAAATAGTTTTAATATGAAATAGGTATAAATCTTTCATAATTCCTCAGCTGACATGGTTGAAATAATGGACAGTGTCATTATGTGCAACAGTTGTTTGACAGACATTGTGGCGTCTCTGAGCAAAGCATCCAGGGCAGGGGAAAAGAAAATTTTCCTCCAAGCCATAAAATACTTCAGATCACCTTTCCTGGTGTATTATTTTGTTGTTGTTGTTGTTGTTTTTTTTTAACAGAATCTCAAAAAATTTAGAAAATTTGTTTTCTTTCAAGGAATAAGAATGTGCACAGGAGCTCAGAGTAAAACTCTACCTGAGCTTTGCTGTGCTTGGAAAGCTCTCAGAAAATAAAAAGCAAATTGGAAGCACAGATTGTTAGATTGTGTTTCTAAGGGTATTTTCACTGTGGTGGAGTTGGAGGGGTGAACAAAGTTGGTTCAAATTTTATCTCTGGGACTGCAGTGTGTTGGCAGCAACGTGTGTCTAACTCAAAATGCAACAAGAAATGGAGGAAATTTGATTTTTTATTGTGATTATGGAGGTGAGGAAGGGTGCAATTCTTGGGACATGTAAGGCAGCTTTGGGTTTTTAGTGCCTTTCTGTTCCAAACTTGGTGTCAGATGTTGTAACTTAATTTATTTTCCCATTAGCTTTTCCTAATGATACTAAAACTTCCTTTAAAAGCTTTCCTAATTAATGATCTTCTTGCTCCCAAACAAAAACTATATTGTCTTTGAGAAGTGCCTGAGTATTTTAAAAACAACAGGCTGTTGGTAGGTTTTATTGCCTCATGAATTTAGGGTCAACACACCTATTATTTGCCAGAGTTAATTTGTGCTGGGTTATTGACTGTTGGCTTGTTGGGGATATCTGACTCTTGTAAAAGTTACACTCATCTCAAATGCTTGTAATTTTATTCTTGGGGCTCTGGTGCCACAATATTTAGCTAATAAAAGGAGGGGAGCAGTGGTACAAAGGCAGGTATTTAACATCAGGCTGGTGAGAGTGAGGCAATGAGGCTGTCATTACTCTTTGTATTCCCTCTCCCTAACACTGAGTGGTTTTAATTTTCTTTTAGATAAGGAAAGGGGTAAAGACAACTTTGTTAAAATCATAAGACACCTAAAAAAGTACAAGGTACTTAGTTTTAGGATTTGTAGGTTTTTAAGCAGACTTTTCAGGCTCTGTCTGAGCTCAGGGCTTGTCCAGGAGGAAGTTTGGCCACTTGCAAAGGGCTCAGTGGCACTGAAATAACCAAGTCCCTGCCAAAAAGATGGGGGAGCTTAATTTGATGTAGAACTTGTGTGTCAAGGTGCAAATATCCCCCTTGGACACTCCAAACTGGAAGCACAACAGCTAGTAAAGCTGGCAGTTGGTTTAAAAATCCCCTAAGAAACCATCCCTTTTGTGTCTACAATTCAGAATTCAACTGGGGAATTGCTCCTTCTGGTGTTCCAAGTGTCTGCTTCCATCCCAAAGCTGAGCCATGTGTCCTTGTGGGGTCTGTAAGGCATCAAATGCACAGTGCCCAGCCCAAAGGCTCTGCTGTGCCTTGCTCTCCCAACTGCAGTGGATAAAAAGTTCCTCAGCAGATTCCAAATTAGCACCAGGAAGTCATGACCTGTAATGTGTGAGCTGGAAAATATCCCTTTATTCTGCAGGGTGCACTGGGCAATCACATGTTCCTGTGTAGGAAATTCAGGAGTGCTGAGCTTGGTCCTGTTATCCCAGTGTGTTTGCCCAATCCCCTCTTTTTTTTTTAATGCCTAAATATGTTACTGTTCCTTTGCTTCATTCTGGGCTGACAGAAACAATTCAGAAATATTCCTGAGCTGCTGGATGTCTGCAGATGCAGGGTGCACCTGCCAGGAGCTGCTTCTGGGACCTTGGCACAGTCCCTTCCTTTGAAAGTGGAGGGTTATCCTGAGCCCTAACCCCAGCACTGCTGAGCAGCTGGCAGTCTAAGTCTGTGCTTGATTCCCAGCAAGCTCTGCCTTTTGGCTCTCTGCAGTGGAAATTAATTGCATAAAAAGGGGGAAGCATCTGAGACTGGTTGAAGTCAAGTTGAGGAGTTTCCCTGCCTGCCACAGGCACCCTGAGGAAGCACCTAAGGAGCTGAAGCATCCCTGCTTGTCCTACATCCTGATCTCTGCTATGGTTGCTTCATAAAAAACCATCCCAATCCTTCCTGAGTAATTTTTGCTGGTTTACAGTGTGTGTATAACTTTCAAAACCAAAAGCTGGCTCTGTTTGTTTTCTCACGAAATTGTAGCCAGAGCACTGAATTCATAGCTGAGCTGTGACTCAGTGGCTACTGCATTATAAATAACTCCTCACCTTGGCCCTGGTTCTCCAGCCATTACTCACTGTGAGTAGCCCTTACCAGCACAGAGTAGCAGAGTAGTAGATGATCCTGCTGTCATTACTCTCAGTTTTAGCACATGAGGAGCTCTGTTTTCAAACAAGGAGCTTTGCTCAAGAAGTGGCAAGTTTTCCTACCTGCTAAAACTACACTTGCAGAAATTATCCCAGGGAATTAGTACTGAAAATAAATAAAAAATTACAGCAGGGAAAAGTGGGGAGAAACTCTAGCCTGGGGTATTTGGAAGAGTGAAAGGCTCAAAGTGGTGCTGTGTTTTTTCCTGGGGCTCTGTCAGGAGCTCAGGAGCACTGCTGGCAGGGGCATCACCTCACCCTGCTGCCTTCCCCTCACCATCCCTCTGCTTGGCTTTCAAAGTGTAAATTAACTTAAAGGTTCAAAGCTTTTGGGAAAGATTCCAAGCTGAGGTCATCTTCCCTGGGTGGTTTATTGGCTGCCCTGTGTTTGCCCACATCTCTGGTGTTTGCCAGCTGAGGGAGTTTATGAAATTTTGATGCAGGAATTAGGTTGTTGCTCATCTTGTACCTTCTTGCTCATATTATTGACAGTACCACTGAACTGCTTGAGGCAGATAGTATCTCAGTGATCACTGTGCTATTCCAGCTCTCCACTGCTGACAACATCAGAAGTGTTTTAACAGGGTTTTAATGGGCAGCCTCTGCAGCTCCTTGGAGGGTTGCAAATAGCTGCTGTGAAAAACCTTTTCTGCAGCTCTGAGCTGACATGCCCTCCTTTCCTTGCCTTCCTTGCCTTCCCCATCCAGCTGCTGCCTGTCTCTGTGGCTGCAGCTCCTGATGTGGGCCAGGCCTTGTGCAAGTGCCTGCATCTTTCAGGGGAGCTGTGGAGAGGAGCAGCAGAGCTGTGAAACCTCTGGGCAGGGCAGGGACCCCAAAGTGCCACCTCAGCCCCTCCCTGCAGCTCCCCCAAACAGCAGCACACCCATGACAGCACACAGCTTTCCCCTTGCTTTGTTACTCACAACGTGTTTTTCGTGATACCCCAGAGCAAGATTTAACAATTCTGAAGCAAACAACCTTTAATTTTCAGCAGAAAACAGAATAGGATGGAATAAATCCCCCCTTTGCTCAGGACAAAGCCTTGGTTTGATGGCAGCAGTTTCTAGCTGAGTGGTTGCCTTGCTCTGCTTGTTACCAGAAATGAGGCTTGGAGAACAGCTTTCTTTGCACTATGGAAAAGCTTTCTCCTCCCTATTTTGCTTAATATAACTATAATGTGCCCTTTATCACACTTCAACTGGAGTCATCCCAGTTTGGAAATAGTGCAGAAATACCCATGGGAAAAAGCACGAGAAATGTACATTATAAAAAACACACAGGCCGAGCTCAAAAGATCCACTGACATGTAAATTTAATTAAAAAATTATAGGTTTTCAATGAGGGCTTGTGTCTTCAATTTACCAGTTTCCATGACTTCTCCAGCAAAAGTGTTTCTTTTCTGCATTCTTGGTGGAAAACACGCTGAGGGCTATTACAGTCTCCAAGAAGAGTCTCTATTCTGTGTCACAGGGAAAAAATAAAATTACCCAAAATATGTACACTTGAAATAAGTAAGAAAAATATCCACTTTCCTGTTTTGTGTTATTTCTATCCTCTAACAGAAGTTAAACTTTCCAGTAACCAGCAGTGCATGAAAAAGCATGTCCTAACTGTGTGAATAAGCTTCCTTTGGATTGCATGTGCAAATTTGAGGGTATTTTTGTTCTTTCCATGAGAGATGTGTGAGATTGGATAGAATAGTGGTGAGTGGGTGAGCAGAAGAGCTGATGGCCAAAGGTAAAGGCTTATGATATAAAATGTCACTATTCAAAGAGGACTCTAGCTTCAAGAAGGGAATCCCAAGGGGTGTCCAAAACCCAGAGATTCTCCTCAATGTCCACAGCCTCTGAGGGAAAATAAAGCTGGAATCTCTTGGCTGCTCCAACTTAAAAGGAAAATCCAAAGGTCTTTGGAATTCAGGATTAAATGCTTTTCTTAACTCTATTCTTCCATCCCCTCTTCTCTAGCAAAGCCCTGTGCAGGCTGAACCTCTCAGATATCAGGATGTATAGAAGCTACTTCTGCTTAATACCCATTATTTCAGTTTGTAATGCAGTAAAGGCAGTGGCTTTTGTGGTGCTTTCTTAAGTCCAAATCTTTAGTTTAAGAGAGAGGAAAAACCCCTTGTCTCTGGAATTTCAGCCCCTCAGTAAAGAAATTGAGATGTTCAGAGCAGAGCTGTGACTTTCACACTTTCTGCCTCCGAGCTTGTGGGTTCTGCTGCAAGTTGCAGCACTGAAAACCACTGTGGTTTTTGTTTCTCTAACTTAATTAATAAAAACAATTCATCAGTAGCTGATGCCTTTCAGAGTGGTTTTTCCCTGAGTCAGCTTACTGTGGAAGAGGTTCATTATAAATTACAATGAGCAAAACAAAAAGAAATAAGCAGAGTAAAGCTTCTGACCTGGTGGGCTTCTCTTAGGAGAGTTTATTTGAGGAACCCTGTAGCCAAAATGCTGCATTCTCATTTATAGACATCATTCCATGTCTAAAATGAAAAAAAAAGAGTTGAAATGAGCAAGAGCAGAAGGGACAAGGGAAGGAAAGGAGCCAGTGCTGCTTTAGACTTATTTTTATGCAGATTGTTTGTCACCTGTGCTGGTTCAGTGCCTGCTTTGAAGTTAGTCTGGCATTAGTGTTGTGCCTTAGGCAAGGTTGTTTGCTGCCTCTCTGTCCATGTTATTTCACTTGCTTTTATGTTCACTTCTATCTCATAGATTTGCTCTGCCAATTTGGATGTAATTGTATGAAACTCTGCTTTTGGTTTTATCCTGGAGCTCTTGCTCACACCAGCCACCCTTTACCTGCAGAAAGGCACTTGGTGGATGAAAGGCATTGGATTGGCCTGGTCATTCCTGAATTTCCCATAAACAAAAATTAATATTTCTAATCTTGCTTCTTAACACATTCTAAACATGATCTAAACCAAATAAAAGTCAGAGGGTCAGAGACACATTCATTCAGAAGGGGGAAGCTGATGTACTCATGCCTCTGATGTTGGATCCATGGTCCTAGAGGTCTTTCCCAACCTAAGTGATCCCAAGGCTCGTCTGGATGCACAAAGTGGTTCCAGAAGATGTGTGAGGATCTGCCTGTCCTGTAGGTTTGGTCTGTGCAGGATCAGTACAGACACTTAAGGGATGAATTCATCACTCCAGCTGTTTCTTGAACATCATGGAACAGAACCCAGCCTGCATTTGCACAGGTTATGTCACTGCTGAATCCTCCCTGTCTCCTTTCCTTTATTCCCAAATAAGTTTTTATCCCACCTGTCTGGGGATAGGCAAGGTGCTGCACAGCCAAAGGGCACTTCCTTACTTCAGGGCTGAGGAGTTCCCTTAAAAATAGACCCTATGTGTAACTCTGGGTTCAATCACCCAAAATAATGGCTGAAATTTGCTTATGCTGCCCATGGAGAAAATATAAACTGCAAATTAAAGAGGGAAAATAAAATGTCTGTTGTGCTTCCCTGAGGTTCCCAGGTCCAGGGCACAGGATCCATCACCCCAGGTGCCCAGGCCAAGACCACAGTGACAGACTGAGACTCTGGGTCATGCTTTGTAACATCCATTTGCATTTATGGCCAGATTCTGAAGGGTGTGAAATGTATAAAATATCTGTTGAAGTGATGAGTTTGAATCTCCCAGTCACTCCACCTTTCAGTGTTTTCATGACGATGTGCTTAGGTGGGAACAAATTGAGCTTGTAGGGAAGTTTAGGGAAGAGAAAATTTAGGATGCCCTGAGCTTCTTCAGATGGATGTGGCAGCAGGAGAGGCAGGACTGGAGCTTTCCTTACCAGGTATTTATCTACAAACCTGGGCCAGGCAGGTACAAAAGAGAGGTATCAGTGAGCAGCTGGTGGCTGTGGCAGAGGTGAGGGTGTCCCTGCTTGTGGCTGTGACCATCCCAAACCTCTGCCATGGCTCTGTGTTCTCTGTGGCAGAGATGAGGCTGCTCATCCTGCAGACATTTCAGTCACATGCTGCAGAGCGTTGGAGGCAAATTTTGTTTAAGCAGCTGTCGGATGGAAGCTCTCAAAGCTCAGTTTTGTTCCTGGAGCTCTCAGAATATTCCTCATGGGTTCCTGGGGCTGCAAGCAGTCATGTGTGGCAAAGCCACACCGCCAGGCCCTTGTGCTCTGGAATTCAGAGGGAAATGAGGATCCTGTCCCTTCATTTACTTCCATTGCTGCCTCTTCCTTTATTTCTGTGCGCTGAGGTCTCACAGGTGTGGAACTGGGCAGCTCCTTCCCAAAGTACAATACAAAATATTTACCTTGTGCCACTTCTGAGCCTGCATCCTCAGTGACAGAATTGATTCAGTTGGTGCTGCTGCACTTTTAATGTTCCCTTTTATGTTCATGTTTGTTCCAACAGAGTGACCACTAGCACAGACGACTTGAACTTGTATCACCCGCAAACTGACAACGCTGGAGCCACCAGTTTGTCATTATCCCTCCTAGTGTATCTGATTTAATTTTGCAACACTGGATTAATTCTTAAAATTGCAGTGCTTTTTGCTCGTTAATGGTCAGTAAATGATTCGGGGTGGGGGGGGAGGGTTGGTGGGGGAATGGAATTCATCAGTTTTGCAGTCGTTTTAATTCTTCTCGTTTTAAGTTGTTCTATAAATATGTCTTTATGGATGTAGTTTTACTAGCTTAAAAACATCTAATTGAAAACAGTTGCTTAAATCTCTTTGGATCAAGGAGGCAGTAATAAGCAAAGAGAGTATCTTATCCCTGCAATCCAGAAACGCTTAGTGACTGGTATACTCAGTGCATGTGTAATCAGCTTCTTGTTTCATCTAAAAACCTTAGCTCTTTTGGTGTGATTTAGTACTTCCCCAGCAGCATGGTTTCCCTTGTCTGTAAGATTATCAACGAGTGAAACAAAATATATAAACCAAAAATGGCCTGAGAGACAGAAGTGTTCCAAGACCTCTGTGGTTGATCCGTGCCCTCTCGTCGTGGGGCTGGCGCTTTGCAGCACATCCCGGCCTTGATTTGAGTCTTGTAACTGAACATTTTGCTGTACATTATGTAATGTTATTCTTCTCACTTAACCTTTGCATCAGGCAGGACTGATCTCTGCTATTTTGTAATGCCCCCCAGCAGATGAAGCCTCTCTTAGAGGAGATCAGCCTGGGCTTTAGCCCACTGCTGCTGCTCGGGAGTCCCAAACCACAGAGCTCCCAGGGATGAGAGCTGGGATGTGCCTCTGCTTCCTGAGGGACTGCCTGGGGCAAAGGGGGTTTTGCTGCCTTTTGGGGTTGGGACCTTGTCTGCTGTTTGTTTGATGTCAGAAGCGTGGGTGCTCTCAGGCTGATGGGATGTAATGACTGCAGGTCCCCGTGCACAGAGTGGGGATGCTTGGATGCTGTGAATGCTCTAAATGATGTTGTTAATACATTTAAACAAAAATTACTGATGACCACTCTGCCTGCTGGCCTGTTTTTTCAAAGCTCCTACCTGCGTCCCTCTGGTTGGAAATGTGGTCCCACTTTCCAGAGGGATCCTCAGAAGGTGCCCCAGCAAACCTCAGAAGTCTGTAAATGATCTGGGGCTCTCTTCCAAGCAAGGAAGGCAGGGAAAGAAAACCAGTCTGTGCTGGGGGAGAGGGAAGGAGAAACCACAAGTGTTTCTTCATGCAAGTGGGAAGTAAAACAGGTTAAATTACGTGAGATTTAGTTATTTGGGTTTTTTTTTAACATCTGTGTTATTCATCTGAATTGGACTGTCCACATGGTTCATTGTAATGTCTCATTAGGAGCTGTAATTAATGGAGGTGGTAATTTCATAAATTGCAAGCCCACTTTTAATAAGATTTCATGTATCTTATTCCTTAAACAGGCAAACTGGGCCATGGACTTCACTCAGAAAGTTGTGTCATTTTCCTTTTTGATTTATTTTCTTTAGAAATGTCAAATAATTTCACACAAATATATCAATCCGAAGGATTCAAGATCAGCAATGTGGCAGCACCACAGGACTAAGGAGCCCACACTTGTACAGCATCTGATTCCTTGTCCAGGGTTAAAACTCAGAGTTCAACCCCTGAAAATTCTTTTTCCAAGTCTTTGTGATAAGCAAGCAGCACTTCACACAAGGCCTTTGTTGGAAATCACCCGTGGTTTGGGGCTTTAAGAAATGCCTGAGTGTGTTCTGCCCATCTAAAAGCCATCCATTACAAAAAATAATCAGACATCCTTTTTTTTTTTTCTTGTACATTTGTGTCATTCTGCGAATCAGAGGCATTTTGTGTGCTAAGGGCAATGTGCTTTGCTTTTGGAATTCCTGAGTTTCACTGAAACCCTGGGGCATAGTTTGTTCAGGAGACCTGAGGTGACCTGTGGATGGGAGCTGCTGTGTCCCTTTGCTGCTTAGCAAGATCATTTTAAAGAGAAAGTGAAATGCAGTGTCCAGATAGAATGTGATAATATCATCACCCAAAGAGAAAAGCAGTATTTTTATTTTAGGTGACCCATTGAAAGCACGTTCCTCTAAGATGGACAGTTTCCTCACTTGGAAAAGACAAATCTCGGGTGGAAAAAAAAAATTGGTAACTTTCCTGAACCCAGAAATCCTTCTGCAAGCAGGACTGGGGCTGAAGAGTTCCTGTGGGGGTTTGGATTCTGTGTTGCTGCTTTGGCTGCTGAGCTCTCTGCAGGCAGGGAAAGGTGTAGGAGAAAGGAATATCTGAAAGGAATATCTGCTTTGGCTATAGGATAATGTGCTGTCCTGTTTGGGGACCAGCTTTTCCATTCTTTTGGACTTAAAAACTTTGTTTTTCCCCAAAATCTCAGTGACAACCCTGACAGTCTGAAAAATAATGAGGAGGGACCTGTTGATTGTTCTCATTTCCCATGGAAAGCAGGAAATGTGTTTGAGCTCCTGAGCTGCTGTCCCACCCTTTAATTCACCTTAAAATTAATTAAGAAACTTTATTGCCATTGTCTTGGATTTGTTTCTAAATTCTAAATGTTTGATCTTCCCTCAGGGGAGGAGTGAATCTGTCTCCCTGTGGATGGGGTGTGGTGAGAACCCTCTGCACCCCAAAATTCTGCCCACCCAGGGCAGCACATCCCATTCTGAGGTGCAGAACAAAGTTCTTGGGAATTTGGGGGGTTTGCTTCCATGTTTCCAGAGGGAAAGGAGCCACTGCCTGTTCCTGGCTGGGGCCATTCCCAGTCCCCTCCCTGGCTCTGGGCTGGGGAGGGGGCTCAGCCACTCTGTTTTCACAGCCTGAGCACAGATGGAATTTCACTGCTCTATCTGGAAGCTTCTCCTCCTCCTCCTCCTCCCCCAGTCCTGCCATAGGTGCTGGTCTTTTGAACCAAGACAAATTCCACTGGAAGTGTTGGAAAGTTCAGTTCCATTTCCAGGGGTTTTTAATGATTCCTCCCTTTTCTTGCAGGGTGGGTTAGGAACGTGTTAAAGGCGGTGGTAAAGTCATTTACGAAGGGCAGCTGGAGTTCAAAAGGTTCAAATATACAAGTTCAGCTCCAGCATCCTTTGGATCTTCACACCTCAGTGTCCCAACAGAGAAACTGGATACTGAGTTTTTACAGGTTTTACTGTAAAAACTGAGCCCTCCAGAACTTTCAGTAACTAATGGATTTTGCAGGAGTGATTTGACTACCCTGGATGTCCATTAGCTGCTTTGCTTTGATGTCTTTGCTGGAAACCTAAATGGCTTTTACTTGCACTTTTCTTTTTTTCACCAGTTCTATGTTTGCAGGAGATGGCTTTTGTATCACAGTAGCCAGTAGGGAAAAAAGTGATGTACTCAAAAATTGGAGGAGCATTTAATCACAGAATGCCTAACTAGAATTTAAACTGTGTGTTCTCAGGAAAGTCCCATCTGCAGCTCACCAATCCCGAGCTGACTACATTCTGATTCTTGAATTCATCATTTTCTGGGTGGCTGTGGGGGGGTTAAAATGGAATCCTCAGGAGCTACATTGCATTGAATCTATATTTCTCTCTTTTCCTCTCCTGTCCTGCTTTATTACTGGCAGTGGGGTTTGAAATACCCTGAAAACTCTTGTGTTCTCTAATATGGGGATGATTGATAAAAATACCTTTCTACCTCATGAGAGGTTTAAGAAAGTTTCCTCTTGTATTTATTGGGCTGCCAGACACTTGGCATCATTAATTTCATGTAATATACTGTTGCTATTAGAGGTGCACCCCTTTGTTGGGCAACTCTTAAAAAAAAAAATCTAGCTGATTTAAAAGAATTTTTCATCATTATGTTCTTCATGTGCCCCTTACACCGAGTTTGTCTATTTTCCATCCCCAGTCAGAATTCACTTTGTACACTGATATTAAGAGCAAACTTACTCTGTGTTGGAAAATAATAGAGAATAAGGGGAAAACCTAGAAAAATCCTGATTTTCAGGAATATGTAACAATCCTGGCTATATTGCACGTGGCAGAACTGGCTGGCACAAGAGCAGAGGAATGATCCAACCCCTTCCATTTGGAGGAGGGGGCATGGGATGGGCTGGGGGTGTTCTCCCTGTCAGACAGGTCCTCAGGAGGAAGGAGGTGTTGGAGCTGCTGTGGTTCCCCACACAAGGGTTTTATTTTGTGGTGGAAAATCTAATCTTTCCTAGACCATTTCTCTGGGGTCTGAGTCTGAAGTCTGCTTTATATTGGGAGATTGGCATGAAATCCACAGCACTTAAGAGGATAAAGGCCTTTGTCTCCAAAATGTACATTTTTTTTGGAACTGTAAAGGCAGTGGAACAAGAAATGGTTTTAAGTATATAATGTTAAGATTCAACCTTGTAATCCTTTCTCACGTAAAAATATGTTATAGATCAATTTTATCAATTCCTGTATTTTTTCCATGTGTTTGAGAGCATTCACTTTAAAAAAAAAAAAAAAAAGGAACCTTCCACATTTAACTAAAAATTGAAGAATTAAAATTTAAGTTAATTACAGCCTATAAGGACCTACTGTCACTAACCAGAGTGGCATCTTCTGGTTCCTCTGTAGGCACCATTTGATTTCTGGGAGAAGCATGGGAGACTTTCAAAGTTAATTCAATAAAATGCCATTTCTCTTATTGCCTTTCTTCTTTGTATGGTCACTTTAAAGGAGCCCAGAGCCTGTTTGTGCATGAGGACATTGGGCAGCTCCTCAGCTTCAAGGTGAATTAAATAATATTTTGAGAGCTGTTGTGCTGTAAATAACCTGCAGTGTTTGGAGCCTTCCTCTGCTTCCTTGAAATATTCCAGGAATATAAGAAATAGAAGAAATCATGGGAAGAGAACAGGGCAGGCTGAGGAGGGAAAGGCTGAGGGTGGGGAGGGTGGGAGGAGGTGGCTCTGCCTGGGTGTGTGTGCAGGTCTCAGTCTGCAGGCAGAGGGACAAAAGGGACAAAATCAAGAGAAGGAGTTTGAAGGAAATAAAAGGAGAAGACTTGTTCAGTAAGTACATTAGAAATGATCTCAGGTAAATAGATGGAAACAAGAGCAGACCCCTGACTAATGTCAGTTCTTGTGGCACCACTGACTTAAATCAGTTTACATGAGCTCAGCCTCGGGCCAGACTGGCTCAGATAAAGTTTTTAACCTGAGCTTCCAACTTCCTTCCTTAGTATACTTAAATGTTATGTTTTCAACTTCACAGATTAATGTGCAACAAAACCAGAATTGCCACAGGTGCTCACATGGAGAGAAAAGTGACAAAATAGGTCAGATGTCTGATGAGCTTTGGTGTCAAACTGGATCCCGTGGGTTGGTTGGGATATTGGGAAGAATTCTTGGTGCTGGACAGGGCTGGGAGCACCTGGGGCAGTGGAAGGTGTCCCTGCCATGGCAGGGGTGGCACTGGGTGGGCTTTAGTGTCCCTTCCAACCCAAATTATTCTGGGATTCTCTGTGTCTGTTTTTCCAAAAAGCCACTCTCATGGCTTCCCAAGAAGAACCACAGCCTGTGACGTTTTACAGGGGAGTTTGCTCCCAAAATTCCTCACACACACACACACACACACACACACACACACACAAGTATTTCTTCTGTTTGCACTCAGCTCTGGGCAAGGCAGCACCAGCTTTGTGCCTGGCCCTTGTGCTTTGTGCAGCTCAGGTCCTTGACCAGGAAACAGAAATAAGGATTTTCTCTTCTTAAATGCCTCATTTTGGCAGTTGGCTTGTTGGCCACTGTTTCAGTTCCATTCAGATGTCAAATCCAGAGCAAAGCATGGGCAGTGTGGGATGCATTCTTGGTCAGGGAGCAGCAAAGGGCTTTGGCCATCCCTCCTGCAGCACTTTTAAGGCACCTCCTGGAGTCAGGCTGGAGTGCTTTTAAAGTGAGCCAGCATCACTTGGATGTGGCTGAGGTGCAGCAATTTGGGAATTGCTCCCAGCTGGTGGAGAAATGATTTCCAAGCGAGCTGGGTGGCTCTTTAACCATTCTTCCCAGTAGAAATAAGCTAAAATATATAGAAATTGTTGCTTTGACAAATAATCTAACCAGCCACTCAACTTGCTTTATGTATTGAATGTAGTTGCTTGACAGTTATTATTATTTTCTAATGATATTAAGTTATAAATTATTAACAAGTGTTTAATTTCAGTCCAAACAGACCCAACAAAAGGGATTTGTGCAGTTATGAATTGCAGCAAAACACAAAATTGTTGAGCTTTTAGTAAACGCAAACTTGGAGACCCTGGTTATTTCTCCCTCTTTCAACAGCCAGTCATGAAACTTTCTTGCCCTTTTCACCTTTAAACTTCATTTGAACTTGGAAAGAAGACTTGTGAATTGTGGAGGGGGGAGGAAAAAAAAAAAGAAAAAAAAGAAAAGAAGAAGGGTGGGGGCTGGGGGGAGAGGAGCTCTGATTCTGTGTTACCGTAACAGTAATTCTGGCACAATAATCCTCCTCTTGTGCATGAGTGTCTGCTACTGCTGCAGGGTAATCAGCTCACATGACATGCCTGGAGGCTAATGCTGGCCTGGGCTTTCTTTCTCTCTTTCTATTTTTTTTTTTTTTTGAAAGTCCATATTTAAACAAAGGCTGATTATCCAAACAAGAATTTGGACTGCATCAGCTGGACCAGTTAAATTATAGTTAGTAAAACTTGGCACCTCCAGAGCTTGGAATGTTACAATTACAGCTGGATCCTCGTTTGGTAGGAGCCCTACAAAGTAATAAAAGTGGAGATTTTTATCTTCACAGGACATAGCTTAACTCTTTGAATGCAGAGTGCCAGATGCTGCAGCCAGTGCTCAGGCACAGAGCTGCTGGCCAGGACGTGGATGAGCAGTTGTGTCCCCCTGGCAGCACAGGGTGGCTGCTGTGGCACTTGCAGGGATGTTCATTATCCAGGATTCCTCTGAGATAAGGACAAAAACACCAGCAGCAACTCGTTCTTCACCTCCCTTGTCTTCCTGTTGTCTTTTTGTTGTGGTTTTGTTTGGATTTCTCTTTTTTTTTGTGTGTGTGTTTCCTGTTGCTGTGAAAGAGGTTTGTGTCCTTGAAGGATCTGGGTGATCCCTGGAATTGCTGTGATTTTCATCCCTCTGGAAAACTGGCCTGAAATCCTGGTGGAGTGCTCCAGGGTGGGCAGGAGGCAGGGGATGAGAGGCAGAAGTTGGGTTTTGTTTTAGCAAACTGCTGTTGACCATTCCAGGCTTGTTTTCCCTCCTTTCCTACGGGGAGGGCTTGGCTTTGATTAGTCACTTGCAAAGCTGAACTTTGGCTTTCTGGTTGTGTAATAAATAGCTCTGGTTGCCAGTCAGAAAATGAAAGTTCTTCTCCTAAAATTAAACCAAGAGCCCTTATCATTAGCCTAGAACAAATCAATGCCTTTGCATTAATTTCCATGGAGTGGGGCCAGCTGACAGCTCTCCCTGATGGAGCTCTGTGCATGGATTTATCTCAGCTTCTGTTTTAAGGAAGTGTTTGTTGTTTGTGCTTTCTGAAAACCTGAGTGAGGAATAAGGATTGAAATTGGAGCAGTCAGGGCTATCCAGAGTGTTTGCAAGAGCCCACCTGCTGGATAATGTTTAGCAGGCTGCACCTGGAGTTTTATCTCTGGTCTTCTTCACACAGAATACAAGTTCCCATTTCCTAAAGCGTGGAGAAGTTGATTTCCTCTCTCGTGGCAGTTTCACCGTGTCCCCATGTACTTTTGTCAGGGACAGATAATAAGGATAACAGGATTGCTGCAGCCAGGATGCCATGGCAGCTGGGAGAGCAGGGAGCAGGGTTTCTCTCCAGGGAAGGACAGGGCTTTTCTTGCTTTGAACACCAAGAAGTTAAAGATTTTTCATCAAGATAAACGTGCAGGTCCATAAGGTACAGCTCGCTCTGGGAGGAGTGGTACCAACTGGAAGTAAGAAAGACCTAAGGAAAAATTGCTGGTTAATGTTTACTCCTTAATTATTGTTTTAATGGAGTGGCTTTCCAACGTGACCTTCCCAGTGCTGGCTGCTTTGGAAGGGGGGATTTGGGCACCCTGGGCTCCAGGAGCTCTTGGCCTTGGATCCAACACTCAGCATTTCCCATGCTCGTGGCTCAAGGGAGAACTTCTGCCCCAGGAATTAACCAGGACATTGGGCAACTTTGGGCCACTTCCCATAAAACTCCTGACTTTCTGCTGGGGACCATGGGGCCTGCAGGAGGAGGAACCCAAACCTGCAGTGAGGGCGAATATTTGGATTTTTTTGAGGTTTCCTGCCGTGTGCCTGGGAGGCCATCAAGAGTTTCTTTCCCAGTTTTGGGGAGAAATTTGGTTCTTGCTCTGTGTTCCAGTCCTTTGCTCTCTGCTCACTTCTCAGCCAGCACTGAGGAGCAGCAGGATGCCCCCATGAGTCTTTCCCATGACAATATTTCATTTCAAGCACCAGCACTTGCTTTCTGTCTGTAAGAAATCCTCTGTTTATTCCATCTGCTCTCCTTGCTTGCTGTCTGTGTTGAACAGACCCATCTGAAGCCACAGTGGGATGGCTGAATGGGGCTTTGCTGGCTGAAGGAGCCCAGGTTCCAGCCTGGATCCAAGTGCATACCTGTGCATCCATCAAGGAAACATCCTTGGATTTAAACAGGAAAGGAATCCACAGGGTTGGGATTAATCAGAGAGGTGCTGACAGAAGGAATTTCAGATTTTAGATTCTCTTCAGACAGTTGGAATATGCTTCCAGCTGCCAGGGAGGAATCAACAGGGATGATCCATGGATAAATGGGAGCTGGATGTGCAGGACACAGTTCAGGCCAGCAGTTCAAATGCTAATTAGGAAACAGCCTTGGATTTTAGGTGGCCAATATTGTATTCAGAAATTATTCCCAATCTTATTTTTTCTCATCTGTGCCCTTAATTCATCTCCCCTTTTCCCCTCCTCCCCTCTTTGGTAGATTTACTCCTGGATCAGCAGGGAGGCAAGGAGAGGAAGCAGGGCAGGACCTGGGTGCCATTCCAGAGCTCTCTGGGAATTGCAATTCTCACCCTTTTATTTCATGGACTTATTGGGAATTAATATTCACTTTAACCTTAAAGCAGTTCAGATTAAATCACAGAGGACAAAAGAAGAAAGTTCCCAGTGAAGGAGTCAAAGTGAGAAGGGTCCTCAGTAAAATTTCACCAGGCACTCAGAGCAGTGCTTGGGAAAGGAAATGTATTTCTCATTGTGCATGAGGCGTGTTCAAAATACCCACTGTGTTAGGAAACAGAAAGAAAAGATTTTGAACTGTTTTCTCACTGAAATTGTTGCTACAGGAGCCACTCTTGATGCTCCAGATGCATTATAACAAGCAAAATTATTTTGGACTTTTTTATTCTTAAGTAATATTAGATGTAAAATATTTTCCGTGCAAGCACAAAAAACAGCTCAAAATTTGCATTTTTATCTGTGTTTTGATTTCTCAGGACTGGTGGAACACACAAAAATATTTGTAGCCCTCTGAGGGTAGCAGGGCTGCAAATGGTTTGGGAATTGTTTAAATCAGATTTCTCAGTACAGTCAGAGTTTTTGGTGAATGGAACAGCAGCCAAATTTGTTGGTTCTTGTGGGTTGATTGTTTGTTGTTTAAAGCTTAATTAAAGTAACTTTTGCTTTAAAAGGAGGAGGAAAACTCAAATTAAGTGTAGATATGTGTGATAACTCTGTAATGCAGCTTTTTTCTCACAAATTGTGCTTGGAATGGGGGTTTAGATAGATGGCCATAGCTGAAAATAACAATAAGGAAATTCTATTTATGCTACAAGTTAAGAATTCCCATCACCAGCAAATCCTAATTTACTACTTCATCTGATTTCTGATGGGAAAAATCTAATTGCTTTTGTACTGGAAATAAAGTTGATTGAACTCTGAGTTTTTCCAGTGCCTCTAAAGGTTATTTCCCAAGCAGTGTTCTTTTACAAACTGCAGTCCTTTTTCATTTATCTGCTTTTTTCAGCAGATGAACATTCACTATTATTATTCTATGTAGGGGAAGGGAGACTCTTAAATCTGATCTCTGGTAATGCATTGGTAGGTGGGACATTATTTGACTTCCAGAACTTCCCATGAAATCTCCTTTTAGAGATGTGATGGCAGAAACTCCCTAGAGATGAAGCTGTGTGATATAGGGAGCAGCTAAATTTAATTTTTGTGGGTGTCTTGGTTTCATACCAAGCTCTGCAATTTCTTTCTAGAAAGAGATACTTGAAACTCCTGCTGCCTATAGGAACTGTTCAATCAGTATTAACAGGCAACTTGTCAGGAGCACAATCCTTGGAAATACTTACTCTGGAGCTCCCTGGGCTTTAAATTGCAAATGTCAGTCATGAAAAACAGAGATTTCTTTTTTTAATTTTGTAAAGAATTACAGAATTTCTATTTAGTTTAGGAAGCTAAAAATGAAAAACAAAATTGGTTTTGCCTTTTGTTTTCATAGAATCAGAAACAATTCACTGACATTTATTCCTTTCAGTCATTTCTGTTGATGTAATAATTTCAGTTGACCTGAGTAGTACCTGCTGCTGAGAGGAGAGCTGATCACAGGCCAGCAGCTTTATCACTCACCACAGTCTGCCTTGACAAACTATTTAACATGATCAGTAAAACCCAGCTTTTCTTGTGAGATATCCAACTCTCTCTGGTTTTGGCAAATCCCATACTATTTGGAGCCTTGTGCTGCTGCAGGAAAGTTTTGCTTTGTTGAAAGGCTCAGAGCAAGGGTGGTGGTATCCCTCAAACTGGGATCAAACCTTCCAAACCTCAAAGATTTCCACCAAAAGCTGCACTTGAAAGCTTAGGTGGCTTTTCCTTCTCACAGAACTTGCTTTCCCATCACTGTGGCAAATTCCATTGAGGCCTTTTCCCCAGCAGGAATGGATCTGCCCTTGGAAAGGATTGCCATGAGGAATGCTGCTGGATTTTGTAGGCATCAGCACTGGGAAGGAGCACGTTGCTGAAAATGAGGCAAAACTGCCCAAATGGCTTTGGTTGGGTTTGCTTTACATGTGGAGGAATTACTTAATTGGCAGCATTATGTAACTGGAGAAACCAGTTGTTTTTGTAATTATGGGGAGCTTTGTGTCTGCCAAGAGACTTCCAATGCAGCAGGTTTAAACTGATCCAATTAGTAACGAAATTGGGGTAATTAACCTATCAGTTAATGAAATGTGTGCAGCACGCTGCCCTCAGTCCCTGCTTTGGGCTCGGGTTCTTGTCCTTACCCTGCTACAGAAAGCAGATTTAGCTCCATATAATCTATATTTAAAGCATTTAGAGCCATAGAATAATTGAGATTGGAAAATACTCCAAGATCTGGAGTTCAGGTGTTCCCCAGCACTGCCAAGGCCAACACTAACCCATGTCCCCAAGTGCCACATCCTCCAGGGCTGGGGACTCCACCACTGCCATGGGCAGCTGTGCCAAGGCTGGACAACCCTTGGTGTGAAGGAATTTTCCCAAATATCCAACCTAATCCTCCCTGGTGCAGCCTGAGGCCATTTCCTCTCATCCCACTGCTTGTTCCTTGGGAGGTGAGCCCCAAACCTCCTTACACTGAGCTGCAGAGTGAAGAGGTCCCCCCTGAGCATCCTTTTCTCCAGGCTGAGCCCCCCCAGCTCCCCTCCCCAG
This sequence comes from Fringilla coelebs, assembly GCF_963513975.1. Taxonomy (NCBI): domain Eukaryota; kingdom Metazoa; phylum Chordata; class Aves; order Passeriformes; family Fringillidae; genus Fringilla; species Fringilla coelebs. The sequence continues at coordinate 2,212,803 of NC_140046.1, forward strand.
CTCTGTCCCCTCTGGGATGAGCTCTCAGTGCCAGGGGCTGGGCTGGGCTCTCCTCCTTGCTGGTTCCTGGGGTTCTCATGGCTCTGCACCCCGAGGTCGTGTGCAGTTGAGTTTTTGGAGGGATGATCCTCCAGGGAGGGATGGTTCCCATCACAGAGCCCAAAGATGAACTGGCACAGGGAAGAACTCAGCTATTTTTGATAACAGGGACTGTGATAAACACTGGACAGGGCTCCCCACAGTGGGGCTGGTTCAGTGCTCAGGGAATAATTCAGGAAGAGTCACCCAAGGCTGGTCCCAGTGCAGAAGTCACAGGAGGCTCCTCCAAGACAAGGAGCTCTCTGGATAAACTCCTGTGTGCAGCACTATGGAAAATTTTACTCAGCAGTTGCCTTCCCTTGAAGTTGATTAATACAAGATTTCAGTGTTCCCAGTCCATTAATCTTCACAAGCACATCTGCATACTGAAAAATGTTTTTAAAAACAACATTAAAAAAAAAAAATTACAGGCACTGATGATTTTGAAGATAAAAAGAACTTTAAAGAGTGACAATAAACTGCAGTTCACTTGCATGATGTGAATCCCAACCCAACGTGAGAGAGGGGCTTTGTCACTTCAAATATTTTAATTGAAAAAGAGGAAAACATTGAAAAGGGGTTGTTCTCCAGGCACTGGATGCAGTTCCCACTGTGAAATACTCTGGCCTGTGTTGCATCAAGTAATAGTGTCTTCAAAAAGGTATTAGGGAAGTGTTAGAGACATCACAGGAGGAGCTGGAGGTGAAGTTTGGGCTGTTGAGAAAGTTAATTACCCTGAAAAGAAATGAACAGTGGAGGTGTGTAAGAGCCAAGTGCCAGGAGAGCAGGATTTGGGATTTAGGAGTGGAGAGCAGGATTTGGGATTTAAAGCTGCAGAGCTGAGCCTGTTTTTCCCAGCACTTTTGTTGGTACAAACAGGGTAGCAGTGATGGCCACATGCCTGATGTTTCCTGAAATGCAGGATTTGAGGGGTTCCCTTCTGGAACTGCAGCTTAATGAACAACAAACCCCATGGGTAGTTTTATGACTGGATTTCTGTTTATTTTCCCAAGTACTTCTCTAGTAAGGAGATACCTGGAAAGGCTGCCAGGTAACTTGGTGATCATTTCCCATTTATCCCAGAAGCACTGAAAGCCCTTTTTGTGTGAGGCAGCGTCTGCTTCCAGGGGAGACAGCAAAACAAAACCTCCTGAACTCTGCTCAGCGCTTCCAGGGGGGAATTGCTTCGGGAGGAATCTGGGGCTTGCAGCTCAGGCAGGATCTTACCATGAACCAGCCTTCATTTGATGGGCTGGGACACTGCCAGGCTCCTTCTGCCAGCTCTGGGGACAGCTGTGACATCTCCAGGGCTGAATTCCTGCATCTCCTCCCAAGCCAAGCTCTTCCAGCAAGGCACAAGAGCAAACCAAGCATGAAAGAGCTCAAAGTCTGGAAAATTCGGTTTAGTCCTTATTTAGTTCAGATTTTTACTGAAAGTAACTGGATCCTAAGTTCATTTAAAGAACTAATTTTCTAGATCTGGGTGTTTTTATAGCGAGGGGATGTTGTAAAGGAGTTGTTTATAATGGAGTTTATCTCAGGCATGGAACTTTTTGCCAGCCTAGTATCAGGAACAGTCTGGAAAAGCCTTCCAGTGGTGGTAGCTTAAGGAAGGGGACCAGGGTGGGGGAGAAAACCTAATAAAAATAGCTGAGATCATTCAACAGTTATCAAGAAACAGATACTGCAATTTTATAACAGAGAGCACTAAAAGTATATGCACTCTTAAAAGGCAATTAAAATGTATACTCCAAAACTATAAAACATTTTCTTTTCATCTGGAACATTGAGGGCAGATTACAACACATTAATAACGTTTTGTTTACAGTTCAGTTTCTGATGGCTTCCAAATGCAGTCTGTGTAGATTAACCAGAAGGAGTCCAGTTCTCTTTTAAGAGAGCTTGTAAAGGAAAGCAATGTGGTAAGATTGTTATGAAAAGCTGGTGTATTTAGGAAATAGCACTTAGCAGGGTCTCTCTGAATGGCTGCCAGGTCAGGAAGCTGAAGTGCAAGGCTTGGCCCCGGTTCAGGCCCCCCAGTCCCGGCTCCTTGACCACACAGTACGTCAGGAGCAGGAGCCCCACCACGCCCCCGCCCTTGGCACCGGCATTTTCACATAACCCAGGGCTCCAGGGGGAGGGAGGCAGCTTATTAAAATAGAAATGGATAAATAAAACAGGCCTGGGAATGGAGCGGGGCTGCGGTCCCGCTGCCGAGGGCCCTCGTCCCGCTGCTCCTCCTCATCCTCATCCTCATCCTCATCCTCTGCCCTCCCCGGGCCTGTGCCAGCTGTGCCTCTCTCTGCAGGGGTCCCCAGGTCTGTGTGACACGGGGCAGGCAGTGACAGGGTGAGAGGGAATGGCCTGGAGCCGAGGGAGGGTGGGTTAGGAATTGTTCCCTGGCAGCCCTGGCACAGGTGCCCAGGGGAGCTGGGGCTGTCCCTGCATCCCTGGCAGTGCCCAGGGCCAGGCTGGAGCCCTGCAGCCACCCCTGCCAGCAAGCTCTGCATTTTGCTCTGCAGCTGCAAGCCTGTCAGGATGCTCAGCTGTAAAAAGAATTCGAGCTTGGTGCATGGTGATGAAGCCATCCCTGTGCCCGAGTTATCCCTCTGGGGCAGCCTGGGAAGGGGGGAGAGGCTGCCAGGGTCAGCAGGTGCCTGAGCTCCTCTCCTGCCCTCAGCATGGTTGAGCCACACAAGAACTTCTCCACATAATCCTACAAATTCTCATTCCCATCCCAAAGTGTTCCCTCCACACGCTGCCTTCCTGATTTTTGTGATCACAAGAATGGGGAAGGCAGCATTGGCCTGGGGTTAGTTTAGTTCATGGCATCATGACTTCTGCCACTCCTGGGGACTTGTTCATTTCTGTTCTCTATTGGGAAAAGGTCAAAGTGGGACACACTGCTGACCTAGCACAGGGTGTCCTTCTTCAGGATCTCTGCTGTCCACATTTCCCTTTTTCCCTGGCAGCCAGCTCTGTGTTAAGAAGAGTAATACAACAGAGAAACTTTATTTTTCTGCAGTTCTGCGATGGTGTATTTTATATTAAATGCAAAGGGAACACAATTGCTCTCCAGTCACTCCTTCATGAGAGCTGTCCTTTGGCTGGGCTTCATTTCCCTGTAGAAGTAAATGCTGATCATTTGTACAGGGCTCTCAAATTGATCCCCTGGTTAGAAAAATCTGCTTTTCACAGCCACTAAGTTCACCTCAAAAACATTTTTATAGAGAAATGGGGTGGATAAAGTGTGTGGTTCCATTCAGTGCTTGGGTTCCTAAAAACTCCTGCCTTTCCTTGGAAAGAGCCCTGGGTATTTGTAAGATGTTGTACATTAGCAACTCCTCCGTTTGATGGGAAAATCTAATAAATTGCTCTTACTCAGAACTGAGTAATTACACACAAAATTCAATGTGCATGTGAGGGAGGAACTTCAGCTCGTTCTTGGTTCCAGACAGTGCCTCATTAAGCCACCCTAATGCCTGGGATATGCAGCAGAAGGCTGGGAATGTTAACACTTCCATTCTCATCTCCATAAATGAGGATTTGAACACATAATTCCCTGAGATGAGTCTATACCTCTTGATTTTTATTTCTAAATCTATGCTGGACTGGCAGATGTTGGGGGATAGCTTTTAGCATTTTTTCATTTAGATTCTGATTAAAAGATACACTCGGGGTTTTTTTTCCCCTTAAAACCAGCAAAACTAATTATTCATGAGCACAAAAATCATCATCCCCCAGTAAGAGATGTCTCAGTTGAGGGTCAGCAGCAGATAACGTGAGGTCTGTATCAGCTGTGTCCCAGAATGGTGTTTCTGGATTTCATTATCTGCAGGAATGGAGGGGAGGAGAAAGTTCAGGAGCTGCTCCTGCCTCTGCTCCCACCCAGCCACGCTCAGAGCCCGAGTGCCAGGAGCCAGGGAATGTGGGTTTGCTCAGGGCATCATTCCCAGCAGCTGAAAAGCTGAGGAATGGGAAGGAACAGGGAAATAATTCTGGTTTTTAAGCTGCTCCAGGGTGACTGGATTCCCTCAGCTGTCCGTGCACTCCAAGACCTACTCCTGGAATAGCAGTTTTCCCGTAGTTATTATTCACATCCTGCCCAGTTCCTGGTTATTTGTCACCACACCTTCGTTACCATCAGGATGAAAACGTTCTCAGTTTCTTTGCTGTGCTCCTGCTTTGCTTCCTGATGTTGTGCAGCACCTGAAACCCTGAGCCTTTGGGCAGCTGGAGCAGCGGGGAGGGATCCAGACTCGTACCACTGTGCATTGTCTAAAACCCCTGACTCGGAGAAAAACAGTAGATCTGATTTCATTAGCTGAGAGATCATAATCCAATTATTTTGTTTTTAATTTCTCTTTCCTGAGCTCTTTTGCAGATGCTGCTTTCTGGCCCTTTGACAGAAGCCTTTCAGCCTTCCTTATGAAAATCCCAGATTGCAGCCTTCCGTGGGGGTATTTCTTGAGTTATAGAGTTAACCTGAGAAGGCAGAAAAAGAGCCTTATTACATTGCTACAAGCTGCCAGCTCCTCACTAATATTTTAAAGGTGTGGGTGCATGTGTTGCTCTTGTGTAGTATCAGTTCTCTCTGATTTTGTAAACAGAGCCCTGTGAACCCTGAGTACCCGAACTGCGGTGTAAAGGCAAAACTAAAATTACTCATTTAAGGTCATCTGTTTTTACTGACACACCAAAGGTCTAGCAGAAGGAGCGAGCAAGCATCATATTTCTCAAATACAGAATTTTTACAGTGGGAACGTGTTATAAAACATTCTGCCAGTGTTGTTTCCCTTGGGATTTAGAGTGAGAGACATGAAGGCTGACAACTCTCTTCCTGTTGTAGGTCAGAGCTTCAAGGAACTCTGTAATCTTCCCACCAGCTTTACTCTCTCCTGGAACTCACGGTTAAAATTAGATGCTGGCTGAACTTTAGCAGTTCAATTTGAAAGCTTTTTCAGAGGCAAAAGTAAAACAACTGCAGAGGGGAGTTTTCTCACAGTGCCATTTTGAGAAGCGCTCTGCGCGCAGGAACGTCCTCCGTGAACCGACGGCTCTCTTGCCCAAATGTGTCCATAAATCATGATTAGCAAGGGAGGCAGCTGGGCAGCATGGAAATCGTCTCTGTGGGTGCTTTCTCTTGCAGGGAGGTATCTTTCTTCAGGATGCTACGTTGCATTTTGGGTTGATTTCTGTGTTTCTCACAGTTTCCCCTCCTGCCCCACGGCTCGTGAAGCAGTTTCTGCCCCAGCAGAAAGTCAGAGATCAAACAAACAAGGGGGAAAGAGTGGGTGACAAGGCCTTACAGTAAGTGCTGTGAGTTATGGACTGCAAAGCCAGGAATGAGGCAGGAATTGGAGCTGTGGCAGCATGGGCACACAGTGCAGGAGGGTGAGGTGTTCTGCTTAGTCTCTGCTGCAGGATGCTGTGCCCGTCCCGCTCCCAGCCCAGCCTGCCTTGATTACCCCTTTTATTCAGGACTCAAAACAGCTTGTAAATTTTTTTATCATTCCTCCCCAGATTGTGTGGATTGTATTGTAGCCTTGCCTTGCCTTTTCCCACATCTGTTTTCCAAACTCATTACTTTCATGTTATTAGGTTCGTTGAGAGAGCTGTGTTTATTTCCATGCCGAGAGTTTATTTTTTTATCTTTTGAATTAATGCAACAACTCCATCAAACCGTGATTTATTTTAGAGAAATCACCATCTATCAGCTTTTCCTGTATATTAGTTGTTGCTAGCACTGACTTTGTCCACAGACTGATACCACTAACAGCCCTGAGAAGCTGCTGCTCTGAGTTCAGGGAATACTGTTTGTAATTTCAATTTCTGATGACAGTTATACAAATACTGTCATTTAGGAGGATGTTCTCCTGAGAAGAGCTTTTGTCCCCTGCTTGCTTGCAGAGAACCTCACACAACACTTGTCTAATCCCAGCTGAACCAAAGAGCTTTTATTTAATACAAATATTAACCTGAGCCCGTGGCCAGCCTAACTGTCTGAGGATGCTGAAATGGCTGTGATTGTCACTTCCCAGGCTGATCAAGCTTTTCTCACTCTTATCTCGTGGTTTTGGCAGGTCTGTGTGATATTTTTGCCACCTGTAGTTCCTGCTCCCAGTTTCACAGCAGGATGTTTGGGGTTTGGCTGATTTTTGGTCTGTATTAATAAAATGTCTAAAATATTTGCTTGGGCTGGGACCATCAGGTGCCTGTGCCATGGGAATAGTCAGTGTGATCCCAAATTCCACACAGGGACACGAGGTGGGGTTAGCAGAGCTCTCCTGTATTTAATCCAGCTTGGAATTTAGGGTAAGAAATCCACAGACACACCATGTGCTATTTATCAGTAATTTCCTCTTTTTCTCATTGCAACAGTGGACATTTCCTACAGATGAGAAAATTATGTGTACATGGCTAATCAGCCTTAAAAATTCAAGTGGTATCTGTTGCAAAATCTGTGGAGGATAGTTTTTCCCTGGAAAAATCATGGGAGGAGAAATGCTCTCCCCTGTGACAGTGGCTGTGCTGCCAGCCTTGGTGTTGATGTGGTTTTAGCAGAACCAACCAGGGCTCTGGGAGCTGAATTCCTTTGGACTTTAGGGACAGATCCTGAGCCCACAGGTGATTCTGGGTTCTGTGGATCAGAACTGCATCAGTCCCTGCAGGATTGTAGCTGTTTGTGCATGAACTGTCCATCCCAAAGGCACCCTGAAGGGATTCACAGGAAACTTTGGCTCTCCTCCCTCATCATCTCCTACACAGACACTTCAGAGGGGGGTAGAATTGTATTTTATTGTGTTGTAGTTTATCAAAATTTGCAGTTTTCTCCTTGTTGGCCTCAGGTGCTTTATTTATTTTATTCAAGATGAAGGCACTGCACATTCTGGCTCAGAAACATTTGCTCTCCATTAGTGTCCAGTAACCTCTGCTGGAAGTGCAGGAGAAGCCTTTGGCAACTGTGAGCAGTTGCTGGTTATTAATGCCAAAGCTGTAAAAATGAAAATAGGAAGTCACTGCGTGGGCTCTGAGTGTTAGTGTTGTGTACATTCCTAATTTAAATCACATATTAACCACAATTAATCTGCTCTCTAGGTTTCAAGCATATGTTTCTTCTATCACAGAATGGTTTTTTTTTCCTCTGGTGCTTTTCTTCAGATTGTTCCTAGTTGGAAAAGCTTTGTACAAATCCAGGCAGTGGGGAGGAGTTGAGATTTGTATTATTTTAGGGAATCTATTTGTTGGAATGGGGTGGGGATGTTCTGCTGTGCAGTGACACATTTAGCTGTGGTTGGGGGAGAAATTTTTTGAAATTCCTCTTTTTTCTCTCTCAGTCACTCCCAGATGGAGATGATGGTCTTGATTACAAGTGGAATAATAATAATAATAATAATAATAATAATAATAATAATAGTTCCTTGAAGTCACACCACTGCTGACTGCTGGTCCTTCCCTACCCCTGATAACCCCTCCTTTCTCCCCCCATGTCCCTGATCTGATCTCCCTCATCCCCCCATTTTCTTTCATAGCCCTGTGGGCTATGGAGGGATTAATTGTACCAATAAACACAACTTTATTTTATAGTTTTATAGCACGATTAGCTATCAAATACTCTGTGCTAAAATAACATTTGCTAGGCTGTTTCAAGACAAAGTTTTGTTAGGCACAGTGGGCCTTTAATCCCCGGAGGAGTTCAGCTAACTAAATATAATATTAGTTAACATACTTTCCTGATGTTAAGAAAATACTTCTGTGCTACTAAGAGCTCCTTAGCCATGGTATTCCACTGGCAGCAATGGCTCTTTTCCTTTGCTTGGAGTTTGTAAACTGGAGAACAATTTGGTTGATTAATTCTGTCCCCTCTTTTAATGGTGATAGATTTCTTCCATTGGAAATTCCCATCAGAGTTACAGACAGCCCTTGATTCTGTCATTGTGCTATTAATTAGGATATTAGAGGAAATTGCTGTTTACATAAGCTTTTGAGAGCTCACAGTTAGGAGCAGCACTTCATCCCTCTTGTGCCATTTTTCCACTGATCTAATTCCCCTGCCTCCTTTGGGCCCTTTGAGATTTATTTCTGATACAATTCCCTTTACTCCGTGCCAAATCACAGGATCCCAGAATGGTTTGGGTTGGAAGGGACCTCAAATCCCACCCAGTGCCACCCCTGCCATGGCAGGGACACCTTCCCCTGTCCCAGGGTGCTCCAGCCCCTGTGTCCAGCCTGGCCTTGGACACTGCCAGGGATGCAGGGGCAGCCCCAGCTGCTCTGGGCACCCTGTGCCAGGGCCTGCCCACCCTCCAGGAAGGAAATTCTCCCATGTACTATCAATCCAATTATTTATCCAATATCCAGAATATATTTTACCAAGAGCATGAGGGTAAACTACAGAATATTCTCCCAAGAGGTGACAACCTCATCATGTGGAACATTTAAAGTGAGACAAATGTCTTTGGAGAGAGCAGTGCTGGAGATGAGATGGCTTTGCAACCCCTGAATGCACTTGGGGTTTGCATGTGAGACCAAGTGAGGAAGGCTGAACCCAAAGCCAAGGAAAGATTGAGGAATATTCCAGTGGAATATTCAGGGAGCTCTCTCACCTCTGAGGAAGCTCCCTTCCAGGTGGGTGTCCCTGGGATGGATTGTCTGTGATCTCAAGGGCTGCTCACTGCTGAGAGTGGCTCTGAGTTTGTTGCATGTTAAGGACTCTGAGAGTAAAACCCTGCCCAGCCTTTCAAGTGACCAGATTGTTATAAAATCCATGAGTCAGTGGCGCCTTCCCTCCCGTCCCCGTAGTGTCGAGCCCTTTATGCTATGTTACAAACTCATATGTTTTGATCCAGTATAATCCAAATGTATTTAGTCTGTATTTTATTCCACTTTGTAAACACGTTTTTTCCATAGCTGCAAATGTCTCCACAATTATTTGTTTCAATTTGTAAATTGAACAAAAGGCTTTAATAAACAATGTCCTCAGGCAGCCTCTCGTCTTCTCCTCATGAAGAAAGATGATTTCTAAACCCAGCAGCCTGTAAACTCCTAGGAAATTCAAAGGGAAAACTCCCACCATTTTGTCCAGTCCAGAGCACTTCTTGCCATGAATAAACTCTAGGGCTGAGTTTGTAAATAAAGTTTGGGAGGACAGGTTGGAACTTTGGAGCCTGCTGCTGGTGGCACTGCTCTCCTCCAGTGGCACCGCGTGTGACAGTAAGGAGTTGTTGGAGGAGACTCCAAGGCACTTTATTGCTTGATTCAGTGCTCAGCTACGCTTTGTAGCTGACCAGAATGTTTGATTTTGTACTCTGGGTTTCTGCTGATGGCTGCTAAGCTGTAATTAGACGAGTCTGAGCTCATCAAGCAGCTCCTGGCTGTGGATCCGTGAGCGCGGCAGCTCGGCCGTGGGGATGGCCAGGAGAAGCAAACTTTGCTGAAAATTCAAACTTCTCCTAGCATCCCAATCCACAGCTGTCTCCCTGCATTTCAGCAGTGGCTGAGACAGCCTTTAGCTACCCTAGATGCTGAGGAATCCGAGCTGGAGAATTCCTGATTCACGTTGTTTAAATCCCTTATAGAAAAGTGTACGATGCACTTACTCGTCACAGTACCCAGTCACAGGCAGGAGTTCAGTCTCCAAACACTGGAGTGGTCACAAAAGACAGTAAATCTTATGCTGGTTCAGCTCATCTCAGGATGAGGATGAAGAATTTTGGGAGGGAGAAAATAAGAACAGTCAGAGCCCAACTAGAACTTAATGTGGGCGCTGCCGTAAAAGACACAAAAAATGCTTCTACAAATCCCTCACCAACAAAAGGAGGGTGTGGGGGAGAATCTCCTTCCTTTATTTAGTTCAAAACTGATTTTCAGGAGAAAGGTGCTGGGGTTTTGCTGACAGATCACCAGCTGGTTTTCCAACCTTGATGCAATCTCTCTCCTTGGTACCTGTTGCAGACACACTGAAATTCAGTGCATTTATCTGCCCATGTTGGTTTTCCTGGCATCAGGAGGGGTGGGATTGTTTATTCTCTTGCATTTTTTTTTAATCCTTTTTTATTATCCTTCCCTTGGGGATGGAACTGGTAATATATAATATTACATCTGTGGTTCCCTGCTAGGTGATACTGTCTTTCTCACAAGTCTTTTGCTCATTTTCTGCAAAATAATGGCGTGTGAGGTTTTTGTTTTGGCTTTGGCCAGATTCTTCTCCCATTGACTTCATTGTTAGTGCTAATAAAACCATGGGAAATGTTTTGATGGCCAGGAGATTGCAGGGACTTGAGGTTTAAGCTTTGATACTGTATTGGCTGCTGCACATAATCTTTGGTAAACCAAAGATAAAAAGCAAAGCTTGTTTTAGAAAGCCATGGGCTCTGCAGAATGAGCTTGGCCAGTTTAGGTCCTCACTTTGTCAAGTATTTGCCCACATATCAGTAGTTTTGTGCCTGTGTTTACACTCATTTCGCCTCCGGGCTTGTTTTAGTAAGCTGGATAAAGTGTTTATTATGTGGGTTGCAAAATATGTTCCTAATGGTGAGCTAACCCGCGGTGCCACAGAGGCTGGGGGCTGTTGGGATCTCCAGTTGTGCAACAGAGAGCGGGGCAGGTAACCACAAGGCAGCCCTGGGGAGCCTGCCTGGCTGGGGCAGCAGGGCTCTGCTTTCCTCAGCGTTCCCCGCTCCTGGCAGGCTCTGCTCCAGCTCCTGCGCTGCCCAGAGCCTCCCTGCTCACAAATGGGACAAATTGCAGCAGCTCCAGGGCTGGGGTTGGAGCCACAGCACTGTCAGGGCAGCTCGTGGTGCTGCTTCTCTTGGCAGAGGTTTGGGGGAGCTGGTGGGGAAGGGTCTGGGCAGTTCTGCTCAACCTTTGGCTCTGCTTGCCTTGGGGCTGCTCTGCTCTGTGCCCTGGGAGCGCTCTCCAGAATTTCAGCTGATTTTCAGATGGATTTGGGAGTCTGTTTCCATCCCCAGGGTGTCTCCCATGTGTCATCTCCCACATTGCTCTGGATGCTCAGAAACTTTCTCACAAAAAGCTCTAACTAAAGCTCATCTAACAACTTTAAACCTAATGGAGGCTAAGGAATTTACTCTAAAATATAAGTTGGGCCACAATCCTTCCAGAGCCAGAGTGCCTCCTGAAAATTCTCCTGGAAATAAATAACAATGAAAAAGTTTGCTCTCTTTAATGCAATCATATGTAGGAAGGTAGGACTTGTATTAAATTACTTTATATGTGATAAGATGTGATTATAATGAGGAAGGAGATTTATGATTGCTATAAAAAGAAATGTGATTGTATTATAGTTTAAATAAGTTATTTGCATTTCAGATTTATTTTGGAGTGGTGTCTTTAGGCACCAGCTGTACACTGGGTTCACATGTGCCAGGAGCTGTACAGAGAAAACAAGATTATTGCTGCTTCAGGAGCCTTGGGGAAAGCTGTGGCTTCCCGAGTTGTATCTGGGAATAAAAGTGTATTTCATGTGAGACCTTGTCCCTTCAGTGCTGGGCAGTAAAAATTCCTTTGAGAATGGAGTTGGAAGGTGTGTCATGATGAAAACTGAGTGGGTCTCCCTAAAAGTCATCTTAGGAAATTGTTTTTCTCCCCTACTTCAATTTTTTAAAAATTTTTACACTTCTATGAAGTACAGACATCCATCCCCCAGCAGGTACAGCTGAGATCCGAGGCTGTGTAAATAATTTGGGGTGGATGAGGTGCAAATTGGGATCACACGTTCTGGAGTGGAGTGATTTACATCCTCTGCTTACAGCAGTTAATTGTGGGTGCCCTGATAAGACTTGTTTACTGCCACATCAGCCTGTCCCAGGCCTGCTGAGCATCAGCAGGGCCTGATGGAAGGCTTGATTACCAATTCTGCTTACTGCTGCAAGGGCTTCGTGCAGGAGACATCAAAATGCCCTCATCTCCAGCCTGCTCAGAGCTGAAATTCCCATTTCAGGCTCTTCTCTGCAGAGACCCTCAGGGAGCCAAAGTGTTAAAGGATTAACTCATCACAAAATGCATGTTTGGGAGAATTCTTGACTATAAACAGCATTTTTGAGCCTAATGAAGGGCTGAAGGTGCATGGAGTGACCGTGCCCATCCCAGGGAATTCGGGCATTTTAGGGCAATGGCCAAAGCAGATTGCCCAGACTGGGGGGCCCATCCCTGTGAAGATGCCACTGCTGCCTGTCCAGCTGTCAGGGATGCTGCTGGGGGCTCCAGGAAAAGCCAAGCACATTCCCCAGGCTCTGGTACCTTTGTGGTGAGATTCCCACGGGGCAGGACGGGAGCAGCTCCCACCCTGGGCTGCGCTCCTCACTCCCAGCCTGCCAAGTTTCCACTCCTTTTGTAGGCACATGCTGGTGCCTGGGGATGGGAGGGCAAGGGCAGCGTAGCTCCAGCACCCTTCCTTCCCTGGAAGGTTCACACATGAGGAAAAGGATGATTCTCCACAAAGATCTGTTGTGGGGCACAGCCTGGGAGTGCATCCCCTTCCCCTTGTCCCCACAGGGGTTTTTCTTTCCTTGGTGTTTTGCTCTTCCATCTTCCTCAGCTTGTGGCTGCCCTGGCCCTGTCTGCAGCAACACCAAGAAACCTTGAAATAAATTCTCATGAAACACCGCTGCAGAGGGTGAGGGCTGCTCCTAAACCATTCCTTGTGTGAAAACAAATCTTAACCAGGGCTTTAAACCCCTCTCATACATCTCTGGGAACAGCTAAATGTACCCAGCAGGCTCAGATTGCTGTTTTTTTCCCTAAATTGGAAGAAAAGCAGGATCATGGCATGGATTTTTGAACATTCTGGGTGTTCTTTCACACCCTTGGACAACCCCACCTGAGCATGCATGGATACATCAAAGATACAACATACAGAGTTGTGAAACGGCCTGCAGAAAACCTTGGTGATAAAGAAATATCAGAAAAGCTTGGTGATAAAGAAATATCCTGTGATGATCTGCAATCCAAGCTGGAAACACAGGAAAAGTGCCCTGTGAGCAGAGCATCCATTTAGAGTAATTTTATTCCCCAAGGTTGTCCCCAAGACAGCTCCACAGAGGAATTTCAGCCTCTCTGAGAAGAGGAGGGGTAAGGAATGAGCTCAGTCACTCAAAGGAAAATTCAGCAAACTTTTCAGATAATGCATCTTGAATGCCAATATGTTGTATAGGTTGCAAGATGCTGGTTAATGAATGTTGAATTAGGACGTCAATATTCCCATTCTCCAACCTTTTAGGGTAATTTCACATGAATATTAAAAAAAAAAAAAAAAAAGCCTTAAAACATCCAGCAGATGTTTGTGCAGGATTCAGTTTTCAAGGGCAAAGTTTGAGTCCAAGCAGTGGCAGCTGAAAGATGCCACTGTCACCTCTGTGGGCCTGGGAAAGTGCAGGGTGGTTCTGCACGTGTTTTGTGGCTTCTTCTGTGTGTTCCTGCAAATGGGAACATCAAATCCTATCAACATTGTGGTGAATTTCAGTTTGATTTTTGTGTTCTTGTGTGGAGTCCTGCTGTGCTGGGATTGCTGGGATTCTGGGGGAGAGGAGAGCTTAAAGAGATACGGGCACGGGGAGAGGGAAGGGCATTGCTGGGCTTTGTGGGCAGCTGGCTGTGAGCTGCCCTGCTCTCAGAGGGGTCACCTGTGCAGGGAAAGGTGCCTGAGCTCCCAGGCATGGCTTCAGCAGTGCCTCAAGTTGTGTTCTCTGCACATCTGATCCTCTTGACCCAATGGAATTCCCTCTGGTGATGCAAATCTCCCAGCGCTGAGTTCATGTTAGACCCCGGCTTAATTTTTGGATGAGCGGCAGAGGCTTCTGTGGTTTTACAGTGCAGAAGGAACTGGTCATTTCCCTAAAAAATGATGGATTTGAAATCCATTCAAATGAGATATTTCTGTCTTGTGACAAGAGCTTAATAGCTTCTTGCATTTGTGTTTGGAAACGTATTCTTTGAACTTTTGTGTAACGTTCAGCCAGTATAAGGCAAACATTCTTCTTCAGCTGGTAATAGGCTGTCTGGTGTCTGTAATTCAGTTATTTAGCTTTCAAATTAACTGTATATATTTGTAAGTTTTTAATTAAGATGTGTTTCTACTCGGAGCTTTTCAGAGCTTACTCAGAGGAGCATCAAACACTCCACAGTTTTGGTCTTTCCTCTCTGCCTATTAGCTTCCCCCCCTCTGCTTATAAATTTCTGATGACAGACATAAACATTTACCTCCGTGGGCATTACTTAACTCTGAGATCACTTTGTTCTATAAATACAAATAAATAAAAGGCCCTTTAATGGGTGAGGGGAAGCCAGCAGTGAAGGGGTTAAAGGTTTGTGCCGGCAGCCTGGCCAGCAGGAGCTGGCGGTGTGGAGCAGGGGGGACGCCAGCCTGTCTCTAAACTTTTTGGCCCTCCCTGAGTGCAGAGATGAAGGAAGAGCCCTCTATAAATCACTGGAGATTAGAGACCCTGTTCTTGCCGACTCTGCAGGGTTGCACTGCTTAATGTCAAAGCCTCACGTATTACTTTAACAGCACTCCTTTTCTTTATTAAATCCACTTTGAAATAAAAAAATGATGATCTTTCCAGTGAGGGGGAGAAGGTCTAAAAGGATTTAGAAAGTATCTGTTATGTTACATTACGGAGACTAATAACTGCACAGGGAGTAGGTAACATTTTTGCACCATTTCAGAAAGTAAAATGAATAGACTTTACAGAGTTTTCCTCCTTCAAAATATTTATTGCTGTTGATTTTGAGGAGCTTTTGTGGGCTCCTCGGTAAAGGTGGACTGAGCGTGAACGCCGGCGGGGATTTCCCTCCAGGTCTGCGAAATTAAATTTGCATCTTCATTTTTGCACGTCCTGCAGCATCTGGTTTTAGATTACTTGTTTTTAACCTCTGGATTTATTCTGGAGGAATTTGATTCTGTCTCTATCTCCATCTGAGTATGATGAAGACATATTTTAAACAGCTGTATCTGTGTCAAATGTCAGTGTTTGCCCATGGCCTCGCTGTCTTGAGGACACTGAGAGGCTTCCAGGCACTGCATATTTATCTGCTATTATGACCTGATTTCTTCTAATTTGTGAAAGTCACATTAGGCAGGATATGATTTTTTTTTTTTCAAGTGTGAGGTTAATGGGATTGTTTTTATGTAAAACACTGGTTTTTTCCACATGTATTTAGTTACCTCCTTTAGTGCTTTGCATCCCACCTAACAAATCTCCCGAGCCAGAGGAATTGCACATATGTATTTTTTCTGCACATAAGTGTTTCAGATCCTCCAGGTCATTTAGTATCCATTAGGACACTAAAGCTTCTTACTGTTTTCTCATTAATAGTCGAGTCTCTTACCACGACAAAAACAATTTCTGAGAGACAGGATTCTTTGAGAAACATCCCTGATGAAAGTCCTGGAAATCCTAACAACAAATGTTGTCAAGTTAGATTTCAGCGAAGCATTTCTGTTCCACTGTGCAGCATTATGCCCCAGGAATGTAGTTTTTCTTTTAGTCTCATGACTTTAAACACAACATTGGCATGAAACCCATTAAGAATAACAGATTTATAAGCTCTTGTTGATGGATTCTGTTCAAATGCAGTAGGATGGAAGGTGAAAATATTTTTAGTCTTTAAACATATTAAAAATAAACTGTGATTATTTTAATTCTCTACATTTGAAGTCATTTGCTCCCTTGCCACCGTTCCCGGCGTGTTTTTCTACCCGTTCACAGTTCATTTACGATAGTTTTGAAGTTTGGAAATAGTTCACACCTATAAAATGCAGTTTTGCCTTTGCCAGGGAAAATGAATATTGTTTTGCAATGCATCTTATCCAAAAGTTGACAAGTAACAGCTTTTTTTGTTGCTCTGCTCTGACAAACAGCTTGAAGGTATCACCTTTGTAGGCGGCTGCCGCAATGAGCTGCAGATATTCATTTATGGCTGTTTGTGCTCCGTGTGTTCTTTCATGTGCTCAGGAATATTGCCCAGTTCCAAAGTATGAGCTCTTAAAATAACTGGAAATGGGGGTGGGGTCAGGATTTTGTATAAACAGGGCGAGTTTCTGGGGCTGGATGGATGCACTGGAGGATCCCAGGAGCACGGTGCAGCAGAGCAGGAGGTTATCGCATCCCAGAGCGGCGATGCCGACCGGCAGTCGGTGTTTTATTAGGAGAGAACAACTCTATAAAAGGAACAGGAGATTCAATCATAATATAGCGGGGTGACATGAAGGCAGCTGACAGCATGGCTTCAAAACCCATTTAAGATCCAAGAAAAGTTGCCACAAGTAATGTGCTGCAGCTGGGGAGAGCGTTTCGGAAAAAAGCAGAACCTGCCACAGCCCTGCGGATTCGCGTTCCCGAGCGGAGCCGTCGCCTCGCACGGAAAGGCTGGGCTGGGCTGGGCCCTCCTTACCACCCACAGGCAGGGCTGGGAAAGATCTCTCACCCCGTGTTTGTGTGTGTTTTTCCTGCTGAAAGTGGTTTGGGGAGAAGAGGGAAGCAATGACCAGTCTGGTGGTTTGGGCTGGAAGGGGAGGGAGCGAAGCGCGGGCTGCGAGGCGGCGGAGCGTGTTCTTCTTCTGGAGGGGCTCTGCTGGTGGAAGCAGATGCTTCCAAGAAGGGCCATTTTGGAAAGGAAAAGGGGATTTTTAATGGTATGTGAAGAAGTGAAATGCAATTTAAAATAAAATTTTTAAAAATATTATTTTCTTCCCCTTAATTCTTTCTGCTGTCTGGCAGTTCGGTAAATGACTGTTCTTTGGGTCACCTCTGCTGGATGGAACGTTCCCCAGGGAAGTGCTGGAGTCACTGTCCTTGGAAGTGTCCAAAAAAATCAGTAGATGTGGTACTTCCAAGTGTGGTTTGGTGGGCATGGGGTGTTAGGCCAAAGGTTGGACTTGATGATCTTGGAGGTCCTTTCCAACCTCAATAATTCTGTGATTCCATGACCAGCACTGACTGTCTTTCATCTCTCTTCCTCTGAAACCCATGAGCCAAGTCCTGAGAGGTGCAAAGCCCTTCTAAATCTAAGGCAAAGACTGGAACATTTAAAAGTGTAAACTTTGCTGTGCCAGAACTGGTTTGGTTTGGGACTGCTGAAACCCAAGTAATTGGTGAACTGGAATACTTTGGAAATAGGATACTCTAGTGTGTCCAGCCTAAGAATGTACTCCTAAAGATTGTTAAATTTGCATTTTTAAAAGAAATCTGGGAAGAACTTCATGCCTGCTCTCATGTGGCAGTGGCTCTGCTGGGAAGTCACTGACAGCTGGATGGACTTCCCAAGGATTTTCCAAGGGCAGCAATATCAGCAAGGGAGAAGTTGGCCAAATTTCTGCTCAACTATGATCCAAATCAAAATTACTGATATTTTGGCTGGAAGTAGCATGTCAATTTATGTAAGAAAAGGTCATCTTCTCCCTGGTAGAAGGTAATGCTAATTTAGGAATAAACAGCTTTTTTTTGCTTTTTTTTTGTAAGTTATTCTTATAGAGGGTTCTGTTACACAAAAATGCATTGCATGGAAAGCAGCTCAAAGAGGAGAAGCATGATTAAAACAAATATCACTGGGTTTTCTGAGTAATTGCAAGGAATTTCTGCGTGTTCTCTTCTACAAGGGCAACACAAATCCTGTGTAAAGAAAATTTCAGAATTAACAAATAGGTTTGTGCTGCTTCCATACACGGGGCAAAAGTAGCCAGCACTGAAAAAAAATCCCTCAAACAAGTGAATGTTTCATTTTTAATTTACCTGTATTAGAAGCAGAATCAAAATAGTTACAGTAAGTGTTTGGGATTCCTTTTTTTATTAAAAAATTCCATACCGATTGTATTTGTTGAAAAAACCAGAGGCACAGGTAGAATTAGGAAATCCAGGCTACCCCATCAGCCTCAGCATTGCATGGAATTGACTTTGAATTGGACACCTGGTGACACTGACACAGAGAGGTGAAAAATGAGCTCTGGAGTGCAGAAAGGTTTCCTGCCCTCCGTGGCATCTTCTGAGCACTGGAGTTTGGCATGGTTTGGCCACAGAGTGCAAGGACAGCCTGATGAAAAAATGTGATCTGTGCTCCTTGTGCCACTTGATTCCTTCATTTCCCCTCCTTTTGGAATTCCCTAATTTCTCTAAGGTGCTGCATCCCATCCCAAAGAGGGACTGAGCAGGAATGGTTGATCTAAAGAACCATTTTTGTGGGGTGTGAAAAGCTGGGGGTTATTTGCTGCTGTTGTCTCCCTCCCCTATTTATGCCTGGCAAGGTAACAGAATTCCATGTGCTGCTTTGCCCAGGGAATGCTGCTCTGCAAGGAGGTTGGGGTTGTTAGCAAAGCAAGTATCTGTCATCCAGAGAACAAGGGGCTTAAAGATTATGGACTAATTTCACACTTCCCATGGCATAGCATTACTGGTGCAGAAAATGATGGAGAATAAGCTGAGCACTCATTTGCCCGTAAACCTACAGGGGGGTAATGTCCTAAAAAGCCACTGAAATTGGATCTGTGGAAAATGAACTCATTTTTTAAGTGGGTCACAACATCTGTGATTATCTCGTTGGGATTACGAGCGTGATCCTGCTGTGGGAGCACCGACTGCTTCCCCTGGGCTTCTCCCCTGTGTGCCCAGCCTGGCAGGGACTCCTGGTGTGCCCTGCTCATCCCCTCGTGGCTGGCTGGAAAGGTGTGGCAGGATGGTCTGGGAATGCTCAGAACTTCATCCCCACCTTAAAAACGTGGATTTGAAATCAGGGATGTGTTTTGAGCGCTGTTAAAATGACACCGTGCTCTTCTGTGCTTTTGTCTTCTGCTTTCTTGGAGGTCAGGGAAATATTCTCAAGACTTGAAAATTATTTAGAAAATAATTTGTTTTAGAAGCCACATGGAGCTTTGAGTCGTGGTATAGTGGGCATGGACCTTCCTGCTCTTCCCTTCTGCTGAAGGGGATCCAGTTTGGATCAGGGGGTTCCAAACTGTGCAGGGGGCAGAATATTTTCTCTGTGAGCGGTGTAGAGAGCAGACCTGGTGTCAAAATTTAAAACAACTTCATAAAAACCTCTTCTTCTTCTGAGCCCCCTTGGTTGTCAGGGAAATCACATGCTCTTTTTAGCTCATTTGGGTCTTTCTTTCACCCCAGCTCAGAGCTGGCTCTCATTTCTCCTCTTGCAATCCCTTTGTGAATGTCTTTGGGGCAAACACAAAGGATTTTAACCTCTTAGCAGCTCCTCCCACAGAGCCTTCCAAAAATGGGGCCTTGCTCTAGACCTCGAGGCACTTCAGCTGTACATGTGGTGACTTAATCCTTGGGAGATGTGGGAATCCTCACAACTGCCTGCTGGGATTTGGGCTGGAATCTCAATTTCCTTCCTCTCAGGTGGAGCACCCTGAGAAAGGGCAGTGGTGGTGGCATCTGTTCCAAAGGAGCCCCCGTGCTCTCCCTGCTCAGCAGAGAGCATCCTGCTCCTGCTCCCTCTCCTCTGCCAGGACATCAGGTGGGACAGGGACAGACCAGTCTTGGCTCCTGAAGCCATGAAATTGGGGGATTTTTCACCCCAATGGCAAAGAATCCTCTTTGCACAGGCAACCTGTGCTCCCAGGATGGTGATCTTGAGAGAATTTAGAAACAAAAGTGACTGAAACTTGAAAAAATGTGAAGCACTCAGAGGAAAAGCTTCCCTCTGTTAGACTAGTTCTGTAGAAAAGATAAAAAACCCACAGGATAAAAGCCAAAACTGGTGATCACCCTTCTGCTGAAGGCTCTGAGCAGAGGTTCCCTGCCCTCACCAGAGCCCTGAGCTCCTTGTTGGGGCAGATCACTGCAGAAAGCTGATTTTACCAGGTTGTTTTTCCCTGTGGCAGCAGCGGGGTCACAGCTCCCAGGGGTTATTTCCTGCCCCACAGGCACCCAGCCAAACAGCATTGTTCTCCAGCAGTGCCAGCCCCAAACAACTCTGCAGCCCCTGCCTTGTTTACCTGACATCCATTTGTGCTTTGTTTTTCTTCTGGTGGCACTGGGTGTCTGTTCAGGCTCTCCCAAATAAAAGAGGAAATGGTAAAACACAAAGGAGCAGAGGGAGAGCAGAGCAGGGAGAAGATTGATGCCGCTGTGGGGACAGAGGTGACGCCTGCAAGGGGCTCTGAAACCTGAACACTTGGGGTTTTATGTATTTCAGCTTTGCATATAATTAGCTCAGAAGCACTTGATTGTTTTTTCCTTGCCTCAGACAGAGAGGGAAGCTGCAAAGCTGAGCTCCGAGGGCAGATTTATGGAGGAAGGGCCCGCAGAGCTTTCAGATGCTGTTTATAAATGTCAGCCCTGTCCCAGCCCACAGTGGGCTCACACAGGAACCCAGGAGCACAGAGGTCTTGTCCTGAAGCATGACAAAGCAATTATTGATCTCCCAGGCAGGGGAAGCAGCACTAAAAAAGCACCAGGGACAGCAGAGAGAGGGTGGAACGTGCCACGGAGACGGAAGGAGAGGCCAAGGACAGGTTAGCAGAGGAGTGGGCCTGGATCCAAATACCCCAGATGCAAAATCCCTGAGTTTTGGTAAACTTGGATTAGCATGTAAGAACAAACAGAAGAACACAGCTGGCCTTGCAGCTCTCTCATTGATTAAACAATATCTGCAGGGCTTTGAAGTCTGGAGAAGTTTGGGGAGCTCAGCCTCGCCGTTTATCTGCCAGGGCTGAAGTATTCCATCCTGGTTTTCTGTTCTAGCACCTCTGCAAAGGGGCTTTCTAATGAGCTAAATATATAGAAAGGTGTAGGGAGAAACTTGGGATTCCTGCATGGAAAAGATCTATTTAGAGAAGGGCTGTAGGAGCTGCACTGGAGGCAGTTCTGAGAGGCTGTATCCCCTCCCTGGGCAGATTTCCTCTTGGCATTGCTTCCATCTTCCCACTCAGGATGTTGAGAGAGAGAGAGAGAGAATTTCTTCTGACTGGAAAACGACCTTCCCAAGCCTGTATACAAACACAGGGATTTTTCACTACTGGGAGGAGGGAGATGGACAAAAAACTGGATTTTGAGGCTGTTCATTGGTGTGTGGACATTTAAAATTAAAATTCAGAGATGTGGGGGAAGAAGTGGGAACTAGAGGGCAGAAGGGAGATGCAGAAGACAGGAGTTTTGTTTGTGATTCTTCTACTGTTTCTCATGGTACAGGGTTGAATTCCCTCTCCCCTTAAAAACTGAGAGCAAGACAATTTCCATTCAGTGTTTTTAAATGACCATATGGGAGGCAATAAGTGTGAACTGTTATTATACCTGGAAAAAATTGTGGGTGTTTATGAATGCCCCAAGGCTGGGATCCATCCCAGCTGGGATTCAGCACCTGAGAAAAAGAGCTTGAATTGATTTATCTCCTCCACTTTTTAAGAGGAACTTACAGGAACTCTGTCCATAATTTGGTCACCAGTTCTGTGCCTCAAACAAGCCAGGCAAAAAAAAAGTTCTATTTTTTTGTCTGTTAGCAGTGGGCATTTCTTTTTCAGCTAAGTTGGTGTGTAATTCCAGTGTCCAAAATGCCAGCTTCCTCCAGTAACCAAACTCTCTCCTGCTTTTGGAGCCCCTGGATGCAGCTCAGTACAGGAGATCTCAAAAAATTCTGGTTTAAATTCAGGACAAAGAGCAATTCTGAGCGCTTCCTAAGCAGGAATATCTTCAATATCTGGAAGGAGATGCTGTTTTGCAGTGGCCACTGAAATCTTTGTGGCTCATCTGAGCAGGATGTTCTGGATACCCCTGGTGGCTCTGTGCAGATGCTGTATAGAGACATCTTCTTTAGCAGGGAAAAAATGAAAAAAAGTTAAAAAGGAGTTCTCTGAAGCCAGGGCTTTTAGAAGCAGTCTGAAACAGTTCCAACATGCAAAGAGTTTGGGGTTTTTAGATGGAAGTAATAACCCACCTGCACATCAGTACCTGGGTTTGCTTCAGGGGGGCTCCCAGGGTGAGCTCTGTGCCCCAGGCTCGTGGAAAATGGATCCTTTGGACTGAGGGGTTCAGCCAAACCCCTGCATTACTGTAACCTCAGTATTTCAGTATTTCAGCCTCCCCTTCCTCCAGGGCAGGCTGCAGGAAATTCTGGGATACCATGGCAATCCCTTCTTAGAGAGGGGCTGAGTGCTCAGCATTGGAGCTCATTTCTCATGTCCTGGTGTCTGCTCCCAGACTGATCTCCATGCCTGATTTTATTTCCAAATCTCCCTTCATTTGTGTTCTCCTTGGCACTCCTTACTCACCCTCAGGTTTGCAGGTCTCCCACCACTTTTCCAGCAGCTCTCTGTCTGTTCATTCAAATCCCTCCTTAAAACTAACATCTTCCAGGAAATTCATCCTCCTCCACTGTCACTTATAATCTCTCCTGCTTCCTTCTTTATCATTTCTTCTCTGTCCTGTTCTCTGTTTTCCTGTCAGACTTTTTGTGAATGTGTCTGTTCAGATTGTTCCTTATCATATATATATTTTAAATGCATACTATGGAATATTAGTCATATAAAATATTTTAAAAAGATAATATTCTGCCTTTATATCACTCTGGTGCTTCATGCCATCCTAACTCAAAGGGTAGAAGTAAAACACCAGTTCCTACTAGCAGTGGGGTCTTATTAAATATCATAATAGTAAATATTATTTAAAAAGCAGCCACTGCTGTTTAGGAAATAAGGTGAAGTAGAATCAAATCCCATTTGATTGTGTAATTTTCAGCTATTGACAAGCTGAGTGTGTATTTGGGGTTGGAAACGTGCTCTGTCTGACTGGAGCTGTATTTTTTATTTGTTCATATATGCACAGTGTGTCCATGTGCACGTGCTGTGCATTAAAATACAAAAGCAACGTCACCAGATTTTTATTTTGCCTGAGTGTGCCATGAAGTAAGAGCTCTCTCGTGTTAGACTACAGTAAAAGTGGTAATAAAAGGCTGGGTTTTAGGCCTGTAGCTAAATGCTTGGTTACACATAAACATGCACACGGAGCTGAGAGCAAGGCAGAGATATGTGGGAGATAAAAGAGAACAAATGGGCAACTTCTAATTACATGAATTTGAGTTCATCTGGTATCCAGATGATCATCCTCGCTTCTGATGGGTTTGACAAATCAGTTTATTGGGACTGTAAGTGTAACCCAGGGCTCTGCAGTAGGCAAGGGAACGCTGTTTTGGTTGGGTTTGGTTGTTTTTTTTTTTTAATTTTTTTCATATTATATTCAGTCATTTCATTATTGGAGGTAAATACTGCTTGTACTTAGAAACACAACAGCTGGTCTCATGTGAGAAGGCAATCCACAGATTAACTTGCCAAATGTATTACCAGTTCATTTCACTCGACTGAGAACCTAAGGGTATTTTAATAGTTTTGACCTTGATCAGACAAGAAAACAAATGCCCTCGTTCTCAAGTTGAACCTGTGACTTCAGCACTGCTCTGCTGCAGGGTGAGGAGTGCCTGGCAGCCCTGGCAGGCTGAGGACAGGCTGGGTTGGGAGATAAAAGGGTGAATTCCGTGCTGGAGTGGTGCTGCTGCTGCTCAGGTGGCTCAGCAGAGGAGGTGCTGCGATCCCACCGCTGCTGCCGGGGCTCAGAGCTGTTTGCAGAGCCTTGTTCTCTGCAAATTGCCTCTCCAGTCAGGAGGGGTTTTTAGTCAGATGTTTACATGTCTGATTTGGCTTTAATGTAGATTTTTACATTAAAGAAAATCAATTTGATTCGAACTGAGAGGCCAGATGTGTGCAGCCTCTTCAGTGGAGCCCAGAGCCTCCCTGCTGCCGTTCCCAGAGCAGGGCTGCATTTCACACACCTCTGGATGTGCCACAGAGAGCAGCCCAGGGACAGGTGTGTGTCCAGCACTGGGGAAGGGCTTTTAGCAGGAATTAAATTGCAGCAGAACTTCCAAAGAGAGACTGGTTTTTAAGGACTTTTCCCTGTGACTTTTTGTTCCATGGGTTTCTTCTCCAAGGAAGGCAGGGGACCGGAGCCTGCACCCTGAAAGGGCTGGTGGACCCTTGCCCGACTCTGTTGGACATTGCTCTCCCTGAGCAACCTCTCCTAATGGGTTTCTCTGTTTCCAGGTTCTTCTCTCACTCTAAACCCTCTCAGTATTAAAAACTGGGCAAGATGAAGCTGATTCAGAGGGCGAACTCAAGTGTGGGGCTCACCCAGGCTCAGCCCCTTTCCTGGAGGCTCCGGTGCCTGTGTGGACACGCAGCCCTGACTCTCTGCTTTCCCTCAGGAAGAGTTATGAGCACGAAGGATTTAAGGATGAGTCTTTGGAAAGCTCCTGACACTGGCCTCATTCAGTTCCCTTTGAAGTCAGGGAGCTGTGCTGTTGGTTTGCTGGAGCCAGGCACAGCAGACGCCAGCGCTTCCCGAGCACCGTGCTCAGCTCCTGGAGCCCAGGAGAAGGGATTGAGCCTCTGTCAGGAGCTGGGTGCTCTCATTTCAGGGGCCACTTGGTAAAGCCACTTCTGCCTTTCCATTTCTGAATCTCTCCTTTCCTCTCTTTCCTTCTCCCTGGCTTCCTTCTGTGCCCCAAGCAGACGTGAGCCTGAAGAGGTGAGTGACAAAACCTGGGGTTACCAGCCAGTCCTGACAGGGACTGAAGCCTCAACACCCATTTTGTGCCAAACTTTCCTGTCTCTTTTCCTAATCAGATCCTGCTAAAAGTCTTGTGGTCACTTCTCATTAATTGTCCTTAAGAATTCTTTGAAATAATCAAATTTGGAGGTGCAGGGCAGCCAGGAGCTCTGTAACTCTTTTTCCATGAAAGCTACACCTCATTTCACAGTCCTGTGACTGCTTTTAAAAATAGCTCCTCCTTACATCTCCAAAATCCCTTCTCCTGCTCCATGATCTTAGAAGTGAGATAAACCAGACAAATATCAGGATTTTTTTCCTTTTTTTTCCCCTTTTTTATAACATTTACCAGATTAGCAAATGGGGATTTACTTCATGCTTCCCTTCTACTGTGCTGTTCCTGGAAGAGATAAGTAAAACTCTGTGCTGTACACAGCTCCCAGAGCCTTGAACTTGAATCTCAGCAGCAAAACTCCTTCCATTTGATCTCTAAACCCCTTTGTAATTGCCAAATCCACATGCCTTTTCCTTGCAGACTAGATCCTGCCATCACTGGTCCTACAAATAGTCCTAAAGCTCAATGTATCAGTTTGGATTCCAAAAAACCATTTATTATTTGGGCTTTTTGTGGGGATTTTTTTTTTTTTGTAAATAATTAGAATATGCTGAATATCCTAGATTTTCACTGCTACCTTTTAAAATTAAAATAGAGGCTTTTCAGTCATAGAATCATAGAATGTTTTAGCTTGAAGGGGACATTAAAGATCAGCTAATTCCAACAGGAATGGGCAGGGACAGCTCCCACTAGACCAAGTTATTCAGAGCCATTATTTCCATTCCATTATTTCCTTGGGTTTAAAATAATTGAATACCTAATTTTACTGAATATTGAGGCTTCATTTAATAGTAGGAAGGCAAGAACAATTTCCTTACTGCTCTATTCTCCAAGTGTGTTTACATTTTCATGGTAACACAGATTTGTATTTCTTTAAGAATTTCAGGGTGATTTAGGCATCCATTAATATCCACTTCAACATGTTTTTACTGGTTTTGACATGTAGTTTCCTGAACACACTGGCACTTCCCACTTTGCCTCACATTCTTAAGGCAAACTTGCTCCACCAGCACCAATTTTTACCTTGTTCACTGAGTTTTTCCCTTTGATTTTGGTCGCTGGTGGTGGAAAAACAGTTGAGTTGCCATTATCAGCTCTGATTAATAAATCTGAAGGGGAAAAAAAAAAAAAAAGAGGAAACCCCAACTGAAGGGAGTCCCAGTCAGCAAACATTTCCTGAGAAAGAAAACTCATCTCTCTGCCACGTCAGCAGCTCCCAGGGATGCTCACACCCCAGGGTTTGTCACTGCAAGGAGGAGCTGCCAGAGCTGGGTTTGCATGGATGCTCCAAGAGCTGCCTCGAGGCAGAGCTGTGGTTGTGAAGGACAGTGGGAACTGCTGGTTTCTAGGAATCTCCCTCCAAAGATGGGTACTTTGAAGGGATGCTTGCAGAAACCCACCCAGGGCTGATGGTGGGAGGGGAAGAGCTCCTGTGCTCACCCCAGCTGGGGGTGAGCTTTGCTGTCATGGTTTTCTGGCCCTGTGCTGCAGCTGGATTGATATTTATTGTTGTCATTGGAATTTGAGGTTAATTTAAAAATAAAATCTGAGGATGGAATGATCCTGGTAAGAGCAGGGAGTAGAGCAGGTGAAGGATTGAGCTCACAGCCAGGGAGTAGTGCAGAAATGCTTTGGTGAGTTCTGTGCTGGTTGGATTTCTGACAGGCTCTTAGTCTCATCAGCTGGAAAATCTTGAAACAAATACAGCAGACTCAGTGCTGGTGTCTCTGCTGAGGAGCATTATCCACACAAGGAGTCCTAAGGGGATGCATGAAGTTGCTCAAGTGCCTTGGTTTAGGATTTAAGCTATCTTGCACTGCAAGTATCTGGAAAGAAATGAAAACTGTTTATTTTGCAGTGTGTTACTTCCTTTAATTATTCAGCAGACCTCTGGCAACCACCTGATTTATCTCCTCTTTGCCTTGCTGCTGTAGCAGCTGTGATCATCAGTTGTTGGAGTGACACCTGTGCAGATTAGTTCCTTTTCCCCTAGAAATATCCATTCTTTATGGCTTTGGTGTCACACAAGTGTGGCTCTTGTTCATGCCTTAAACTCGGAGTAAATCTGTAGGTCGGTGTCTGTGTGAAGGAGTTCTCTGCAGCAGAGCTTAAACCCATCTCAGTGTCTCTTGGGACTGAAGGAAGTTTAATGCTGTTATTTTAGAGGGAGCCTGAGCATGCCATAGGCAGCCTGACCAATAATGTTCTACCCTAAGTGGGGATCCAAGCTGTAAATCTGTTTTATACAGCATGAAGGAACACTCAGAGCAGGCAGAGGGATGGAGTGCCACGCTAGGAGTACAAGGTTTGCAAACAGATCTCTGAAATGAAGAGGAGCACAGCTATGAATCTTAGCAGAGTTGCTCTGAAAGGTTTCCCTACCTCAATTTCCCTGATTTTAATTAGATTTTGCAACTTCTAGTAGATTAGAGTGTCACTGTACCAACTGGGTCAAAGTTGAGACCTTCCCTCAGAAGATTGAGGACCTCCAATGCACTGATAGCCCTAATGTTTGCTCATTATTTTTGCAGGCAAATGGAGATTTAGCTTTGTTTATCTGTGGGATTAGTGCTTGGGATTGGCTTTGAAGCCCTGAGGATTATATTATGATGTTTGTGCACAACACTTGAGGAAATCTCTGCATTCCTGGGAGTATTACAAGCAGCTCTCATTGACACGGGGACAGCAGCTCGGTGGCAGCTGTGACAGTGGCACCTGGGGCACCCTGAGGTCTCTGTGCCCCATGGGGCACTGAGGGAGGGTGGAAGGTTCATTGGGAAAGGGTTTATTCCAGCTCTTAACCTGTTTCTCACTGGGCCCCAGCGGGGTGTGTGTCCCCACAGGGTGGGAGGATGCTGCAGGGGAGGTGCTGGGAGCATCCCTGGATGGGATGCTCAGGGGATCCTGGGTGTGCCAGGGCTTCCAGGGAGCTCCCTGCCAGCCTGGATGGGATGCTCAGGGAATCCTGAGCGTGCCAGGGGTTCCAGGGAGCTCCCTGCCAGCCTGGATGGGATGCTCAGGGGATCCTGGACGTGCCAGGGGTTCCAGGAGCTCCCTGCCAGCCTGGATGGGATGCTCAGGGGATCCTGAGCGTGCCAGGGGTTCCAGGGAGCTCCCTGCCAGCCTGGATGGGATGCTCAGGGACTCCTGGGGGTGCCAGGGGTTCCATGGAGCTCCCTGCCAGCCTGGATGGGATGCTCAGGGAATCCTGAGTGTGCCAGGGGTTCCAGGGAGCTCCCTGCCAGCCTGGATGGGATGCTCAGGGGATCCTGAGTGTGCCAGGGGTTCCAGGAGCTCCCTGCCAGCCTGGATGGGATGCTCAGGGGATCCTGAGTGTGCCAGGGGTTCCAGGGAGCTCCCTGCCAGCCTGGATGGGATGCTCAGGGGATCCTGAGTGTGCCAGGGGTTCCAGGGAGCTCCCTGCCAGCCTGGATGGGATGCTCAGGGGATCCTGGGTGTGCCAGGGGTTCCAGGGAGCTCCCTGCCAGCCTGGATGGGATGCTCAGGGGATCCTGAGTGTGCCAGGGGTTCCAGGGAGTGGCTGCACAGGCAGAGGCTCTCCTGCCCTCAGTTCAGCTGAGCTGCCACCACTGGGAGCAAATCTCCTCCCCATAAATTCAGGTAATGATCACATCCTGCCTGAATTTCTATTTCTGATGATACCAATTCTGTTTGTGACGTTTCTGTTTCTATTTCTGATGATGTGATTTCTCTTTTAATTTCATTTTCTTTGTAATTCCTCTGATGTACTCCAAGAATGGGCTCTTTGCTGGAGCCCTCAGTGTCTCCCTGAGCACCACTTGGTGAATCACTGGATGAGGTCCCCAAGGCTGAGGAGCCAGGGGAGCTGGAGCTGTTTGGGCTGTATTCCCTCAGATCAGGGCTGGGGTCAGAACCTGAAATGATTATCAGGATATTGAGAGCTGCACACTTGAACCACCTGTTCTAGAAGTTGAGGCAGCAATAAAAAAATGTAAAGCAGAAATAAGGATATCTGTGGGATAATAATACACAAAAGCCTGTCTTGGATTTTAACATTTTAATGTGGGCAATTTTTTTAAGTTCAGGAGTTTATTAACCAATAACATCCTTAAAGGTTCTACTTTTTTTCACTGTTATTATCATCTTCATTTTTGCTTTTGAGTGTTTAGTCTTTTCTGAGTTACAGCATCTCGTTTTTTTCTGTCCTTTCCTGGAGGAGTAATGAAAACCAAAAATACCCCACAGTAATGAGAACCAATAGTGTACAAAGATTAACGTCACAAACCCATCACTGACCTCAATAACATTTCACAACATTTAGTTTTCATTACAGTGCAATGTTACTGCAGGCTTTTTTACATGAACTTCTGAAGAAAAATATATGATAGGGCTTTCCAAAAATACACACATGTTGGGAAATAAGACTTTTAAATCAAGAGTTTTACACATCCACTGATCACATTTGACGAATCAGATGTATGGAATTAATTACTCTGAATCACAGCAGAGCAGACTTAAACACTTAGAAAACAAAGATTTTCTGCTTTGCTGGTACAGACACGTGTCATGCCTTCTTCAAAAGGTGCATTCTGACTTTTAGTGCTATTTGCTCCCTTTGGATGATGAAAGAAAATTCAATTTTTAAATTGTATTTGTAGAAAGTATTGCTTGGCATGGAGCATAGCAAAGAACATTTAGAACAGGTTGATCTGTAACACCACGAGCAGTCTGTTTTCTATCAATGATTCCTAGCCAGCTTATTAAACAGATTTATACAATGAAAGAATCTAATAACAAAAACATTCACCTCCTTTATTACTTGGCATTATTTATGGCTCTTACTTTTTTTTAGCTACCTTTTTATATATAGGAATCTGCCAACATTGTATTTATAAAGTTTATGTACTAGCAGCATTTGTTGGGCAGGGATTTGGGTTATTTTATGTTTCTTTCCTCCTACACTTCTTATTACTAAATCTATATACAAATGCTTGTAAAGATTTAAAAAAGACACCGAAGAAAATGCCCTGGAGAAGATGGAATGCTTGAAAAATTAATTAATTCTGGAGAAATGGAGTTTTTAATGTGCATACATTTTAGATATTCTCTCAATAATAATAAAAAATAATGGTGCTTAAGACTGAGGCTATTCCAAGGCTCAACTGTGTTCCCCAGAATCCTCAGTGTTGAATCATAGATGGGGAAGTGTTTACACACTGTGAAATCAAAAGTTCATCCTATGACTGTCCATTCAAAGCTCTAAATATCCATAATTGCTGTCCAAAGAACAACTTTTGTCTTGCAGAGCTCCTTCCTTCCTTCCCTCCTTCCTCCCTGCTGTCTGTGCCTCTGTCTCAAGGCGATGGAGCCACAATGGCACGTTTGTCACCACGGGTGGGAGTTCATGGCAGCCCCTGAGCCTTCCCCTGCCTGGCCTCCAGTGCCAGCTCTTGGCACAGACATGAATCAAATGGAATCAAATGGAATCAAATGGAATCAAATGGAATCAAATGGAATCAAATGGAATCAAATGGAATCAAATAGTTTCCTTTCCCTATGGATTGTTGTGTCCTGGCAGACCAGGGCGCTCAGAGCCTCTCCGTGGGTCAGCCTAGGACAGAGCATGGATGTGTCTGTTTTCCTAGAAAGCTCCTCCATGTGCACAGGAAAAAACTTCTGCTGGTGTTAGAAACACCTTGAGATGCCCCTTCTGTTTTTAGGGAGAGAAATAAGGGGTTGTATGGGCGCATAAAGGGAATGGGGAGGGTGGAATTCTCGTGGCAGCGCAGTCAGGACAGAGTGTGGGGGGAGCAGGGAATCCCTGGGAGATCCATGCAGCAGGCACAGGGAGCTGCTGGTTCCCCCAGGCAGCAGGGTGGAGAAGTGTTCAGATGAATAGAAAGTGAGGAGCAGAAAGAGAGGGCAGGTTTTGTACTGAGCTCCCTGGGGTGGAAATGCAGCTGCCGGGAGCTGCCGTGGCCGCTGTGTCCCCAGGAGGGGTCAGGGAGTCCCTGGTGCCCCCTCCCACCTGAAGCTGTGCTGGTTTATAAATGATCTGTCTGGTGCTGGCTCTTGCTTTGCCTTTTGTCTCACCCTCCCAGGAACGTTCCCCCTGAATGCCCAGGCTCCAGCTATTTCAGAAGAAAACCTTTCTTTTTTTTTCCACTGAGGTTAACCAAGCCTCCTTCTGTTTTGCTGTGCTCAGCAGTTCAGGCCAAAGTTTACAAGAAAGGTAATTACAGTCTTACTTTTAATTGTAATTAACTAGGAGTAAAGAATCAAAATAATCCAGCTACTCTTTTGCTGAACCAGAGCATTATATATAATGTGACAGGGAGAATGCCTTGCCCTTCAGCCATTAATTTTAGCAGCTCTGTTATTCCTAAATTAACTAAACCTCTGGTGTCAGAGGGGAGGGAAAATGAATCAGCTCTGAGATTTCATTGGAATACCTTGCCCATGGTTGTGTCAGAATGTGCAAAGCTTTTGAAGCACTTCAGGTTATGATAAATTAGAAACACATAATGAAGAAAATCAGGAACTCCAAATAAAGAGGTCACAAGTGAAAAATGTTGGCAGTGAATTACAGGCATTTCTGGTCTCATGAAGACCAAAACTTGGGCTTTTGAAGGGAGCCTTTCCCTTTTATTTCCAAAGGTGTTGGAGCAGTGTGAGTGTGGCAGGGAGTTCAGGGCTTCAGGGGCTGCAGTGCCCAAGGGTGTCACTGTCACTCGTGTAGGAGCAAGTGGGTTCATGCTCAGCACAGGATGAAGAGGGGAAGCATTTTAGCTCAGCTCTCTGATTCCTAATTCTGTTCACTGATTACAACCCTGAACTCAATTCTGAGCATGACAAATGCTGCTCTTTCCAAGCTCTTTCTTTAGCAGGGATTGGTGTCCTGGTTCCTTACCTGTGCCATGCTCACTGTCCCCAGCCAGGCCCAGGGGGTCTGAGGGGGCACAAGGCTCAATGGCACCACTGGTGACAAAGAGAGGGCTTGAACCAAGCCTTGAAAAGGCAGTGAAATGTCAGAGATCCACATTTAAAACCCCAACCAGGGCGGATTTTCCTCGTGCTGCAGCACTTCCACAGCCAAAAGCCCAAGTGCCAGGGACCTTGGCAGCATTGCTGGGGGATCTTCCTTTCGAGATGAGCTATTCTGGAACAATTTCTCCACTGTATGTGACACAGACAGGCTTTTCTTTGACACCAGACGTGCATGTCTTCTTGCTCCAGCTATTTCTTTCTTGGACAAACATATGTATTGTAGCCAAGGCAAGGAAAATCCCACTCACTATTTATGTTTGAGTTCCCTGTGTCCCATCAACAATATCCCAGTGTACTCCTGGCACCAGAACATCTTGATCCACATCCAGCACTGTTTTCCTGGATTCCCCTTTGGTCACTTAAGTGCCACAAACTAATCAGTCTTATTTAGTGCCCTTCCATCCCAGAGGCTCTGTTTTTTGGGCACTGGAATCGTTTCCTGTCCTTTTTTCCAATTTTTTGCTCAGTAGGGAGCTCCTCTTGCTGCGAGTCTGAACTAAGGATAATTATCAGGAGTAGGAACAGATTTTATCTGCTGTCCTGTGACTCTTCCACACTTCCAGGAGCTCACATTTTGGTGGTGCTCTGACCACCAGGCAGAGATTTATTATATGTTATTATATTATTTATTATTTGAATATACTGGGAACTTTATGTGGCTCTCAAAGGGCAAAAGCTTTTCACAGGGCAAAGGAATCATGGTGTTGGTTCCTTTCCTTCAAGGCTGCTCTCCTTTGTAGCAGCATATAGATGGAGATTAGATTTTCTTTTTCACTTCTTCTGCTGTTTTCCCCTTTATTTTTCTTTTCCCTTTCCTTTTTTTCTTTTTCTTTTCCTTTTCCCCTTATTTTTCTTTTTTTCTTCTTTTCATTTTCCCCTTATTTTCCCTCTTTCCCCTTCCTTTTTTCTCCTTTTCTATTTTCTTCTATTTTCCTTTTTTCCCTTATTTTCCTTTTTTCTATTCCTTCTCTCCCTATTTCCCCCTTAATTTCCTTTTGCTTTTCCTTCTTTTTTTCCCTTTAATTTGTTGGCCAGGCACACTCTCCTTCCATATAAATAAATACAGCATTTGCATGAATTAAAAAAAAAAAAAAAAAGCAATGCTATGGGCTCCCCTTGCATACATTTATTATAGAATACACGAATTCAGATTTATTTGGAGCTGGAATCTGAGTGTTTTTCTTAGCAGAGCTTTGGAGAGCTGCATTTCAAAGGCTCTCTCAGCTCCATAAGTTTTGTGTCCCGTCGATGTCAGCCATTGATTTATCCGAGGAGCGGCGTTGTTTACAGCACAGACATTAAATCAAAAAACAACTCCCGTTGTATCCTGGGCCCAGATAGGCAAAAGCACTTCCTAACTGTGAAACCAGCTGCTCTAATCTTTAATGACTTGGGTTCAGTGGCCAAATCTACTTCTTTGTGCTCTCCTAATGCACCATTAGATTAGTTACTGTCGCTGGAATTGCTGTCGTTCAGCCCCGGTTAGGGAGGATCAAGTTATTTTTCATAAATCATTTTTTTTTCCCCTTCTTTTTTTACTGTTTATAGGATAATGGTGCTGTAGCTTTGCAATTGTTTTATGAGGCAGTAATCTTGTTGCTGTGAGGATAAAGCGTGAGGCCAAAGGCAGTGCTTATCTCTGGAGAAGCCAGTTATTGCCCAGGAAATCTCTACAAAACATCAATTATCTCAGGTTCCACCCCTCTGAAACAGCAGCAGTGAGGGTTTTGTGTCCAAAATGAAACCCAAGTGCTGTATTTGGGGGACACTTTTGCAATTAGTTCCCAGGTTCTGAAATAAGTGTGTTTGATTAGCAAAGGCCAAAATCCTGGGCTGTTCCTCAGGGCTGCATGTGCAGCTGTGCTCACAGAGCATCCTCAGGCACCAGCATCACCAAAACCAACCAGGACAAGGACAGCCCATCCTCCTGGAACCCAGCAGAGAATTCCTGGTTTCTGATCTCCTTCCAGGTGTCTTTAACTCAGGCTGCAGGAGGAGGCGTTCCTGCCTGCTGCAGCAGGAATTTACAGCTCATTGCCTTTACTTCAACATTAATAATGATTTTAGGCCTTTCTGCATTTAAAAGCAAGTGGAGGGAGGCAGCTCATAGTGCTAATTATGGTGCTGAGGCTGATTTTTGGGAAGGGAGAGTGATGCAGGCAGCTCCATCCTCAGGAATCCTGCAGCACCTCCCGGGGAAGCGGTGAAAGAGCACGCACTGATGCACTCTGTCTTTAAGAGGTTTATTCAATTAGCAGTTTAAACTTTCCTTCTATTTTGCCATTTGGTGAAGAGGATCCTTATGCATTTAATAGTTTTATGCATTTACCCATTAGCCCTTTGAAGAGGGCTGGGCTGTGCCATTTGGGCAGGGCAGACAGTGATCCATGGCACGTGGCGCGGCCGTTTGCATCTCCCTGACCTCCCCAATCCATCTCCCTGAAGGTTGCTGTCCATTAATCCCACAGCAGCTGCTGCTGCTGCAGCCTCTCCAGGTACCAAGGCAGGTAGCCAAGGATTCAGGTAGCTCCCTGCCCAAGGAGCCCACACTGGCAGGTTATTTCCATCAAAAGAGAAACTTAAAAGAAAATGGCATATGTTTGTTAACCTAAGGGCTGCTGATCACTTTAAATACTTTAAATTAATCCAGCTTCATTTGTTAAAACTAGCATCATCTGCTTAGGGACTAAGGGAACACTGGGAACACTTCAAAACAGGCACTGCAGCAAATCTTGCCCTGCTGCCCCGTGCAGGGTTGTCTAAAACTCACTTTGCAGCAATATTCCTATTCTGTGTTAGTTCTTCATACTCCATGTTAAATTCCTGCCACACAGCACTGTGGCACCTCCCTTCCCTTACCTTGCAGATATTTCTGGCACTGCTGTGTCCATGCAGCAGGTCAGGGGTTTATTTATCTGCATCCCAGCTGCTTGAAGGGAGCTGAGGGCAGGACTGGCTCACAATGCACAGGTAAATCCAGGTACTGACTGTGCAGGTTCTTCCTGCTCTCAGGAGCTTCTGTAAGCCAATATTTTAGATCTGTTTGGCTTCTGATACAGGCTGAGAATGAAATGTTCCCTCAAGCACTGGTGCCACCCTGAATTTCCCTTTTGCCCCTTGTATTCAGTTGAAGAAGAGAAACAAAATCATTAAAATTTGATGAGTTTTAATGCTATACCAGGGTAGCAAGTAGTTGTTTTTATCCCAGTTTTACAGGTGTTGTTTGTTTATAAATTCTCTGGTAAGGTCAATATGAACAGAGATATCAGAACATTCAGCTGCCTTTAAAAAAGTAATGAAAAATCCAGCAAAACTCACTTGAGAGGATGATTTCTACATAATCTCACTGCTTCTGGCATCTTCTCCTGGTAATAATCATATCATTATAATATCTGTGTTCAATTGAGCAGAGTTCATTGATGTAATTTATGGGAATGTGGGGTTTTGTCTAAAATGCTCTTGTGTATGAAGCAGCAGCTGGCAGGGAAAGGAGGTGCCACATCCATGGTTTTGTGTCAAGAGGTTTGAAGGATCTCTGGGGTAGTTCAGCTTCAGAAATAAACCCAGAGGAACCATCCCTGCCTGCTCAAGTTCTTTCCAACCAAGTGTAAAAGGCTCAGGCCTTCCTTCTAAATCTGAAGCTATGCAGAGAGCTGGATTTGGGATTTAGTCCATGAGGAAGGTGTGGTTCTGCAGGAGTTATGGGGAATTTTGTGGACATGTGGATTATCTACGAGTCTTGGAGCAACCTGCTCCAGTGGAAGGCGTCCCTGCCCATGGACCAGCCCATCTCTAAGGTCCTTCCACCCCAAACCATTCCATGTCCTGGGATTCCAGGCCTTGTGTCCCAGCCCAGAGCAGCTCCCCAGAGCCCTCTGCTCTGCTCTGCTCTGCTCTGCTCTCCTCTCCAGCAGGGTTCTCCCAGGCTGCTCTGTGCAGGCTCCTCGTGGCGGATGTGTTCTCCCCAGCCAAACACGACCACCTGCGAGTTTGTGCTGGTGTTAGCGTTTTCATCTGCCCTTGTTCAGATCCAGCTGGCTCTGCCTTTGAAGTCCTTTCCCTCATGTTAAATGTTAACTCTAATTTCTCTTGGCCAAGGGAACAGATAGTGCATTCTTTCCTGTCTGTGTGATAATGGCCACACTTGTGCTGGCTGCCCTCGGCTCTTCCCGCCGCTCCGGATCCTCGCTCTCCTCCAGAAGGAATTTCCAGGCCCAGCTCTGCTGCAGGGAGTGAGTTTGTCCTGCAAAAAGACTCCCATCCTAGCCCTGAGAACTGTCCCTACACATCCCTTATCTCATATGGACAAACCTCTCTTCCAAGACTGGGCTTCAGGTAGAGAAAAATTACCAAAATGTCGCATTTGGGGTAAATTTGGAGCAAGCCCAGGGTGTTTTGGGTTTTTCTCAGATTCATGCAGGCTAATGTTTGGCTTTTTCCAGCTGCACTAGCATTTTTCTAAACATATTTCAGTGCTTATCCTTGCATTAGGCACAATAGGAATGGAGGGGGGGGACTTGTGACCATTTGAACTTGAAATCCCCAGAGAGCTTTTTATTCTAATAAAACAGCAAAATATTGGATACATGACACCCCTTACATCAAACTCTATCATATTAGGGAAACCTTAGAACTCTGGGCTGCAGTCTGGCCTGATACATTACAATTCATCAGGGATCAGGATGAGAAATAATTACATCTATTTATTTATTCCACTGTCAGAATGTTGACACTAGTTTTTCATATTGTCTCTGTCACGAAGAATCCTAATTAAATAACATGTCAAAGGCATTGATCATACATCTATAAATTTGTTTGATATATCATGGAGGCCTTTTGTTATTAGGAGATATCACAAGATTAAAATTAAAGTTTGCCAAGCCATCTAGCTCATTCTACACGGGGCTTTTTCCTCCTAATTAACCACAGAATTTTGATGGCTTGTCATTCTGATCCTGCACAAAATGATCTCTTCCTTTTTATTTCAACTTCAGGATACCATTTCCCTTCGACCAAAATCTGGCCAGATAAATACAATTATATTAAGCTATGAAATGACAAGCTCCTCCTGTATTTTTTTTTCTATTTTTCTGTCCTAATTCCTCTGCTTAAGAGGTGCTGTCTTATCACAAAGAGGATCAGGAAGAGCTCACCTTCAGTTCTTGTGCTTTCTGCACAAAACAGAGCAGGAGCTTTTTCCACCCCAATTCTTTCCCCTCCTTTTGTAGCTGGGTTTGTACCCAGCCCCACTTAGGGTCCAATTAGGTGGCCATAAATCCATGAACATCTTTCCAGCTCCTCCACACTCACCTCTTTAGGAAAAACAGATTTTTAGGAAGGTGACAGGGAAAAATCAGTACTTCAATAGTACAGTTCCTTCCCAAACAAATATAATTTCCAGAGAATCACATTCTCTGTACATCCTACTTGGAAGGATAAAAATGTCAATAAATAGGCATTTGTTGTCCCTTTTGATGTGTTTTCTCCCATTTTCCATAAGAACATAAGCTAGGAGGGCTTTACACAGATTTGGTGGCAGAACACATGCATTAAGATTAAGTTTCTTTTTAAAATTTGCATTCTTTGCTTTGTGTGTTTCCTAAATGGGGCAAGAGGGTTTCTTAGTGTGTCTTAGTATTAAAATCTAAAGTAACAGACCTTCATTCTAATGAGCTTTGTAAATCTGACCTAAAAAGTGTCGCCTGGAGTCTTTGAAATGAGTTTCCTACAACTTCCTCTGATCTGATTGTGTGTTTTAGGGGAGGTTAAATGGGTTAAGATTCTTAGCTGTCCTAAAGCCATTGGAGTGATTCCTTATTAATCTTTTTCACCCCCTAAGACATCATCTACAGATCTAGGCGGATTTAGTACATAAGATAACATAGGCAGCCCTGCCATAACTGTCCACACAGCTTCTGAAAGGACAGAAGGGTGACAAAAAAATGCAGGAACCCTTCCAAAGGTTCATGTTAACAATACTTCCCCAGTCTTTGCCCTGCCTTTATTCAGGCCTGGCTTGTCACAGAAGGGAAGTTTTATCGTCACAGGATAATATCTCTGTAACTTGTGATCTAAATTACAAAGGAGTTTGTTGTGCTCTGTGTCCTATGGCAAAACTTGTGAGCATAAGATGGGCTCTGCAGCGAGCCCTGGCCCTGCTGATAACCAAGAGCTCCTTGTTCCTGCAGGAAGGGGCTCAGCGCCCCTGCCAGCAGCTCCTCCCCACCACATCCCAAAGGGATTTTCCTCCAGTCTCCTCTTCCCTGCTCCCTGTCCAGGCTGCTGGAGAACTTTTCCAGAGCTTTAACTGAGGGAGAAAAATGGCCTTTTCACCAAGAAATTGGTGAAAAATCAGTGCTGTTCCTGAAAGTGTTCGAGGCCAGGTTGGATGGAGCTCGGAGCAACCTGGTCTAGTGCAAGGTGTCCCTGCCCTGATCTGGATTAAATCACCTTTAAGTGTTCCTTCCAGTCCAAACTATTCTGTGATTCTAAATAACATAAAAAAAGTAAAAACACAGAGATAGTTTCATTTATCTGAGTGATTGATGCTTCTGTCTTAAGCATCCTTTGACATGCAGGGCAGTTCAGGCCCTTTGCCTCTGGTGGGAAGGTCATACAGTAGCATTGTAATACTTTTACCATAAACATGTTTTTTTTTGGAAGAAAAAAAATCCAGTTATCCTTTGACACAGACCATATATTTAATATGATTCTCTTTTACCCCATTCACATGTTATATCTGCATGGCAGCAACAGCATTTTCAGTTCCACGCTCTTGTGCTTGAACTGATTTGTTCCTAATCATTTGCTGTGCTAGAAAATGTGACTGAGGTCCATGGCCAGAAGATTTTTATAGGTCTTGTCCAGGGCATAACAGCATTTGGGAACCTTAGGTGTTGTACAAACAGTGGTAATACAATTTGAGGGATCAGCTGCCATTTAATCAACGTCAGGAGGTTGTCAATTCCTTCCATGATTTATGGCTGGGGAAATACAGAATGGTTTGTAAAATAACAGGGAGCATCTCCCCCCCTGCCCCCCAAATGGGGTGTTTTGAAAACAAAGCAAACTGAGACACAAAGCTGTTCTGGAAGAATTTTCTCAGCATTTTGAAGTGCTTGCCTTAGCCTTGAACTCCCTGTTGACATAAGTGTTCCTTAGTCCTTTGCAGGTGCTACTGTAGTGTCACAGAGCTCTCAGGAGCCCATTACAGTCTTTTGGCTTGGGAAAAAAAAGAAAAGAAAAAACACTTTAAAATGGTGAGTGGCTTCTTCAAAGCTGGAGCTCCCTGATAAGGAGCCAAGTGTGTGGTTTCCATGTGTTCTAACGCTCTCTGCAGTGTAACACACTCCCCATGGGGCCAGGGCTCCCCACAGCCCCCATCCCACGGGCTCATGGCTCTGCCCCCGCATCCAGAGCATCCTTAAGGGCCTGCTTGGCTTCTTCCAGGCTGAGGAAAGCATTTAAGCACAGTTCTTAAAGCAAATATTGTGTAGCTGAAGCAGGGAGGTGGAGTGCTGCAGGAGCTTTCCCAGCTCATCCACAAACTCACCTGGTTGTGGCATTCAGACTTTCCCCACTGGTTTTCCTGTCTCTGCAAGGAGAGTCATGATTTGATTTTCTTCCTGTGCTGCAGATATTGTAGGTGTTTATATTTATTAGATGGATTCAGGTCACCAAGCCATCAGCAGCTTGGAAGTGCATGTGCCCATCTTTGGCTGGATCTGGGAGGGACAGCAGGAGAAGGAGTGAGATAGAAATGTTTAACAGTGTTCAAACCAGAAATTATTAAATTACTAAATTACACATGTATTTGGAAAGCTGTTTGACCCATTGGTGGCAGAAGATGAACAACTCCCCTTTTCCCAGCAGCTGGGCAGCAGAAGCCATGGCTGGTGGTGAGCTCTGCCCAATATAAAGACACCTGCCTCCAAAATTCCTCTCCTGCTCCTTCTGGCCCCAGCACACCAAGGATTTTTGTCTGCATGGAGACCAGCTTTGGAGTCTACAGAGATGTTCCAAACAGAATCTGGGAGAGCTCAGGAATGCATGCTTTATTAAATAAAAAAAAAAAAAACCAACACTGGAGGCAGTTTAGGTATTTAGCTCCTGAAGCATTTTTTGTATCTCTTAATTACTTATAATCTGACTTTTCTTTCTAATTGAGGCTCCCAGCATCTGTCTAGCTACCAAGACTCTTAACTACTAATTTACATTGCAGTTGGCACCTGACCTTACATGACACATGTAAGACTCTTAGACAGATAATCCTGGCTTCTTCTTGAGACTTATGTCGCCATGGAGGGGTCAGGGGTGTGAGACAGCACAGCTTGAGGTGCGAAGTGCCACAGCAGCTCACACACTTTACCTTGCTGAGTCTGGGAATCCCTTAACAGGCTGATCTGGGCTTTTGCACAGCCAGCCCTCCTGCTTTTGTCCCAGGCAGGCATTTTTCTGCCTGTCACTTGCAGGCCTTAAAGCAGCAGGTCTGTGTTGGTTCATTTGCAGACATCAGTAGGCACATTTCACACTGAATTCCACCCTGTGGGGCCGTGTCTAATTGGACAAATTTGAGCAGCAGGCAGGAAAGCCACCACAGCATGGAGCAGTGATATATGGGCACAGGGAAAAGGGTTGGGATCTTAAAGTCACAGCTCCTCTGCTCGCCTGCCTGGCTCCCAAACTGGTCTGAAAAGTGAGATTTAACATCCTGTGCTGTCCCCTTGCTGCTCCAGGGTTTTCCATTCATTCATTCAGCTCTGAATCCCAGAATTACTGAGGCTGGGAAAGCCCTCCCAAGATTTTTGAATCCAACCTGTGACTGATCATCACCTTGTCACAACCCTGAGTGCCACATCCTGTCACTCCTTGGACACCTCCAGGGATGGGGACTCCACCACCTTCCAATGTCTGACCGCCCTTGCCGTGCAGAAAACTCTGGAAGGAGCAGGAGAAGTGTCAGCACCTTTGGAAGGGGGCACAGGAAGAGTCCAGCTCAACCCCCTGGAATGAAAACCTTGCTCAGCTTTAAACTGCACAGCTGCCATCCACATTAGGGGTTTTTGGGGGAATTTCCTGCAATATTGCAGCACCAAGGTGGATCAGGGAGGCTGTTATTAGCAGAGCAAAAAGGGGAAAAAAAGAATTTCAGAACCTTGGCAATAAAAGGGAGTTGAAGGGTTGTTTCTGGTCATAGATGTTGCTTTTCTATTTTATGTTGCTTAAGCATAATAAATGTCAGATGGCTGGAGTAGCATGTTTTATTAAAATAAGTGAATTTGGAGGTCAAGAGAGCCCTGTGCACAGGATGGCTTTGGCTGCGTGAGGGGCAAGTGGAGGGCTCCATCCCAGTGCACAGGGATCACTTTTAGAGGGAGAAATAGCCTGAAATCCTATTTCTGTGTCATTGCTTTGGGGTTTGGTACCTCTGCTCAGCCAACAAACAAAAGTGCCATCTAATGACAACTGTGAAAAACATTTTGGAATAAAAAACCAAAGAATATTACGTGATCCCAGTAAAATTGTTCCTTAGAGTACATTTGTATTAGTGACATTTTGATCTGTTAGAGGTTCCCCACTTGGAATTTGTGTTTTTAAAGATCTCTGAGAAACATTGCTCCATATGCTGATTTTTCACAGATAATGGTAGGTCTGAAAAGATCTTAATAGGCACAAAAGCCAAGTGTTGAAAGACTTCCCAGAGGATGGCTGTGGTGACAAGTCCTCCTATTTTGCATCAGTCAGACTGAAACTCTCTGCCTGACTCTTGAGCCTGCAGAGAACTCGCTGGGTGAAGCTGCTCCAGAGAGAAAGGGGGAAAAAAGAGGTGGCTTGGTGGCTTTCAAAGCATCTGGCCAGAGTTTTATGCTTTTACTACACTCTGCTGATGCTCAGGGCTTTAGAGAAATTGATGCCTTTTGGCTCTTCCTGTGAGTGGAGCGAGTTGCCACAGCAGCAGAGTCGAGCAGTGTCTCTCACTGCCCTAAAATGCCAAATTATGGGGATGTCATGAAAAGGTCTCTGCCAAATGGCACGGAAGTGATGGCTTCAACAGATAGTAATTATTGTTTTTTTTCTCTGTGATGGATGTCTGTTTATATTTAATGTAGTCACTAGATGAAAATGGAGGTCTTTGGTTAATCAGATATGGGTTTAGAAACCAAAATTAAGTCATTCATGTGGATATGGTTGAATTTCCTCGCTTCCTTGTGACCTGTTCCTTCAATCCTGTAGCTTAGATCTGAGGGTTTGCTTTACTTAACTTTCCCCAAATTGAAATAAAAAGCAGCTTACTTGAACATATATCATGGGAACACTGTGGATTTTTCCCCCTCTGGGCTACTCAAAACAAGCCCCAGGCCCAGCAGTCCTGAAAACTTTGTGAAGCTGGAAGTGCAAGATTTAATGCCTTGTAACTTCAGCCTGCCTCCACAGTAAATTATTGATGCAGAACGTGTCAGAGAGGCAGATGGGGCAGAGCAGAGGTTGCTGCTGGGGTGGGTGAAGGCACGGGGACCGTGGTGCTGCCCAGGAGGGGGGCAGAGACCCCAGCAGGGATTCAGGCTCCCCTCTCTGGTGACATTCCTGTGGGAATGCTGCTGCTTCCCTTGGCAGCTGATGGGAGTGTCCCAGGGGAAGCTCAGACCCTCAGAAGTACCAGAACACCTATAAATACTAGAATGGCTTTAAAAACACGTGGAGTGTTAGAGCAGCAGCTACCAGGGTATGAACAAGAAGGTCAGGAAAAAACAAGGGTCATAAATATTTAAGGAGCAGTTTTCACCTTGATGGGGAAGGGAGGGTCCTGCTGAGCATCCGTGGATCCTGGCTCCATAATCCACTTGCTAACCATCCAACAGGAGTGACAAGGCTTCTTCTGCCCTCCCCATCCCCTTTTCCTCCTCCTGTGCAGCAGAAAGTTCATCTCCCATCCCAGCAGGGAAACTGGTGAGGGTCCCGTGCAAACCCCATTGAGGCCACGTGCATCCCTCAGCAGCAGCACCAGTCACTTCCACAGAGGCTTGTAAATATGAATCCTTGCTCAAGTGCCAGAATTATAATTAAAAAGGTTTTGTCTTTTGGCTTTTGTCTGCATACTTTCCTAGCACCGTCGCTTGGCAGGGCCGGGGCGTCTCTCGCGGTGTAATTGCCGCAGAACATTTCCTTGAAAGAGCAGCAGCACCCCTCCTCCTCCTCACACTTGCATGTGGAAAGCACCAACTGTTTTATAGGCATTAGTGAGTTCTGCTGTGCACTGCAAGGAGGAATTGCCTGTGTGTGCAGCTGGGACAGCTGGGGAACAGCTTCAGAGCCGGAGTGACCTGCGCCGGGGATGCTGCGGCGAGGAG
Source organism: Fringilla coelebs (assembly GCF_963513975.1). NCBI lineage: Eukaryota > Metazoa > Chordata > Aves > Passeriformes > Fringillidae > Fringilla > Fringilla coelebs. Next base: position 2,255,936 of record NC_140046.1, read on the forward strand.
GGAGCCGTGCTTGTGCCTCTTGCAGAGAGCAAACACGGGCTTTGACAGCACAGCCTGTCTGGGGGGGTTGTTTATCTTCTCTTCCCCCTCTGCAGGGTCTGTGTGTAGCAAGGGACCTGTCTGGTCCCACAGCAGCAATGCCCTGGGCCGTGTGGTCACGCTGAGCCTTGCAGCTCCCATCCTTCTGCCTCCCTGCAGGGATGCCAGCGCTGCTTCTCGGGCACTTCTCAGGTGTTCCAGGACTTAAAAAGCCAAAGGGCTCTCGTCCACCCCATTAAAGAGTGCCAGGTAATCCCTTTATGTAGTTAGGGGCATTTCCCTGCAGCACATCACTGCCTGCACCAGGATGAGGAGCACAGGTGCCTCCCTGTCAGGGCCTGAATGGCAAGAAATCCCTTGGGATCCTTCTTTTTTTATTAAAGAGCAGTTGTGGTAATATTAGAATAAGTAAATAAACAGAACAGATCTTTAAAATCAGTTGCAGAATATGCTTTCTATTTTTGGTCAAAACTTTGAAGATCTGGAAATTGTCCAACTGTTTCGAAATGAAACCTTAAATTAAATAGATGGCTTGGAGGGGTGGTTTAATTTTCTTTTTTTTTCAAATCTTTAGTACCAAGAAAATTAATCTTCCAGACAGGGGTTACATTTGAGGGAAGAGCAGTGCATGGGCAATTAGGACTTTTCCCCCCTTCAGAGTGGTGAAGCAAATTTTGGGGTAGTGCAGACTCAGGTCTTCAGCTGGGCTAAATTAGCCCAGCTCTGCTGAGGCTCCAGCTGTAGGCACATATTACTGCTCCATTGCAGCAGATCTCATTTATGACATGTTTTTAAAGCAGATCTGTGAAATGATCCAGCTTTAAAAAAATAACACTAATAAGGGTGTAGTTACATGAGCATCTTATCCCACAGCAAAGCCAGTTTAAGAGGCTCCCAGCCCTTCCCTGACCCTGCCTTCTCCATCCAACCCCACACTTCATTTCCCCTCAGCTTTGCTGCTGCAACCTTTTGGTGTTTGTGGGTTTGGGTTGAGTCTTTTTCATGTTTCTTGCATTGTTTCAGTGACCAAGTAGGAGATGGAGCACGTGGTGTGGTGCAGCAGAGGGAAGGCCATGAGGGGCAAGGGATGCAGCAGAGGCAGTTTCAAATGAACTCAGGTGCCAGAATGGTGTTCCTGCAGCTGCCACTAAACCCAAGTGACCTTTGGGGCTTTTTGGCAGGTGAGAAGCTGAGTGGGCACTGCTGGCACTGCCTGGGGCAGGGGTGGGAGCTCACACCCCACCAGAATCACTGAAGGGTTTGAGTTGAAGGGACTTCTAAAGGCTCCTGCACGACCAGGCTGCTCAGAGCCTCCTCCAGGCTGGCATTTCCAGGGATGGGGCACCTTCCACCCCCTTGGGCATCCTGAGATGTGGGCTGGCTCCTGACTCAGCTGGAGCAGTTGCAGTTCCTGGAGCTCTGCTGAGCTGGGGCCACAGCTATGAGCTGTGGAGTGAATCACACAGATATTTTGTTCTCCACAGCAGTTTCCTTTCCCCAGAGCAGCGCTGGTGTTAGTGCTGGAATAGAGGAGAACCAGTGGAGATTTCAAGGAATCTCAGAATGCTTCACTCTACCAGGAAATCCAGCCTGCCCAGCCTCTGCACCAGGCAGCAATGAGATCAAATGCTTTGCTAACCTATTTACTTTAAATGTATCTTGAATATTAGCAATGATGGAGTAAACAGACAGCTCTTTGAAAAGTGTGGTGCCTGGTGAGTGTCTGACACAGTATTTAATGAGTGCAGGAAGGGTTTTTATCCAACTGCCTTCGGTATGTGGAATGTGTTTTCCCCTTGTTTTGACTGGATGGGTCTTGTGGCTGATCTGTTTAAAAATGCTGAAGTGAACAGTTGCAGCAGCAGCCCAAGGTGGTGATATCTGAGACCTGCACGTGCTGCAGACGAGGTGGAAACACAGAGCTTCCTTCATCTGTGGTGTGGTTATCAGTGCTCCCCAAATCCTGCTGCTGCTAGCATTCCACAGCCTTTCTGAAAGAGAGAAAAAAACAGGAAGGACACCTAGTGCCACCTCCCTGGGCTGGCAGGTTGGCATTTGCTGGGGAGCTCCTGTCCCTTGGAGTGCCCAGCACAGTGTTGGCAGGAATGCCCAGCGTGGCTTTGCTTGTCTGCTGCTCCCTCCTCTTATTCCTTTATCCATTACACAGAGTGGAAACAAAAATCAGATAGAAACCCAGAGTCCATCAATCATTACTAACTCAGAAGATAGACTGTGATAGCAAATCTTCCTTTTGTCTTCTTCTTTCTGGGCTTTGCACACAGCAGTAGGAACACAAGAAGAATTAATTTGTTTGGGTGCACACTGGAATGGTCTGGATTAAACCAAAGGGGCTGTGAGGTGAAGTGTAGCAGTTCTGGTTTAGCTGAATCAGGAATAAAGTGCTTAACCACAGCCCCAGGTGGAGGCAATGCCCTGAATATCCCCTAAGTACAGATTGGGAGCAGTGGCTTTGCCATTTGGATTTCTTGAGTAATCATTTTTTGCAGCAGCACCAATGAGATCAGGGCGGTTAGAGGGGTTAGTCTGCGTTTGGTGTTCGTGTGATTTCTTTTTTGATTAACCTTTTGTGTACTACAGCTGTTCACTGCAATCCTGAGGGGGTTTATGAGTTGAGAATTTATGGTAAAGTGCTCTAACCCAAGGAATTTGATCAGGATTAAGCTGGGTGTGCACAGGTAATTGCAGCAGTGTTCACTGCTTTCCTTCTTCCTCTAATTCTGTGCATCCCAGTTACATGATCATAAAATTCATATTAGAACATTAGCAAATGCAAATGTGGAGCCACATTCTCATCATTTACCCTCATTTTAATTCTTTGGATAAAGTGCTTTGTTTTTATCAATTCACAGGCATGGAAGTGACAAGCCTGTTTATAACTATCAGTGATACAGAGCAGCAGCTCCAAAAATGCCCTGGGATTTTGGAATCAGCACTGAGAAACTTTTCCATAAATGCCAGGAATAACATTATATTTGAATATTTAACCCTTACCCAGGCAATTTGAGGACTGGAAACCATATGTGCTTTTTGTGATGGGAGCCAAGATGACCCTACATAAAGATAAATATAACTACATAAAAGCACTCAGGAAGGATGGTGTTGTGGTTAAGAGCTGGGCAAGGGCTGGGGAGCTCCAAGGTCTAATCCCAGCTCAGCCACAGGCTTCTTGGGTGATCCTGGGCATGTAACTGAATCCCTGCATATTTCAGTTTTTCCATTTGGGAATGAGAGATAATAACACTGCCCCAAGCTGGGAGGGGAGGCACGTTGCTGCGTGGGAGGTGTGGGCTGGGAGATGGTGCTGGTGGCCACCAGGAAAATCTGACCAGGTGCTCTGCTGAGGACACACACTGCTCCACTGCCACTGGCATTCAGTTTCTCCTCTCCTTCTCCAAAAGCTGGATGAAGAAACTCCTGCCTAAATTATCATGTCAAACCAGGGAAATACACCTGAACTCTGGGAAGTCACATCCTTGGCAAGCATTCCTTGTTTGGACATAATTTAAATTCAAAAGCAGTGAGGGGGGAATAATGAGGAAAGGGAAGGGAAACCTGCAGCAGATGAGCCCATCTGGTTTTGGTTGAGTGCTACCTAAGTGAGTTGTGTTTATTGGTTATGGACTCGTGTTTGCTTTATGCACTCACGGGCCAGGTAGCTCTTGGCACCCCCTTCTGCCCTTTGAGAGTCTGCTCAGGAGGCACAAATCCTGGTCCTGCTCTCTGGAAAGGTGGGATCTTTCAAAGTAACCATCAAGGAGGAGACTGAACTGGCCACTGAGCATTCCCACTTGCAGCCTGTGTCTCCTATGGGACGTCATTGCACCAAAGCCAAAGTGCTGGGCTGGCGGCACATGAGAGGCAGCCTGGGCAGCTGCTGGCACGAGGAGGGGTCCTGTTGGTGAGGAAGGGTCTGGAAGGAGCAGTCCCTGCCCTGGAAGCAGGTAAACTCCTGTAAAATCCTGTAAACTCCTGTAAACTCCTGCTGGATGCCGAGCAGGCGGCGCCGGGCCGCGCAAGGTGCGGGGGAGTGTGATCAGGCATTGTTTGGAAGGAAGAGTTTTGATGTAATTATACCCTTCAGCCATTGCCACACTTTCCTCCCTTTCATCTCCAGGCAGGTCCACACGTTCAGATGTGAAGCTGGAAATGAAACACATCTGGCTATCCCAAAATGACAACAGACTTTTATTTGCTATTTTTGGTATACAACAAAAGCTTTGTATCTCGCTAATTGAACATATGGGCTCTCCCTTGCTTTTTCCCCCCTGCTAAACTCCACTTTTCCATGTGTCATCGTCCGATTCCAACATTTGATCTGTCGAGTCCATCTCAGCCATGTGTTTGTTGTAATCTGCTACACATGTAGCCTTGTTTTTGTGTGCATCCTGACCTCCAGTGAGAGCTGCAGTTGTTTCCATCATGGATAGTGTTGAGGAGTTACACATCCTTTTTATCAGGGTTTTTGGCCACCGGCAGCTCCTCGCGGGGCTCCTGCCAAGCCTCTGAAAGCTCAGGGTTTGGGGCAGCCATATCTGTTTGTCTTGTCATACCAGATGCTGGCTTTCTTCAGTGTAACAGAAGTAGAAGGGGAAAATTCCCAAAATAGAAAATAGCCCTGTCAGTAAAACCCAGGGAAGATGAGGGTCAGCTTAAGCTTGGTAGAGCTGGAGCTTAAGGCAGGGGTGGAGGTGGATGGCTGGGGGATGACCACTGGACAGAAGGCAGGGAGCTTTTTGGGGTCAGAACAATCTGTGGGATAAAGAGAGGAAAGTGCCTCTTCTGAGCCCTTCAAAGCAGGCACGCCATAAAAACCCACTGGAGGTTCGTGAGACTCCACTCATTAGGGGTACAGGACCTCTTGATTACTGTGAAAGATTCGTCATCAGAACTGGTCTTTGTGCCTGTGGGGGATCCACTTAGTTATTTCCAACTACAGCTCTAAATTGTTCCCATGCTGCATCGTGCTTTGATTAGCTCAAACTTTGCTGTAACTGTTGGAGGCTCTCACCGTGACAAAAAAAAACCAGGTGACAGTGATCAAACCATGGGGTGTGGAGTGGGAACTCTGGGGAATTTAGGGTGGGGAGAAGGAGCTGCTGGGGCTTTGGGGCAGGATGGGGTTGGAGGTATCCCCTGTCCAGGTTCCTGAGCACTGAAGGACAAACCACCTGCAGCTCTCACCATGCTGTGTGTTGTTCCCCAGGAGAAATGGCAAATAAATGCCAAAAATTCAGGGTAGCTGTGCATTGAGTGCCCACACAAACACACAGGCATAGCCCCAGCCCCTGAGTCCCCATCAGGTTCCAGCTGTGCTAATGGTCACCTTCCTGCAGTCAATATTGGGCCAATTTCATCACATTTGGCTCATGTTTATCAACTCAGCACTTAAGCAATGGGGCTTTGGTTGCAATGAGGGAATGAGTCCATCCCTGTCTCACCCTGAGGTGAGGGATGAGGAGCCATGCGTGGGGTGTCCTGGCTTGGAGGCTCCTCAGTGTGTGTTGCAACCCTCTGACTGCAGCAAAAATCAAATATTTGTGCTTGAAGACAGAGCTGAGGCAATTTCCACCAGGAATATGCCATCTCTCACCGCTTGGACAATATTATGCATTCATTGTGCTATTATCCTGTCCAGATCTTGACATAAACTGCTGAGCAATTTTGTCTTGAGCTCCCTTTTTAGCCAAGAGTATAAGCTTAAAAAATTTGAGGTTGCACTCGAGGACTTCCCAATCAACTGAGGAATGAACTCTGCAGCAGGAGTTGTATTTAGCAAAATGGACTTACAATTATTATTCATAAATGCACATGTTATGGCTGCAGTTGTTTCACTTCTTTCTTTTACAGCCCTATAAATTGTATACAGAACATAAAGGCTTTACTTCTTAAATAAATGTTTTGCAGCCGCCATAAATTATCTTTCTTGCATTCATAATGAAAAAAGAAAATCACTGTTTGATGTTTTATATCCTCTTCACTAAAATGTAAAATATGGTAGTTGGAGCCAGATTTTATCTCATTTGAAAATAAAAGAAGGTTCATTTCCTACTAATTTTTTTCAGTCTTAGGTTTGGAGTTCCCATGAAGTGTTGCCCAATCTGCAAAGCAGCGTTACAATAAACGCTGCTTTAGCTGAGCCTTTGGGTTTGAGTTGTACCAGCACCAATAATCACCATTGTGAACTGAGTCATGAGCATAACCTGAGTCCCTTTTATCATTTTTTTAATCTCTGATGTTGTTCTATTTCATCTTTCTACACCCCCTGATCACTGGCTGAATTCAGATCGTTGAACTTCTCCCCGCGCCAGCCCTGGAGGACCCTGCCCAGCCTGGCTGTCCTGGAAGCAGGCCTTGCTAAACTCCCAGCTCACTGGTTTGCAAAGCAAACTTCAGCCTTGTACTATTTACCTTGGCAAGTGCCCGACCAGATTGATGATCTGTAAAGTGGATTTGTTATTTGGCTGTTTGCTTTGGCAGCTCTTGAAAGCAGTTTGCTGATTACAGCCCCAGATGTCATTGCATACATTACTGCTCGCTATAAGTTCCTTCTAAAGTTTTAATTTCAGCCACAAATGCTATTAAGCTTTTTGCACCTTTGTGTATTTAGCTTATGGATATTAAATATCAAGAGCAGGCAGCCTCCATTTCCTTAATTTTTTCCTCTGATTATCTTTGCTTGCCTCCTCCAGGCATCTCTGTAGTGCAGGACAGGGGATGCTGCTTGGCCCTGGGTCGGTGCTGTGCCCAGCTGTGCCAAGGGAGGTTGCAAGTTGGTCACATGCACAGCTTGCTAACTGTGGATAAGATGAAAAATTGCCATGGCACTTGTACAAATGATCAGCTTAAACATGGCCAGGCCCTTGGGGCAGGAGAGCAGAGATCAGGAGCGATGGTCGCTGCAATCCCCCTGTGCCCCCTTTGTGCAGGGCAGGCACTAGAGGAACATGGTTTCCCTGGGTAATCTCCATCCCCTCTAACTATTATCTTGACTTTTAAAGGCTCTCAAACCTGATAAGCAATTTGGCAGATCAATAGGCTCAGAATCATTTTGTTTGTGACATGGGGTAATCCTGAGCCTGGCTCTGCTGCCAGCAGAGCTCCACTCCCAGCCCTGTGCATGCAGCCATCAGGATTAGGGTGGAGAAATAATTGGGATATTACATATTCTTGCTGCCTCAAAGTGCATCTGCCTTCCTCAAGTCCAGTAAGAGGCACATGAAAAGCTCAGCTGGGTGTTTGCTGCTCCCCTACCTCAAGTTCTGCAGGGCTGTCCAGGAGCAAAGCCTGGCACAGCCCAGCTTGGGCAGACAGTGCTGGTCCTGGCTTTGAGCAGTGAAACCATTCTTTGTGGCCAGGAGCTTTGCTTTTTTCCAGTGGGGGCACTTTCAGCTTTGAAATATTTAAGTTGAAGAAGTTAATTCACTTTAAGTAAGTTTACTTTGCAAGGGGAGGATATCATTGTAGTATTTTTGGCCACTGCTTGAAAATTCCTCTAACCCTTTACTATAATAAGCAAATTGAGCAGATTAAAGACACATTATGCTGCCAAATGGTTTTTCTACACAGGGTGACATATATTTTTTCTGTGGAAAAGGTTGTGGGGGTTTTTGTGAGCTGCTATGCTTTTTTTAGCACTTCCTGTTTTATTGTGTTTGAAGTGTCTTTGTGGTGACCTGTTGGGGTAAGATTCTTCCATATGGAAGTGTTTCTTCAACTTTTAATCATTTTGTTTAAAAAAAAAAAAGGTTTTAAATCCGATTTGCAGATGTCTCTGGTTTTGTTGGCAGAGAGCTTGTCCAACTCACTACAGTGTTGTAGAAATGATGAATTGTTCATCCACAATGTGATGGTGACATCCACGGAGTTGCACTCTCAGAATACCTTCTTCCAAATCTATTTAAAATATCTACAGAAAAGCTTTTGTTTGTGTTTTTGATGTACTTTTCCTCTTTGAAACCCTGTCTTCTCTGAATGCCTTGGCAAAACTCCTGTTGGTTTTGGTGGAACTGGGATTTCACCAGTAGACCCCTGACTTGGTTGCAGGCATCTCTGAAGTAATACCAGGATAACAAACAAACCTGTGTCTATTCCTGGAGAAAATCAAGCTGGGGTTTTATGGAGGGTCAAAAAAAAGTTACAAGTTTATTTTTAAGTCTACAAGATAAAGTCATTAAAGCACAACAGAATGCAGATTCCCTGAGCTCTTACTGGGCTGGCCAGGTCATAACTGAGAGCAGAGTTTGGACCACTGCAGTCGTGCTGTAGCTGCCTCCTGTTTCCCATTAGTTCTGACACTAACATCTGAATTTCAGATCCTGGCTTGTTTAGGTTGAGCTGCTCAGTCAGTGCATCCAACAGGCACCTCAGGACCTCTCTGGAGCTGTGTGGGGGCAGAGCAGGAGCTGCTGGGCACAGTGTGTTACCCAGGCAGCCAGGGATGTCCAGCAGGCATCTCCAGACCTCCCCTCTGCATCATACCCTCCATGTTTCAAGCCTGAGAAAAGTGCCTTTGACAGTGTTTTTGAGCCCACATGTGAATACCACATGTTGAGGTCTCATGTCTGCAGTTTCACTCCTAATTAAGTGTAGATGTAAGTACTGGGTATCATTTAAGGTCTTTGGCTCTCTGCAATTCACCACAAGCATCTAATTCCCACTTCCTTTGTCTTGGACCTATTATTTATAGGAGAAGGGTAGGTGGACTTGGTGGTTACAAGTCTCTTGGATTATTATGTTTCTGTAGCTGTCATCCTGTCAAGGGTCCTGCAGAAATTTGCACTGTGGGCTCTTGGCAGTTTATTGGGAATAAAATCCCCTCCTGTGCCAAAGGCTGCCCTTAGGTCTGTGCACCACTTAAGTCTTGCTAAGCCCTGAAAATGAGTCTTAAATGTTATATTGGCCTTCTCAGCACAGAGGTGAACTGCATTCTGTGTGAGCAGTGAGATTTCCAGTTCAGCTTAAGGCTGTTTGTCTCTGCTGCTGTGAGAATTAGGATGGGGGCTCTGAACCTGCTGAAACCTTTTGATGCTCATCCCTCAGAAGCCAGGGCCTTGCAGCTCTCTGACCTAACAACAGCACAGTCTGGAAAAAGGCAGCTTTTTGATGTAGATGGGCACAGTCCTCATCTGGTTTGGATTTTCAAGGTGTTCCAGAGTCATATTGTTAACTACAGGGGGTCTTCTGTGAGCAGCAATATGCACTGACTTACTGCTGAGCCCTCAGAGCATTCCCAGATATCTATTTTTGGAAAATTGAAGTCAGGTAGCTCCTGTCTATTAGACAGAAGGGGAAATTGAGCCATAAGATGGACAGGTGACTCCCCTGGGCTGGGCAGAGAAGTATCAACAAGACTCTGACATAAAGCTGGAAAGTTATTTTACTCCACAGTATTCAGAGTGTGTTGGAAACATTTCCAATAAGGAAATCCTTATTGCATCTCCCCAAAAAAGATCATATTGGTATTAACATTCTCAGGTGATGCTCTCCCTTGTGCCACCTGATGAACTGACATGTTTAACTTTTGGCACTTTGGAAAAGATGGAATTATGCCCATGAAGGTCATTGTCATCTCCAGACCTGGCAGGGCGTCAGGGGCTCTGGGGACAAGGTGCCTCCAGCTCAGTGGCAACTCTCCAGTTTAAATATTTCACCAAAACACCTCCAAGGTCTCCCACTTCCTCAGTAGCTGCCTAAGAGTGTCCAGCTAGATGAAAATTAGCCAGTGTCTTGGTTTGTGAGCTGCAGAGGTCAAATGTCCTGGAGAAACAAGGTGCTAAGATGCTAATTCTCCCCTGGAATGGGAAGGCAGTTCTCTGCTCAATTGAGCAGAAAATGCAGGTGGGCTTAAACATCTCCATTTTATGCCTTCTGTTTTGAGTGTAATTAAATAAAGTCTGCTGTGATTATGGGGAGAATCCCCAGCTTCCAGTGCAATCCCAAATCTCATCCTAACACCAGTAATGAGGCAAACAGCTTGGGAAGGCTGCACATGTCCTGGGCTGGTCCCTGCCCCGTCTGTCCCCAGTGTGGGACACACAGGAAGCTCGCCCTGAACTTCTGTTCTCACACTTTTCCTCTTGGAATCTTGTTTTCCACTTTTTGGAGATTTGTGAAACATATGCCTTGGAGGCTTCCCAACTTTTTTTCACAGCAAGAAGAGAATTGCTCTCTGCGCTGTAAAAACTCTCACGAAAGAGCTCGCTCCTTTCTAAAGGACCTGCCTGGTGCAGCTCAGCAATTCCCATTTCTCATCACTTCACAGTGTATTTTATAGGGTATAAAAATGGTGTTATGATCCATGTTCCCAAACCTTGCCTCAGCTAGCAAGAACATCAATAAACATGGCTTGATAGACACCAGAGCTGCCCCGCTGCTCCCCCAGTGCTTTGAACGTGCCCTCCCAGACTTTTGGAATCTATTCTCCATGTAGGAAACTCCTCGTGCCTCTGTTGAGTTTTTAATGTATCAAAGGTAATAATTGTGCTTAGCAGAAGTGACTTCTCCCAGGATACATTCCCAGTCTGGTCCCTTAATGTGCTTAGAAATATTTCCTTTCCTTCATCATCATTTTTTCTCATTCCTTGATTTAAATTAATCTGCAGATTGGGACGCTGGTGTTACCTAGATGTGGCAAAAGATTTCACTTCATTTCTTCCCCTTTCCCTTTCCCTTCTCTCTCTATAAAGTTATTATTGTTATTTCTTCAGCTCACAGCTGGGATGATGGGTTTGCACAGCTCCACACTCCATTCCAGGAAATTCTGTCTTTGTTCCGAGGCTGCCAGCGCAGAGGCTCCTTTCACCTTGATCTTTCAGCACAGCACTAAAACATTTGGCAAGTTGCTTGTCGTGTTTTTTGCTGCTGTCCAGGGCTTTTGAGAGATTCCCCTTGGACAACTTCCACCTCTGAGCTTGCCCACTGGAGGAAATACTTCCCCTTGAATTTCCACAGCCACATCATCACGAGTGCTGCATCCCTCTCGTATCTTCATTCCCTTCCTTGCCTCCTTGGATTTGCTTCCCTCTGGTTTGAAGTCAGTTTTTGCTGCTGAAGCCCTGAGCTGCTGGGAGGATGGTTGGAGCTGGAGCAGCACTGGATCCAATGGGCTCTCAGATCCTCCCCAAAGGAGGAGGTTCTGCAGGCTGCAGAATTCCCTCTGCAAAACATCAGTGGTTTCACTCATCATTTTAGTCTGGAATAGGTATGGGATCAGCTTCTACCTGAATTATATCCGTCTCCCTAATAATCAGCTTTCTTTTCCACATTAAATTCCCCAGAATCTTGTGATTAGCCCCACTTCTGAGAGTTCACCACAGCTTAATTCCACTGTAAAACTGTCAGCAGTGATTTTCTCGTTTAAAGACTGATTTTGGTTCTTGTACAGAACTACTTCTTGCTAAATTCCATTTCAACCAAACACTCTTGTCATTTCTCAGCCATTAAAGACAATAAACTCCATCTTTGGATTTTTACATGCTGAACCTCGTTTATAATGATGGATACTTGTTTATAACGCACTGAAGATTTTTGTTAGCTTTCTGGCATCAAAATTGGAATCTTCTCTTTTGATTCGTGGTTATTAGTAGCAGGTTTATCCTTTCAAATATGTACAAGCCATGATTTAAGTGGAATATTTATTGTCCACAAGAATGGTAGGCTGCAGCTCTCAGAATCCATCTTGCCTTTGCAAGCAGCATCTTTATAATCATCAGACTGTTCTCGTGGGTCGAAGCTGATTTAGGTATTGCAACCCAAAAAGTCACAGTCACAGTGCTGGTTTTTGGTGCTTTGGTCCCTGAGGAGAGACCTGGGCCTCCTCTCCCCCGTGTTTTGGGGCAGCTCCAGCTCCAGGTGTGGATGATCCCACATTTCCCATCCTTAAATCAGTTGCTCTGAAGGGTTCTGATGGTGCTGTGAAGCTGAATCAGGAGCTCCTGGGGAAGTGGGAAGTGAGAAACATCCACTTGGACCATCCTAGGACAGGGCCACAGTGCCATGAAAATTGGAATGGTTCTTCCTAAATCCAGGGAGATCTGTTGGGTCAGGCAGGGATTTGGGGTGTCATGGTTTGGACTTGCACTGAAATGTCTCCTTCTTCCCTCTGTCTGTACCAGGTGACTCCTGGCCCATCCCAATTGACATTAGAGGTTTTACTGCATCATAAATCAGAGCAAAGACATCCTTGCCATCAGTGCTCCAAAATGGGGTTTAGAGAAGGAAGAAAAAGAAATTACTATAAAAATCTACTTCTTGTCTTTCCACCTTGTGATTCAGCAAGGTGAATTATCAGACTTTCCTCTTAACTGTGATTTATTTTACATTATTTTGGGTTGATGCACCCTCTTGCATCTTTTTTTTCTGGTTTTGTGGGAAGAAAAGTAAGGAAGAGTAAGGAAAATTTCCCTTTTAATCCATCCCCATTAGGGTGATGCCCTACAGGCACACCCTTCTAGTCACCTTTAGTGATTTCTGTAGCAGGAGGTCAGTGCCACTGTCAAGTGCAAAAATGCTGTTGTCACTCAAGGCAGTCAAAGACCTTGTGTGACTTTTTTCCAGGAGTTCTTGCCTGCTCCTGAGAGCTTTGCTGTGAGCCCTGGCTGCCTGACTCCTCTCTGCTCTCGGAGCTGCTGCAGCCAGCATGGAGCTGGGGAAGGCTGAGTCCCTCTGAGCTGAGTGTGTGCTGAGGATGGGAGGGAGATGAGTTCAATGACCAAAAGCCTTAGGCTGGGATGTGCCAGCTGTGATCATTTTTTCACTCCATCATCTCACCTTGCCACGTCGCTCTGCCTTACGCAGCCACCAGATGCCTGATGGATAACACAAGTGACAAGGGCAAAACCTCCTCCATGGATGCAGAGGAGAACTTCAGGGGCTGCTGGCTCCTGCCCAGCTGTGTCCTGCCTGGCTGCAGTGAAATCCCTGCCTTGCATGGGCTTGGGAGGAGATCAGACCTCGGTGCTGTGAGCTCCCTGGCCACGCTCCAGCAGCACACTTAAGCACACACTTAACTTTCAGCATATATGCTCCCATTGAAGTCACTGGGGCTGTTTGCATGCTTAAAAGTAAGTATATGCTTAAGCTGGCTCCTGACCAGAGGTTTCAGTGCTTTGTAGGTCCAGTCCTTGCTGGAGCTCAGATAATTTGCTCGTGCAACTTGGCACAGGCTTTTAATGAATTCAGAATCTGGCCAAAAAAATTTATCTTCCCTGCCTTGGAAGGATTACAAGGAAACAAGTTTAAGGTTTTGTTCAGTTTTTATTACTTTCTAAACATAAAATTTCATGTTTCTCTGTAGTCCTTAAAGAAACACATTTTTCTGCTGTTCTTGGGGGAATCCAGAGGCTTGGAGTGAGCAATTTCCAAACTGCTCAGAGCTGATGGAGGAGTCCCTGGGACGTGCTGCCTGGCCAGGGCAGGAGGGGCTCTGGAGGTCCCATCAGTGTTTTCACACCTTGTATGAAGATGTGGCATTGCCCTGGGCTGTCCTCAGGCAGATTTCATTGTGGTTACTTAAACCTCAATGTTCCAGCTCTTCCCTGGTGTAAACAACAAAATTCTCTCTATCAACCCTGAAAACTCAGTTTGCCTCAGTGCTTTAGGTGTATTTTGTAACCTCTCCTCCATTCCCTGGTCTTGGTCACTCAGTTAAGAAGTTGCTGAGTTTCCAAACCAATTCCTGACGTTAATGGTGCTGTATCCTGGTGGCAGCTGCTCAGCTGCCCCAAACACAAACATTTCCATCACTCTGGTTTAACACCTGAATCCATCTCAGGCCAGGTTTGAAATATGTTAAAATACTTGAGGGAAGGCTGTGATTCCAGCAGGCTCTGCTCATCCTGCCCTAATAAATTGGGTGGTAATTCAGATTTGCTCCAGAAGTGGCATCACTGGGAAGAAACTCTTTCCTGTGAGTGTGGGGAGGCCCTGGTACAGAGTGCCCAGAGAATCTGTGGCTGCTCCTGGATCCCTGCAAGGCTGGACAGGGCTTGGAGCAACCTGGGATAGGGGAAGGTGTCCCTGACAATGACAGGATGGAACAGGGTGGTCTGGAAGGTCCCTTCCAACCCAAAGCATTCTGGAATTCTGTACCTTGTGCTGCAGGAAGAGTCACCCTGTGAGCAATTCCCAAACACCAGAGAGTGCCTGGGGTTTGCAAGTGAGATTTCCTTATCCATGTCCAGGCAGTGATTAGACAGTAGCTTGGAAGCAGTGTGCACATTATCTCACAGTGAGGTAAGACAAATAAATTACAGCTTGGAAGCCCCGAGTGGGATCACTGATCCACCTTAGGAAAATATTTTGGTTTCTGTTTATAAGTCAGCTGGGTTGTGAAATGTTTCATCTGGGAAAGGTGATATGAGACCAGAGAAATATTTGCTCTTATAATGCAAAAAATATTCCAGTTTCTCTCCTAAAGGGTTGTTAGTGATATAAACCAAATTTCTTCTTTCCGGAGCCTCGGTGCTCAGCTGCTTCCCCACAGATGCTCTGCTCTGAGCTCTCTCCTGTCCTGGCTGACAAGAAGCTGCCCATTATCTCCCCTCATTTGGGAACATCTCTCAGGCTGCAAATTAATTACAAAGAAATGACCCAAAGGCCAGCAGAGCTCTGTGTCTGGGGCAGCCTGGGCGTGCTGTGGGGAGGATGCTGAGGATCCTGGGGCAGGGTTTGGGCACAGAGCCACACCCATCCCTGCTGTGCAGCTCCATCCAGCTGGGATTGGGATGGAGAAGCCTTCACCCCTCCTTTGCAGCAGGTTGCAAACGGGTATCCCCAACATTCAGCTGCAGATAAACTCTCCCCACCATGAACTTGGCCTTTCCCCACTCTCTGTTGCTATTACACAAGGAGGAGTCTCCTGTTACAATTGGAGTGATATATCAGAACATAGCACAGTTCCAGTGTTTTTTCAACACTAAGATTTTTTTTTAATTCAAATGAAACAATCAGAATTAAATTCCTTGGCTCACACAGTCACCGCTGAGGCTCGAGCAAGATGACAAATCCACGCTTGTGTCTCAGAGTGTAACATAAGATCTCAGTTATCCCAAAAACCCCAATGAGTTGTCAGATCTTTCCTTACTTGTGGGTAAATATGAGCCTTTTCTAATCCATTATGTGTCCTTTGTACATGTGTATATGGCTGTGCATTTGCACATGCCACGAGATTGATAATAAGCAAGATAAATCTGTTTTCTTAAGGGAAGTAATATGTTATTGCAGCCCCTGCAGTGGAATTGGCATATTCCTACCTCCTTAAGACAGGGTATGAGTGCAAACCTCTTCCCAAGAGTTCAGGAATGACTTGGCATACAAAGGAATAAGGATCATTATGTGGTGTCACTGAAATACCAGATGGATCCCTCCTGCATCTCACACAGCGTTTTCCCCGCCGAAGCCAGCACAAAAGGCTTCAGCATCCTAAAATCACTGCTTTGATTCAGAGGAGAAGTCAAACAAAATAAAGGCTGGTCTAAAAAAGCCTCCACTGAGACTTAATGGAATTCATTCTGTGTTTAAATTTCCTAGGCATTGTTGAAAATCTCAATAATCATCTTGTTGTGAGTTTAGCTAAGTCGTAGATCTGCGGAGAGTGGGAAAATTTACTAGGGGGGAAAAAAAGTTACTGGATTTTCTAATTTTAACCAGGACTGAGAATTATAAGTATGTGAATACCACAAGAAAACATTTCCAACCTTGCAAAAACTAAAAAGTGCTGAAGATCTTTAGTGAATCCTTTTTTAATGAAATTTCCAAACCTGGAGGTTGAAAGAACATCAGGTGATTTTTTTTTTTGCTGTGCAGATTCATACCTGGTAACACAGGCTTGTGCAGAGCCCTGGGTTCTTCAGGACACTCTGCCTTATGCCAAGATTAAATATAAAGAAATGTTAATCTCTAAGGGGGCTTGGGGCTGGTTGTAGCATTCCTGATTTTTTCCAGGCGTTCTGATCCTGTAGAGCATTAAAATATGCACAAGTCTTGCTGTTCAAGGGGGAGGGGGAAAGTTTTTTCTCGGAAATTAATTTTATTACAAAGGGTGATTTTGTTTTCAAAATCATAATGGCATCCAGTTATACTGTAGATTCCATCTCTTTTTGCTTTTAGGCAGCTAAAGAGCATCCAGTATTGGGAAAGTGCTCTCAGCTGGTTGTTCTGTGCACTGTGCTCCTCAGGCTGGGGATGAGCTGCACCTTCCCTGTGCCCACCTGTGCCCCAGCCCCTTGTGTTGCTCTGTAAGGCAAGATGGCAAAGTCTTGTGCTTCTGGTACTGCAAAATTCTGCCAAATTCTGGTACCACCACACAGATCTCCCTGTTGACACCGAGTGCACGTTTTGTTGCGTTTTCTCGTTTGAAGCCCTGCTTTGGATGGCTGTCACATCCTGCCTCCAGTTTTAACCCATCCTGTGTCCTTGCTCTAACCTCCATGCCCTGGGGAAGCCAGGAGCTCAGCAAGGGCTGGGGGAGCTCTTGGCAGTGCTGGGGGGGCTTGGGGGGCTCCGTTCAGCTTTGGGGGTGGTGGGGCTGTGCAGGCACCAGGGCCCCTCGTTTGGTGGCCAGGTGTGCTGGCAGCAGGAATCTGCAGTTGGATGGCATCTGACAGGCCCTGGGAGCATTCAAGGCAAAGGCAGAGTTTAATAAATACACTTAATCATTTATGTTTTGACCTTAGCCCAGACTCGTAGTCAGACACAGAGAGCGCAGAGCTGGAAACGCACTTTGTCAAGGCTGCTCTGGCAAAGCGGGGCAGCCCCGCTCTGAGGAAAGGCAGATCCTTCAGAAAGGAGAGTAAAAGGTCAGGACTAATCCAAAAGGACAAGCAGTGTATGTCTGTGTGTATATTGGGTTTCACATATGAAATCCAGTCATGATAAATCTGATGGCTTTAGAAACATCTACTTTGATTAATGAAAACATAGTTCCCATAGACCGCGGGTTTCATACTTCAAAGTTCCCCTGGATTTAGAACCTTAGGTTTTGCTTATTCATATAACATGCAGGAAACTATTTTTAAATGAATAAGGGAGTATAAAAAAAAATTTTAAAAGGCAAATGTTTCAACATCGGTGGTACAGATAGGCTGGATAATAAGGAGCAAAATTAACAAACAACAGACATTTTATTATGCATTTTACAATAATGTTTACATTCTTTTCTCTATATTTGTTTTTCCTTGGAAAGATTTATGTATTTATAAAAATATCTCGCTGCTCCAGCTCTGAAAATTGCAGCCTTGCTCACATTTGAAAGCCTTCAAGGACGGCTGTGATGGCTGGCTGTGCTCCTGAGCATCCCAAATCTCCTGAGCCCCTGGTGAGCCCCTTGTGCAGGAGCACAGGGGTACTGGGAGTTTGCTGGGATGCAGGGAGGAGGAGGAGGGTGGGATGGTCCCTAAGGACCTGTCCCACAGTCCTGGACATTGCCAACACTGCCTGGGCCATTGTGCTGAGTTTGTGGCCACGTGGGCAGTGGTTGGGCAAACTCCTCCCTGAGCATCCGTCCCTGGAGCTGCTGGGCACGGGGCTCCTCCTGGCAGCTGCAGCTCTGCCCCAAACTCATCTAGAAATCCCGACAGAGGGATAAACAGCAATTTTTGTTTGTGGTGCTGAGGACAAGCAACTTCTCAGCTGGACTTAGCCAAGAGTTCAAAGGCATTTGGAAGTGTTGGTTGCCTGTGGGAGCGGGTACCCCGGCTGAAGGCTCCATTAATTAAATGCACTCACAGGATACAGAGCTGGTGAGTAATGTCCTGTTTATAGCAGAACTGTGAGCAGTTCTGGAAAAAAAGAAACTCTGTGGGAGGGAGGATGACAGGGAGCAGAGTCACTCCAAAGGCTGTGGCTCCTGCCACGGTTTCCAAAGGCAATAATTAACACTCACACCTCGGTGTACAGCGTTCTGTCCCTTGGTGTGCTGTGGGAGAGAGGGTGGCAGCGTGTGAGCCGTGCACAGGAGGAGCAGCAGCACATGCCATGAGCACAGAGCCATCAGAGCCAGGGCAGGTCAGGGGATGTTGCTTCTCCACACTCAATTAATGAATTTGCCCAAATTCCCCTTCAAGCGCTCAGAGCTTTGTGGCGTTCCCGCCGGAATCACAAAGTTATGGCACGAAAGGGATTTGGCAGAGCCGTAGGAAAGTTCAGCCTTCCATGTTCAGAGGAGGTGTGTGCAGTCTGACTCGCTGCTTTGGGCCAGCAGTTTCCATGTGCTGGTTCCTCGCACGCCCGGGGGTTCCCGCTCCCGGCCGAGGCGATGCTGTGGGCACCAGGAGCCCCTCCAGGCTCCACTCCTCCCCTGGAAAGGCCAGGAGAAGCAGGAGAGGGGATGGACAAGCCTTGTGTCCCTCTTGGTTGCTCCTCAGGTCTGACACCACGCAGGGTCAGTGCATGCCATTGATCAGATGCATCTTTTATCAATTACAATTGGCAGGTCCTTCCCGTCCTCCTGGCTCTGGTGTTTTTGCTCACATGTATGTTGCAATATGCAAGGTGAGGCTCAAAACTGTCAAGCTCTTTAATAGAACCATAACTATATTTTTGGAGAACGTTCTCTTTTTGATTTACTGTTCCTTAGAAGACAGGAAATGGAGCTACTTGATTTCATATTTTAAACAAAGCCATCCAGAGGTTTAATGAAAAAAATTTCCCCTGGCTTTTGAATTAAAGAGCTATGGTGAAAGATTTAGCTTAGCTATTTTGACTTAGAAAAATAACACACTAGAAGCATTAAAACATTTTGTAAAAACACTTTTTACTACTAGAGAAAAGAAGTTTCTCTGGTTTTCTTGCTTTTGGTTGGTGGGGCTGTGAAATGAAAGGACATTTCCAAGGTTTAGGGTGGGTTTTCTTTTCCTTTCTTCAGTAAAATTTATTTTGCTTTTATATTAAAAGCCTTGAAACAATTGCAGTGCTAGAGACAAATCCTGCGTGTCTAAGCAAGGTAATTTGGTGTGAGTAATGGCAGAAGCCTTTGCCATTAATAAAATGCAAGAAATGTTGAGCAGAAAGATGGGAACCTGATTCTGCTCCATCAGCAGCAGTAAGAGAAAAGGGTGGTGCTCCTTGAGAGGCAAATGTCTGGGGAAAGAAAGAAGTGGGAGATTGATTTCAGGCAAAAATTAAAGTTTTATTAGGAAAATACTGTATATGAAGCAGAATTAGCTCCGAGCATTTGGGCTGGAATTGCAGAACAAAGCACTGTTGGCTTCTATGGTCAAGACAAGGGTCCTGCTTGCTCTGTTTGGGTAGATTTGGGGTTCTGGGATGATGCCTGGGTATCATACACAGCAGGCTGATGATCTTCATTCCCACCCAGTTTCATCTTCAGTAAACAAAGGAGAAGTGAGTGTTTGGCAGGCTTGAAAGCACCGTGCAATAGGATGAGATATTGACACAGTTTAAAGTCAATAAGATTTCTTTTCAGTGATTTAATGAGATTTCACCAGGATTTCACAAGTAATTGCCAGACTCACATAATGCCTGCTTTGCTCACCTGGAGTTGTTCCTAAATGAATTACTCCTTGGAGGTGGAGCCTGCTCCCCACCAAAGCTCCAGGCTGGGGCACAGAGGGAGCTCTGGGTTTCCAGTCAGGGGCTGACATTGGTGGCTGTCAGGAGTTTCAGCAGGCTGTCAGCCTGCCTCCCTCAGCCCTCAGTGATCCCTGGGATCAGCAGCAGCTTTCTCAGCCCCGTGGGTTCCGTGGTTCTGTCCTGGCTGTGGCCATTCTGAGAGCAGGACTCTCCAGCCAGGTTTGTTTGTAAGCTCCTCACTGGCCAGTGATGGGGAATTTGATACTTTATCAAGTGAGATACTGGGATTGAAAAGGGGAGAGTGAGGCAGGCAGAAGGAGAGATTACAATACAATAAATAGCAGAGATAGGCTGAGCTGCTATCAGTGGAAGTTTAATGCCATTAGCCCCTGTGCCACTGGGAATGATGCATGCAGGGAATGATGTAGGCAGGGCAAAGCACCCAAAGGCTCCTGGCAGCAGCCAGCCCAGTGCCATGGCACAATCTCCAGAGTCACTCTGCAAGGTGTAAAAATAGCCAGAACTTAATTCTGCCTTGAAAAAATTATTTAATCATTTTATTCTGATGTGCTGTCTGCTGATGCGCTGGCAAGAGGAACAGGAAGGTCTGTGACAATAAATCTTGTTTTTCTTGAAACAGTTTTGTTTTACATCAGGGAGGGACAGAGCCAGGGATTTACAGGAGGAAGGGACCTGCCTGCTCAAGCAAGGTCCCCTTTTCTACCCCTGCATTCTGAATAACCTCAGCCACACTCTGCTTTACCTGGAGCCCATTTATCAATGTCTGCATTGAAATGAGGGGGAATTGGTGGGTTCCACTGCAGCACAGAGCAGATGATGGAGCAAGGACCTGCTCTGCCTGATGCAGGCAGAGGGATCACCCACAGGCTGCAGTGGTGGCTGCTGAATCCCAGCCGGATGTCTGGATATCAATGGTCTTGCCAGATGTGCACTGCTACCAGGGAGAAGGAGTGAAAAGGGAGGAAAGATAAAACTACAGCTTCCCCAGCCCTACATTTTTTTAACAAGCAAACTTTCAGTGCAGTTAATCCCTCTAACCTGCATTTGCATTAACACTTGCAGCCTCACACGTTGCTGCTAAGAAGTTTTGGCAGCTCCTGGCCCTGATTGCAGAGGTAACACTGCACTTGTCTCCTTTGCTCTCACTCAAGGATCTCAGGAGCCAGAGCCCAGCACTCCATGAAGTTTCTCCCTGTACACACAAGCAGGCATCTTGGCAGAGCTTCAAAAGCCATTTGCCTTATTATTCATATGTCTGCTTATAGGAGCAGAAATGCTCCCATTTCTCACTTTTGGAATAAGGGCTGACACCAGGAAAGAGGAGATTTCTCATCTCTGGCACAGCCCTGCAAACCTGTGGGAGCTCATCGTGTCCCTGCTGCTTCCCTGAGGTTTGGGAAGCAGGTTTAAAAGTCCTGATCACTCTCAGGGTACATGAACAGCTCTGTCAAAAGCAACTGAAATCCGTGGGGTCTTGGAGAGGGGGTCTCAGGGCTGCATGAAACTGTAGAAGGATGACTTGGGAAAAAAAAGCTTTTAAAAAGCCCCAAATTTTGCTTTTCCTCCTGCCTTTAGGAGGGCTGATATCATGAAAATGCTGCAGAGATTTAAACATCATCTAAATTACCTCACCTCCTCCCTGCATTTTCTCAAACAAGCTTCAAGAACCCTTGCTTTAAAACAAATTAGTCGACTGGAGCAACCTTATAAATCCAGAGAGCCATTAAAAGTTGAAATATTTGGTCATTCCTCCTCTGGGTTGAAACTGGGACTCATCCAGAGTTCAAGTGTGTGCATCACAGAGAGCCACAGTCCCATTGTGTCGGGGTCCCTCTCAGTGCTGATGGTTTTCTGGTGTCAGGAATGCACTCCCCATTTTCTAGAGGTCCCTCTCAGTGTTGATGGGTTTGGTTTTCTGGTGTCAGGAATCCACTCCCCATTTTCTCGAGGTCCCTCTCAGTGCTGATGGTTCTCTAGTGCCAGGAATGCACTCCCCATTTTCTCGAGGTCCCTCTCAGTGTTGATGGGTTTGGTTTTCTGGTGTCAGGAGTCCACTCCCCCATTTTCTCGAGGTCTCTCTCAGTGTTGATGGTTTTCTGGTGTCAGGAATCCACTCCCCATTTTCTCGAGGTCCCTCTCAGTGCTGATGGTTCTCTAGTGCCAGGAATCCACTCCGCAGCCAGGCCAGGAGATAAATCAACGCCGATGAAATTCAGGAGCCAGGAGTCACCAGTGCAGCCCATATAAATCCCTGAATGCCAGCCCAGGCTGTGCAGCCCGTGCCATTAGAGCTCAGAATTATCAGCCCCTCTTTGCTGATGGATGGATTCACTGGCTGGCCGAGTGTTTACCATCCTTATCAGCCCGTGCTCGGGGCGTTATCAGAGGAAGGGCCGCCTGCCGCGGGGCTTGGTCTCTCACCCTTTCTATTACCACCTGTCAGTGGCAGGGGGTGTGCTGTGAGGCTGTACAGTCACAGACTACAAGTGTAGATAGTTTCTGACGGCTGATCAAAGGGGAAAAGCAAAGGGCTGATAACAAGGACGTGTTTCATGTACTTTTAACTCTGAGAAACATTGGCATTTGCATTTTTTCCCCTCGGTAGGCTGGCAGAAACCAGGCACAATAAACGCTGCATATTCAGTTACCTAATAGTGGAGTAAATGGTATGTGCTTGAAGGAACAAAGCATAACTGTAATCTTGTTCCAAGTGGGAATGATTTAAGTTAGCCTTCGCAGAAGACTCGCTGTATAATAAAGGAGAATAATTTTAATTTGTACTTTGAAGTGATCCTGGATTCAGAATCTAATCTTTGCATTCGGCAGAACATCATACCCTGCCGTGAATGAGGTAATAACTGCAAGTCAAGGAATTATTTGAAGGATCTTTTGTAGGTACGTGCACTCCCTCACAAGAGCCAGAGTCTTCAGTAGGGGCTGCTGGTGAAAAAAACTCTGTTAGAGCACGTTTGAGCTAAAACTTCCCAGAGAAAACCCACAGATATCCCAGACTGAGGGAAGGGATCCATTTGTTCCTTCGTCAGACACAAGGCAGCTCTGCCTCTTCTCTGTTTCAGAGCGAGAAAGGGAAGTCAGGTAAAATATCTGCCCATTAGCAAAGACAAAATGACTCTTTGATTGTCCAAGATGAGGAGGGGGAAGGAGCATCTTAGCAGCATCTCAGTGGAAGATTAATCTACTTCAAAAATAATTCCTAGTTGTCTGACATAAAAATACATGCATGCCGTTCACATTTGTGTTATTGTGCTGCTTCCCTGACTCTCACCAGTCTATATTTTAATTTCACCTTTTTGATTACAGCTGCTTGGTCAAAGTTGGCTCATACTTAGGGTTCCACTGTGCTGTGCTGTAACACCAGCCTTAAAATCAGCTTTTCAGGCACCCAAAATGCAGCACCCACGGGAGGAGGTTGGTGCCAGGGTGTCTGTTACAGATGGATAATGAGATGATTGGCTCTCACAATTAAAAGATAACTCTTGTGTGAATATTAATGAAAGCTTTAGTGATGTATGGTTATGTTGCTGTAGTTTAGATGCCCTCTGCTCTCCCCATGGTTCCCTTTCCCCCTGTATTGTGCCCATCAGACAGGACAGGTACAGAGGAGCTGCACAGGTGTCCCTTGCATGGCAAAGCTCGGGGGTGCTCAGGGGGTGAGCATGGCAACAGCTGACCCCAGTGCAGTGACAAGAAAGCAGTGTGCACTGATCAATGGCACAGCAGAGCTGCCTGACAGCCTTTGGGAGGGCTGGGCTGGCTGATACAACCCCCAGGGGTGTAAAAGATGGAACATCCATCCTGAAGCCGACCCATCCCCGCGGTGCGCGCGAGGAGCAGTTCCCGCTCATCCTCGGGCTGTATTTTTGTCGCGGTTCCGAGGTTTCCGAGGCCAGCCGTGGTTTCCCCGGCGTCCCACGCTGTCCCCTCTGTGTGTTGCAGGTGCCTTCGACCGGAGCGTGACGCTGCTGGAGGTGTGTGGGAGCTGGCCCGAGAGCTTCGGTCTGCGCCACATGTCCTCCGTGGAGCACGGCGAGGAGGGGCTGCGCGAGCGCCTGGCCGACGCCATGTGCGAGTCCCCCAGCCGGGACATGGTGGGATCAGGAACAGGTACAAAGAAGAGGTGTGATCAGAGATCACGTACATCTCACCCAATGGTGATTTTGATTTAATTTTATTTTTTTTTTTAAGTTTTGCTTTTTTCTCTGTC
The DNA here is from genome assembly GCF_963513975.1 of Fringilla coelebs. Lineage (NCBI taxonomy): Eukaryota > Metazoa > Chordata > Aves > Passeriformes > Fringillidae > Fringilla > Fringilla coelebs. Next base: position 2,279,772 of record NC_140046.1, read on the forward strand.
TGCTCCTCTCTTTCTCTCTCCCTCTCCCTCTCTCTATTTGGGAGGATCTCAGAAGTCATTTATAAAAGGAAGTTAGTGGTAGATCACATAAACACAGTCTGAGATATTGGCATGTGAAGCTTCCTTATCATATAGCTGGGACAAGGGCTCTCCTGCATCCCCTCCAGTGCAGATTGCTGCCCTGCTCCAAACAATGCCATCATCACACATATCCTCGTTTTGTGTCCTGAATAGAGCCACTGTGAAGCGCTGGTTCTGTAATCCAAATTAATCCATCTTCATCAGTGTCCATTATATTGATAAATTGTATCATCTGTTTAAGTAAATGGAATGGCACATCAGAGATTAAGCTGTCAGGAGGGGCCCCGTGGTAGGAGATGCTCAGAAATTAAAGTGCAGTTACTGTGGGTTTATTGTCTCCATTCATTTCGACTTGTTCCAAAAAACACCTCCAGTAAAAACGCCTCAGAGTGATGCTGGCCCCTCACATCAGCTGCCAACTCACTTGTCACTCTCCTGGCAGCTTGCCTGGGAAGGCAAAAGAGGAGAAACCAGCAGGAAGGTTTGGGAATGCCCACCTATGGGTCTTTCAGGAAGAGCAGGAGCTGTCTCTTCCTTTTGCTCTTGCCCTCGTGTATCACTGAGGGTCTTGTGCTGCTCTGAGCTCTCCCTGCTCCTCAGGAAGTCTCTCCCATCAGGGCTCATCCTGACTTTGCTCACTGTGGAGCAGGTACCAAACTGCAGCAGCTTCCCACAGCCCAGAGGAGGAGGATGCAAGGAGCAGGATTTTAGCCCTTGTGTGTAGGTCCAGGCAGCAGTAACCAGGCTGAGTAGTGCTGAAACCCCTTCATAGCCCAGCTGGTCACCTTGCCAGCTGTCCTTCCTCTGCTTTCCATCTTGAGAGACACAAAATCAAAGGATGGGTTAGATTTGGAATGAACAGAAAGGCTTGGTTGAGCACTCAGGGTGGTGCAAATCCTCACCAGCTTTTTGCCTTGGCCAGGACACTTCAGGAGTCCATGACTGCAGAGCTCCACCAGTGCACTGAGGGTAGAGACACATCACATTGCTGGTGTGCACTTCAATCAGCTCATGTCTGTAAAGGGCTGGGAAGGTGGAAAAAGCACGCTATGAAAATAGAGAAAGGCATATATTTCATCACTCAGTGACCCAGGCTGTGATCAGTGTGAACTTTGGGAGGGTATCCACTGCTGATAATGGGTCAGCACCCCTCAGGCTGTGTAGGGAAGGGGAAAGGTGAGGGGAATACCTCCTCTGAAAGCTGAAGCCTTCCAGATGTGCCAGGTTAGGGTGACTGACTGGCCTGGAGACTTGACAGTGCATTATATTGTAAACCAAGAACTTTGTCAGAGACAGGGCTCTGTATTTTCCTTCCATTTTCACCAAATCCAGCTGATGGCAGCCAGTGCCAGCTTCTTTGGCATAGGATGAGGCTCTCAGTCCTGCAGGTGTAAAGACAGAAAGGGGCTGTTTATAGAGATGCCATCACTGAGTTAATATTCATCCAGAGAGATTTCTCCCAGCCCTTGCTCCAGCCCCATAAATCTCCCTAATGAGTGTAAGATAGATGCCATCTCAGAGCAGCGATTTTACACAGCAATAATGAGTAACATGAGCACTGACCCAGCTCACCCCATCCCAGCACCCTCCTCTCCCTGTCATTAACACTCTGTGCTGCCCTGCCTGTCCTGGGATCCTCTCCACCACTAACACACTTTATTCTCAGGATTTGGGCATGTGGTGACTCAGAGCAGCAGAGAAAACCTGGTGATAAGAGGGTGAACTCCTGTGCCCTTTCCACTTCCATCCCCTAACAGCTCTTGAGCTGTTCCTCTTTAGCAGACAGACAGGAGTTGTTCTCTCCTGCTCAGATGTACCTGGAGAGCTGCACTCACTGAGGGAGAGGGCTGGAGCTGGCTGCCAGCACCATTCCTCAGCCTGGGCAGCACAGGGAAGGGCTCTCATCTGTCTGCTGCTTAATAAATGGGCAGAGATAAGTGTGGAGCTGCATTACCCTCACTTCAAAAAAAAAGGTGTCTTTGTTGGCTCATAACAAGTAGGAGAGTTTTCACTTCCCCCAAACCACTTATATCATAACCAAGCTTGGCTGAACTGAATTGTCTTGGGGAAAACTCAGTTTTCCTCCTTGGGTTCTCTGCTGCCCACTCACCACAGTGAAATGGCAGCAAAGAGTTCAGCAGAAAAGGACACTGGAGGTTTGTTTGTTGGTAGTTGATTTCTGTCTTGCTGCTTCTTTCAAAACCAGTGTTTATATTTTTGCATTGGACTCAAAATTGTGGAATTTATAATCCTTTTAATAATCCTAAAATAACTTAATTTATTCTTGCCTTTACGTTTTGCATGCTTTAACTCCTGATTGTGCTCCACGGATTCTCTTCAGTCCTTAAACAGATTTTGCAGAGATTTAACAAAACTTGCAAAATCTTACTCAAACTTCAGCACAAATTAATGAACATTTCTAGCTGGGAATGTGAAGATTTGTGCATGTGCAGTGCTGGGGTCCAATGTGTGGCCAAAATCCGGGCAGTAGGGTGGACAGTGAGACTTTGTCAAGTGCTGGACTGGTCCTGACATGCACTTAATGGCAGGAGATAAATAGATTCTTTTAATGCCTTAACTGTTAGGGCATAGCTGACAGTAGGTTTATATAGAAATCAGGGCTGATAGGCTGCAGGGGCGTGCAGGAAGTGTGTGCTCATGGTGCACAGCCCACTCTGGGGAGCTGACATTCCCAGAATCTCAGGTTTGTACCTTTGCATTGCAAAGCAGGGGTGGCAGCACTAACCTGGCTCTGGCTACTGCAGAAATACTCAAAAGTTGTCCCAGCACAAACATCCAGCTGGAGGATGCTGAAAACATCAGGAATAATCTGGCATTTGCAGCAAGGGGGGATTAGATGGGGCTGTTCCACCTCTGACTCCGTGCCAAGGCTGTCAGACAGAGGGTGGGAGAGGAACCAAGGCTGGAAACAACCCCCAAAAATCTCCTTTCCTTGTGACCTAAATGATAACTCCAGTTGTCCAGCTAGTTGGCTTGATTGGGAAACCAGCTTTTCCCCTTGTTATCCAATTATTCAGATGACCCATGTCTATCTGAAGTGGAGTCTGCTGTACATAAGCTGTCAGCCCAGATACACATTTAATTCCAAGGAAGGCATAAATTGGCAAAGATGCAAAAAAGATGTTTTTGCTGTTCCAGTTTCTGTCAAACTCTCACTGAAAAGAAAAAATTATGCAAGTCTAGACACAAATGTTAGTGGTCAGTGCCCTCTTTTGCTTGCAAAGCTTTGTTTTCAAGCAGCTACAATATTTACATTTGCTGTGCAGTTCTTAAGTGTGTGCTGGAGCTTCATATTGCATCCCCCCCCCCCAAAAAAAAAAGCCACCCTAGGACTGTGATTTATGAAACTCTGCTTCCAGAAGACAAATGTCTCTGACAGGGTTCCACTCAAACTGGACAGGAAGAAATTATCAGCTCAGACTGGAAATCTTTCCCTCCAAAAATACTGTAATTAATAAATCCTCTGCTTCACCTATTCCTTCAGCAAGTATTTTTTTAAGCTTTCCAGTGTATTTTGATCACTTCTAGGCTTAATATTTGAAATCAGCCTATAGTAGGGGAGCAGCAGGATGGTTTTTTGAGATGCATCTTTCTTCCAAAACTGCTGCCAGTCTCCAAGTCAGCTCTCACCCACGGGAGGCCAGTGGCACAGTGAGGAGCACCTCTGGTCCTCAGAGGAAACTGCCTGGACTCCTTCCAAATTTCATCAACAGACTCATAATGCACTGAAGGAAGCTCATATGTTGGAGCAAACTCTTTAACCTGATGAATGGGATGTAAGTAAGTGGAGCTAATTAGATGTGCTAGGGAATGGCCTGTAGGAAACCCAGGATTGGGGCTCTGGGCACTTTGGTCCCCAGCCAAAGCCCAAAGGCTGAGCCTAACTTGGGTCTGGACACCTTTGAGCTTTGCAGAGGGATGGCTTTGGAACCTTCCTGTGAGATCTGGGGGCTGGAAAAGAGAAGTCAGACATTTCCTGGAGTGCCTGGCTGAGGTGGGAAGCAAAGGCAGGAGAGCAAGGTGGCTCCTGTTCAAGGAGCATCCTTCCTGGGTTTTTTTCCACAGGAGAAAATATTTGTGCTCACAAGCTTTATTCAAAGATCATCAGCCACCTGGACATTGATGTACCTGTACATTCAGTTTCAGGAATAGGATCAGCCCTTTATAGAGTTAGAGCTTCCAGTGGTACCTTCCCCTCCCTCTCTCCTTCCCTCCCTCCCTCCCTTCTTTCCTTTCTTCCTTCCTTCCTCTTTAATTTCTCTAAGACAATTTTCCCCTTCTCACTCCTCAGCTGTGTTTTATCCTAACTCAGACACGGGCTATAGATACACAGAGCAAATGATTTTCCCCCTGAAGAACATTTCTGCCAGGAGATTTCTGCATAGGTTCAGTGCAAAACCAGCTTGGGCAGCAAACCCACTGGTGGATCGAATGACATCGATGCTAAAAGCAGCCTTTGAACTTTCAGAATATTCATCCCAGGGTCAGAGATTAAATTACCCCCTCCAATCAGTCTGGGAGCTCAGTGCAGTTCTTCCTACAAAGGGTTGATTTGGATGGGTCTGGTTGAAAAGAAAGGGAAATTCAGGCTCTTTAGGAGCCACCATTCTGGAAGTGCTGGGTGAGAGGAGCACTGGCCTTGCACACATTTTGGGGTTTCAGGATTTCAGTGTGGGTTCTGTGCTCTCTCTGTCCAAGGGTGTCCCTGAGCAGCCCCATCCCACAGCCCTGAGCAGGCCAACAAGGGCATTTTTAATTTCCCAGTCATTTCCCATCTCTCCCAATCCAATCTTGCCACCAGCCCTGGGAGGTTTTACTGGAATTTCTTCCAGGTCATACATTATTTAAGGGGGAGGGGTGTGAGTGCTGATACCATGAATATTTCTCATGTGAATTCAGGTTCATTGCTGTTTGTAGAAAATTTCTAAAGGGAGCACTGATGCCACAAGACACCTCTGACTTTCTGCCATTTGATAACAATCTTGATCAACTGCATTTGCTTATTATCAACTGTGGTGTGGGGAGATTCCTTTTCTTTTTCTTCTTCTTAAATCAAGGCCTTTTTATTTAAGAAATATTTTATTTTTGATACAGACACAGCCGGTGAAGTAGCAGTAAAAAACATCACCACAAAGAGGCACATGGCTTTGAAATGTTTTGGTATGTAACATAACTGTGTTGTTATCAGGTCTGAACTTTTGCACAAAGAATATTTTCCCTTGTTCTAAAAGCAAACCCTCTCTCAGCTTTCCAAGGGCCACGTACCTAACACGACCACAGGGGGACAAACCAAAAAATATCAAAGTGTCTCAAGTCATTTCACAAATAACATTGTTCTCTTGCTCTCCTTAAATGAACAAGAGTTTCTTTGATTTTTTTTTTTTTTTTAAGTCAAATTTAGGATTCTGCTGTTCAGAGCAGAGAGGTCACAAGGCCCTAATGTATTTAGCATTGACTGCCCTCTCTTGTAGTGCGTCTATTAGTCAGTAATTTGATTTGTACCTATTCATTTGCAGTCCCTGCAGGAGCTCTGAGCTGGCCCCAAGTATAATTGGTGCTGTCTCTATTTTTACATCATTAGATTAGCCCCGACTCCTGGCCACTTGTTGTCTGCGCTTGTCTGTCCATTTATACAACCTAATGTAACACAAAATTCATTACTGATCACATTACTTTCAACTCTGAAGCCAGCTTTGTGATAAACATTTTGTTAACCCTTCCCTGCCAGCACACAGACCTGGGGGATAAATGCACTTTCCCCTCTGCAGGAAAAATCAATATCATAATAAAACAAAGTGCAGTCACATTCCTGGATTTGTCATTCCTCCCAGAGAAAGAAATGGGGAGGAACATATAGGAGATGACTAAATGGTGTCTGCATCCAGGCATCTCCCTCTGCTCGATATGAAATGAGCTCAGCACTGTCCTTTCCACTGGAATATAAAGAAGTGACACCACATAGGGCCAGCACTCAATTTAAAACTTAATTTCTTACTCATTGTCCTGCAAGTGTTTTAGCTCTTCTGGTCAGGCTGTAATCAGGTTATGACATTATTGGAACTGGACATTTTTCTTCCAGTGCTTTGTCTCAAAAGCAGTGAACAGAGACACAATTCCCTTTTTTCCTTGGAGATTTGCTGCTGTGTTGGGTTTTTTGGTTTGCTTGGGGTTGTGGTTTCTCCTCCTAACGATTAAGCAAATTAACTGCAGCACTCCAGAACTTGACAGGAAAATTCAAAGCTCTGTCCTGTCTAGCTTGGCTTTGCTCACATTTAATTGTCTGCTGAGGCCCTCCTAAAGCATGAAGCTTTTTTGCATCTCTGAGGCTTCTGCTGGTGATTCCAGGGGCAGCAAGAGGAGAGCCATGGTAGGTATTTCAGCAGGGCTGAGCATCCTCCCAGCTCTGCTTGCAGCATCCTGCCCACGAGGTGATCCCTGCTACCCAGATATGTTTTGGTGCACGCAAAAGCTGTTGGGTTTTTAACAAGTTTTCTAAATTCATTTTCTGTTTGCACAGCTTGGCTTGGAAATCTGTTATTTTGGGTTTTCTAAATATTTAGAAATATTTCTCAGTGTTTATTAAATCTTCCCTTTAAAAGTCTGAGGCCTGAAGCCTGCCCCACACCGAGCGGTCCCACACTGGGAAGGGGGCAGGAGACAACGGGATTTTTCTGTCTGTAATTCCTGTAATTGCCTTGTCATCCCTTTTAGGAGTCTTTCTATGGTGTTTTTGTGTAGGATATGACTTATGGCAAGCATATCTCTCTCAGTAAGTATAAGAGCCCTCGGGTCCCAGCATTTGAACCAGGACTGGTATTTTTACAGCTGTTTTGTGAGCCAAAACCTCTTGCAGCTGCTGAGGTGGTGGCAGAATAAAGACAAGACAGTTCCTGTCCCTCCTCCCAGGCCCAGCAGCCCCAGAGAGCTGTTGAGTATTTGCTGATTTTTGGGATGTGCAGCACAGGCCATCACAGAGCTCTCATAAACTATGCATTGCTCTCTCCAGGGGAGATGGGAGAGCAGGCTGTGCAATGGAAACCCATTTGTGCAATAAATTGTTAAGCAGTCAAACTGTTAAATGAACACTTATTAGAGAGGTAGGATGAAGTATGAGTCACCAAACAGCAAAATACACATTAACACAGCAAACCCTCTGCAGTAAATGGGAAGTGAAGAGCCAGGGCAATGCAGAATGGAGTGTGAGCCAACCCTGCAGCTTCCAGTCCTCTCAGCCCCTCTTCCAGCACAGGGTCTGCTCCTGGTGCCTCTCCCTTTGGGTGCTGGACCATTCCCTGCAGCTGTGCCCTCACCTCCCACCACCCTGCACCCTTCCCAACAGGATATCACACCAGATCACCTGATTTTCCCAATAATCCTGCCTTGTTCTCCTGCCTGAGTCTGAGAGCGTCAGGACTTGCTGGACAGTGATGGTGTTGGATGTTTGATGTTCACAGTGTGCAGGCAGAACAGGGGGCCAGGGAAGATGAGAAACAAAGCCAAAGGGATTTTGGCTGGGGGAGGATCTCAGTGATCAGGGGAGACTCCCTGGAGCATCCCCACGGGATCAGCTCTGGTGGCTGCCCCCAGAGGAAGGAGGGTTGTGGCCAGGTCCCTGGCAGTGCTGGGAACACTTAGTCCTCCTTGAAGTATATATCCTAATTTGTGGTATGAAAAGATTAGCTTTCCTTCCATTCCTAGCCTGCTGTCTCCCCACCATGGATAATATATAAAACAGTAGACTTTTATTCATTAACATTTATGGGAAAATGTTAATATTAAACTGTAAGTGAAAAGCCCCATCTTATTGAATTCTTCTGCTGTGTTATTGGGAGCCTAATTTCATTTTGCATTTAAATAAAAACCAGATGACGTTCAGGACGGTCAGGCGAGCATTCTGTAAGTGAGAATTTATCTTCCAATCTGGGTAAACAATGTCTCATCATTTAACAGTTATTATAAATAATGGGGTTTTAAGCACTTTGCTGGGAGTTCATATTGGCTCCACACGGGTTGCACTAAGGGAGAGAGAATTTCAGTGACATCTTCCAGGCATCCGGTGAGGAGGAATCATATCCTGAGCTCCTTCTCAAGCTGCAGTTTTCATCCTCCTCTGGTTATTATTGCTCAATATTGTGTGCACCATCCACTGGCAAAAAAAAAATAAAAAATGAAGAGGAAGGAAAATGACAAATTGGTTGGAAGCATTTTGAAAACGAAGGAACCCTGTTTGAAGCTTCCCCATAAAAGGGGAATGTGTTCAGCCCCCTGCAGATGTTCATGCAGGTAGCTGAGCCTCCAAAAGGGAGATTCTTCCAGTAAAAATGGGGCTGTGTGGAAGTTGTGGGTTCACAGAGAGCGAAAAAGGTGTTGAGGCAGAACACAAAGACAGAAAGATGATAAAGCAGCTGCTTTTTCTGTGCTTCTGCTGGTGCCCTCTGAAATGACATCACTGGTGGTTTTATGCTTGGGAACACGTGAGGTAGCTTATAAAAAGAGTAAAAACTGCTAAAACAGTAAATAGGTTTTTTTCCCCCACTCCTGTTGCTTCTATTCTGCTTTTCAGTGCTGCCCTTTCACTGAGGGGGCAGCGCTTTGGTGCTCCCTGGCTTTGCTCAGACCCCTCCAAGGCATTTCCCACCACAGGCAGGAGCAGCTTCCCTCCCATCGTCCTGCATCCTGGGGAGGGGAATCAGCCTTCCCTGCAGGCAGGGGGGGAATTTGAGGAGCAACTATATGGAAAGATCCTGAATTTGGGAGCTGCTGATGCTGGCTGGTGGCATGTCACCTCCCTGAGCCACCTCAGGACATGAACTGCCTCCTGCCTTTTTCTGTGTCACCCATTTCATACCATTTTCCAAAAAGACCCCCACAGCTAAAACACCATCTTCTTTTACTTGTTTATTTACTTCTTTGGGATGTTTATTTGTTGTTCCCTTGGTCAGTGACTTTCTCAGTAACTGCCCAACACTTGAACTCAGTGTTTACACCAAGACTTGATGGTGTTGTGAAAGACAAAGGGTCAGTATCACTTCTCTGACCCTTTCCAAGGATGTTTTTTGTGGGAAGGCTGCAGGACCTGCCCTGCTGCCTCTGCTCCAGCTCAGTGGCACAGCAGGGGATCCAGGAGCCAGAGCCCTGGTTGGGGTGGGTGGCATGGACATGGTGGCATTTTCCTAAAAAGATTCCAGAGCCCTGTGTTGTGGAGGAGGCTTGGACATGTTGCTGTGCTGGAATTCTCCTCAGGCAGAGCACAGCATTCCCAAGGATGGCATCTCCCATCTATTCCCACGTGCCACAGCTGTTCCTGCTGGGTGCTCCCACCTTGTCAGGTAGAAATGACATTTGGAAGCTCAACTCAAGGGACAAATTAACCTTGCAGCCTTCTTCCCTCCCCTGCAGCCAGGGAGGTGAATTGTGCAGGGACAGATCCCTAATGTAAAATTTGGGTGCTTTTTGTCCTCTGCTCAGGGCTGGTCACCCCCCAAAATGGGAGCAAAACCTCTGCAGCAGAGTACAACACGAGGAGCAGGTAGTTATGTGAGCTTCACTGCCAGGTGCCTAAATACAGGGCAGAACCATGATTGAAATTGCTTTTTCTGGGGGATGTGACCAGAGGAATGCCTTGGTTTGCCATTAGGTTTTTCAGGTTTCACACAGAGTTCCCTTCCACCAGCTCCTCCAGCAGCTGCAGCTCATCCACAGGTTTGTAAGAGTGCAGCTACAAAGATGGAGTGTAATAGAATCAATGCTTGGAACAATTTTTAAAATATGACTTTCAAAAAGCAAAAATGTTGAATTTACTATTTCCAGCTGCCTTCTGGTTTCAGGAGCACAAATGTGAATTGCTGTGTTCAACAGCTCCATTAACAAAGGGGCAAATTAAGCTTTGAATGCCATTTTTATCAAGGCTCTTTCCTATTTATGTGTAACATCAGAATTTGGAGCTATAAAAATAAGAGATTTTATATATATATTATTCTAGATTTTTTAATTTATATGTGATTATTATATATATGATTTTATATATACTATTTCTATATATATTACTTTTATAGATATATTTATTAGATATAGATAGATATAGATATAGATATAGATATAGATATAGATATAGATATAGATATAGATATAGATATAGATATAGATTAGGTATGGATAAGATTGAGAGCCTCAAGCAGCCCTACAAGAGACAGAGCCCAAGAGACTGGGCTGGTGTTTTTCCAGGCTGGGTTAACACTCAGTCAGGGTAGGGCTGTGATTTTAAGGGAATGGCTGCAAGCTTTGAGTGCTTTATAAAATTAGGGCTGTGTTTACAAAGCTGGTCTGCTTGAGGCAGCCATGTCAACATCATCTTTTAAAAAATTGAGTGAACAGACTAAATAAATTGCATTTGGAGCTAGGATGGTTTTGGATGGGTTTGGAGCTCCTGTGACACTGAACTGCTGCCAGGGAGGGGGGAGGAGGAGCTGGTCCTGAGCTCCACCTGAGCTCTCCCAACTCAAGAGCCTTGAACTGTTTAGATGAGCAGCCAGGGCTGAGGCTGTGGTGACATCATTTCGTGAGTTTCAGCAAAACTCTCCTGATTTGGACCAGCTGAGCATCTGCTCCCCCCCCCAAACTTTTAAACTTTTCCTTTGAATCAAACCCAAATTCCAGTCTGGTCTAGCTTCCTCCTCAGCATCAATCTGCACCAGGGGAGCAGCCCAGAGCCTCTCACTGGCCCAAAAGGCCACTTTGTGTCAGAAGCACTAGAAGTTGTGCCAGAATGGCTTTGCTTTGTAATCCTATACTTTTAAAATCAGCTCAGCAGTGCATGTGTGTCAGAGCACAGAGAGCACATGTGGGAGCTGCACAGAGGCACTCTGAGCACTGAGTGCACCCCAGGGCTCTCTTCCTGCCTTTCAGGAGGCCAAATGCTGAGGTGGCATCACAGAGAGGAGAGAATTGGGTCTTAGATGAGAAAGGAACTGAAATTTGGAAGCTCAGGTGGGAAACTCTCGTGCAGTCTCAGCTGCTCAGACCCCAAGGCCATCACCAGGTTTGTGGGTTTGACCTTCAGGCAGCTTTTCCTTACCCAGCTTTTTTTCTGGAGCTGTTTGGCTGAGCCCAGGGAGGAGGAGGAGGAGGAGGGACCCCCAGCAGTCCCTGAGGGCTCCTGGCCATCCCTGTCCTTCCCTCTGGGACACAGTTGTGTCCTGAGTCTCTGGAGGAAGGGGGATGCTCACATCCACACCTGCTCTGGGTGGAAGATGTTCCAGGAATGGGAGCATTGCCTCCAGCACTTCTGAGCAATATCCCCAGAGTTCAGTGGGTGCAGGACGTGGTAGGTGTCATAAACATGCATTTTACTTTGGATTTGTAATTTCCTTCGTGGAGCAGAGGCTGACAGAGGGGTCAGTGTTGAGCAATCCAAGGCACTCCCATAACCCTGGGAATGAGAGCCCAAACCCAGGAATTTTAATACAGTGTTTTCTCTGCAAATGCTTTTGGTCTGATATACACAGATGTGCTGCTTGCGTAACCAAAGATGCAAGATAGTTCTGCCTAAATGCACTCAAAAACTTGTCCACACATGCTGGCTGGCACAGGAGATCATGTGTTCCACACAGGATTTCTTACAGGAATTTGGAGTGGCAGCACAGTGAAATTTTCAGGATGGGGTAAGGGAGAATTCCTTTAAACCCAAGCACCTCTGTATATTCATTCAAAAACCTCATCTGTAAATCTTGCCCAAGGAGTTGTAGGCTTGCAGGATGTGATGGGCTATAGAAATGATTTTCTGTTTGACTGTTATAGCTTTTGAGATTTCACATGCTGGCTGAAATGGGCAACTCATCCTTCTGAAGAGCCATTTATGTAGGAAAACATCCTAAACCTCTTTACGAAAATATACAGCTCTAGGAAACTTGAGATTATTTTTTAAAAGCACTGGAAGTCATTGTGAAAGTGCCTATCTTGAAGAATATTCTCCCTCTAAATACCAGTCCTTTATCTGGTGCACTTTTAACCTTCCATAAAATGCTCAGAGTCAAGTCTGGCCAGATGCCAGAGTCTTGGGTCTCCTACTCCATGGGCTCAGGTCACATGGAGCTTTCTGGGTGCTCTTTTTAAAGCAGTAAACAACCTGTTTAGAAGTTCATGCAGGATGTTTTGTCCTTTTCTCACTGATCTCTATGTCCTGAAGCAGACCTGGACATCTCTGTAAGCTCAGGTGTCCTCCCTGTTTTGCAAGTGTTAAATTGTTTGGCATCCCTGCAGTGAAATCAGGCACCAGAAATGAGATTTGGGCTCTCAGAGGGACTCTGATGTTCACAAGGCTCTGTCTTCATTCCCCTGCATCTCTCCTTCCTCCTGTACCTCCCCATCTCCTTGCTGGTTCCTGCCACCTCTGTTCCAGGGTGCCAGGTTTCATCTCCAAGTGCATGGCACGAGCCAGCTCTGTGTGGATTCAGCACTGCAGTTCTTGTAAGGCAGTTTGACAGTGACTAATATTTTACATAGGCCACTGACTCCTGATTTCACAGAAGTTGCTCAGGCAGTGTTTCCCAGTCTTCTTTACTTGCAAATTTAATGGAGGTGCTTTTGTGGCATCTCAACATCTTTCAGGTTGTGACAGGATGAGACAGTTTTAACACAGGAATTGATTTTCAATGCTCAGATGACATGGTTTGGGGCTCTTTTTATTTCCTCATCTGAAAAGAGTTCAAAATCTCTTTTGTGAAACTGCTGAGCTTATGAAAAAGAAACATTTCTGAGGAGCAGGTGTGTCAGGCTGTCACCCAGAGCATGGCAGAAGTCAGTCCCACTGTGCTGTCAGTGCAGGTGAACAAGGCTTGGGGCACAGAGCAGCTTTAACTGGCTTTGGAACATTATCATAATAAACTGAAATGGTAATCATAGCAATATATAAAACTGGGAGCTGACTTTTTGCCTGTGCTCCCTCTGGAAAGGAACAACACACATTTGCCCAGAAATTTCAGCCATCTCAAATCAAAACCAGCTTGGAAAATTAAGGTTTTTAATGAGAACTCAGTGCTTTCATTCCACTGCAATTGAATATTAACAATTTTTGTTCACCCAAATCCCCAAAAGCACAGGTTCCCCTGGGGGTGCAGTGCCCCCCTGTGCCCTCCCTGCCAGCGCATCCCCAGAGCCCCTCGCTCCCAGCAGCCGCCAAGGGTGCTGGAGATGGATTTTAATTAGAGCTCCCTCGTTAGCATAATTGCACTTCATAAAAAAAAAAAAAAGGGAAATACTCAAGAAAAACCTCCAAGTGCAGTAGCAGCAGTGTAATTGATGTAATTTCCCAGTGCCCTGATATTTCCTCATCCCAGTGTGGTTTCCCACCTCGCATCAGCTCTTGAGCTCTTCTCCACCTGGTGTGTCCCAGCAGCAGCTCCTGCTGCCCTGGGCACGGTGGTGATGCTCAGAGTGAATGTTTCCTGCAGAAATAGTGCCCAAAGCAGCCAGCAGAGTTTGGGATGTTGTCTGAATCCTGAAAGATGGAGTGCCCGTGTGAGCTCCTGGGGGGAGCGCATCCCGCTCCCTTCAGCAGCAATCATGGAAATTAAAATGTTTAACTCACCCATTCACTGGGGAGCGTTGTGTAAATTACAAACAGTTTAAGAGATCCTCAAGACTTGCATTGTGTTAATACAAATTGCCTTTTAGCGTTCCCTTTAAATAGGGCCCTTTTGAGTGAGAATCCAGATGGCAGAAGCTCCATAATTATTATTCATTACAGTTAATAAATAACACTCGGGAAGCCCCAGTCAGTTCTGCAAGTCCCCTATGATGGGCATTGTGTAAATGTAAGGGTGAAAAAATAGTCCTTGCCACAGAATCTGTCAGGATTTCAGTCAAAGGAGGAGCTGTGAAGGGCCCTTATGTGTGCCTGCCCCAGATCATGGACCAGGCTGGCATTCCCAGAGCTCTCTCTGCAGGGAATCTCCTCCAAAGGGAAAGGGAATTGTCTCTGATTTTAAAAAGAGGCTTGAATTTTTGCCTTTTAGCTGTTTGTTCAGAAGCCCCTGTGGATGAGGAGAGGTGGGTTTGGTGAGCAGCACCTTGTGTCTCTGCCCCAGCCCTGGAAAATTCCCGTCCCGCATCCTCCTTTCAGGAAGGCGTTGAACACATTCCCCCTCACGGCAGAGCCTGAAAAGTTCTCCAGAATAATTGCTGTGAATGACAGAAATGAAATCGAGGAGATTCGAGCTCTGCTGGCCATTACCCCACTTCCTGCATTCCTACTTGTTAATTGTCTAATTCCTAACGAGTCTTGGGGCGTCTGATAGACTTTGTGATGCGTGCTCACTCCGACGCTTCCTTCCCTCCCCTCCCTGGCCTCATCCCTCGCCAGAGACCTTGTTCCTTTAAAAATGCCATCCTTAAAAATCAGAAATACTCAGCCCAGCAAAAGGAAAAGGGAACTTGACATTAGTTGAGCTTGAAAGGCTTGGTGCTGTGAAAAGTGACTGACGTGTGAAAAGAGGCTACAATTAGTTCTTTCCCCGAGCACTCTCCCATTCAGTGCAGGGTCACTCCTTCAGCGAGCTGCGGCTTTGAGGGTAATGTGTTGTGACAGTTTGAGATGATGAAGAATAATTCTTGTATTCAGAGTTGCTGCCGCTTCCCCGCTGCCCTGACACATCAGGCTGCTGTCATTGTATCACTTATCCCGGGCAGCCCCTCCGTAGGTAAGAGGAAAGGGTCAGCTCTTCCAGCAAATGATTTGGGATATTTTGAAACTGGGCTTAAAGAGGGCAAGGCAAACAGAGAGAAAGGAAAAACCATTAGAAGAAATAATAATGCACTGGAGAGGAGAATTCTGAGTGGACATAAAGGAGATACCAGGGCTTCGAGTGGACCACTACAGGAGAGCAGGGCTAAGAAAGGCAGCATAATTTATGAGTGTTCCGGGCAGAAGAGCCCCATATAGATTTTCTTCAGGCATTGAATTAATGTGCCCTATAAAATGGTTTCACATTTAGGCTTGGCAGGCCTTTGTACCTTGGATTTGATGGGGTCCTTTGACAGTTCCTGGAGCTTTCTGGAACGGAGGGTGCAGCTGGACCTCGAGCAGCACCTCTCTCCCAGACCTGCAGACCCCGGGCTGTCCCCAGAGCAGCTCCTCCTCCTCTTCCTCCTCCTCCTCCTCTTCCTCCTCCTCCCTCCACCTCGGCAGCCAGGAATATCAGCACAGGGAGATGATTCCTGCAAGGTTTCCTTGCCAGTTCCTCGTGGAACACCCTGCACACTGCAGGGCAGCCCTGCTGGCAGCCAGGCCAGGCAGGAGCAGCCAGCGTCTGCTCCCAGCTCCTCTGATGCCCCAGAGCTGTGCCATGAGAGGGGATGGCTGCCCTGGGCTGGGCCAGGCACTCAGGATGGCCACTTGCCATCCCACACCAGCAGCCACGAGGGTTTTCACTGCTGCAGCTGCCTCCAGCACGGTGGCAGTGTGTGTGTGTGCCCTGAAAATCCCGTTTCTCTGGGACCCTGGGTGATGCCAGCAGTGCCCATTACTGTTACTGTCAAAAGCGCAGGCAGGGCTGTTCCCAGCTCCCCTGAAGTGACTTTCTCCTCATGGCTTCAGCAGATGTTCCAGCTCCTTCACTTTTTTTTCCCTTTTTTTTTCTTTTTTTTTTTTTTTTTTTTTAGGGCAGGCAGGACTTTGTGAGTCGTTTCCTCGGGGGACATGGGCAGGTTTTAGTATTTACGTTTCCAGTATTAGCATTTATTTGTATTTGTGTTTGTTTTTCACGGGCTTCTGAAAGCCTCAGGGAGCCATTTATGGGGCCAAAATAATGCAAGTGCTGGTCTTCTCACAGTATTTCATTTCCTTGATGGTGGAAACGCTACAAGAAGAGCAGGTCTCATGTTATTTTGACCCCATAAATAGCTCCCAGAGGCCCCTTTCTTCCTTCTTCCACCCACTCCCCCCCAAATCAAATATTTAGGTTTCTGCAAAGCCTGACTTCTCAACCCTGGTTATCTTGCTTCAGCAGCAGCAAATTGCAGTTATTACAAAATAGCCAGAGAGTCTATAAGGCCGAATGGGTTTTATATGATGCACAATTTGTTGGCTACTGTACAAGTTCATTAAAGTGTATCATAAGAGGTTGTTTTACTGGTACATTTAAGGAAGTTAATACATCTCGACAGCGTATGCATGGGGGAATGCAGATACAATAACCCTCAGACTTGCTGGGGCCAAGTCCATTCCTGGCCTAACTCCACCAGAGTGAGGGGAATCACTGCCTGGGCAGCCCTGCTGCTCCCTGATCCTGCTGCTCTGGGCTCTCCTGCCACCCACTCCCCTCTTTCCATGGGGATTTGCTCCTGGTTTGTGTTTTCCCAGCACAGAGGATGTCAGTGGTCTGACTGGCTGTGTGACATCAGGTCCTTCCAGGTCCTGTGGCTGTCCCATCCCGGGGTGGCTTTGGGGACCTGTCTCTCCTGATACCCAGCAGCCCCACCAGCATCTCCTGCTGCACTTGCATGGTCTCTCCACATCTATGAGAAATTGTCCTGCAGTTTTCATTCTGTGACAGGAAGGCTGTCCCCATGCCATGGAGCCATTCCCAGTCCTGTCTGTGCTTCCCATGGGAATCTCACTGATGTTCCTCTGCCCTGCCCCAGTCTGCTCTAAGGGCCGGGAGGAACAATAATAATAATACAGACTGGATTTTTTTATTATTATTATTATTATTTTTAATTAATGAAACAGAGCAGTTTGGGGGAGCACAGGCACTCGTGCTGCTGGGGCCAGCTGTGTGGGCAGGGGTCCCTGGTGACCATGTCATGGCTAATTGCCCCCCTCGTGTGACCCAGCCCTGCTGGACAGCCAGCCAGGGTGAGGGCAGGAGCCCAATTTCCTGAGCACAGCAGAGCTCCCTGTGGCAGCCAAGCACTTTTCCAGGGCTTCCTCGGGTGTCAGAGCACGCTGCTCGTCTGCCTGGCTGGGTAATTAGTTCCAGAGTGAGAGCTGGGCGGTGTGAGAGCACCAGGACTCGTGTTCCACGGGGAATGTGTGCCCAGGGATGGCAGCTTGCATGGGGGGGCTCCCCGGGTTTCAGCCTGACACCCCCCAACCCAGACTGGGCTGGGAAATCCCCTCCAGCCCCTCCTGGCCCTGGCTTTTGTCCCTCTCCATCAGGAATGGTCAGGTTTTCCTGCCTGGCAGCTGCAAGGGGAGCTCAGGACAGCTCGGAGCTGTGGGGCACGGCCAGGACAGGATTCCCTCCATCCCTCCCTCCATCCCTCCATCCCTCCCTCCATCCCTGCAGGCCCTGTGCCCACAGCTCTGCATCCCGGATTTCTGCTCCCTCCTTTTCCCCGGCTGGCATCCGTCAGTCTCTGCAGTGCCACCCCCTGGCAGGCCCCGCAGAGGTGACAGGAGCTGCCAGCTGCAGGGATCCTGCAGACCCCAGAAAAACCCAAACCCCCCAAATCCCAGCGGGGCAGGCACAGGGTCCACACCCAGCACTGAGGGACAGGCAGGAGCTCAACCCCGGGGGCAGAAACAGCCACAGCAAAACAAAACAACTCTCCCTGTCCCTCTCCCTTGCCTTGCTGGAAACACTTTGCCTGGAAATCAGTTCTAGGTGGAAAGGAGAGTGGAATCACCCCGGGAAAGGCTGAGCTGGGGTTTGGGGAGCCCAGCAGCACTGCCCAACATCCCCAGCTCTGACGTGGGACCTTTAAGCAAAGCCAGCTGTGTGCTGAGGGAGATGAAAGCCCCAAATCAGACAGGATAAGCACAGCATTAGTGTGGGATACGCCACTCATTTCTGATTTAAATTACTGTTTTTACTTCCTGGACTCATGGGAGAGTGAGGATGTGAGGAAAATGAAGAGTTTAGACATGGACATTCCTTCACCAAAGACTGGCAAGAAATGGTGCTGAATGCAGCTGAGGTCATTACCAGCACTGCTTTCAGGGTGATCAGCTTCCTGCTGATTTGTTTTCCTTGTATCCTGGGCAGATTATCTCCTTACAGGTTACCTGCAGGATGAGGGATTAAATCCCACAGCCCTCACTGCTGGGTGTGTGCAGGGCTGCTGAGGGGAGCAGGGCAGTGCCACAGGGGTGGGATGGTTTTTGGTTTAGGGGAAAGCTGACTTTCTGCTGTTTCCCTGTACTTTGTGTATGGATCTGTCCTTAGCAGAGTGCCACTGCTGTGGTGTTTGCAGGGGGTTAAATAGCCCAGGTGAGGCAGTGGAAGTGCAGGAATGTTCAGCAGAGAGCAGAGCAGGCACTGCCCCTCCAGCTCCTGAGGCTGCTCTCCATCCCAGACAAGTCTCAGATAGAACCAGAGAAAGGTTTGGGTGGGAAGGGACCCTAAAGCTCATCTCATCCCCCTTGCCATGGGCAGGGAGCCCTCCCACTATCCCAGGCTGCCTCAAGCCCCATCCAGCCTGGCCTTGAGGATTTCCAGGGATGGGGCAGCCACAGTTTCTCTGTTCTGGTCTCTCACCACCCTCACAGGGATCATTTTTTTCCAGTGTCCCATCTAAACTTCTCTTCCCATTTAAAGCCATGCCTCCTTGTCCTGTTACTCTATGCCCTTATAAAAAGTCCTTCTCCAGCTCTCCTGCAGCCCCTCCAGGTCCCCTTTCCCCCTTGGCAGCAGAGGAATTTGCCCAAAACTCCTGTCCAGCCCAGGCTGCCCACACCAAGCCGTGCTCAGGGTCTCACATCACAACTCCCCAGAGCATTTCTTGTCTCCTGTCACCACTGTCACCCTGGGGGAGGATTCCTGGGCCATCCCCGGGGCTCTGCCTCCTGTCCCTGCTGCGTGTCCCTGCTGAGAGCTGCCAGGGCGGCTGCACGTGGCCACCGAGTCAACTGCAGGGTTCAAGTGGCTCACGGAGAGGCCAGGGCTGGAAACCATGCCCTGCACACAGAGATCCTGCTGCCGGGAGATTAGGGAGCACTAAAGGCTCCTGGAGGTCAGAGAGGGGAGGGTGGGTGTGACCAGGAGAGGGGGAGCCACAGCCAGGCTGCTTTCTCTTCTGCTTTGGGGCATTTTCTCTTTGGCTTGGAAAAGCTGAGTTGTTTAGGTCCATTTGGGCAGGGTAAAGGGCTGTGGATAGTCCTGGTGTTCCCAAGGCAGGGAATGGCAGTGGGTGTGCACTGCTGGTGCACACTCTGCCAGTGAAAGGTTTGCCATCATCTGCAGTTGTACCCTTCATACCCTGCTCAGTCCAGGCCTGGGATCCCCACCATGGAATCCTGGCACGTCCTGAGGTCCCGGGGAAGGGCAGCAGGTAATGTCTCCATCTTTGGCCCAGCTGCAGAGAGGTGGAACCAGGAGCTGGCGTTCCTCGGGAGCGATTCCCAAACCAGCCCGGGAAAGGACGATGAGCAAACCTTAGAGCAATGCAGCAACGAAGGGATTTGTCACTAAAGCATCTGTCTGGCGGCTCTGGGGGTTTGTCCCAAACGCTAACCAGGAGCTGCTCTCTCTCTCTCTTGCAGAGCTTCAGCGAGAGGGAAGCATAGAGACGCTCAGTAACAGCTCGGGCTCCACCAGCGGCAGCATCCCCCGCAACTTCGACGGCTACCGGTCCCCCCTGCCGACTAACGAGAACCAGCCCCTGAGCCTGTTCCCCACGGGATTCCCCTAGAGCCGCCGCCCCTCAGGGACGCTTCCAGCCAGCCCCTGAGCCCGTTCCCCGCGGGATTCCCCCGGAGCAGCCGCCCAGCAGGGACGCACCCGGCCAGGGGAACGAGCCGCCTCTCCCCCAGTCAATCCCGCTGTGTCCGTCACCTGCCGGCTCCCGGGATGGTTCTCGTTACCCTGATGAATATTGATGACTCCTAAACCTTCCTGAAGCATCCTCATGAAATCTTGACTCTGTGTTCCTGTGCAATACGAAGAGGCTCCATCTTCAGTCCTGATAGCTCTGCAGCTTCTCTTGTCGCTGTCTTCAGGAAGAGGTTGGGTGAGGAGAAATACTCCTAAGCCATCTTGGGTCAAGCACAAGGTTTCACAACTGTTCTCTGCTTTTTTCGTGCTGAGAGATGAATCTCTGTAAGTCAGAGGAGCTCTCACCATTTGTGAAAGTGCCAAGCATTATTGGATGAACTGGAGAGACTGGAAACTGGAGGACTTTCTGTGGACAGGGTTGATGATGTTATTCCTTCCTCATCGTGTCTCCTTGCTGCCCTTCTTCCCCTCTGATACTCATCGATGCCAGGAGTATTACCAATGGAAATGTTTCTTCTTTTTGTTCTTTGGAAGAATTCTCTCTCTCGCTCCGATTTTCTTCTAGTCATGTATTTTAGAAATGTACTTAATTGACTAATTGCAGTCACGGATTTCTCATATTTGGTTATAAAAGTTGTTCATTGGAACTCAGATTATCTGTCCAGAAATGCATGTGTCATTGAATAAATCTAAGTTAAACAAGAAACTGCCTAAATGGCAATGTTCATGGAGTGTTACTGGGCTGACTGTGGGCTTTGTGTATCTCCCTGGACCAGACTCTGTGTGTATTTGCTGCCTTGAGGGCTTTAATTAAAGCCATCAGTGGCTGTTGTGCAGCCAGTCTAGCATGGTTTTGCCTCCCCATTTCCTTGTCCTCGTGTGCACAGACAGGATTTTTAAAAACAAGGTATTGAGGTGGTGTGCCTTGCACCCATTTGGCTCCTCTGCAAACCAGCACCCAGCTCCCTGCTCTGGCTGGGGCCCTGTTTCTTCATCCCACTGATCTCAGTGGACAAGGACCAGGTGCAGGAGGCAGAGGCACCCATTTCCATCCATTCTGCTGTAGGATCACGGATCAGAGGCTGTGCAGAGCAGCCTGACCCTCTGCACCCTTCTGAACGTGCACAGTCAGAGCTAGCGCTGCATAACCCTGCTGATAAAACAGTTCTGGGCTCACACATCATAACCACACAAATTCCTACATCTCAGCCAACTTGTGTCTAGAAGCAGAGCGAGATGGGGCTGTCAGCTTATGAAATTTCCTTCCCACTACTTGTTTTTAATAGAAGCCGTTTGAGTCATGGCAGGGAGAGGAAACTATCGAAACCCACAAATCTTACAGCTCCAGCCAGCCACACCAAGGGATGCAGAACCAACCACCCTCTTCCTACTCCATCCCCAAACACCCAGTTCAGTCTTGGGCTTGGTTTGGGTTGGTTTTGTTGGTTTTTTTCTTGCTTTTGACTGTAACACAGCCACTCAGAAGGTTTTGTTTTCTTCAGGCTTGGAAACCGCTAATAAAAAGCGAGAGTTTACAGCAATAATTTCAGTTTCTTGCTTGGTTTTCAGTCAGTCTCTTCTCAAGCAAAAAAATAACTTCCTTGGGATGAAATCAGAGGAGAGTTTTGCCTCTAAGTAAGTACTTGCAGCTCCGGCCTGCTGGCTATATCTGCTGTAATGTTATGTTCCTTTTTGTCTGTAAAATAAAGGCTTGAAGTACAGGGTTGAGGGCAGGACTGGCACCGCGGACAAATGGGACTGCAGGGTCAAGTCAGTCCACACCAGTCAGGGTTTTTAACACAGTTCAAGCCAAGGTCAGCTCCAAAAGTTCAAACAAAATCCAGATTAACACATACAGAAGGGATTGTGTTGTCACCGTGATGCTTGTTTCCTTTCAGGCTTTCCAAGGAGCGGGGACAGGGACAAAGTTCTCCTGGAGGAAGGAAGGAGGCTCTTCTCCCTCCTGCCTGAGACAGCCTGGCTGCTTCTGGCTGAGCACTCCGAGTGGGATAGCACATAACACAGAGTGGTGTCATTGCAAATGTATTTGTTGTTGGCAGGCATTAAATCACTTTTTATAAGTGCTGCAATATGGCCATGTGGAAATTCCCAGTCTGCAAGAAGCTCCTTTGAATCAGGATGTTTTGTTTAAAGTGGGGGGGAAGAGATTCAAAAAAACCCTACAAACTGGGGCTGTACCAAAATATTTTCAGTCTGGTTCATTGAAAAGAATGTCCTAAATTCTCTGCTGCTGATAGCCCTGTAGCCAAGCTGTTAAGACAGCCTAGAGCCTAAAAAAAAAAAAAAATAAGCATTGCCACGAGGTGGCTAATTTAACTTTAATTTGATACTTTCACAGATGACCCAGCAGAATAACCACTGAGTTCCAGCTCTTCTGTGAGCCAGAGAAAACTGAGTGTGCTGCAGTGATGACTGTATAGGATCTGATTCATTGATAACTCCATGAGGTCTGAATTATCACCAACTCCAAGGTCTGCAGGGTCTGATTTCATGATAATTTTATAGGATTTCGTTCAATTTTATAATAACTCTGTAGGATCTGATTCATTAGTAACTCTGTTTAATGCAGCACATCCCTGCACTCTGCTCTTCACTCACGCCACACCGCCCTTCCTCCTCCTCACCCTCAGCAGCCCGATGAAAACTCATTTCCAGGCACCAGGAGAGAACATTTCTGTTCCTTGATAAGTCTAGAAGCTGCTCTCAAGGGAGGTTCCCCCCTGGCTTTAACAGAACCAGGTTTTCAGGCTAGGAACTTGATCCAAACCCCGCTTACAAACACCCAGAGCTCGGGGTCTTCGCGGGGCGAGCGGCTCCTGCCGCGGTGGAAATTCTCCAGGTGAGTTTCTGACACGCCAGGTTCTCCAGCACAGCAGCTGGCAGCCCAGCAAGAATGTTGTGCCATGATATAAACCAAAGAGCCCGAGAGACACGGGGACTGGCAGGTTTTTAAACTCTTTCCAGTAGTTGTAAGCCGAGGGCTCCTGCTGAGTTCAAAAGGCAAAACGTCTCATTTAAAGTGGGGCAGACTGTATATCACTCTGGGCATAAAGTGGGGCTCTTCTATTAAAAGTTGAGTTCAGATTTCATGAATTAACATGAAATATTGCTTTCTTATCCTACCCTGGTTTCTGTAATACACACACGCGTGTAGCAGGCTTAAATCATGGGAGGGGGACGTTGGGCTGTTGGAAAAGGAGTGGGAACTCAGTGGTTTTCCATCATGACAGCTTGGAGTTCAAATGAAATCAGATCTCAGGAGCAGTCCGGGGCCTGGGTGTAACCATCAGGGTTTCCTGGTGCTTTGCAGAGCACGTGGAGCTCAGGCTTTGGTGGCTTTGCTGGGGATGCTGAGCCCAGGCAAAGCCCATCCTGTCCCTGTCCCTCTGAGGGGACAGACTCTGCTTTGTCCTGCCCTGAGCAGCGTTCCCCAGGCCCAGAATATTTGCTGGGACAAGGCAAAGGGCTGGCCAAGGGCAAAACACTGCCAGGGTCTCCATCCTCCTTCCTCAGCAAGAACCCAGAGCAGAGTTTGGCCGACGCACCCCGCAAAGCGCAGCTGTGAAATCCCTGAACGCTGCTCCCCATCCTCCCTGGGGTAAATCCACGCTGCTCTCACCAGGGCTTCCTCAGTAACTTTTTGAGCATCCAAACCACGTCTGCGCCACGTCTCTACATTTATTTTCTCACTCCTTTGCTCTGGCTTGTTGCTGTGCAGGGTAGGAAAGTTTGCGCCATTTCCTGTTGTCTTTCCCTTGTGCTCCTGAGATATTGTAAAAATGTTCGGTATCCTCCAGTAGGTTGTAATCACTTCACCCTAATGTTTCACAGCTGCTAAGTGTAACTTTAAACCCGACCATTTGAGTGCTTACAATTAGCGAGTCAATGGGGCTGAGATCGGCTCTTTGTGATTGCAAAAAGGAGAAAACGAAACTTCTTTTTTTTTTTCTCCCTGAATTTTAATTGGATAAAACGGGAACAAAAGTTGCGGAGACGAGAGTTGTTTTGTTTTGTTTTTTTTTTTTTTAATGCAATAAATGATTAGTGGCTTGTGTGCTAGGAAAAAAATAATTGGATCCACTGCTTGGCCTGTTTCACAGATGGAAAAGGCACCGGGACAAGCATTTGTCTGCGGCAGCGCCTGTCCCGGGGACGGCAGGAGCCCCTCTCCGAGCTGCTGGGAGCAGAATGGGGAAGGGAAGGGATGAGATGTTCAGCTGTGCCCCTCACCTGTCACCTGTCACCTGTCGCTGTCCCTGCCCCGCCCGTCCCTCGGTCCGCGGAGGGGAGCAGGGGCTGTTCAGTCTCCCGGGACATTCCGTGGGTACCGGTGTAAATCTGGACTCCGGAGTCCTCCCAGCCCGATCTGAGACCTCCTCTGGCTGATGTCACCGGGCTTGTCCCCCTCCGGCACGTGCTGGGGACAGGTTTGTGTTATCCCACAAATGCCTTTTCCCGCTGGGAGCGAAGGGCAGGACACGGCGGGCAGCGAGTCCCCAGCGCCGGGGCTGGGGCAGGGACATGGCAGGGACATCCCTGTCCCCCCCTCGGCTGCACCGGGTCCTTCAGCTCCGTCCAGGGCACTGCTGGGGATGCCAGGATGCCACATGTCCCCCCGGCCTTGGGGACACTCCTGGCTGTGCCTGGGCACTGACACTGTCCCATCGATCGCCACCCACCCCTCCCTCGGCTCAGATGTCACTTGAAGCTGTGCATCTGTCAGTGAGTTCCCAGGCTGAATTTTTGCCCTTCTTGGGAGTTTCTGCTGCAGGAAATTATACTAAAATACTGGCAGCAGGGTCAGGGGCTTGCAGCATCCCTGTCACCTCCATCTCCCTCCCTCCATCACATCCCTGGGGATGGGCACAGCGCAGGGATGCTGCTCCCTGGCAGCTCCCCCTCCATGGAAAGCATTCCTGCCACCTGATCAGAAATACTAATTAATAGCAAAGCCCTGGTCTAGATCAAGGAGGAGGCTCTGAATTTTCTTGGGAACTTTGCTGTCTGAAAGGTATCTGAAATATTCCCTAGCACTCAGCCTATCAGTGGGTCAATTATACGGTGAGCAGCCGTACAAAGTTAATTTCTAATTTAATACAATGTTAAAAGGTTGTCAGGTTAAAATCTAATCTATAAACGAGACATGAAACAACTCTTTAATAAAAACAAGTATTGCTAACCAGTCCTGGCTCAAACCACAGGCTGCTGCTTCTTTTATAGGATATAATTATTTCCCAGTGAGTATTTACAATATTATTACAGGACATTAATAAAAGGTGATGCCACCACCCATGTGGCACCTGAGCATTAATCCCACTCCCATCCAGCCCCTCTCCCTCCAGACCCTTTTCTGGAGAGGTGGGAAGTGTCAGCTCGTGGGGCCATGGGAAGAGGGACAGGGAGAGAACCGATTGTATTTCCCCTTCAAAGTGGGCTTGTGGGAGCAGGGACACCCTGATGTGCTCGGGAGGCAGCACAGCATCTCTGCATCCCCAAGGAGGAGGAGACTCTCCCGGGATGAGATGGGAACGATGGACAAGTGCATTCCTTCCTGAGCAGCCTGGGGAGAGGACTTCGGCAGGGGTGTGAGGCTGTGAACCACGTTCAGAGCAGCAGCTTCGTTCAAGCAAAAAACCAGAGAGAGCACCTGCAGCCCGGGGTGAGGAGCTGGCCCTGTGCCCTGCTCCCCATCCCACCTTGCTCCCTTCCAGAACCCCCGGTGGAAAGGCCAGGCACATCCCACTGCCTCTCCTCCCGTGCCAGGGTGCCCACACTGCAGCCACCTCCAAAGGTACATTGAGTTTTGCTCTTTTTGCTGCAGCCACCTCCAAAAGTACATCGAGTTTTGCTCTTATTGCTGCCGAAAGGGGAAAGTCCAGCTGTCATGTGGCAGTGATGCCATGGTCCTGCCCGGGTGACTGGCCACACTGTGAGACTCCTGCTCCTGGTAGTCCCCAGTGTCCGTGGGAGCTGGGCAGGATCAGGGCTGTCCTTGCCAGGCTCAGCCAAAAACCACCGTGTGTCACCCTGCTGTGGGTCACACCAACAGCTTTGCTGGGGGTTGATTTTCCAGAAGGAATCTCACCAGCTCCAAAGGCTTGGAT
The DNA here is from genome assembly GCF_963513975.1 of Fringilla coelebs. Lineage (NCBI taxonomy): Eukaryota > Metazoa > Chordata > Aves > Passeriformes > Fringillidae > Fringilla > Fringilla coelebs. The sequence goes on from NC_140046.1 coordinate 2,305,711, forward strand.
CAGAATTCTGAGCTCCCCTCTGTGCCCGTGAAGCCCAGCAAGGAGCGAGATTTTGATGGGAGCAGGTGATCCCCACCACAGCAAGGGCTGGAGGGGAATGTGAGGTAGTTTAATATAATAACTGGACCTAAAAGGGAGGCACGGGGAGATGTGCTGGTCTGAAGCTTCAAGGGATGTGTGAGCTCTTTGCTCCGGCTCTCCACTGGTCAGGACTCTTTCCTTTCCTTTCCCTGGGTTTTCTGGTAAATTCTGCTGCTCTCTGTAATTGAGAAAAGCTGCTGCTGAACATCTGCACAGGCACTGTCCTCTCGGAGCGGCTGCCGGGGCTGCGAGAGCTGCGCTGCCGGTGCTTTGATGTGCGGGTGATTCACGGCTCGGCGGGGCCGCCCCGCAGATGCTGCCCCTGGGTGGTGCGGGACGGGACGGGACGGGACGGGACGGGACGGGACGGGATGCGATGGGATGCGATGGGATGGGATGAGATGGGATGCCGTGAGGTGAGACAGCACCTGCACATCTGTACAAACAGCAGCCCTGTGTGTGAAGCCCCCCGTGCCCCCTTCGGCAGGGCACAGGGTGTGACCTCCTCTGCTCCCACCACCTGCAGAGGAAGCGGGAGGCGCCCAGGAGGGCCGGCTCAGGTGCTCCCCTGCATCCCACCGGCCCCCGAAGGGCAGGGGATGGGGCTGCCCACGCACGGGCCACCTTGCTGAGGCCAAGGGGAGGGAGCAGAGGCGCAGGCAGGCGGAGCTGCAGCCCGGGGAGCGCAATCTGTGGCCTTAATCCCGGCGTGTCCTGCGCGCTCTCAAATCCCCTTCACTTCAATGAGCGCTTGGAGTGTCGGGCCCGCGCCGGGCGAGACGGCACGCGGGGCTGGCGGGGAGGATTTGCTCAAGAGGCACTGTTTTTAAGGTGAGATTTGAAGGATGGAAGACAGATGGCAACTGGAGAGGACAAACGGATCAAGTGAAGGGCTTGTTTTCAGCGTGGAGGGGAAAACACGGGGGGAATTACTGCTGGCCGCAAAATGGGGGCTGTTAATACCTGCGGCAGCTCCAGCCTTGCGCTCAGCCCGGTGAGTCGGGACCCTCCCGGGCACCGCGGAGGAGGCAGCAGCGCGGTTTTGTCTGAGGAGATGAATTGGTCCCAGCGCCGCTCTGAGTGTCCCCAGACAAAGCTGGGAGAAGGGTTATTAGCCAGCCGGCGGCCCCGCCATTGTCCCCACTATCTTTTCTTCCCTTTCAGCCTCCCTCCCCGTGGCCCAGGTCTCAAAGACCATGTGTCAAGAGATTAGTGACCTGCGGGAAGGGCAATTGCTTGCTTTGTGCCGGCAGCCCGGCGTCGGGCTGTTATTTACTTGTTATTTGGTGCTGCCTCCGTTGAGGTATCCATGGAAAACACGCCCTGGAGAGAAATCTGCCAGCACCGCCGAGCTCCTGTGGGCGAGGAGCTGGGAGGCTGGAAAAGAGGGGCTTGAGGGTTTCGGCATGTCTGCCCGTGCCAAAATCCCCAAATTCCCCAGTGCAAGAGCCCAGCACCTACAGAGAAGTGAGGAAAAATCTGGGCAACGAGGAAATGATATTAAATGCAGAGGTGCCCGGGAATGGGGCTGGATGCAGGGCTGAGGTAAGGCCTTGCCCCAGAGCAGTTTGAGTTTTCAGACTGGTTTTAAGAACTGAAAGATGGGAAGAGCCTGTCCTGCCTGCAGGGGCACGTTCCACCTCTCTGCCGCTGGCTTGGAGGAGCACTGGGTTTTGGAGGAAATGTAAATCAAGATTATGAGAGTTGGCCCTTCCATGTAGTGGTGGTGTGCATCAAATTTGTCCATGGTGAAACACCCAGGAAAGGGACAGATGCGATGAAAAGTGTTACTCCTGCCCAGGACCAGCTCATGATTTATTCTGGCTGGTTTTATTCTCTGGCCAGTGAAATGCTTTCTCCAATAAACACGAGACAGTGATTTTCTGCAATTCTAAAAGTCAAACCTAGACCAAAACCACAACTCACGTGACTTGGGACCAGCGGCGTCAGATCCTGCTTCAGATGTGATTCCAGACAAGTTCCCAGATCCCGTCTGAAGCAAACAGGCCAAGATGTGAGACCCTGTCAGCTCTGCCCACGCAGGGCCGGCTCACTCATCCTTCCTTTGATCCTCTAACTTCTGCCAAACTCCTGGCCCCAAACAGGGAGAAAAGGGATCCTGGGGATGCAAGGGGGACTGGGGAGCAGGGGGCTGAGTGACCCTCGTGGGGCTGGGGGCTGCCCTGCACTTTCCCCATTTCAGAGGCAATGAGAGGGGACTGCACCCACCAGGGACAGTTTAAAAATTAAAACTAAGAAGGGAGAGAAATCGGGATGTCCCCTGCCCTCGAGGATTTTGTTGCCCAGGTACACGCAGGGTCCCCTCCCAGAAGGGGATTTTTTGGCCGACTGGGGAGGTTGCACCGTACGTGGAGCCCCCAGTGATTTTTTTTCTCTGCTCCCAGAACCGCCGATTCTGTCGCTTTTGCCCTGTTCGCCGGGACGTCTCAGGCTGCGAGAGTCGGGCAGCCTCGCCCCGGCCGCTCCGGCACTGCGCAGCAGAACGACCCCAAATCCTCGCTGTTAATCCAGAGAGGAAGCAGAGAGAGGACCCCAACAGCATCATTTGATCAAGTGACGCCGTTTGCTGGAGCTGTTGGATTTGAGAGAGGAGCCCCGGCTCGCCCCTCCCGAGACCGGCTCCGCTCGGGGAACGCGGGCAGACAGCGGGACCCCGATTATCGATAGGAGCCGACAGAGCCCCCGAGGGGACCAGGGGACAGCGGGACCCCGATTATCGATAGGAGCCGATAGAACTCTCGAGGGGACAGCGGGACCCGGGAGGGGCAGCGGCACCGAGCCCGCGCTCCCGACAAGGAGCGTCCCGACGGAGCGGGCGGGTCTGCGGCTCCGTTTCCCCGCAGAACCGAGCCGCGGTCACGCGTGGCGGCGGGCGGGGGGTGCTCGCCCCCGGCCCCATCCCCATGACGGCGATGAGGCGGCGATAATGCCATTAGCCCGGGATTACGCGCCCGCGCCGGGATGTGACACACTTTCTCAAATGGAAGTTTTTTAAACAGAGGGATTTGCACGATCCCCCACCGCGCCCCTCCATCCCCATCCCCGCACCCGTTCCCGTCCCCATCCTCGGTGCCAGCCCGGGTGCCAGGCGGGTCCCCTCGCTCTGGCACGGCCCGGACCGGGGCTCCCGTCTCCTTTTAAGGCAGCGGGCTCGGTGCGGGCTCGGCGCCGCGCCCCGACGTGGAGAGCCCCGGGGGCGCGGGGCTGGAGGGGGTCACTCCGCCCCCGCGCAGGGAGAGCGCTCCGTAACTCCAAAAAAAAAATAAAATAATTTAAAATTCAATTAAGTGCAGGCTCACAGCTCAAAGTGGCGCGGTGTAACGGGAGGATGGAGGATGCGTGTGTCTCCTCCCGGCCGGGCCGGGGTCACTCGCCGCCCGCCCTGCCAAACAGGCTGGGAAATGTGTTTATAAATTGTTCAAACTCTGGATAAACTTCAGCGGCGTTTGTGTCTGCGTCTCCCCGCATGTTGTTATTTTCCAGAAATCTGGATTACTGGAAATATTTTCTTTAAAGCTGGAGAGAAATCTAAACAGTCTGAGGGCAGGGGGATCTCGGGGGGGGCTGCCTGGGGCTGCCGCGCTGGCGGGGCTCCGCGGGGTTCCCTGCGCACCCAAGGGCCGCGCAGCTCCGCAGCCGCGCAGCGGGAGGAAAAGCAGGGTGGCGGTGCCGGGGCTGGTGTCAGACCGAGCATCTCTCTCGGCAGCTGTCGATAAAAGGGCATCAGCCGGGCCCCGGTGCCCGGCGGCCCCTCCCCGTCCTCTCCAGCGGGCACCGGGGCACGGCGGGGGAGCGGAGTCGTTTTCCCGGGATCTCCCGGGGCTAAGGGGATTCCCAGCCCGCCGAAGGGTGCGAGGGGAGATGTGGCGCCCCAGGGAAGGAAAGGAGGGGTGTTCTGGGCGCAGGTGGGTGAGATCAAACGAGGACAGTTCCGTCACACGTGGAGCTCTCTGCCTCCCTAGGTGGAGCGGAGAAAAGGGGCTTTGACGCTGCTGGGGCTGCGGGGCCGCCCTCGCCTCCTCCCCGCCTGCCCCACGGCCCCGCTGGGGCTGCAGGGCCAGGTCGGACCGGGGGACGCGCCCCGGGGCTTGGAGGACCCGCTTCCCTTCGGGACGGAGGGAGCTCCCTCACCCCGCACCTGCGGCTTCGCTCGGGGTGTTTCTGACGTCCCAGGGTCTGTCTGTCCGGCTGCTCCCGGGGAAGGACAGCGGAGCCCAGCCCTGTGGCACCGTGTCCTTCCCCCCACTCCACGGCCTGTTTCTACCCCCAGTTTGGGAAGGTGCGAGCAGCCGGGCCGCCCTCCCCAAGGGCCCGGGGGTCTCCTCTTGCCGTGGCATCACTGCCGGGGATGGGGGGCCCTGGGTACAAGAAAACCCCTTTCGCCTGGTGCACCCGTCGGGGGGGAGCGCTCCCCGGGGCGCGGGGCCGCCGCAGCCCGGTGGAGCCGGGAGGAGGGGAAGGCGGAGGCCCGGCTGCTTGTGAGAATTGTTATTTTTCATCAATCACCCGCAATTTGTGTAAGTGCCCCGGACAGGACACCAGCCGTCCTGCTGGCTGGGGTCACGGAGACAACACAGCGATGGAGAAGAGCAAATTGCATTTGCTCACCAGCTCACAGATCCAAATTACGGCCCTCGCATGGCGCGGGGAAGAGAGCGAAAGGTCCATGTGACATGAGGGAAATATGAAGGACTTTGACAGGTCTTAAACGGCCTGGCGCCAAGGCCTAAGTCTACCGGCTAAAAATAGAAAAGGGATGATGAGTGGAGATGGGCAGAGATGAAAGGGGAAGAGCGAGCGGGGCCGCGATGCGGGGCGGGTGGGGGGCGGGGGCGGCCCGACGGGACGGTTTCCCCGGGCTGGACCGGGACGGATCCCCGGGACGGATCCCCAGGGCGGATTCCGGGACGAACCCACGGGACAAGCCCGGTGTCCATACGCACGACCCGGGGATTGGGGACCGGGCCCGCGGGTGACCGGGACGGCTCCCAGGAGTCAGGCACGGCGGCCCCGAGCGCTGCAGCGCCCTGGGGCAGGTTGGAACACCTTCCCTCGCAGGGGACTGCGCGGGGACACTCCTCGGCCCCGGGGCACAGCTGCCCTCCGGACGGGAACCGAGGCCGGTGCCTCCTCTCCCCCAGCCCGGTGCCCGGTCACCGACGGGCGATGCGCGGGCACGGCCCGTCCGTGGGCTCGGGCTCCTGGTTCGTGTCCGGGGCCGCGAGGGGTGGCAGCGCAGTGGTCCCCATTGGTCCCCGTTAGCCCCCCATCCCCGCAGCCCCGCCGGCGGCCGGCGCTACGGAAGGTCGGGAGACGAGGCTGCTCTGGATCGCTTTTATTCTGCAGGCGAGGCCGCCTGCGGCTTACAGCGGTGCGGGGGCGCGGGCGGGGTGCCGGCCAGGCGCCCGGGGGACAGGCCACCTTTACCCGCGGGGACACGGCTGCTCCAGGCCCGGTAGGGCCGGGCCCCGCGTCCTCCCGCGGAGCAGAGAGCGAGGTGTCCGCGGGAGAACGTTCCCGGCGTGGGGAGATTCTCCCCGAGGCAACGAAAGGCTCCTCTTTTTCCTTGTGGGGTGGGGGGAAATGGGAAAAAAAAAAATACAAGCAAGCCCCACTTTTGCCAAAGCTGCCGTCAGCAGTTTTCCACGGCGGCGAGGAAGCAAAGTCCAAATTGGGTTTAAATTTCAGTCCCCGTTGCCCGTTCAATGGTCAGCGGGACCCCCCCTCGGGCGCGGTGCGGGGCCGGGCGCGGTGCGGGCAGAGGTGAACCTGCCGCGGGACGCGGGGCAGGTGGAGATCGGCCCCGACATCCCCCGGGGATGGGGATGGGGCTCCGCCGGGGGCTGCGGGCCGGGGTCGCTGCCAGCAGGATGAACCGGAGCGGAGGAATAGAGAGGAGAAGTCGGGATGGGAAGGGGACACCCGGGGGTCCCCGCATCCCACCCTGCTCGGGGAGCAGCGACACGGGACCACGAGGGCTCCGAGCTGCTGCGGCCGCGCCTCGCTGCGCGTCCGCGGAGCGGGAGGGCCCGGGGACGAGGGGGGGACAGGCCGGGGGGCAGAGGAGTGGGCCGGCCGCCCCCCCCCGTCCCGCCTGGTCGCAGCGCAGGCGGCGGGGGCAGGAGCCTTGGAAGGATGGCAGGGCGCTTTTTGAAGATTTGGGGGTAAATATGAAGTGACAAGAGACGGGTCTTTATTGTGAGGGCTCAGCCGCCTGGCGCCAGGGCCCTCTTCAGCCACCGCGGCCCTCAGTTAATCAGCGCAGATCTCCAAACCGGCCTCTCCGAGGGGACACCCACCGCGCCCGCCGCCCCCCCGGGCCCCGGCGCGGCGGGACCGGCCCTAATCCCTCAGCAAACAGCCCCGGAGTGTCCCCCCCTCCTCCTTATCTGCCTCCCCCCGCCCGGGTAAACAGCCCCTCCGGCCGGGCACCGCCGCGCTGGCCCCCGGCCGCGGACCCGACGCGCCTCGACGGCGGGGCCTGGGGCTCTGCGCCTCCGCCGCGGGCGCGGAGCTGCGGGCGGAACCCCCCCGCTCCCGGTCGGGGCGGCTGCCGGCAGGGTGGGGGGCGACGGCTGGGAGCGACTCACCCGCGCTGGAAGTCGCCGCTCGGGGCCTCGCCGCCGCCCGCAGCTCTCCGCCGGGCCGCGCTTCCGGCGGCCGCCCCGTCGGCGCTGCGCGGCCGTGCGCGGCTGTGCGCGGAGCGCCGGGCGGGGCGCGCCCCACCGCGATCCGCTCTCCAGGATCTGTCGTAAGGCGGCCGCCGCCGGGCTCCCCCGGCCTCACCCCCCTTCCCGGCCCGCCGCCCCCGCGGAGACCGGCGGGGGCCTCTGCCGCCGCCCCCCGCCCCCGTGGCTCCGCTCCCCGCTCGCCGAGGTGGCTCCGCGCTGGCCCCGCACCGGCGGCGCAGCCGGGGCTGACCCGGTATGCGGAAAGGAGACGGGGGTGGGATTTCGAGCACTTTTCTCTGTCATTGGTTAATATTTTATTCTGTTGACATGTTTTCTTACTGCCGATGCTTCCGACACCTTCTTCTTTTTTTTTTTTTTCCTCCCTTTTTTTTTTTTTTCCCTTCTTCCCTTCCTCCCTCCCTCCGCGCCCCCCGCCCCCCCGCGCCCGGAGCTTGGCCGGAGCTGTCAAAACCCCGCCTATGCAGATCCACAATTGGTCTGAAACGCGTAAAATCAGCAATCAAGGGGGCTTGGCTCATTAGCGGGCGGATCAGAGCAGGAAGGACATGTGAGATAGTCACAGTTTTACAGAGATCAGGACAAGATCTCACCGCTCCCACTCGGCTCCTTTGGCCATGAGCAGCCCGAGCCCCAGCGCCGAGCGCGGAGCGCGGAGCCGGGCCGGCCCCGCCGGGGCGCAGCCCGGGCCCGCGGGGGTGTGAGGGCAGCGCGGCCGCCCCTGCTCCGCCGCGCCCCGCGCAGCCCCGCGCAGCCCGACCCGGCTTTTGTTTCTATTTTAGTGTCGGGAAGGACTTTCCTGGGAGGGCTCGTTCCCTCGCTCGCTCTCCCTCGCTGCAACAACAACAACAAAAAATAAGGACCTACTGTCTCCCCTCCGCAGACCGGGAGTCCCAGGAGCCGGGAACTGCCTCGCTTTTCCTTTTTTTTTTTTTTGTTCTTATTTTTTCTTTCTTTTTATTTTTTTAATTTTTTTTTTTTTAATCCCGAATCTAGTTCGGCTGATTTTCGCCTCTTTTTTTATGCTTTTTTTTTTTTTTTTTTTTTGGAGAGTGTGTGTGTGTTGTTGATTTTCCTTCCTCTTCCAGCGACTCGAGCGAGTTCGCTGGGCAGGAGAGAGGAATAAAATAAAACCCAACAAATACACACACGCGCATTTTTGTAAAGGGAATCCCTCTTTTTCTCCTGGATTTGTGGATGCACCGATGAGAGATCCAGCCTTCCCAGGGACTGCCATGGCTTACCACCCCTTCCACGCACCCCGGCCGGCTGACTTCCCCATGTCCGCTTTCCTCGCAGCAGCCCAGCCGTCCTTTTTCCCTGCTCTGGCTCTGCCTCCGGCGGCGTTGGCGAAGCCCATGCCGGACCCGGGGCTGGCCGGGGCGGCCGAGGCCGGGCTGCACGTCTCGGCCCTGGGACACCACCACCAAGCCGCCCATCTGCGCTCGCTCAAAAGCCTGGAACCCGAGGAGGAGGTCGAGGACGACCCCAAAGTAACGCTGGAAGCCAAAGAGCTTTGGGACCAGTTCCACAAGCTGGGCACCGAGATGGTGATCACCAAGTCTGGGAGGTAAGAGCCGGCCCCGCGCAGCCCCCCCAGCCCGCCCCGCACCTGCGCGGCCGCGCAGCGCCCTCGCCCCTCGCTCCATCCCGCTTCCCATCCGTCCCCGTGAATTAACGCGGGGAGTTTCGATCCTTGGAGTTTTTCGGAGGTGTTTCCCCCCTGCTCCTCCGAGCTTTCCCGTCGCCGCTCCCGCGCCTCCCGTTACTGCTTTTCCGAGCGCGATCCCAAATTAAATTCGTGCGCGTTAATTGAGCTCTCGGAACCCCCCGCTCCCGTTGTTTACGCCGCTTTCCGCCGCTTCCTTCCCTCCTGCCAAACTTTCCCCACGTCCGGGGTCGTCCCCGGCCCTGCCCGTGGCCCCGGGCCCGGGGGAGGCAGCCCGAGGTGCTGAGCGAGCGGGTCGGCGAAGGGCAGAAAAAGAGAGGAAAACAAGAATGAGTTTTCGCCCCTTATCGCCCGAAATGGGAATTTTGAGCTTTTTCCCTGCCTTCTGCCACGGTGTGGGCAGCACAGCGGGATGAGAAGAGGTGGGACGGGAGGAAGGCTGGGGATCCTCAGCGAGCTGAACTAAAAGATGGTGGTTTGGGAGCAGCAGCCGGGGCCGGGCGGTGCGGGAGGCTCGGCGGGGCCGGGGCCGGGCGGTGCCGGGGCTCGGCGGGGCCGTGGCCGTCGGGGGTCGGCGGCGGGCGGGGGCAGCCCTGTACTGCTCTGGGTCTCTCCGCAGGAGGATGTTCCCCCCGTTCAAGGTGCGGGTGAGCGGCCTGGACAAGAAGGCCAAGTACATTTTGCTGATGGATATAGTGGCGGCCGACGACTGCCGGTACAAATTCCACAACTCCCGCTGGATGGTGGCTGGCAAGGCCGACCCGGAGATGCCCAAGCGCATGTACATCCACCCCGACAGCCCGGCCACGGGGGAGCAGTGGATGGCCAAACCTGTTGCCTTTCACAAGCTCAAGCTCACCAACAACATCTCGGATAAGCACGGCTTTGTAAGTGCGGCTGCGGGGCAGAGCGGAGCCCCCCGGGCAGGGACCCTGGGCAGGCGCGGGGTTTGCCCGGTGCGGGGTTTGCCCGGTGCGGGGTTTGCCCGTGATCTCCCCGGAGAAACCGTGAGGCTTTAGAGCCTCCTCCAGCAGGGTTGGGCTGAGCGGCGGGGCCTGGCCGGGCCTTGCGGTGGCCCGGCCGCCCCGCAGCCCCTGGTCCTGCCCGGCACCGAGGGGCAGCTCCCGTTCTCCGGGGGAAAAAGGAGGGTTGGGCTGCGGGCAGCCCCGGGCTCCCCTTGGCTCCCGCATCCCCGGCCTCCCCGGCCTGTCCTGCTGCTTCTTGCCAGCCTTCGAGGCTCTGCGGGGAGAGGAATTTTGGGAGGTGGATGTGCGGGGCCGAGCCGTGCGGGGGCTGCAGCGAGGGCAGCCCCGACGGGGCGGTGGCCGGGCAGGGGCTGTGGCTGCCCCCCGGACCGAGCGGAGCCGGGGCCGGCGGCACCTGCGCTGGGTTTCCGCAGGCGGGAGAAGGGCTGGAATCGTTGGCACCATCTGCCTCTGAAACCCCGTTTATATCCCTGTTGATGGTATCTGCATCACCTAAAGGAGGTAAAACAAAACGGAGGAATTAAGCCAAAAAGCTACCAACCAAAATAAACAAAGAATGGAAAAGGGGAGAGGGAGAGAGAAAAGAAAGCCAGCGGAGGGTGAGCGCTGGCCATTTGCAGAGACCCGCGGAAGGCAGGGTCAGAACGCGAGGGGAGCGCGATCCTGCGGGAATGCACGGAGGGAAATCCCAGCGCCCCAGCCAGCTCTCCTTCCTCCGAGCGAGCGTTTAGGGCGATAAAGGGAAAGTTCCTCGTCCAGCGCTGCTGATACCGTAATTAGCGGGGAGCCGGGCCCGGCGGGGCCGCGGGGCAGCCGCGCTGCGGGGGCTGCGGGACCCCGCTCGGCTGGGGAGCTCAGAGCAGCTCCGCACCTCCCAGAGAACTTTCTTTCCCCTCTCTTTTTATTTTTTCTCCTCTCTATTTTTTCCACTCTGTCTATTTTTTTTTTTCATTTTTTCCTCTCTCACTTTTATTTTTTTCTCTTAAGGCAGGAAACAGCGTCTTTGTTAAATAATACATTGCGAGGTTATTTATAGCCAGAAAGGTAAATCGATAGAGAAGGAGTCTAAAAAATACCTTCTTTTTTGTACTGGTGAAAAACTAGTTTGATTCAGCGCTTTTAACGGTTCGCCTCCTTCAATTAAAGATTTCTGGTGTCTGTCGTTGTCCAAAATCCGGACTGTTAAATCTGCGAGATGAGGGTTTAGCCAGTGCCCATCTGGTCAGAGAGGGATGATTATTTTTTTTAAAGGAATGCAGATTTGCACGCCTGAATGAGACTTTTTGCACCATTTTTATGATAAATCCCATCTAGATTATATCAATATAACAGCGATCCGACAGTTCATCAGCAGGTGATTATTGCTTGGGTTAAAAAAAAAAGGGGGGGATTTTTTTTATTACCTTCTAAACCGAAATGAAGTGATAATTATTTAGCCATTTGGCTGACGTTATTTGACAATAATTACTCAAGCTTTCGCCGGTCCCTCTACGAATTCTGGGCAGTGAATTCTGCATTTCAGTCCGACCACAGCAGGTTGGGGAATTATTTAAAAGCTATCGTGTAGGAAAGCAGGCAGCGAGGGGCAAGGGGTCGGATCGGCCCCAGGGGCGCGGCTTGGGGTATTCAGCCTCTTCCAAAAATCCTCAGCCAAATCACGGGGAATACGAGTTTTATAAAAAAACCCCGACAAACCAAACTCAAAAAAATAAAACGAAAGGGTAGAGAACGGCTTTGAGTGTTGGCGAGGCTTTCAGACACCTGGCTGGAAAAGAAAAAAAAAAGTCTGTTCCTTCTGCAACGTTGCTCCGAGACATAAATTTGCTATGGCTCGTGGTGAAACGCTCCTTTCAGGTCGCAGGAGCTGGCTGGGGCTGGCACCGGCTCCCGCCGCCCCCGACACTCACCCAGAGCCTTTTAACATTATTTTTTTTTGTGGTGGTGAGGGATAGTAATTTATTTTTAAGGACGGAAATATGAAAAGCGGTGAGAAACGTGTCGAAAAGTCGCCTCGCGTTTGCAGGGTTGTAATAAAACTGGGAGATCCCTTTTGCTGCTTTATTGCCGTGCTTAACACCCGCAAAGATGCTGTTCTGCCTGCGTTCCCTGACCTCCTTCTTTGGGGACAGATTCTGCAATGGCATCAACAAAAAAAAAAAAAAAAAAAAGAAAAAGAAAAAGAAATCTCCTTCTCTGGCATCCGCCGGCATTCCTTCCTCACGGTGAATTTGAGTGGTGTAATTTTTTGGGCTGTTTTCGGGAGAAAAAGGGTTTTTTAGGGAGGGAGCTGGAGGCGTGGGGCTGACGGCAGCCGCGGGCTGTGCTCTCTCGCCCATCCCAGACCATCCTGAACTCCATGCACAAGTACCAGCCCAGGTTCCACATCGTCCGGGCCAACGACATCCTCAAGCTGCCCTACAGCACCTTCCGCACCTACGTGTTCCCCGAGACCGACTTCATCGCCGTCACTGCCTACCAGAACGACAAGGTACGGCCGGGCAGCCCCTGGCCCTCCCCCTGGCCCTCTCTCTGTCCTGTCTCTGTCCCTCTCCCTGTCCCCATCCCTGTCCCTCTCCCTGTTCTCACCCCGTCCCATCCCTTACCCCTATCAGGGTATTTTTCTGTCTGTGCATGTTGGTGAGGATATTTCGGGGCAAAAAGCAGCAACAGTAGAAAGGTGAAACCTCAAGCCCTCAGAGTAGGGTGCACCCTCACACTGCTTGTATTATTATGGCTATTTTCAGTGTTAACGTTAATGCTGTTGTCAGTATTTTTATTATTACTATTAACAATTCCCTCGTGGAGTTTCTTGTGCCTCTCTGGGCCGTGGTAGTCTTTGCTGCAGGCCCAGGCTCTGAAGAGCAGCACCAGACCTGGGCAGCCTCACCAAGGAGGTGCCCAGGGCTCTGGAGGAGCCAAAAAATAGAGGCAGATAAGCTAATTTTAGTTGCTTTCGTGATTTAGCAAGTGTCACTCTGCGAGCAGGCAGAGCCAGGAGAGCTCGATGGGGAGCAGAGAGCCTCTGCCGTCCCCTTCCAAGAGTCGTGTGTGTGTTTTAACCCAAAAGCTGACCCCCACCTCCACCCCTGGCTGCTGATGCTAATTGACAGCTCTGTCTGAGGGTCCTGGTGGGCTTGTTTCCCTCGTAAAGTTTATGGCGAAGAGTCACAATCGATTAAAGAGCACTTTGTCTGCTCGGCCGCCGCAGGCTGCGCGGGCCGGCCGCCGGCCGTGGGCCCCGTCGGGCGGGGGATGCTCGGGCCGGGGAACGCTCGGGCCGGGGGTCGCGGCGGGGCCGGGCAGCCGGGCCTTTTCCAGAGCCCCTCTCGGGGCCGTGTTTCAGGGCCATGCATTATTGAGCGCCCTGATGTCGCCGGCCCCGGCAGCCCGTGGCAGGGAGGGATAAGAATAGCTTTTAACCAGCGCCGCGCAGCTCAGTCGCCATCTTCCCTCCGGGGGGCCGTGAAAAATAACTTCCTATCATTAAGACGCTATTAATAATTCAAGCCCAAACCTCAGCATCATTTTTAATAAAGCGTGCGGTGTGTTAACGCGGGTTCCGCAGCCTGCGCCGCGCACCCCGGGCTCCCCGACGGCGGCGGGGAGGGGGCGGCCGGGGCTTCACACCGCCCCCTCTCTCCTTCTCCCCCCCCCGGCAGATCACGCAGCTGAAAATCGATAACAACCCCTTCGCCAAGGGCTTTCGGGACACGGGCAATGGCCGGCGGGAGAAGAGGTAAGGGGTGCGCCCGTCCCCCCGGCTCCGCGGCCGCGGGGGCACGGCCGGTGCCCGACGCTGCGTGTCTCCCGCAGGAAGCAGCTCTCCCTGCCGTCCCTGCGGATGTACGAGGAGCCCTGCAAGCCCGACCGCGACGGCGGCGAGTCGGACGCCTCCTCCTGCGAGCCCTCGGCCGTGCGCGATGCCCTGCACTCGCCCGTGGGTGCCCTCCCCAGCCCCCTGCGCCTCAAGGGCAGCGGCAGAGGTAAGGCGGGAGTGGCGGTCCCCAAATGTCCCCAAAGGTTCTGCTCCCTCGGGACTGCTGCGTGCTGATTTCCTGTGGGCAGCGAGGCAAAACGTTGGGGAAAATAAAGATGGGGATGCGCACAGGGGAACCCGGAGTTCAAAAGGATAAAAACAGAGGAAACGCAAACGGCATTCACGAGTCGCAACATTTTTCTCTTTATGTATTTTCTTTTGAATATATATTTGATCCTCTATCCACCTGATGTCTTGTATTTAAATTATACAAGAAGAAACGGCAAAGCAGCCTCTGCGCTCGCCATGTTAGCCCGGTGAGCGCTGCCTTGCCTGGGAATCTCACACTCTCCTAAAAAAGAGAGAAAATAGAGAAAAGAAAAAGAATTAATACAATTGAAAGAGGAAAAATGTGTTGTAACTCCAGGGCTCCAGGCTGGTAGATGAAAATCAACCAGCATCTCCCGCGCTGCAGTTGTTCGATGCTGGGTTTTGTCTCGCCGCACTATCAATCTGCTCTTTAAACTTTCCACCAACTCCATTCCCTGCAAACCTTCATCAAAACTGCAACCCCCCACCCCGAGCTGCAGGGAGGGTTTATTACACCCCTCTCCACTTTCAAAGGCTTCCCTGAATATTTGCCCCAGCCTGCAGAGCTTCACCTCACCCGCACCAAAAGGCTTTTCTCGTTTAGTGGAGCCGTTCAGGCAGGGGCTCAGCTCCCCTCGCCCTCGCCAGCCCCTCTCCTCGCATCCTCTGAGAGCTCAATGGGGTTTTTTAAATTAAAGCCCTTTTTAGGGCAGTCTGTACCATACTCCCAGCCTTAAAACTGCCTCTAACCTGTCTCAACCTGCACATTTGGAATAAATCCACGGTGCACTGGCAATCAGCTCCATGTAATTAAATATACGCAGGACCATTTCCTCCCGCTCTGCCCACTGCCCGCTCTCCTCATCGCCCGCTTGGACTTCGCAGCTGAGGAGAGCGATGCTGTAACAGCTTCTGGTTCTCCATCAAACATGTTTTCCTGTCTGGCACAGCCACAGGACTCGCTGTTGTTAATCCCCATTCCCCAGAGTGACCATAGCACGAGGGCCCATTCTGCCCCCAAAATGAGTCTCTCCCGTTAATAACAATCGCTGCCGCAACCTCCCCCTGACAGCACGGCTCTTGTGAGTGACCCCTTCCTCGCCTCCCCTGGCGCTTCTGCTCTGACCCTGTGCCCCTCCATCCCCTTGCAGAGGAGAAGCCAGGGGCTGACAGCGACGCAGAGGTGGAGAAGGTGCCCGAGGAGCGGCCGGTGGCAGCGGCCAGCCCCAGCGCGGAGGACGCGACGCCCCGCGGCAGCCCCCGGTGCCCGGAGGAACGGAGCAAGGAGAGGCACAGCCCAGAGAAAGCCAAGGATGGGGCATCCCCCCGGGAGGGTCCTGGCGAGGGCCTGTTCGGCACACGGGGCCTGGAGAAGGACAAGGTGGAAGGAAGGAGGAAAGAGACGGAGCCAGGCAAGAAGGACACGGAGGGCGGCGGGCTGGGCAAGGAGGCCTTTGCCCCGCTGATGGTGCACACGGACAGCCCCCCGCACCTGAGCACCGGGCACCTGCAGAGCCTGGCTCTCTCTGGCCTCCATGGGCAGCAGTTCTTCAGCCCGCTGGGCGCTGGGCAGCCCCTCTTCATCCACCCAGGACAGTTTGCCATGGCCCCCGGCGCCTTCTCTGCCATGGGCATGGGACACTTGCTGGCCTCGGTGACCGGCGGGGGCAGCCTGGAGAACGGAGCCCTCTCGTCCACCCCGGGCGCGGCAGGGACGGCCACCCCCTTCCCTTTCCACCTCTCCCAGCACATGTTGGCCTCTCAGGTAAGCCCTGTGCCCCCATCCCTATCCCTGCTGTCCCGCTGGGCTCTGGAATCTCCTCCTCATGTCCTCCCAAAAAGCTCCCTGAGTGAGCGGAGCACTTTGGGGATGCAGGTCAGGCCTGGCCAGTGTCACCCCCAGTATGGGGACATTGCAGGGAAGGAGCTGCTGGTGCCCCCAGCCTCCCCCAGGCCCTCTGCCGCCCACAGGGACAAGGGGTGACGCACCCTTGAGACGTTACCAGATTTGGCACAGGCAGAACGCAGAGGACATTTTGAAGGCAGCTTCAGGGTTGGTTTGAGAAGGAATCTCGATATTTTTGCAGCTGCTCTGGCTCCTCCATAGTCAAGGGCAGAGACAGGAGCTGTGGCCCTGACTGACCTGGCTGTCCCCATCCAGCAGCTCCCTGTCTTCCTGTCAGCTCTGAAGCGCTCCCACAGTGCCTGCGCTGGTGCTGCCTTTCCCATCTCCTCTGATGGAACACATAAAGATGTCTTTGAACTCCCCTAATTTATCCATCCTGCTTAACAATGTGTTTTAATGTGGTTAAGGGGCTGTGATGCTGCACAGGCAGCGTGCGGGGAGGGGATGGGGCAGGTCTCAGGCAGGGGTTGGTGCTCGGTGTCACCAGCCTGGCTCGGGATGAGGTGGCAGGGGCTGTACCCCCTCCCTCGGTCTGTTCCACACAGATACCCCCATGCTCTGGTTTTAGGATGACACTGGGCTGTTCCATCTTTGCCTTGGCTTTTTTTTGGGAGCTCAGCTGCTGGCGGACGGGCAGGAGGGGGGATGCGGCGGAGCAGCGGCACAGCTCTGACAGCTCTTTCTCTCTCCGCAGGGAATCCCGATGCCCACCTTCGGCGGACTCTTCCCCTACCCCTACACCTACATGGCAGCGGCCGCCGCGGCCGCCTCGGCCATGCCGGCCACCAGCGCGGCCGCCGCGGGGCCGCTGTCCCGCAACCCCTTCCTGGGCAGCAGCCGGCCCCGCCTGCGCTTCAGCCCCTACCAGCTCCCGGTGACCATCCCGCCCAGCACCAACCTGCTGACCACCGGCCTGCCCGCCAGCCTCAACCCCGGCTCCGAGGGCTCCAAGGCCGGCAGCAGCCGGGAGCCCAGCCCCCTGCCCGAGGTGCCCCTGCACAAGGGGGGCAGCCAGCGCCCCGCCGCCTCCCCCAAGGGCTCCCTGAAGGAGTCCCTCAATGAACTGCAGAACATCCAGAGACTGGTGAGCGGGCTGGAGAGCCAGCGGGAGCTGTCACCCGGCAGGGAGTCCCCGAAGTGACCGGCGGGGCGGGCAGCGAGCCCTCCCGGCGGGGCGGAGAAGCACTGGTATTTTGTACAGCACAGTATAAATATTTATTGCGGAGCGAGGGCTGGGAGCAGGCAGGGAGCGAGCGGGGTGCTGGAGCGGAGGGACGGACGGACCCCGGCGGCCATGCGGAGCCACCACCCCAGAGCCAGGAGGGAGCAGCTGGAGCGCAGGGCTCGCCCACCCCTCGGGCTGTGGGGCTGGGAGCGGCTCCCCCCGCTCCAGCGAGGCCACGGAGCCCCCAGGACCCGCCAGCCCCCCGCTCCGGGCACTGGGCAGCTCGGGGGAGGGTGAGGAGTTGGTACCGAGACACCTGATGGTACCGAGACACCCCACCTCGGTGGGGGCTGAGAGGGGCCAAACCTCATCTGTGCAAGGGGAGGGGGAAGGAAAAAATAATTTAAAAAGAAAAAAAAAAGAGATAAGAAAAGGAAGATGGAAACCAAACCGCCTCGGCAGCCGCCGCCGCGCAGGGCGGGCACGGCGGGGGGAGCCTCGTGGGTACCTGGGCAGATATTTATGAAATAAATGGTAATTTGTGTAAATAAGCTATAAGGATCCCAGAATATGCAAATTGGTATTAATTTATTCAGAGTTGTACATTGGTGTGTACATAATATTTAGAGTTTAACTCCTCGCATTTAAGTTTTTTTCGTTTTTTTTTTTCATTTTACATGAACATATATATTGTAAATGAAAACTATTTAGCTCTTTGTGATTGAAGGAGATATCGGTTTCTCTGTGTTTTAAAATATTGTTTATCCCGCCTGTTCTCTAGGACAATCATGTGCCACTGATAAAACAATTTTTGGAGTCATTAAAACTAAGATTTCAATCCTTTAACGGACTTTTGCAAGAAAAAAAATAAACTAACGAATCCAAAACGTAACTAAACTATTGTTACAGTGCGGGGTATAGAGAATGCAGGAATAAACCTCAGGTTTTTATTTTTCACTCCAGAACAAAAAAAAAAAAGTATAATAAATTTAAATATCACAGGACTGTGCTCTATATTTGTTTTAAAATAAAAAGATACATGATTTGCAACGTGCTGGTTACTCGGGTATCTGTCTGTTCAGTTTTGATGAATTCTCACATCTTTCAATAAAAAAAAAGTCTACTCGGAGAAGTCCTGCCGGCTCCCGCCTGTTTCATTCCCGCGGCCGCTCCGCCCCGTCGGGGCCTCCGCTCCTCCGCAGGTGCGCAGCGCTGGGAGCCGCCCCTTCCGCGCTGCGCGGAGCCTCCGCGGCTGATGGAGAGAGACGGAAACGCCCCCGGTTGCGCGGCCGCGGCCCCGCGGAGGGCAGGGCACGACCCGCCGGCCCTGCCCGTCGGGGTTCGCCGCCTCCCGGGCCCGCACCGGCCCCGCCGCGGCAGGTGCGCGGGGAGGGGGCGCGGAGGCTCCGCGGGTGCGGCGGGGAGAGGCACCGGGACCTTCCGCGGGTGCCAGGCTGCCTCCGCTGTCCCGGGGCGAGCCGGAGGAGCAGAGCCGGGACCGCCGGTACCGGCCCGCCGGGGCTGCGGGGACGCTCCGGGACCGGGGAGCGCTGCTCACACCGGCAGCGACGGGGATGGAGGGAGCGGGGCAGGGCGGCACCGGCCGTCATGTGGAAAGCGTGACGGGGAACGGGTGACGGGGAAGGGGCGACGGGGAAGAGGTGACCCGGGCACGCCGGTGCCGCCCGGGATGGTGACGGAGCGACCCGGGCGCGCCGGCGCTGTCGGGGTTGGGGCCGCCGCGAGCGGTGGGCTTTGAATCCCCCCTCTTGCCCCGGCGCCCGGTGGGACCGTCGAGGGACCTCTATTTTTTGGTTCCTCAGCCGTTCCCCGGCCGTTCCCGTCCCGGTGCGGGGTTCGCTGTCCCGGAGGAAGGAGCGGCGCCGTTCCCCGGCCGTTCCCGTTCCCGTTCCCGTGCGGGTTCGCGGCCCTCGGCCGGGCGCAGGGCGCCCTCTGCTGGCGCCGCCGCGCGGCCCCGACGGGGCGGGCCCGGCCCCTCCTCGGCCTCCCCCGCGCTCCCGGTGCCGCGGGCGGGGAAGGGGCTTTGAACCCCCCCAGTGGGTGAGGAGAGGTGTTGGGTGGGTTACTCGGCGCGGGGAGAGGAGAGGTGATGCCTCTGTGATTGTTTCTGCTTGCAGGAGGAGCAGCAGGGTGGGAATGCCTTCCCCAGGAGGAGGGAAGTGTGGGGAATAAAGTTAGGCTTGCAGGATTATTTTGGAATAAACATGACTCAGGATGAGCAGCAATTGAATGGGCTGTGTGTTTAGGGAGGGGGCATAACCTTTGCCAGTGAGGGGGCTCCTCTGGCCCTTTCCCTCTAATCCACCCAGGCTGGATTTAGGCTAAGATGGTTGGGGAAATCACAGTAGGAAGATGGTGACAGTGCTGCAGAACGTGCTGGGGCAGCCTCACGGTGGGTTCCTGCCATCCTGGTAGGTCAGGGACAGCCCTGTCACCCATCCTGGAATGGGGACCAAGCCCTGCTGCCAGTGGGACATCCCAACCTGCCCACGGAGCACAAAGCTCCTCTTCACTGGGGAGAGGAAAAGTGTTCTGAGGGTTCGGGATGGCGCTCCTCAGGAACAGTGCCCAGAGGCAGGGAGCAGGGCTGCGGGGCCCCCCGGCCAGGCTGTTTCAGCAGGAGCCAAGCTGCTCCATGCCTGCCCTGGCCTTCCCCAGGCTCTGAGCAGCCCCATTCAAGCAGCTCGATGAGCAGCTCCCGATTAGTCACGCACTGAGCTGGGATTCCTGTTCCTCAGCTGGGAAAAGGCGCTGGGAGGCCCCGCGGGGGCACACCCGGCACAGCACCCCCGTGGCACCTGGCAAAGCCGGGCTTGGCCAGGCCCTGTGCTCGCTGTCCTGTCACAAAGCTGAAGTTCTGGGTGTTCTGGTGGTGCCTGGAGCTGGTGTTTTACCACCTAAACGCTGGTGCTGTGTCACCAGAGCAGCGAGGTCCTCACACACCCAAATCTTCACTGGGTTAGCGGTGAGTTCTGGATTTCTTCAGCTAAATGCACGAGGTGCTTGGCCAGGCACTAAAAATAGCAGAGCTGCCCTGAGGGCTTCGTGGGCCCGGTGGACAAAGCCCGGCCGCCTTGGCTGAGCTGCCGTGCAGCACAATAGCGCTGCTGGAAGGGCTCCATGGGCGGGTGTTTGTAAACAGGAACATGAGCTCATGCCAGAGCATCTCACAGCCCTGCCGAGGGGGAACGCTGCCACGGCTCTTGTCCCTGGGCAGCCCAGGGGGGCTCTGCGGGACCCCTCGCCCCTCATCCGGGCTGCTGTGCTCGTGGGTCAGCCCAGGGCCACTGTGCATTTTGGGTCATGGGTGTGGGGCAGAACAACAGAACCAAAGAATGGTTGGGAGGAATCTTAAAACCCATCTTGTTCCAAGCCCCTGCTGTGGGTAGGGAAAATTTTTACTAGTCAAGGTTGTTCCAAGCCCCATCCAACCTGGCCTTGAACACTCCCAGGCATGGAACAGCCGCAGCTTCTCTGGACAAGCTGTGCCAGGGCCTCCCCACCCTCACAGGGAAGGATTTCCCACCAACATTTAATCTAAATCTCACCTCCTTTAGTTTAAAACCATCTTCCTTGCCATGTCTGTATAAAAAGTCACTCTCTGTTTTTTTTTTTATAAGCTCCCTGTAAATACTGAAAGTTGCAGAAGGGGTGAGGGTCTGAGAACGATGCCATGGAGCTGGGCATGCCGCGGTGCCAGCATCCTGCCCCACATCAGGAGCTGCTCCCAGCCCAGGGCCTGTCGCCGCCACACGCAGGATCCAATCCCCCTCTGGACCTTTTCAACGAGCATCTGCCGGTCCCGGCCGTGCGAGCGCGGGGTGCGGCCGTCGGGAGCCCCGGACGGACGGAACGGGCGGCGGGTGGGCGGCGGGGCGGCAGCTCCTTCTGTCGGGCTGGCGCCGTCCTGCCGCCGCGCTGCCTCCGCGCCCGGGACAAAGCGGAGCGGGCCGAGCCCCGGCCCCGGCTCCCAATTAGGGCCCCGCTCCCCGCGGAGCGCAGGGGCGAGGGGGGCGCAGCCGCGGTCACGGCCCCGGAGCCCCAATTACCCGCGGGGCCGCCGCTCTGTCTGCGGCTCCCGATCGCGGATCAATAGACAAAGGGCAGCGGCGGGGCCCCGGCGGGCTCTGCCCCCACCCGCTCCCGGCGGGCTCCGTCCCCATCCCGGCCGCACATCCCCGCGCACCTGTGCGCTCGGGGCGGGATGCGCGGCCGCACCTGCGGCCGGACGGGATTTGTGGGGCTGTGGGGTGAGCTCCGGTGTGCAGTCCAGCCGGTGTCTGCCGGTCCTGCCTGCTCCAGGGCTGAGCCCTTGGACCCTCTGCCTGGCTCCTTCCTCCGGGCACCGGCATCTCAAAGGCTTCTTAGCGCCACTCCTCCGGTTCTGGCCCGTTATCCCCGCGGGGGCACGGTCCTTGTCCCGGGCCGGGGCGATGGGAAGGACGCACGTCCAGGCTGTTCTCTGCCACAAGGTTCCCAGAGCCACTTTGATCCGTGTGGGTGTCTGGGGGGCGGAGGGGAGGGGGGGGTAAAGACATTATCAGTGAAAAAGCAGCTGTTTATTTTGATACGGAGCCGGCTTTTAGCCGGAGGCACCGTTTGCTCCGTCCTTGCTCTTCAGGCAGGGTGGGAAAGGGGAAAGGGGAGGCTCTCGGTTTATTCCGGTTGTTTACAGCGGCGGGTGATGGCGAGGGAGAGCCAGGTCTGTCGCCCCTCGGCGCCCGCCCGGGCCTTTTCCCAAGCCTTCCTCGGAGCCGCGGCGGAGGAAGGGAGGAGGCTCTGCTCGGGACATCCGACGGGATGGAGCGGAGGCTCCCGGAGCCCAGCTGTCCCCTCCACTGCTCTCCTGGGGGGGGGAAGCACACGGCTCCCAGCCCGCGCCTCGGGACAGCGGCACCGCTTGGTTGTGAGCTGGCAGAAAACCCAAGCCCAAGCCCAAATATAAACCCCAGCTCAAATCTAAACCCAAACCCAAGCTCGGGCTTTTCCCGGGGCGCGCCCCAAACCCCGGGAATCCCGGCGCTGTGCCGAGCTCGGCCGCCAGGTGGCGCAGCGGCGCCGCGCCGAGGGGCGGCCCCGGGAGCGCGGCCGGGCCGGGGGTCCCGGGGGTCCCCGGAGGGTCCCGGGGGTCCCGGAGGGTCCCGGGAGGGTCCTGGGGGTCCCCATGTGGTTCCCCGGAGGCAGCAGCCCGTATAGGTGGCACTATCAGCGATCCCAGGGGTTTGGCTTCCTGCAGCCCGCAGGAGTGGGGCAGGCGGGGCAGGTGCCCGCCCTCCTGTCCGTCTGTCCCCTGCGTCCTGCCACCTGCATGGCCACGTTCACCATTCTCTGCGTTTGTCTGGGTGTCTGCTCCCTTTTTCCGTCCACGTGCCCATGTGAGCGGCTGTCCTGTGGATTGTCGAGGACCCGGCTGGACCGTTCCCCACCTTTGTGGGTGCTGCCAAAAACGCACCCGCTGCACCTCCAGAGCCCCTTGGAATGCAGGGGATGCTCGCTCTGAGCCCCAACAAGCAGCTTGGAGCAGTGATGCTCTGCGTTCTGCACGGAAGGTCTTCCATTGCCTGGGGAATTAATGGATGAAATCATGCAGGAAAGGCTGCTCCTCTCCCTTTGGCACTGCTGTGAGCACAGGTACATCTGTCCTTTGCTTCCCATTGATTCCTGTAAATGGCCCTTGCCTCCAGCCCTGGGCCTGGCTCAGTAATTCTTTGGAAATAAGATCTAATTAAAATGAGACAGCTCTGTCGAGGGACTACCTAATTGTCTTTGCAAAATGACCTTGTGGAGATCCTGGCTCGGTTCCCAGCTGAAAGGTGTTGTCTGTGCAAAAATCTTGTGTGGCTGAGGGGAATCAGTTAAAGACTTTTGGGAAATAATTCCCCAGGCTGGGAAATAATGAGCTGGTGGAGACACTGCAGAGCTGCTGTCCCTGGGCCAGCTCGAGCTGTCCTCCCCTTCCAGGCCTTGGGGACACCCTCAAAATGGCAAGGCCGATGCCAGCAGGAATTCCTGGGGTTTCCCTCTACTCCCCCTGTACTCCTGGCTGCCCACAGCAGGGAGAAGGGGCAGGAATTCAGCTGTTAAACCTCAAAGACACCCAGGACCCTCAGTGCTGGACTCAGATGTGCCCCCAGCCCACCCCATCCCATGTCTCTGTGTCCAGAGATCCCACCGGGCCCCGGGGGCTGGCACCATGAGGATGCTGCGAGGGGAGGGACAGTTTTGGGACCAGCCCCTCATCCCTGGGACAGTTTTGAGACCAGACCTCTCCTGCTCTGCCGCGAGCAGGAGAGCAGCCAGCCTCCACGAGAGGGAGCGTTTGCAGGGGTTTTGGTTCCAGCTGCGTTGTTTTGGCTTTCCCCCGGTGTTTTAGAGCACAGACCATCCCTCTGGCTGTCTGAGCCCTTTGCCTGCATGAAATGCCCGTTTTCCTGGGCACAGGGGGTGCTCTGCTCCCTCCCTGGCTGGGTGGAGGGTCCTGTCCCATGTGAACTAGAGGATGTTTTCCTCCTTTTGGGATTATCAAAAAGGAGAAGTCCCTCTCACTGGGGGGCCTGGGGAGTGTTGTGCCTGGTCTTGGTTAAGTGTGGGGCAGGGCATGAGCTGCCAAGCCAGCCCTCCACCATGGGGAGCCCTGGGTTGGGCTTGACCAGGTCCCCCAGGCAGGGATGGCTGGAGGGACCCTCACCCTGGGATAGCCCAGTGGGGCTCCTTGTGGCAAAAAATGGCTTTGGCAGCTCACACGCTCAGCCTGTTGCCTGGGGTGGTCTGCTGGGACCCCATTTCAGGTCAGGGAGCAGGATCCCACCCCTCCCCATCTCACTGCTCCCCTCTGCAAGTCTCTTTGAGACTCCCCCAATGCTTGTCATCCTTCTGGAACAGGAACAGGCTGTTTATAATTTCCCAAGTGACTGCTGCAAACCCAAGGCCAAAACTCCCACTTCTGGGGGCACAGGATCATGTCCGGGTGCCTTGGTGGCCACAGGAGCTGTGGGTGGTTTGGAAGGAAGATGCACAAGCCAGCTCAAGGCCTGGACGTGGTCCTGCCTCCCCCTGCCCTCCCTGGAGCCTGGGAGAGCCCAGACTGCCCTATCTGCAAATTGCAGAGCAGATTATCAGCGAGCACATCTGAGATTAAAGCCCCCTCTTTATGTCTGGCTCCCCCAGAGCTGGGGCTGAGCTCAGTGCAGACTCTTTGGCACCACGGGGCCGATTGCTGGGTAACCTTTAGCTTGGCTGGGAGAAGGGAGGAAGGCTCAGACAGTCTTCAACCAAGGAAAGGCACAAAGAAACAGAGAAGGGAACACACAACAAGAACGAGTTTATTCCAGCAGGGTGCTGGGAGGAAATTCAGGCCCAGCTCTGAGATGCTCCCAGTTTGTGTGATCAGGGGCAGGGAGTGAGTTACTGAGAGGGTTTGTCCCTGTGTTCTTCTCCAACACCCACTTGGCACTGGGAATTCTTGATGGAGAACCCAGGGAGAAGCCCAGGGGTGGTGGATTGGCAGCTGCAGGAGGCAGAAAAGCCCTGGGGCTGCTCCTGCTTTGCTCCCTCACACGGGTGCAGCACATAAATCCCAGAGCCTGGTGCTGTGCAGGGAGGGCACCCTGAGCAAAACAGGGGGAGATTTTTCCTGAGAGTGCTCTGAGGGCTCTGTTGAGGAGAAATGGCAAAGATTTCTCTGTATTCTCCCAGGCAAAATGTGTGCCCAGCTGCTCTGAGCAAACCTCAGGCTTTGGAGGGTTTGAGACCAGCCCGGAGCTGGGACAGTCCTGGCCAGGCAGAGTGGCTTAAGGGGCTTAGAGCAGCGTAGTTCTTATAAACAATCACATGAATTAGCACAAATCTCATTAGATCCAGGCTTCTCCTGGCCTGCTGTGTTCCTAATGCCCCTCACAGGGGCTCTGTGCAGGCGACAAGCAATGAAATTCTTTCCAAGAAGCAAGAGCCGTGGCATTCTGGGTTGGCTCTTCTCAGAACCATTTCCATTACACTCAAGGCACAGGAGAGCAGGAATCTAATAGGTAAAAAGCCATTCAAGGTCCTTGGGTATTTTAAACCTGATTTAAAATTCTGGCTGCTCTGTTAGAGCAATGGTTCAGCTGATGATGCCATGGGGTGTCTCCCCAGTTGAGCAACAGGCACAGGGTGATTTCTGTGCTCTGATGGGCCCCAGACAGCTCTGCTTTCCCTTGGCTCTGGCTCCTGGCTGCCTGGCACCGTGGGGAATGGGGCTGTGTGGGCACAGTTCTGCAGCATGTTCCATTAGGGTGTAGTGGAAGAGGTGGTCAGTGCTCAGAAAACATGGGAATAGTAGATTGGGCCTGGAATGCTTTGGGGAAGGGAATTCTGTTTCTCCCGCTGGTGCTGTGCATGCCTGCTGAGTGCTGCCCACTCCTGGGCAGTGCCACCCTCCTGTCTCCCATTTCTCTGCCCAAATCACTCCAAGAAGCAGCACAGGAGTTTCCCTTGCTCCAGAACCACAGCAGCTCCTGGGATGAAGCACCTCAGCTGCTCTTCCAGGACCAGGCTTGGGCTCCTGGGAGTCGTGGCAGGAAACAACACGGGACATTTAATGATTAAAAAAAATTGGTTTTTACATCTCTGCTGAGCGTCTGTTGCTGCTTCACCTCTCGGCAGAGCAGAGATGTGAGCAGCAAAGGACCGGGACAGGCAGCAGAGCTTGAGAAAGGAGCTCCCGAGGGACTCGGTCTCTGGCGGAGCAGCCCGGGATAAGCGAGCATGAGAAAAGCAGGCTTAGCCCTCCAGTCACCCTTCAGATGCGTTTCCGGCTGCTTTTCATCTCACTCCGAGTTTAAAAGCCATCTTATTCCAGCCAGCCGCTGCCGCCAGCCTCGGCAGGGCTTCAAAGCGGGGCTGTCTGTGCGGGCGGGGCCGCGTCCCCAGGGCACCTGCCAGACACGGGCAGGGACAGGGACACGGGCAGGGACAGGGATACGGGCAGGGACAGGGACACGGGCAGGGACAGGGATACGGACAGGGACACGGGCAGGGACAGGGACACGGACAGGGACAGGGACACGGGCAGGGACAGGGATACGGACAGGGACACGGGCAGGGACAGGGACACGGACAGGGACAGGGATACGGACACGGACACGGACACGGGCAGGGACAGGGACACGGACAGGGACAGGGATACGGGCACACGGGCAGGGACACGGACACGGGCACACGGGCAGGGACAGGGACAGGGGCAGGGACACGGACAGGAGAAGGGGGTGCCCTCCAGCACCTCCCCTGCCCCGGGATTCTGCTCCCTCCGAGTGCTCGGTGCTGCTCTGGAACCGGGCTCTTTGTAGGGGACACAGCAGAGGGGGCTCCTCCAGACCCTTCTGGTCCCCCTGGGGAGCTCAGCCTTGCAGTGGATCTCTGCTAAGCCAGGCACCTCTTGGAGTTTTGCATCCCCATTTTTACGTTCCCACTTTCCTATATTTCTCCTTCTCTCTGTGGTGTGGCTGGGGACGAGCACGAGTGGGGAGGTTGGTGACACCACTGTCACGTACCCAGTGTTGGGGGGACACAAAGGTGTCCCACAGGGTGTGTTTGTGGGGTTTGGCATTTGAATCACCTGGAAACAAGAGGAAAACAGCAGTGTCCAGCAGAGCTGGGGCTGTGCTGGCCGTCGGGGTGGTGGCTGTGGCTGTCACAGCTCGGGGGGGTTCTGGTGGATCACCCCCATCGCAGAGGGACTGGAGCACTGGGGTTCTCCTGCATCCAAGTGACAGCTGGGAATGGGATCTGCTCCCTCCTGGATCATGCACAAGTGATTTCACCCCACCTGGTGCTCTGGAGGCAACACCTGAATTAGACAGCAGAGAGCAGAGGGGCCAAGCGGTGTCAGGAGCCCAGGATGGGCTGCAAACCTCCCTGATGGAAACGTGCTGCTCAATCTCTTCTCTCCTTGGCTTTTATTTGTTTGCAAACCCCTGGATGTGATTCTCCATTGTGTCCCAGAGTTTTGCTTCAGCAGGTCTGTAGGGAGAGGTGCACTCGCTGCTCGGTGACAAAACGCATTCTGGAGATGGAAAAAGCTCCTTTCAAGGAAAACATGACATTTCAATGGAAAAGTACCTTTGCATGCTGTTTCTAATTTTACAGCTCTGCCTTGGAATGCTCCCATGGACTTTGAAATCAGAGCTGGCTCTTATGCTTTCCAGGTTTTATCCACCTTTCCTATATAATTTCAAATTGCTCCCCCTGTTAACGAGACAATTCTGCCTTGGTGGATTTTGCATAGACTGCTTCCAAAGCACAGTTTCCCTTATCCCATCCCTTTTTTGTGTGTTTTCTTTCCCCCAGCTCTAGACTATAAATACCTTTAGGCCAGACTGTGGGAACTGCACAAAGCCCTGTACCTGGCTATGCCTCCTCGATGGATGAATGAATGAATGTGCTTCCCGGTACTGAAATTAACTCTTAAAGCCACATGCTACAAATTAATGCATCTGCTCATTCCTGAAGCATTTCATCTCCCTTAAACCTGCTAGCATTAATTTCCCCCTGTTAATCTGACCCATGCCATGAGGGAGGAATGCTGGTGGGCTTTTCCCCCTCTGTTCTGTGCAGCCCTGGTTTGTCCTTCCCGAGTTTAACTTTTAAAACAGAGGAGCAAAACCAGCCGTGAGCCAAGCGCTGCTGGAGCCAGCAGAGGGGAGGCGAGAGCAGAGATTCTGCCTTTCCCCACCTCGCAGTAAATGTCGGGGGAAGGGAAAAATGGCTACTGGGTTATTTCTGGTGATTTCCCACAATAAGAGCCTGATAACAGCCAGTTATCAATATCAGTGGCAATCGAGCCAGGGCAAACCAGCAGCGGCAGGTGAGGCTGAGGGGCAGGCAGAGGCTGGAGGGTTTTCCCCATCCTTTATCCCTGCTAGAGCTGCATTTATTTCCCCTGCATTTCCCCACATTTCCCTTGCAGCATCACAGTGCAGCCCTAGAACCCCTCTGTCCCCCCTGCTCCCAGCTCTCAGCATTAAACCATGGCCAAATTTCCCTGTGGATGAGCTCCAAGGGCGCATCCTTCCATCCCCTGTGGGGCCTGGCACCCCCTCCTTGGCACAGTTTCTGCCCTGTCCCACACCCTGGGAGGGCAGGGAATATTTACATGGAAGATGCTATCGTGGTGCAGCTGGAGCTGTCCCCTGAGGTGAGGCACAAACAGGTTCACTGCAACCAGGTCACTCCTTTAACAGGTTTAAGTGGGTTTCACTGTAAAATGAATTTATTTCAACAAAACCTTTTTTGATAAATTAAACCAGCACTGCTCTGTATATAATTTCTATAAACAATCTTCTCTAATGTTTACCTAACCTGGGCATGCAGAAAGTCTTGCACGTTAAATATTAGATGAAAAGAGGCTATGAAACCTTTAAATCCTTTAAATAATTCCTTTTTTTTTTTTTTTTCAAAGCCAGAATACCATGGGAAAATACTCTGCTGCTGTTGAGCTGAGGTTTTTTTGGCTTCTGCCAAGGGTGAAGGGAGACAAACCCCTGATGCTGCCATGGCTTTGTGGTGGCTTTTGTGTTTTCAGGGCTGTAGCACAAGGTTCTCTGGACCCACAGGGTGCCAGCACCCATCCACACTCCCCCTGTGTAGCTGGTGATGTGATGATTTATCTCCTGTGTGATATTTGCAGGGTCCTGGGAAGCTTGTTATCCATAATTTGTGAATTTACTGCACAGCATTCATTAATTCATTAATTAAATTCATTAATTCATTAATCCAATACAGCCCCACAGCAGGTGCTGGCTGAGGGCTGTTGGGATTTGAGGTGCCACGGAGCTGTGGTGGTTCAGGCTGTGCTGGCTCATTTGCTGAGAGATTTGGATGTTTTCCCTTGACCTCCCTGATTGCAGAGCCCCCTGGAAAGATGGGCTTGACTTCAGTGAGAACAAACTGTCCAGCTCATGAAAGAGAGCTGAGGTGAGTGAGAGATCTGCCTGCAACAAGGCTAAAATTGGCCTGCTGGGGATTTTGGGTGAATTTGGGCTGTTCTCCTCCAGAAAGAAGGAAGGTGGCAGTGCACTGCTCCTGTTCCTGCTGGACACAGCATCACTTTTCCAGCTTTACTCCTTGAATTCAGGTCCCTCCATTGGCTCAGCTCCTTCTTGGGCTGGACTCCTGCAGGTAAAAGTCTCAATCCTAAGTGAAGTCCTTGCTGCACCTGATTTCTCACTAAGAATCACCAGCCCAGCTCCCAGAGGTTGTATGGAAACAGGGGGAATGTGCTTTGCAATTAAATTAAATGCACTGTCCTGAGTGCAAGTGCACTCAAACCCTTCCTGCTTTGGCCTGCAATGAGCTCTTGTGTTACTGGAGGGTTTTGTGGACACTGGGATTGCAGGATCTGTCCAAAATATGTGTTAAAAATCAGTTTATCCTCCAAATAAACCCTCAAAAATTCCAGTATCTCCAAGATGCGCTTGGAAGTGATTTATTCTTTTTTGCTTTTGGTGTTTCCCTGCTGATTTTCAGCATTATTTTGAATGACACTGTGTTCCCAGAGATCACTTTTGGTGGATAACACAGTATTTATGGAGAAACCAGCAGCTAAATCTGGTTATCATTGATGTTGCTTATAAAATACACATAACAACCAAGATACTGACCGTGGCAGTAAATTGAAAATATATTGAAAACATAAAGCATTCTTCCAATTTATTAGTAATATTAAAAATATATATTTGGGCAGGTTTTTTCCCCTTTACCCTTGATAAAAAGAAAGATATAGAAGGAAATCTGTGGTAGTGTTGGTCCAGAGGCTGGCAGGGTGAGAGCTGTGCTGGGTTTTGGGGGGGTTCAGAGAGCAAACAGCCCACTCTGGACATGCTATGGGCACAATTTCATTACCAAAGGCCTTGTGGAGAGGCTCCCTCAGGGTTTGTGCTGATCCCCCTGGTCCTGAGGGCTCCAGGGAGCAGCTTTAGGAGGGTTGGTGGCTTTGGAGTGGTGGCATTAAGGCAGGTGACTGCAGCCCCTGCTTCTCATCGAGGTCACCCCACAGCACTGCACAATTTGGGCACGTTGTGGAAGGGTTAACCCTGGCAACTGCTGGGTAAGTGTAAAAATATTAATAAGGCTGCTGCAGGTCGCCCTAAAATGGGAATTTATGGTGGCAGTCAAAGCTAATGTTTGGGATCAATGCAACATCCCTTCTCAGAATGAAAAAATAAATTAAACAGACCGTCATGCAGAGGGTATGTAAGCAAATCAATCATGTTTATGGCATTTAATCAAAACTTGATTCAGTTAAATTTATTCCATATGATAGCCCCGTGCTGCCCAGGATGCACACCTTGCTGGGGAGGCTCAGCCAGCCCTGTGCTGCTCACCAGAGCAGGGCTCAGCCCTGTGGCACTGCACACCCCTGAGATGAGGGACACTCATCTGCAGGATGCTCTGAGCAGTGCCTGGGGGGTGTCTGTGCACCCAGAGAAACAAAAATGAAATTATGAAAATGAAATGATGAAAATGAAAATCCACAGGGCTTTGCTGTGGATAAATAACGAGTGTTTAGTGGCAAATATCCCAGTGCCAAATATCTCTGCTCCCTGCTGGCTGTGTCTGGAGGGTGAGGTGGTGCACAGCCTCGTGGGCAGCTGAGGTGGGACAAAACCTGCCCCAAACCCAGCTGGGGCTGAGGGATGCAGCCCAGGCACGCTGGTTTATGCCATGCTGAAATCACACTCACTGAATCCACCCATCCTGGCCAGACACATCCATCCCTCAGGAAGGCTCCTGCCACCATCCCACGGGCTGCCTGCACCACCAAGCACTGTGTGCCCACCCTGCAAGGAGGATTTGATCCCACAGACCTTCCCTCTCCTCCTGGAAGTTGAATATTAGAATTCTTCCTAGCTGCATATATAATTCACTACATTAATCTTCCCTTAAAACCTGCTCCTTCCACAAAGCCCCTCTGTATTGATCCAACAAAGACAATTATATATTATGGGGGGGAGGGAGAAAGAGCTGAAATATTTGAGATTGGCCCTTCTGGGGGATTTATTACGTGTCTGAACTATAGTGTCTGCCTATTTTTTATTCTAAGCCTCCATGACAGGGGTCATGTCTTCCTCCATACACTGTACAGGGCTGTGCACAGGGATGGGGCTCTATGAAATGCTCAGGATGATTAATCACACTCTATAAACACACTTCTGGTGTGTTTGGAGCATGCACATGCGTGTGCATCAGCAAACCCCAGCAACAGGTACTGCTGGTGCCTGTCCAACACCTCTGTAGGGTCCTGAGCAGCAGGGCCTGGCTGTGGGGGCTCCTTGGTGGGTGCAGGCTGTTCATCTGGAGATCTTTCTGAGCTGGGTTTGTTCTGGTTCTCAGCCATTGGTTCTGTTTTTCCCAGCCCAGTTGGTTCCAGTGGTTTCCTGAGCAGGATGCAGACCTGGGGCATGTCCCAAAGGTGATGCAGAGCACGGGTCTGGGGGATTTTCTAGAGATTCCCTGCACCGGAGCCCATCACCCTCTGGGCACGGAGATCCAGGCTGTGAGGATGCAAGGGGATGCCCTTTAGGACAGGGATTATGTTCCCTCTCCATCCACACCCCAAAATCAGGAGGCAAAGCAGGCGAGCTGAGAACCTCGTGAGTCAGGGAATGAGAAAATAATGAATGAGCAGGGATGGGCTGTTTGTAAATGTGTGTGAGATTAATGAGCAAAGGCTTCTCCATAGCACAGAAGGCATGAAATCAATCCCCACTCCCAGAATAATGAGGGAATCAATAGGATTACGAGGTTAAGGCTGGAGTAAACCTGAATGACAGCTGCAAAATAAATTTTATTTGGAGGACGTGGCTGGGGTTAAATGAAATGTAATAAATAATGTAAAGCATTTAAGGGGTGGGGAAATGGCCCAGAGATGTAAGGAAGAACAGAAGGCCCTACAGTTGCTAAATCTGCCCAGTTTATACCCACAGCACGTTTTTACAGGCCAGTGATGAGTGTGACACACGCTCTGCAAGGTCCTGCCCTCTCCCCTCGCTGTGCAGGGCAGGGACAGGAGCAGAGGGGTGGCACTGGTGCCACCAGGACCTGGGGCTGCAGCAGGGGCACCGAAGCAGGACAGGGATGTGAATGTGTGAGCTGCAGTCTGGGGTGCATTCAGGGTTTTCTTTGTACGGGCTGCAGGTTTGTGTGTCCCTTTTCCCAGCTATAAAAATCCAGCACTGCCTCTGTCCCACTTCCCACAGGGCTCCTGGAGCTGCTGCCTGGCACAGAGACTGCCCAAAGCAAGGATCACACCTGCACAGATCCTCTGCTGTGCTCACTGCAGGGACAGGGATGCAAGAGCCTGAGGTTTTCCCACTTTTGCCCCCGGGGTGGGAATGCCTCCTCCTGCTCTGTGCTCCAGCAGGTACCTGATGTGCTGCTGCCCTTGGCTTTGGGGATGTATCCATGCAGGTGGGTGCAGGGCTGTGATTTCAGGTGCTCACCACCTTCTCCTGGTGGATGCTTTGGAGCTTGAAGCTTTTTGGAGATTGATATTGGGTCTGCTGCTCCCTGAGGGCTCGGACACTTCAGTGCCTCAGTGAAAACTGAGCTGCTCTGAAAACCAGCCCCAGGGGTGGGGGCCAAACCAGCGTGAAGCTGTAAGTGGCTGCCCCGATTTTGCCAACATCATGAACTCCTGGTCCTGCTCCTCCCTGCTAGCTCCCAGGGAAGGAGATTTGGAGCTCCTGGGATGTGCTCAGTGCCTCGGAGGCTGAGCCCAGCCCAGAGAGGCGCCAGCTGCCTCTGCCGCGAGGGAACACACATCCCACCGCAGCAGGAGCAGCTCCCAGTGGGGATGGACAGCAGAGATTTTGCTCTTGAATCACCGCTTTAAACCCTCCTGCTTCCTCCTGGGATGGCTTCCCCCGGCTGCTTTTCCAGCAGGTCCCCCCGAGCCCCAGGGCTGGCTCTCGGCCCGGGCGGTGCCTGCGAGGCTCAGCCCGCTCCTCCTGCCTGCTCCGGGGCTTTTCCAGCCGCTCCGGGTGCGACCGGCAGAGCTGTCCTGCACAACGCACCTGACAGCAGCGGCACAAAGGGACGGATGGGACCGAAATCGCTCCCGTTTGTCCGTGGGGAACATCCCTGCCGTGCTCAGCGGGAGGCTGAGGAGCTGGACCTGCCTCCTGCCACCCTCCCTGGAGCTCTGAGTGTCCGTCTGTCCATCCCAGGGTGCTGCAGTCGGTGCAGCATGGGGTCACTCTGTGCGGGGGCTGCCCCTGTGTGTCCTGACCCTGCAGTGTGTCCATGGCACCAGAAGTGCCTGCAGGCACAGGTGGGTCCCCAGCTGCCCTGTGTGTCCCTGCACTGTCCTGCAGCCCCACTTGCCTCCCACATGAGACCTTTTCTCAGCAGGATGCAGAAAAATGCCTTTGAGTTGCCTTTTAATAGGTCCTGTAAATCTTATTTTATGCTAAAGCTAAAGACACGTTTATTGTCGTCAGAAAGGAGGAAGGGCTGGTGAATCCCTGACTGGCCCCAAACCAGGTGACCTGGGAAGAGCAGAGGGAGAAGGCTGAGGGCCATGGTTATCCCTCATCATCTGGGGACACAGCAATGACACCAGGTAAAAACCATGGGGTGCAGACCCCCGTGGCTGGGATGGGCTCAAGGAATCCTGGCTGCAGCACCTGGAGCTTGGATCAGGCCCAGGAACCAGGCTGGGGATGCTCCCATCCAAGAACCCAGGTGCTCGTTTTCCTCCAGCACCTTCCATGCCATAAGGAACCATACAGGGTGTGTATATACATTTTTTTTTCATGTCTTTATTGAATATTTTTAAACCATTGCACAGGCAACCTCAATCCCAAATCCCAGCCCAGAGGTCAATGGAGAATTGGCCCTGCACCTGCAATCTGAAACCAGCCCTGCCTGGCTGGAGAGCCTCATGCTGGGCCACTAATGAAGGGTTCAGGGGGTTGTTTTTCTTTTCTATTTTATTTTGAGACTCTGTTTTGAAGCACACGGCCAAGAGTGGGAATTTCACAGGGTAAACAGAAAAGCTGCTCTGAAGTTATTTATTGGTTCTGTTTTCCAGCACGTGGACTAGTATTGATTTATTTTGCAGTGTCTCCAGAGGCTTCTTCAAGGTTAAAATGTAGACATTGCATGTTAGGCTGGACTAAATACTGGCAGGAAAACACATTTGGCTCTTTTAATTGGAAAAACATACTCCTTTTATCACCCTGAGGCCAAGGCTCTGCCACAGCAGCACAAGGAGGGCAGGGGAATGCACACAAGTGTGAGATGCTCTGCTTCACACTTGCTGTGGGAGCACAAAGGTCCCCACAACCAGCTCTGGGGTCCCACCAGGCCCAGAAAGCAATTCCTCGAGGGAAGGTGGGGCCAGCAGCCATTCCAGGTGGGGAAGCTGGGTCTGAGCCTCCTGCTGACTGAACTTGGGCTGTTTACAGGAGCCACCATGGCCAGGCTCCATCCCAGCTTCAGTTTTGCCTCTTTGAGCTGCTCCCAAACAGCACCAGGGGCTGAGCAGGCTGACACAGCCCACTGGGGACGATGCTGGTCCCAGCAGCTGATGGCAGGGACTCATCTCAAGTGGAGATGCTCCACACCAAAAGCAGGAGAGACTCCCACATGCCAACCTCAAACCCCAATTCCCTGTTTTCTGGCCATACATTTACAACCATTATTCAGCTGGAGAAGGGGATGGGAAAAAAACTCTTCATCTCTAGGAAGTACTTACATCCTCAAAGTATTTCCAGCCTCTGTGCTGCTTGTTCCCCTTTCTTTGGCAGGTTAAGGGCCGCTGGAGGAGGCAGTGTCAGGGTGGCTGCTGCTGCCACAGCATCCCCTTCCCCGTCATCCCCGGGCCGGTAGCGACTGCGAGCAGCCAGGATGGAGGTGGGGAGCTCTGCCGGGAAGGTACAAGCTGAGGTTTAGAAATCATGATGTGTGAATTGAAATGGGAAGCAACGGATCTCGGGAATCACCGCAACTGCTACAAGGTGTTCCTGAAGCTGTCAGCAAGCCATCTGCCCGCTCGCCCTGGGTAAACAGAGGCTCCAGCCAGCCCTCCTCGGCAAACCGGGAAGCACGGGGGTGCCATGGGGTGAAGCCCTCCAGGGCAGGGTGGCAGCGGCGGGGAAGGGGCTCCGGGGCTGCGGGAGGAGGGAGCGGCGCTGCCTCGCTGGCGCTGGGGCTCTGGAGCGGAGCCCTGGCCGCGCCGCTCGCTCCTCGTAACTCATCGCGGAGACACCGCCGTGGGGAGCCCGCCGAGGGCCCGGCCAGCAATTTATGGCTCCGGGGGAAACACGGCAGCCGCTCCGGGAGCGGAGCAGCGCAGGAGGAGAGCGCCTGGGGTCAGCATCTTTCGCTCCCGCCTTGCCTCCGCTCCCGGAGCGCGCCCCGGGGCACGGCGGAGGCGAGGAGCGCACGGGGACAGCCTGCCGTGCTCCGGGCACACCGCACGGCACAGCTCCTGGCACAGCTCCTGGCACACCTTGGGATGTCACCCCCTTCCCACGGGGACGTGGGGACATCCACGTGCCCGTGTGAGCTGGCGCAGGGGCCACGTGGAAGCGGCCACGGGCTCACAGCCCCGGCGCAGCTCGGCATGTGGCCCTGATTGGGAAAAGCTGGGTGACCCGGGATGACACGGGCGCGTCAGTGCAGCCCCAGAAACGCCCCCGACGGGTCGGGACTGCAGCATCGCTGCCAGCCCCGAAGAGGGGAGCAGGAGGAAGGGCCCGTGGCTGAGACAGACCGTGGGAGAGGGTCTGAGGGGCTTCTCGTGGCTCCTCACGGGGTTGGAGCTCTGGCCAGTGCTCCCAGCCCTGTGCTTGCTGCGTGTTAATCACACTGTGCCTCAGTTTCCCCTCTGTGCAGGGAACATTGGTGTCCTTGTCCACAGCCACCCAGAGAAATGTGCTGAGCTTTAGTAAATTCTGGGGCTGAGTGAGCTAAAAAGAGCAAAATTGGGAAATTATTTTGGCAAAACCAGTGCCAAGGTCCATCAGTGCCCTGCAGGGAGGAGTGTGGAGGGTCCCAATTTCAGGGCTGAGCTGCCTTGTCAATGATGCTTGGTCCATGTTAGTCTGTCTTCCTGCAGTGCCAGCCAGCACTCCCAGCCTTCCCCCTCACCCACAATTCAAAATAAATACAGAGAGTGAACATGACCTTGAATGTATAGTCTAAAGCTTTTAAAACTCTCCTCTAATTCTTTTAACTTCCCGCACATCTATCCTCTGCACCAGCCTCCTCATTTCTCTTTCTCTACAGTAAACTTATACCCTCTCTAAAGTGCCCAGAGAAGACGCTGCAGATGAAATGTTGCTTTAGCTTAATTTCCTATTCCTAACATCTGCTTTAATTAATGTCATTTGCTTTGATTTGCTGCCAGCATGCCAGTGCGGCACTTCCTTCGTTTCGCAACCTCAACCATAACCTTGTGGGAATGAGGATCAGGTGTTCCCGGCTGATCTCATCTGGTTCAGGGCATTTATCTCGAGCTCTGAGGCTTTTCTGCACTTTGTCGGTGGCACCAGCACAGAGGCAAAACCACAGAGCTCTCCTTGGCTGGAGGTGCTGAGAATGCGCTGTAGATGAAGGATGCTGCTATGGAAAGCACTGACCAGCATTTCTTACCCAGATTTTTTACACCTCCTAGGCTCAACTTGGAGCAGGAACATGGTAAAGCAGGAGAGAGGGAATGGAGCCCTCCCCCGGTCCTGATTTCTGTGTCAGGACCATCCTGCTGCTGGCTCTGTGCCTGCTGTCCCCACAGTCCTTGAGGCTCCGTGGCCAATGCTGGATCCCACTGACCAAGTTGCTTCCTCAGGTCGAGGTTCCCAGCCCAGGCAAGCATTTTCCAGCCATTTACCAGCATGGAAATGGATGAACATCATGTGGCAGAGGTGGGGAATGATCTTGATGATGTCCCAAAGCAGCCAGGCCAGCCCCTAGACCGGCTGGCAGACCTGCAGCAGCCTCATCACCTGGGGCAAGGTGAGAGATCCCAGCGTGGATCCCTCTTCTCTGGGGGTGGAGCAGTGGCTGGGGTTTGGGGCAGAGCCCATTTTGCTCTCTTCCCTGCCTGGCTGCCAGGTCAGAGCAGGGAATGGCAGGGGCAGAAGCACCTGGACTCTCTGTAGCTGTGGTTGTGGTGCAAACCTTCTCCATGGGAACAGCTCTGTGTTCCCCACTGCTCCTGCTTCTTCCCCAATTTCACCCCGTTGGTTTATGACACGTGCAGACTGATCCTGAGGATCACGAAATCCCTTTTCCATCCCTCTCTCTGTTCCCACTGCACGGTGAGATGCTTGTGCCCGTCCTTCAGCAGGAGCTGCCTCGTTCTCTCTGCACCACCAGGTCAGTGCTCTGAGCTGTTGTGTGAGAAAAAATTCCTAATTTGAGGGATCTTTTCCCTTCGTCTCTGATGGAGCCAGCAGAAAAGCAGAACCCAAGCAGAAAAGCACCAGCAAGCTCCCCACAAGTTTCTGCAACTGCTTTGCTTGAGAGAAGCTCCTCACACAGCGGAGCCTGGAGGAAATTTTAGCAATTGTCTGTTCTGGCCCCAAATCACTGGCACTTGTATACAGCAGGCCTGAAATGGCCCCTTTCCCAGACAGCTCCTTAAGCAAGGTTTTCCTGTCTCTTTATTTAATGAATGTCAGCCATCCTTTCTCTCCTTGCTGGAGCCAGGGGCAGATGCTGCTCCAGCATTTCATCCCTCCCCTCTCGCCAGTTTCCCTCGTTCTACCTGCAGCAAATTTGGGGTCCCACAGCAAGTCATGTCCCAGGAGGAGGAAATTCCCAGCTTCTGGGCCCCATCCCAGTTGGCTGTCCTTTCCCTTCCTGTTTGCTTCTGTTGAGAACCTTCCCCAGGAATGGGAACTTGGGGCCTTTTTGCAGTTCTTGTCCCTTTACTGGGAGGGCAACAGCACCCCTAAGGTTGAGCCCTGTTTTCAGGGCAAACCCACTCCCTGGGCAGGGAGGAAAATCCCCAAAATGGAGAAGAGCATTTGTCCCAGGCCTGGCCCTGCCCCACTGCAGCCCAAGGAATGTGTTTCACGTCAGTGTCCGGGAGTGGGACGGAGGCATGAGAGGGATGTGACTGAGCAGGGAGCAAACTGCCACATCCCACAGGCTGGCTGGTGATGTGTGCCGCCCTTGAAGCAAAACCCTTCCTCAGGGTGGCCCCTTTCCCCCAGGCTCCTGCTCCCCAGACCCCCATGCTCCCTTCCTCTCTGGTCTCATCTGCCTCTCACCTTGCCTTCCTCCATCCCCTTGTGCCGCCTCCCCCCAGCAGCTCCACATCCGGATGAATGTTTGTGCCTCTGCTCCAGCCTCTACACTCCAGCTCCTGCTGCTCCCTGCTCTCCTCTGCCCTTTGAAATCCCGGCTGCCTTCCCATCTCTGAACGCCTCACACCCCTAAACCCGCCCTGGGTAATTTAGCCAGGACCCAGGACAGGACTGATCCCTGGGAGGGTGACGCACGGCTCTCTGGCAAGGCTTTAATCCCCCAGGGCCCCTGTTTGCTCCTGGCTTAGTGTTTTCTGTTCCCTCCCCATAGCTGCAGTGCTCAGCCCTGTTTTCACCCCCTGCCATGCTGTGTCCAGCCCTGGATGAGGGAGAAAGAGGAAAGATTCCCCCTGGGCAGCACGGTGGGGCAAAGGAGCTGGCCAAAGGGAGCAGCAGGCTCTGCTGGCTGTGAGGGCTGGCTGTGCTGTCTTGCTCAGGCTGTGGGTCAGGGGTTCTGGCCCCTGAGGGGGCTCTGATGCTTGAACAAGATTGTTTGGCCTCACTGGCCCTGGTTGCTCTGTCACTGTGCCACACTGGGGGCTTGGACAGCGTCTATGCCCACCTCCAGGGCAGAGGCAGAGCTAGCAGCTGGCTGCCTTCATTCCTCATGCTGGGAATTTCTCACCCAGACCAGCATTTCCCTCTGTTTACCCTGGAGGACAGCAATTCCCATAGTAATATCCTCCTCCTCATGCCCAGCACAAATGGAATAATCACTCTGGGCAGGACTCTGCCAGTCCCTCATCCCTGCACGGTGATGGATGGATGGATGATGCCAAGGACTGTGCAGAACCACAGCACGTTGCTCTGCCAGTGTACTGGCCTGGATTTGCAATACCTGAAGGCAGTTTCTTGCTCTGATTCAGGGCTTAAGACAAGGCTCTCCTCTTTTCTTCCTGCCTGTGACAAGTGACTTGCTGTGCTGTCCCTTGCTGGATTGATGTGCCTCTCCTTTTTGCCCACAGCTCCAGAGCAGCTTCACCAGGAGGTTCCACACGTCCTCCTCCCACTGCACCAAGATCCCTGCAGGACACTGAGCTGCCCTGGGGCTGCTGTCCCTTCTCCATGCACACATCTGGCTGCCACCCTGACCCACACCTGAGTCCCTTCTCTCCACAGCAGCAGCAGCAAGGCCTGCCTGGCCCCCATCCCGTGCCAATGGCAGGCCCTGCTCAGACCCCACCCCACAGCAGAGTTTGGTGGGTGCAGGAAGCAGAGCTGGGGCTGCAGAGAAATCACCGGCTCTGAGCACTGGGCTTTGTTCTCCTTTTATTTTTTAAACCATCATTCCTATTCCAGCTCCATTAGCCTGCTCCCATCTTCCCATCCTCCAGCATGTTGTAGCTTTAGGGCTTTTTTCATTAAAATAAAAAAAAGTTATTGCAAAACAGACGGAGCTTTTTTAATTTTTTTTTTAATGTATGTAAATCTTGAAGTTAAATCAGGGCTTTGGCTGGGAAATACCACTGGGGACGATCTCAGTCTGACGCTCAGCAGGGCAGTGATCTCTGGACTATTCATTCTTACAAAGACTTTTCCAAGCTCATGGTAAAATCTCTTCCTTCAAAAAATGTACGATTGATTTGAAATGTTAGTTTTTTAGGCGCTACTTTAAAAAATAGTGATTATATTCAAAAATAAAAACCTAGAGCATTTGGACAAAACTAGGGTTAGTTTTAAAAATTAAACCAATTCCATAATTGTTAGCTTTTCCTTCTAAAATATTTAAGCTCTTAAAAAATGTCTACATACATGAATATTCGTTCATAGTTTAATTATTTCTGATACAGGTTTAACATTTCCGGGCTGCATCTTGCATAGCTTTGTTTGAAATTACGACGGGTGAGTACACTTGGTACGCTGGGATAAAATTAACAAATACCCCCCCAAATATTTAAAAACAAATGGGAATATGGTTCTTCGTTTGATTTACCCGGTTCCAGCGGAGCTTGGTGCGAGACTGAGCGGCACATTCGTTTACAACGTTTTAAAACATTCGTTAAAATATTTATTTAACAGTTTAAAACAAAGCCTTAGAGCCTACAAACGTGCCCAGGTCGGGGAAATACATGTGGATGATTGGGCTGAACGATTTAGAAGCAGAGAATCACTCGCATTTCAAACCGTGCATATTTCCAATGCCCTCTCCGTGCATCTATTTTAGGCAGATGCTTAAGATTAAAGGGCTGCACGTCAGCCCGTATCTTACCCACGCTTCCTTGTCATCGTTTCTTTGCGATTAAATTTTGTGTTTTTCTTTCAGCCTGGAAGTGTTTGGTACCAGTCTCTTGGCAAAAGAGCCTGAGGAATGGAAGGGTAAAGAAATATGACCCAGCTGCTATGCACAATGAGGTTTGTAAGTCCTTGTATGGTATAAATAAGCATATTACACAGTTATTAGAAATTTGGCACTGTCGCTGTTTAGAAGCAAGACTCTGATGCTCTGTAATTCCTCCCGAGTTCATGCATAACTCAGTATTAGCCTTCCATTCTTCCAGCCTTGTTACTGGCCAAATTCGGCAACTTTTTCTCAGTACTCATCCATTCAAACCCTTCTCAGCAGTGTAAACCGGTGAGTTTCCTCTCAAGTCAGTAAATCTATGCCAACCCACGCGGCCGAGGCTCGGTCCTGACTTTCCCCCCGCCTCGCACGGGGCTCTGAGCCGCCGCCGTCGGGGCCGCGCGGTTCCGTCGGGTGCGGGCTCGGGGTTCGCTTCTCCCCTCGTCTCCGTCGTGGCTGGCAGGTTTCCTTCGGGGGAAGAGGAGCCACGGAAAGGCGCAGCGGCTGGAAGAGCGCTGGAGCATCCCGCGGGACGGATCCCATTCGGGTTTCCCCGGCCCGCGGACTGAGTGTAACTTCGGAGAAAAGCGACAGTAAACTTTTATTAATCGCCGGTGTTTAGGGCCAAGGCATGAGCGAGCTCGGTGACAGTGATGAGTGGTTTGGAGCGCTGGTCCCTGAAAGCGGGGCTTATCCTCCCACTGCTCCCTTGGCTCGGCGTTGATGAGCCGTGAATAGGAGCCACCCTGCCGTCGGGGATCCGGCCGTTTATCTGCCGGGTGATGACAGTCGGGCTGGTTTCGCCTCGCCGTCAATTGCCGCAGCCTTCGGGAAGCGCACGGAGCTGCCGCAGCCGGGGGCTCCGTCCGACGAGGACGGTTCATCCCCTCGGTGTCGGCCCCTTCTCCGTGCTCGGGGGATGAGGAAATCTGTGCAGTCCCGGAGAAACCGACCCCGGAGCCCGCTACGGGCAGGTGCTGCCCGGGCTCAGGGCACGGTGAGCCGAGCGCGGCCGGACTCAACCGCACGGCGGGGAATGGGCCCGACCCCTCCGTTCCTGCGTCCCCGTACGCACCGACGGGGAAATCTCAGGCTGGAAGGAGGCCCGAGAGTCTTTGAATTTACTTTAATTAAATCCTCCCCACCTGAAATTGCCCCTCCGCCCTTTTTTCATTGTTGTTCAAGGGGGAAAACACTGAATTTAACGTCGGGAAGCTCAGGCAGCGGCCGGCATTTCCCCTTGCCGCAACTGCGGGAGGAAGGGCTGAAGGGAGACCTATCCAGACAAAGCCGAGCCCCAGGTCCCGGCTGCAGAGTCACAGCAATTTCACCTTGCCATGGAGCCCGCCCGGTCCCGCAGCCCGAGGGAGAGCCCGGCCCGAGGGTGGGAACCGGCGGCGGGCCGGAGCGAGGGGTGGGCACGGTGCCCGCGGGGCTGGGGCTCGGGCCGGGCCCGGAGCTCAGAGGCGGCTGCGACCGCGGAACCGGCGGGGAACCGAGCGGGGCAGGCCAGCGGGAGGGAGCCCTGGCTGAGCCGGGCCTCTCGCTGCCCCTCACCCTTCGCCCCCTCTCAGTGCCCGCTCGGTCCGTCCGGGGACAGGACGGTCGCGGGTCCCCTCTCGCCCCGGCCTCGTCGGGGCCCGCCGCGGCCCGGTCTCACCTGCCCCATCCCGCTGGCTCCTGCGAGTTCCGCTCGCCTCGCATCTCCCGGCCCGCTCGGGTCTTTTTTTTTTTTTTTCTTCCCTTTCCTTTTTTCTTCTTTTCTTTTCTTTTTTTTTTTTTCTTTTTTTTTTTTTTTTTCCTTTGGTAGGAGTGGGGGAAAGGTTCATTACGAGGTTGACCCCACTTTACTTTTTATTCTGCTCCTGTTCCCAATTTCGGCACCACGTGACGGTGGGAGTGAGTTTGGGTTTAAATTCACTTTCAAGAAAACCCCGATAAGACCCCTGCCCCTGCCGGCCCATGGCGGGGTCCCTGTGAGCCCGGCGCTGCGGGAGCGAGCGGCGCCTCGGCGCCCGCCCGGGACCCCCGGCTCGGGTAAGGGCGCGGAGGGGATGAGCAGGGGCTCGGGGGGCACGGTGAAGCGCAGAGCCTGGTGCTGTCGCGACATAGCGCGGGGCACAGAGGTGGAGCTGTCGCGACAGGCCTGTGTGTACAGCGGTACCGCGCGGCGGCCTGGGCGCGGTTCGGACGTGAGGGGCGGCTCGGCGCAGGGAGGGCAGCGCTGCGGGGCTCTGTGTGTGGGGGGCTTGGTAATGGCGACAGCCAAGCTTAAGTGACCCTTTAAATCGCGACAGCACTCGGGAACTCTCCCGCAAGGGTTCTCCTCCTGATTTGGGGGTTTAACGCGGCGGTGGGAGCCCCGAGCAGCGGTGCCCGTGCCGCAGGGTGAGGGTGGTGTGAGCGGCCTCTTCCCTTGCCGCCCTCACCTCGGGGCGGCCCTGACGACCTGGCCTGGCCTTCGCTTTGTTGTGGGCCTCAGGTCCAGCCTTCCTTGTGGAAGGGGGTCTCTGTCGCGACATGGAGAGGAGGGGAAGCCCTGCCTCGTCCCCGGGCTCGCAAGGGAGACCCGCAAACGAAGGCAGGCCGGTGGACCTGGACGCTTTTATTGCAGTGCAGGGTCAGGCAACCCCACGGGCGTTGTGGGCCCCTCCTGAGGCGGGACCCCTGCCCAGGCGTGATTTCGGCTCTTCCCCATCACCTCTCCCGGGCTATCCCGGCTCCTGCCGCGGGGTCCCGCCGAGCCGGGTGCCCTTCCAAGCGCGGCCTATGCCCTCCGCTGCAGCCCCGGCCTTGCCCGGCTCCAGGGCGGGCAGTGGGGAGCCCCAGGACCGTCGGGGCTGTGAGGGGGCGGTGGTGCCGAGGATGTCCCCTCTGCCCGGACTCCTCTCGGAGCAACGAGCGGCTCCGCTCGCCGCCAGGCCCGGCGCAGCGCCGAGGCAGGCCGGGGAAGGCCGCGGCCGGGTCTGGTGCGCGGGAGCCGGGCAGCCGCTGCCCCCGCCGGTGCCCCCCGGTGCGGACCGTCGGGCGGGCTCGGGGCCGGGCCGGGCGGGCCGGGCCGGGCCGGGCGGAGCGGGCCAGAGTCGGTGTAAGGGGATGTGATTGACAGCGGCAACGTCAGCAACAGGAGGGGAAGGAAAAGGGAGGGGGGGGAGACAAAGAGGGAGGGAGTCGAAAGGCCCCAAACTGGATCTTTATGGAACATTTTCCGCCGAGATCAAGGGAAAGTGAATCCGCGCAGCGGGGGATGCTCCGCACGCCGCTGCCATCGGGGGCCGCGGAGCCGCTCCCGGCCTGAGCACCCCGCGGATGCCCTTCATGCCGCAGCCGTCCCCAGGCCAAGCCCGGAGCCCCCCGCTGCGCCTCCTGCCCCTCGGCCGGCCGTGTGAGTTCCCGGGGTGCGGGGGGAAGGACGGGAGGGAGCGGGGGGTCCAAGGGTGCGGGGCTCCCCGCAGCCCGCCGAGCCCCGGCCTGGGGCGGGACACCGCCGCCAGCCTGCCCTGCTGCTCCGCGCCAGCCAACCTGCTCCGTACCGGGGGCACGGGTCCCGGTCCGGGGCTGGAGCCTTGCCCTCGGCCTTCGCCGCGGACACCTCCCTCCCACCTGTGCCCTCCCGGTCACCCGGCTCCGCTCTGCCGTTGGACACCGGGACACATCCGCGCCTTGGCTGGGGCCGTCCCGTTCCGACACCCGAGCACCGGGCGGAGGGACTGGTGGAGTTCTTGGGGCACTGAGCCCCGTACCGTGCTCCCTGCTCGGTGCTCCCTGCCCGGGGATTGCGGCTGGTCGCTGGGGTATGTGTGTCCGCTCGCACACAGCCGGGCTGGCTGTCCGGCTCCTCGGCGGGAGCTATCCTTGGAATTCTGGTGTGAATGGAGCTGGGAGTCCCAGCCCCGCTCTCACCGGAGCTCTACTGGAGCTGGAGTTTGGGGTGCCAATCCCGCTCTTCTTGGAGCTCTGCTGGAGCTGCAGTTTGGGCTCCCAGCTCCTCTCTCCCCCTTCACAGCCGCTGTCCCGAAGAGCGGCTCGGCCTTGGCGGCTTGGAGCAGGGACCGGGGCTGCGGGCCGGGCTCAGGAGCGCTCCCTCGGGTGCGCAGGTCCGCGGCCAGCTCCGGTTCCGGTCCCCGGGACCGGCACCCCGCATCCCCTCGGAGTTGCTCCCCCTCCGCGCCGCCGCTGCCCGTCCATCTGTCTGTCCGTCAAGCGGGGCGGGCGGCCGCGTCCCTCCGCGCTGTAAAAGTCGGCGTTGATGCGCGGCAGCCCCGGCGGAGCTGTCAGGCCTTATCTTTATTGGCTTTTCCCAGTCTCCGTCCAAGTTTAAGAGGGACCCTTTTATCTCGGAGCCCAGCACTCCCCCTGTTTACACCGTCCGGCTCCGCCGCAGCGCTTCGTCGCGGAGTCCCCG
Organism: Fringilla coelebs; assembly: GCF_963513975.1. Lineage (NCBI taxonomy): Eukaryota > Metazoa > Chordata > Aves > Passeriformes > Fringillidae > Fringilla > Fringilla coelebs. The sequence continues at coordinate 2,350,294 of NC_140046.1, forward strand.
CAGCCCCGACGGGACGGGGCAGAGAGACCGACCGGGCCGGGCTGCCCTCCCCGACGGGTACGGGAGGGGAGAAAGAATCGGGGCTGGGGGCCTGCGGCCACATCAGACGTGAGCTGCCCTGGCCTCAAGCGGGAGCGCAGCCACGCGTGGGCGGCTCCCCCGCGGGGGCTGGCGGGCCCGGCCCGGCTCTGCCGGGCACAGCGGCTTCCCCCGGGGCCGACGGTGTCACATCCCAGTGTCGCCGAGTGCCGCCGCCCGAGGAAAGACCACGGGCCGGGCCGGGCCGGGAGGGCCTGACCTCGCAGGTGGCTGTTCCCGGGGCTGGGCGAGGGGCAGGGGTTGGACGTGGCCCCCGGTGCCGCGAGCTAACATTGCGCCTCTCTCCCCCAAGGAAATGCTCCAGGAGAAAAGCCTGTCTGAAACCGAGGAAGGGTTTCCAACAGCCCCCGCGCCCGGCCATGCGGACACCTCCGCCGGCTCCCCCGTCCTCGGCGTAGCCGGGGGGAGCAGCACGCCGCTCAGCAGCCCGCAGCTCCCCGACCCCGAGCAGGTACGCTCCGTCCGGCCCCGCGTCCTGCCCTGCTGTGCCCTCACCCCCGCCACCAGCCCGGCCCGCCACCGAGCATCTTCCCCGGCCACGACACGGGGAGGGATTGCGAGGAAAGACCATTTTTCTTCACTTTTCTTTGGCTTTATTTTTTATTGTTATAATTTTATTTTCCCTGTCCACAGCAGGCCGCCTCCGGCCGGCCGTCGGTGCGTAAGGGTAAAGGGCGAATCCGAGCACTGAAAGCCGCGGCCGGCAGGGCCCGAGCCGTGGCGGAGCCGCCGCCGCTCCTCCCGGGGCTGCGGCCCGGCAGGCAATTCACTGGGGGTTTTCCATCCCTAAATAAAACGCGGCTTCTGTGCCTTAGCTCCGCGCACGGATGCGATGTCCCCGGCACGCCGCGGAACGCACAACGCGCGGCCCTGGATGACGATCCGTTGTCCCCGCGGCTGCTCCTGGCCCCGGTTTTTGGGAGGCTTAGGGCGAGTTTGCCCCAACAGACCTTTTTTCCCCTAGGAAAAAACGAAAAAAAGAAAAAAAATTTCATTTAGCCGCAATGTCCTGCCTGGTTGTGAAAGTCTGCAATTAAAACCGGCCTCCGTTTGTTTCTTTTATTTTTGGCAAAGGACAGCGGAATTTTTGAGACTCCATCCTCCTCCCGCACAGGCTGGTGGCTTCGCCCGGAGCCTCGGCTGTAGCGTGGGCCCTGAGTGTCCCCAGCCCCGGCCCTTCCCACCCCTCCTCACAGGTTTTCTCCATCGTTTCTTGCTCTTCTCATTATCTTAATCTTTTTACAGACAATAGAAAATATCAAAGTCTATCTCCATGAGAAGGAGCTATGGAAGAAATTTCATGAAGCTGGCACGGAAATGATAATAACCAAAGCAGGCAGGTTAGTGAAAATTCCCTGCAAACATGTATTGCTTCTGATCTCTGTGAAATGTCCTGTTTGCCCATACTGGTTTTTGCAGAGCTGGTACACTCAGTGGCATTTAAAAAATATTACTGTGATTGCAGATTTCAGTAAGATCATTTTTTCAGTGTAAACTGTACATGTGTTTGAGTGTGGCAGTTGGAATGTAGATACAAGAAAATGTTATGGAGTCGTTTGAAACATTTAGTCCTAATTCTCTCTGGTAATGTTTTTTTTTTAAATTATATTTTAATTAGGAGATTAGCATAATTATGATGTTTTGGTTTTTTTCCAAAACAAAGCAAACCCCCTTTTCTGTGCTGTGCATTAAGACTTGTGCTGGGACACTCTGCACCAAAGTTTTAGCAGTATGAAGGTTCTTTTAATCTCAAAACTGAAAGAGAAAAGGCTGCCACTTCTGGGTAAAAAAATAATCTGTTTTCCCTTGGAAACAAATAATTATTTTTATCAAAACAAAGCCCCCTCAGTGTGCACACCCAGGGAGGGAGACCAGAGCTTCACAGAGACTTCAGTAGCTCAGAGAACTCAGCCCTGCCTCTGCTCAGGGCTCCTGTCCTGCCCGGGCTGCTTTGGTGGGAGATGGCAGAATAAATGTCAGAAAATTAAGAATCAGAATTAAACCTCAGACAATCACCAGCTCGGGAATCAGCTAATTCCCAAGAAAATTAGCCGGGTGTCACTGTGGGCACCAATGTATCCGCCCTTGGCTTCTGCGGCAGCGGGCTCACCTCGCTGCTGCTGCAGGGAGGGAAAAATTGAGGCATTAGCATTTAACTCCAGCACGGCTGAGTGCTCCTGCCGTGCCCTGCCACTGCTTGTTTTACACCGTGCGAGCGACCTGTGCAGCCAGACACTCAAATAACGGGGAGAAAACAGAGAAAAAAAAAAAACCCAAATAATTTCTATGCAGTATTTATTTCTCTGTGGTCTCTGATCCTTCGTGCAGAGCAGCCGTGGGGGCTCATGGAGTGTGTGTGTGACTTTTCTCCCCTGTTTGCTGCTCCCACTGTGAGACCCAGAACCCAACCCTCGGCACTGGATTTTTGGGACTGATGAGTGCTTTCCCTCTGCTTTCCTCCGTCCCGGCAGTGCTGCTCTGTGCAGCAGCTGCTCTGTGTAGGGCAGTTGTACTCCAATAAGCAAGAAATTCCCATTATTCTCCCTGGAGACGGGGTGTATGTCCCAGGAATCTTCCATTTATTTGCTATGTGGCTGTTTATGGAGTGATGGTGCAGGTAACTCTGTCCTTTTCACACCTTATTTTGGCGTATAAAATCTCAGGGCTTGTTCTGCAGCGTCTGCTGATGGGAAGAGCCGGGTTCATTTGGATGGGTCTGCTCCCTAAATCAGCTCAGATGAGGGGATCAAGACCTCAGATATTTCACCCTTAATTTATAGTATCTGAGTGTGCCTGTGGAGATGTGTAATATCTGTACCAAATTCTAGACCCGAAGCATCCCAAACGTGCATGTTATCTCTCTGTAAGTCTGAACGTGGCTCGTTTAAACAGCTCCATATGGACGGGGCTCAGTCCCACATTCCTCGTCCGGTGGAGCTGGCAGTGCACCTTTCAGGAGGTGGGATGGGGGGTAGACCACAAGATGTAAAAAATTTGGGTTTTTTACCTTATTGAGCCAGACTCTCCATTAGCAAAATGGAGTGCAAAATTCAGTGCAGCGCCATTGAACTAAAAGAATCTTAATTTTTTTTATAAACAGTTTTGAATTAAAAAAAATAATGAAAGAAGTGGCTGAAATGCTGATGAATAACACAGAACAAAAGAACCTTTTTTTTTGTTTTCATTGGGTTCAGCCGCAGATGGTGTCAAAATACAGGACGAGGGCTTTTATCGGTGTTTTTAGCAGCGAGGCACAGCCCCGCAGCCCCCGCGCCGCCGGTGCCGGGACCCGGCTCGGTTCCACCGCCCGGGCTGGGCTCTGCTGCGGCACCGACAGCCAAAATACCGAAATAATTCGCATGAAAAATCGAACAACTTAAATCCCGTGGTGCCTCGAGTCCCGGTTGATAGCAATGCCACGCGTGGCCGTGCTGAGGGCAGGGCAGCCCACGAGCTGCAATCTGCTGCTAATCCCCATGCAAAGGACAAAATGAAAATTATTACTTCATGCAGATTTTATTTTACCCAGGCTATTTAAATAGAGAGTCGCAATAATAAACCTCCTCTTGAGCCAATTAAAAAAGCGATGGTTAATGGAGATTTGTGTGCACTCGCATTTAGCATTGGGGGGGTGTGGAAAGAGGGAAAGCGGCTAATTGCAGGCACTAATCAGGACTCTAATCCCCCTCCCAGCAGGCACAGAGATGCCCCTGAATGCCGTTAGTTGAAATCACTTAAATGTAGGTCTGTCTGACCTCAAGGGGCACAAACGAAAAGAAATGGAAGCCTGATTTTTAAATTTCAAACAACAACACCAAAAAAGAGTGACTTTAATGACAAGTTCACTCAATGGAGAGGAAATGTAAAGCTCAGCGGAAGCGTTAATTCCATGGCAATGGTGTAAAATAGCTTTTTTTGTATAAACAAGGCAAATATTGATAACTTGGTTGGGGGGGAAGGGGGAGTCATTTGTTTCGTTCTTTGTAGAGCTCCACAGAACGAGCCAACTATAAATTATGGAGAATTTAGGGCTGAGAATTACTTTAGGGGATTATTACTCCCTCTTAGGACTGATCTGTAGGAGATATTAGGAGAACACAGCAAGCTCAGCATTGAAATAGAAATCATGTTGTTGCCAAGAAAGTTTGATTTATAAAGTGGAAACATCTTTAAAATGCACTCGCTATCTTTTTAATGTCCGACTGCTTCATTGTGGGAGGGGAAAAAAAGAGATTATTTTATATTAAAAGGATCATCAAAAGATAAAAAGTTTATGTTAGCAAAGTTCCCTGAACTTTGGAGAAAAGCGCTCGGATCCCTCAGAGCGCCCGCGGCAGCGCCCGCAGCATGGGCGCCGGCTCCATCACTCAGAGCCTTCCTCTCCTTCCTCCTCTTTGAGGTTTGCTCTAATTCCGGATTTCTCCTCCGGAGGATTATCTGCTGATGGTTTTAAAGGGCTGAATGTCTGCGGCGCAGAGATTGCCCCGTCCCCGGCACTGCCCGGAGAGCTGGGTACCCGCGGCTGCCCGAACCGGAGGGGAACGAGAGGAAAAGCGGCCAGGGGTGATCCCTTCGGGCACTGCCCATCCCGAGGGGCGTTTTGCAGGGCAGGTTTTTCGGGAGGCAGAGGGAATCCCGTTGTTTGGGCAGCCCCTCTCCGCGGAGCCCCGGCGGCACGGCCACTCCCGGTCCCTGCTCCCCGCTCCCCGGTTCCCGCTGCAGCATCCCGGTTCCCATCCCTGCTCACAGCGCGGCTGCGGCGCTTTCCAGGCATGGGGGAATGAATCCAGCGCCCACAGCGAGCTGTGAGTGCCTGCTTTTGGAAATGATTGTTCACAAACCTTCCCGTGTGTGTGTATTTATATATATGTGTGCCTGTGTGTTAAAACAAACAAAAACTGCTCCAAAACCAAACCAACAAACCAACCAAAAAAATCCCTTCTCCCAGAAAAAATACTGAACCAAAAAATATCCCAAAAACCTCCACTGAAAAGTTCCAGTCGGTGAGATCCTATTAAATCAAATCAATCTAGACACTAATAAAGGGCACAGGGTGTATTAGAGGATGCAGATGCAGCTGCACATCTGGATTCCTCCCCTCTGGCCGCCCTGCTGTGGGGGCATCGCTCTGTCCTAGCAGGGTGCACACCTTTCCTGCGGGACTTTAGGAATTCCACACTTGTGAAATTGTGAGAGGGGTGGGGAAAGCAGAAAGCAAATGAGGGACGTCGTTATAAATCTGGCTTTCCAATTTCTTCCTCTTGCTTTTATGTGCTATTCTTTGACTGAACAATTGTAGATTCTTTTGTAGCTCGTGGCAAACCATTCTTTCTAAAATCTCATCTTTCGGACTTTATTTCTGCTGGAAGTTAATCTTTGCTTCCACAGCTTTCCTGGCTCAGGATTTCTTCTTTCTGTTAGATTATTTATTGAGCTGTTCCCTAAGGTTCTTTCCCAAGGTGCCAGTCTTTGCAGCATTGTAATTTCTATCCAGGTATTGCCAAGGATAAACAATTTGATAAAGTTTTTGTTTCTTCAGTATAAAATGCCAGTTCATAGGATGTCTGGTCATATTTTTTTGTGAGCAGTTCCTAAAGAGAAAATAATGTGTCATTTCTCTGTGGTAGCAGAACTGCCCCTGAGGCATACAGGAGGCTCTAGGTACTGAATTTGAGTTTTGGCTGGAGTGCAGGATGTGCACAGGTACAAAGCCAGCTTTGGTCTCTATGGTAGCAGGCTTTAAGAAGCATATGTAGGAAAATGCTGCAGAGGAAAAAAATAGAATCAATAAAGCATCTTGCATGTGCGGAAAAGATGCAAATCCCCTTTAGATGTTCAAGTTTCATTTTAAAAGTGGCTTATTTCAGTTTTTTAAAAAAAAAATCTGTTCCTAATCAACTTTAGTAAACCAAAATAAAACTAGTTTTTAGGACATCAAGGTCTGAAGAAGTATAAATGCTTTGGCTAAGCTGGTGCAGCTTTCCTGTGTGAATAATCCTTTAAAAGTTAAATTTTCCATGGCTCCGTAGGGCATATGGATGCCCAGTTCTCATTACAATTAAAGGGAAATATTTGTCCAGAATCTTTTGAGGCAGTTACAAGAATTTCTGCTGATGGTTTTTGATCCAAAAGCAAACCTTAATATCCGAGATCAACGAAGGAATGTGAGCCGTCAATTTAAAACATAGAAATAAAATAGATATTTGAGGAATGTTTGATCTGCTTGCTCCTAAATTTGGGGTCCTGGAATTATCCTGTTCAGGCAAACTCCTGCTTTTAGAGAAAAAGCAGGAGTGAACTCCAATGGCTCTTGGCTGTGCTGCTAAAGCTGTAGACAGCTTTGGCAAGGGAGACAGAGCTTGTGCACGCCGAGGAGGGCAGGGATGGGAGTCTGGTTCCTGATACACTTCTCTCTTCAAGCAGCCATCCCTGCTTTTTAAAGACATGGGATGCTCACAGTTAAGGGTGTTCCCAAAGCTTTCCCTGTTTATCCTTGTGCTGGAGCTGTGGCACGGTGAGGGGAGGCTTTGGTCAAGCCCAGATCAGCTGGGGAAGGTCCCAACCATTGCTGGGGCTCTGCTGCTGCCTCAAAGGCTCCTGGACACCGGGGCTGTGGCTCCAGCAGTGCCAAGGCTGCCTCGGCTCCTCCCTCAGCCCACTGCCAGGAAGCTGGGCTGGAGAGGGAGCAAACCTGCCCTGAAATGCTGTTGGTGACCATGCTCTTGCCCAGGTTCTCTCTGAGGCATCTTTGTGCTGTGCTGCTGGTGCTGCTGGCACCACCTCTCCCATCCTCCTGCACGTTGGGACCTTCTCTGCTCAACTTCAGCTGCAACAAAATGAAAGCCCAGAGAAGCAGCCCATGGCCAGGAGCCTGCCTGTGCCTCGAGTCACCATGGGGCAAAGAAAGGAAATGTTTCTAGACCATGAAAGCAGCTATCCAGCTCACCAAGTTCTCAAGTATGTGAGAAACAATGTTTTATTTAAAAATTAGATGTGCTAGCCAGAAGGAAAAAATACAACCTCGCCATTCCAAAATATAAAAATCCCTTAACTGTCTGACCTTCTCATCACTAGGTCATGGTCCTGCCACCAGATAAATCTCTGCTATCTGCCCATAGACTGAGAGTTCAATGTTGCTTGTGTTAGTGACAGTGAATTTGGGGCTGAAAAATGAACTACTGATGAGAACTCCTGTTGAACCTGTATTGTTTGTTATTCTGAGGCAAGGATCTGGCATGGGCTAATCCAGCACTTCAAAGTTAACTGCTCTTACTTTGTATACAGAGCGTCATAACGGAGTGGCGTGGGTGATAAGAGAAATAAGGGACTGAGGGTTAGGATACACTGGGAAAATGGGACCCTGTTGAAAAACTCTTTGATCTCTTTAAAGTATTTTCTGAAAGCAAGAATCTATCAAAAAGGAAATGCCATTTAAAAGGCTAAAAGAAACAGCTGACATCTCCAAATTTGTTTTAATCTGCCCTGGAGAATATTATTTTTAAAGATGCGTTAAGTCAGTGGAAGAAATACTTGTCGAAAGAAGGGAAATTAGAAAAAAATGAAGAAAGGTCATCAGAATGGAGACACAGTTCTTGGAGGCTCTGCACACCATTCTTTTCCCTTCTAACAATGAAGACAAGGAGAAGCATCCTCAAGCAGCCATGGCCAAGTCTCAAGAAGAATTTGGGGCTACATTAGTTGTTATCAGGGATGCAGGTGTGTCACCTGCCTTGGTGTTCTGAAAGCATTGCCCGAGGCATCCCAGCAGGCTCTGAGGAGATGCTTGCTCAGCCATGGCATGGCTCGTTAGCCAAGATGTTGAGTGAGCAGTTGTTTTCTGATCCTTTCACACCCTGATCTGCCACAGGCAGCACCTTCCCAGGCAGCAGAGCACGGGAGCTTCCAAAACTCCAGTCTGCTTTACTTGACCATCCCAAAAGCAAGGATTGTAACATCTCTGTCTTTTGAAATCTTTGTCTTATTGTCTTAAAAAAGTAGAATTTCAGCTGCTGAGCTGCTGAAATGCTTGAGGATGTTTTTACTCCCTTGAAAAGACAGAAGGAAGGACTCAGTGGTATCTGAAGGACCAGTCACATCTCAGGGAAGTGCAGTGAGTACCAATCCACGTAAATCCATGGGCTTCTGAGAGCACTGGCAGCCTTTGGTGAGGGCATGGCTGGGGTTGCTCAGGTGTTCTGGTTCCATGCAGTTTTCTCTGTGGAAATAGTTTGAATTCCCTGCTTACCCTGTGCTGGTCAGAGACATCCCCTCCCAGCTAATGCCTCCATAGGGACATCAGGAGTGGTGTGGGCATCTAAGTGAAGGTCAGATTCAATCCTGGTGAGCAACAGGGTAGTGAGGGTTTGTGGCTGATGTGCACAGCAGTCATTGTTCAGATGAGTATCTGAGCTCCTCAATCAGCTCTGATTCTCTCCACTTTTCTGGTTTGCCATCCCCAGCCCAAAAAATAAGATTTTGCTGGACATGGGAGCTTTGCAGCTACCCATCTCTCCAGGATCAACCAGACCTGCTCATGTGGGCATTAAAACACATGTGAGATGCCCACGAAGAGGCCAAGCCTGGAGAGCCTGAAAGGCTGGGAACTGCTGCCCCAAAGAAAAGCAAAGCTTTTCTCTTATCACTCACTTCCAAATCCAACCAGCCAATTACACATCAATTAAACTTTGTTTGAACAATAATAGGAGCTTTGGCTCCATGTCAGCAACTGCTCCACAGTTAAGGGGATTGGCTAGTAATAGTATAAATAAATAAACAAGAGATGCTTATTCTAACAGTTCATTTTAAAACAATTTGTGAATATCATGTAGAGATAAAATGTGCCTAGCATAAACTTAGCTAAGCAGTGACTGCTTCATTATCAGAACAAATAATTCACTAGCACATCATCTTTGAAGCTTGGGAGGCCTGTGGAATTGTGCTGCTTGTTTATTTTCCTGGCTTTTACTGGTTTTGCTACATTTCATCTGCAGGGAAGGGTTTAGCTGGGGCTGTGGCAGTGTGGTGCCAAGCTCTGGTGATGCCAGCCCTGCTCCAACAGCCCACGGTCCCCAGAGCCAGGCTCAGCCCCTCTGCCCTGCCCAGGGCACCACCCAGTGACTGTGGGATTTTAATGCTCACACAGGAGGCACCGTAGCCTTCTCCCCATGATTGCTTTCTTTTGTGAACATAACTTCTAATTCAAGTGTTGCCTTGTGAGGGGCAGTGAGAGCTGCTGCCATGGCACAGCAGCACTTTGTCCCACAGTGCAGGGGTGGGACAGGAATGTGCCTGTCAGAGCACTAAGCCCAGCAGAGAGCTTTGAGGGGCACATGAGACCCTCGGGACAGGGCTGAGGAGCCTGGATGGTGCCTTCTGCTTTGGCTGGAGCTGGAGAGAGGGAGAAATGGGTTTGAATGTGCCTAAAACTGGAGTGCTGTCAATTTTGGTGTTTTGCAGAAGAGGCTGTTGGGCTGGTGCTTGGCTGCTTGTGCTGAGTCCCTTGTGCATCCCACGAGTGCTCCCAGGGCTTGTGGCTGGTCCCTGGGTGGGCAGGGCAGCTGTGGGGCTGCTGGTGGGCCCTGCTCCCTCAGTGGCCCTGCTGCCTCCACCTGAGGTGTGCTGCTGTGTTGGACACACGCCTGGTGGAGCTTTCAAAAAAAGGAATATAAATTGGGAGGAAATTGGTCCAGTGCTGGACATCCCCACGCCAGGGATGGTGCTGTTATTGGCACATTCAGGGCATTTGCTGCAGCCCATGGACAATGTGTCCAAACAGGTTTTGGGTCTGAACAAAAGGTGATGAGGCCAGGAATTGCTGCAATTATTCTCCTGAGTACTGGTGGCTCAAACTTCACCAGAGACTCGAGTGTTGCTGTGCTGCACTTGCGCCCATCACTGAACCTCACCGAGCTGCCCCGTTTGCCCGGGCAGGGCTGCAGCTGCCCTTGGCACTGGAGGTGCCCTGAGGATCAGATGTCACCTGCTTGCACACACTCCCCAGGAAGCTCCAAATTCCCAGTTTTTGTCCCCAGTTTCCACGCAGCAATGCTCTCCCCCGCTTTGGAGCCGTGTGGGAAGGAGGGTGGATAAAACAGGGATCTGCCCGGCTCTTGCTTCAGACCTCCCACCAAAGCCAGGCTGAGCTTTCCCAGAGCTTGGCAAGACGTTGGCAAGTTTTATTGCAGCACTGGGTGATTCCTGTGCCTCTGCCGGTCCCCGAGCAATGGATGATGAAGCAACCTATTGTCCAGGAGCTGGCGGGAGCGGAGCATCCTCCGGGAGCCGCCCATCCGCCGGGCTCCTGCCTGCACCGGGCTGCCGGAGGGGCTGCTTGTGCAAAGCTGCTGTGAGCTGCAGCTCCTCGTGCCTCTGAGTAGCTCCATTGACCTGCAGTAAATTTGGGGAAGCAGGCAGGTTTTTGGCCCCTTCCCAGGCCTGACAGGGAGCTCTATAGAGCCACTGTAGCACGGCCTCGCTCCCGGGCAGGGCTGGTGCAGCTCCACCGTGGGTTTCTGCTCCCTTCTTTCAAACGGGACATTTAATAAGGGCCAGGACATGATACTAGGTGCTGTCTCTTGCCTTTTTTTTTTTTTTTTCTTTTTAATTCAGTCTCTATGACTGCATTTCCTTGGCCCCAGCTCTCGGGTTTGTCATGCCTTCCCATCAGAGATGCACAACCCATGTTTGTATCATATTGCAGAGATATTTACTAAACTAGCCTCTGCCAAGGGGTTGAGAAATATGTTTTCATTAAGAAAATTAAACTGACAAGTCCCTGGACAGCACATTAGTTGCATATTTTTTCTTTAAGGCCAAAATGCAGCAGCTAATAATAATGATGAAATGTCCATGCACAGCCAAATTACTAAAATCTACCCATGTTTTCCTGGAAAAGAATGTGGAGAGTTGGCAAACTTGGTTGTAGCTGGGTCTGTGGACTGCTGAGTACAATGCTACCACTGCGAGATAGTGAGTGGTTTGCAAGTTAAGCAACACCTTCAATCAGATGTGAGTCCCCATTTGTTATCCTTAAAGAATTTCAGCTGTATATATTATAGTAGTACTTTGGCTCTTTGTATTTATTTTAGAGGGCTATACTAAAGAACATTATAAACTCAGGCATGTCCATGCTATATGAACTCCATATGCTGAAGCTTAATTTTAAATGCCATTAAAAAAGCACTTAACATTTACAATATATCAGTTCAGCTACTTTAGCAGCTTGGATGTTCTACAGTAAATGAAATGATTGAGGGAAAAAGAAATTCAGAAGCTCACTGTTATAAAAATCCCCAGTGCAGGTATGACACTGTCAAATTGTGTTAATTTCATTTACGTTTTTAATGTTTTATCCTCCTTTTTTAATTTTCTTTTTTTTTCTTTTTTGTTTCATTTAAAATGCCATTTTAAAGCCTAATTAAAAAAAAAAATCTTGGCATTCAGATTGGATTCCTTATACAATTTTTTTCAATGTGTGAATTGGGCTGTGTATTCACAAATTGAAATGTCCTACTGTATTTACCCAGGTGCTTACCTGTAGGAGGACAAGGTTAAGAGGAGTGCAGAGTTTATGAATGAAAATCAAAGAGGGACATTGCTAAACCACCCCTTTTTAGTCCAGGCTAATTACATGGTAAACATCTGGAATTTATGCAGGGCAGTTAAAAGAGTCAATTGAAACGATTTTGAACAGGGCCCATTTTGTTGCCTTCTCCCCAAGCAGCGACAAAATGGTGCTGCAGACTTGGACCAGCTCAGGAAAAGAGGGATAAAGTGGGGGACAAAGTGGCCTTGATGTCTGATGGAGAAATGACATCAGGATTTGGGCCCATCTTAATTCACGTAATTAGAACGAGGGCAGGATGTGGCAATTCTCATCCTCCATCCCCTTGTGGAAGGAGAACTTTGTGTCCTGGCTGGAGGGCTGTGGTGAGCAGTGTGCTCTATTGACTCGGGTGTTTTTACTGGATGAGGAGGAGGTGGGGAAGATGGAGCCAAGAAAATAGTTATTTTGAGGATGTGAAGTGCCTAATCCTGCAAATCCTGGCTGCTGCCGCAGCCTCGAGGGATTGGGAAGCCCATGGCAGTGTCAGTATCCATTAGGGCTCTCTCCTTTGGATTGCAAGGCTGGGCTGTGATGGAATCTGCTGTTTCCACAGCCACATGGCTTTGTTAACAGGTATCATTTCATGTCACAGGGACTCCTGAGGCCTGTAGGGCTGTAAATGTCCTCTGGTGATGCACTGGTGTGCGGGATGCTCTAGTTTGGGGTTGGTCGCTGGAGCCAGTGGGACAAGGCACATTTTGGTGGGAAGCTCTGCCATGCTCCAGGCTCCAGCAAGGTTTGATGGGTGTGCTGTGAATTTAGGAAATCCGGGAAGGCCAGAGGAGCCTGTCTGCACCACCACAAGGTTTAACCCTTTGTCTCCCCCAGGCTTTACTGATCCTCAGTTCTCAGTTTGTTGGAGAGAGGAGTGGTGGGACCTGGTGGATATTGGGATTGTGTGGATGACAAAGTCTGTGCTCAGTTTCCTCTGAAATGTAGCCATGCCTCCAGACTTTTCAAACACTTCCACAGCAGCAAGAAATCTGCAATTTTGGTCCTGCCATAAGCCAAGTAGAGCCTCCTGTAGAAGTGAGAGCTCCTTGTCCAGGCCTCCCACAAACAGGGGTGTGTTGACCCCCCTGTATCTCTCTCTGCACCCTGCTTTTACTGGCACTGGCCCAAAGCCCCCCTCCTTAAGCCCTTATCAAAATTTGTGCCCACTTTTGCACTGGCACACGCTCTGGAAAGAGAGAGTTTAATTCAGGTATGAACAGGAACCAACAATGTCCTTGCATGAATCCCTCTGATGCTGCATCTGCTTTTTGGGCTGCTGCTCCAAGTTTCCATCAGTTCCAGTGCTTCCACCCCTCACTAACGTGGTGACCCTCTGCTTTCCCTAAGGAGGATGTTTCCCAGTTACAAGGTCAAAGTGACTGGAATGAACCCCAAGACCAAGTACATTTTGTTGATCGACATCGTCCCGGCCGACGACCACCGCTACAAATTCTGTGACAACAAATGGTAAGACAACACTTCTGTTTGCCTGCTTTTCCATAAGAAATTTGCAATTGGATCAACCATTTGTTGTGCAAACTTAGAAACCAACAGAAACACCTTCCCGTGGGAGGGCTGCCAACATCCCAGAGCTCTCTTTGGTGGAGCAATGATGGACATGAGAGCCAGGGCTGGAAGTTTAAACCAGACAAATATCAAATGAAATATTACTAACAGGCTGGGTGGTTAACTGCTGGAAAAAAGTGCTGCTGGGGTGGTGACTTGTCCATCCCAAAGTGTTCTAGGCTGGGGAGTTTTCTTGGAGAAGATGCTTTAGGCCAAGCACGGGTTATCTGGCTGTGTGCAGTGTAGGAGGGTAAAGCCACAGCCTGCCTTGTACCAGAGGCTGGACAGGATGATCTAATGATCCATTTTGGCCCTCAAAATTAGGTCTCTATGTGACTTGAGAAAAGTTTTAAATTCCTTTCTTCTATAGTAATATTTTGCTTTTAGGAGAGCAGCTATAAAGCGAAATATGGGGTGGTTCACTCAGAGCCCTGATTCTCTTCTGTTATTTTTCCTTTCCCTGGGCCTTTCCCAGCAAAGTTACTTACCCAAGAGGCAGCTGGGATTTTTGCTCTCTGACAAAAGAAACGTGTTGTTTTCTCTTTTGATTTCCCCCCACAAAATGCCCGGCAGCCTCCCTCACTGCCACTATTCGCTGTGGTTTCCCCAAACCCTTCCCCTGGCTGCTGAAAAGCAATGGAAAATTTCACAGGGAACAAGCCCAGTGACATCCCAGAAAGCAGAAATTATTTACTTGCACATTAGGGCTGCTCCAGTTTAAAAAAAAATCCCTTTTCCGTGTGCTTTTGTCCCGGAATGCCGCTGGGTAAGAGGAGGGGACTGAGGGTCTCTGCACCACGGTGGCCACTTTGTGTGTTTCAGACATTAAACACGAGATGATGGATAGTCCTTAACTCTGTTTAATTTAGTTTTTGCCAGCCCTAGAGCTGTTTCCCCTTTTCCTTTTATTGCTGCTGGAAAGTTTCTGTTGTTTTTGGTAATATTGCTTTTATTGGGGTTTTATAAGAGGAGAACAATGTGGAGTAATGAGGGCGTTGTCATTAAATGATGTCTCATGGCTGGGCCTTGTGTCCATGAGAGCTGGTGGTGGTGTGGGGCAAGGGGAGCTGCAGAAGGGTGCTGGGCCAGGGTGGGAAGCAGCCCCTTCCCACTGGCACGGGCTGTGGGAGCCCTGCCTGGCTGGGAAGGTGCAGCCACACCAGTTCTGCTCCTGCCCACAGGTACATTCTGCTGTGCAGGGCCATCTCCCTTTGCAGAAGGCTCTTTGAAGACTTCCAAAAACCCAGACAAGTTTTCCTCCTTGCAAAGTGTCTCCACAATTCCCATGTGAGGACACTGCCCCAAGGGAATCCCACCTGGGAGCAGGGATGGGGTTACTCTGCCAGCCTGTGATGCTGGAACAAGGATCCCCAAACCCCCCATGAGCAGCAGGAGCCTCCCTGAGTCCCCATGCCCCAGTGCAGCCCCCTATGCTGGCAGGAGGGTTGCTGGCATGAATCCAAGGACAAAAGCTCTTCCATGTCCAGGCTGTGCCAGGGTGATGCCGTGTGTGAAAGCCCAGTGCCACAATGTGTCCCCTCTGTTCTCAGGATGGTGGCCGGGAAGGCGGAGCCGGCCATGCCGGGCAGGCTGTACGTGCACCCCGACTCCCCGGCCACGGGAGCCCACTGGATGAGGCAGCTGGTGTCCTTCCAGAAGCTCAAACTCACCAACAACCACCTGGATCCCTTTGGACACGTAAGAGAGACATTCTGCAAGGGCCTGGGTGGAGGTGGGCCCGTGGAGCTGGGTTTGTGTCTGGGATGCTGCGTGGGATGTAACAGTTAATAACTGTTAATTTAATAATCA
The DNA here is from genome assembly GCF_963513975.1 of Fringilla coelebs. Classification (NCBI taxonomy): domain Eukaryota; kingdom Metazoa; phylum Chordata; class Aves; order Passeriformes; family Fringillidae; genus Fringilla; species Fringilla coelebs. Next base: position 2,365,367 of record NC_140046.1, read on the forward strand.
GGAACAACGTTATTTTGTGCTTGGGGAGGGTGTTTAAAGCAAAGGGAGGGGTCTGTGTGCTTCCCCTACTCTTGGAAACACAGCCATGACTGCCTCAGTTGTGTCCTGCTAGATGCCCCTGAGGTTTTCTTTTCTGCCCAGGATCTTTCCAGGCAGCACTGTGGGATTTTCAGCCTGGCACGTGGTACATGCAGCTCACAGAAGCTGGTTGCATAAACTCCTGATTTTCCAAGCTGGCTTTGGCAGCCCTAAAAAGGATCAAGTATTTTATTTGGAAAATTTTGATTCATGTGTATTGGGAATGCAGAGGTGGGGAGCACACAGTTATCTGCCCCAGTGCATTTAAAAACTCAGACCAAGGGCCCTGGCAGCCTGTCAGGAGAGTAAGTGCTCAGATACTGCATATAAAAACACAGACCTGTCTGGTTTGCACAATTTGAGCTGAAAGTCATGTAAAAATAAACCATCCTTGGTGAGAGGAAGGGAAGAGAGAGTTTAAAATCCTTCTAGGTTTAGTGCCATCAGCTCCTCCTTGTACCAAAGGTAAGAGAATCTAATTTGTGTCATCAAATATGGGTTTTAACCTGATGGTGTTTTAAGCAGCAGCAGTTTGGAGGGCAAGGGAGGCTGTGAGAAGGGTGCAGAGTGGGAAGGGATGTATCTGTCTTGCTTAAAATGATTGTGCATCGAGCCTCTAAAGAGCAGCTTTTCACTTGGAGTCAGTGTCCCAATGCCTCCCAAAGCTGTCCAGAAAGTGTGATTCTGGCACAGCTCCTGACTCCAGAGGCAAGAGGACCCCACCAGCTTCAAACACTGCTAAAAATCCAGATTTTTTTGTCAGTGTTTGTAATTTTTTGCGGATTTTGAGCCTCCAAAAGCCGGGCCCTGGCAGGGACTCGGTGATAACCCAGCCCCGTGCTGGGCCCTGACCCCCTCCCCACCCTACTGACCCCACTGAGACATGTGTGAGCTTCAAAGGCTCCCCGGCACCCTTTAATGCTGCTGTTATTAATCACAGCCCATCTCTGCTCCCCTGAAGGGGGAGAGCACCACGGAAATGAAATGAAACAACTGTGTCAGGGCTCTCAGTAACAGTGACACAAAGCCACCCCTGCCACCGTTTGGCTGCCACAGCCATCCCCAGCCGCTGGCTTTGCACGTGGCATTTTTTCACTCCGTGTTTTTCCCTTGGTTAACTCTGCAGCTTAATATATGACTGTTTATGCTGTAAAATGTAAACCATAAAACATGCAGGATGTGCGATGTGGCTGTAAAACAAACAGGATGTGCTGTGTTGGTTTTGCAACTTTAAACGTTTGCTTTTCCTGACTTTGTCATTTTTTAACTGAGATTTTAGCACTGTGTTTTAACAGGGAAGATTTTAACCCCCTCCTCCTTTCCAATGAACAGCCTGCTTGTCTTTTCCCTAGTGAGGCAGTGGTTTGGGTCTTGGGGTAGTATCCACCATGCTGTGGCTCCAGATGAGCCCTGCTCACTGCCCTTGGGCCAGGTACCACAGCCCAGCACCTTCCCTCTCATGGGAAAATGCCTGAAATAATCTATTTTAAAGTGCCTGGTTTGCTGCTCTGTTCAGGCACTGACAACCTGCCTGGCTAAATGGGACTGAACCCATCCTCAGCCAGCTCCTCCTTAGGCTTCTAAATTAATCCTATGCTTTAGAGATGGGGTGCTTCACTTTCTGTGCTGCACATGGAGGAGAGCTGGGCTCTGCAGCAGGACAGGGGCAAGGCTCCCAGCAGCCCAGGCTGAGAACAGTTCTGCTGCTGCAGGGCCTGTCCCACGAAGGCATTACGTTAGGAATAATAACAGCTTCTCATTTCTAGGAATTTGTTCCCAGTGACTGCAAACACTTTCTTAAAGCTCCCTAAAAAAACAAGTCAGAAAAGCCACAGGGTTTGTTTGCCTTCCCGTGCGCCAGCAGAGCCTGCCTGCCTTTCCTTTTGTCTTTGATTTCCTCCAAACCTCAAAACCACGTGGAGTGAGGATTTCTGCAGCCTTGGCTGGGGCATTTTTGGGTGTGTGGGCAGCTGCCCAGGCAGGGGTGTGCTGGGTCACCCACCCTGGCACCCTGGGCCACTGCAGTGTCCCCATCCCTGCATGGGTGCAGCTCCTCTGAGGCAGGCATCTCACCTGAAAGACAAGCAGCAGAAATTCACAGGATTCCATCAACAAATGAACCCATTTATCCAGCCATGCCCTGACTCTGTGCACTGTAAGAGCTGCTTAATACCAGGGATGAGCAGCCCCTGGAGATTATAACTGGAGGTACATTTGGGGCTTAAAGTAAGTAAGATAAATATCTTAATTAATAAACTGGAGCTGAAGCCTTTGCTGCAATCCATGGAATTAGGCTGGAGATTATTACCCATGCTGGGGATGTGGGAAAGCCTCACTCTCTGACACCCAGCCCTTTCTCTGCAGCCTCACAAACCTCACTCCTGCTTGCCCTGGCCCGTTATCTGTTGTGTAAATTGTTACAGTCGGAGGCATGGGAGGCATTTGTCAATGCAGACACGTCAAACTGAGCAGGTTTTATATCAGAACAAATTCAGAGCTCTGTAATCTGCCTCAAACCCCTGTGGCTGAGCAGGTTTTGTGGCAGGTAAGCCTGTGCCCAGCTCACACAGCACAGCCTGAAAACGTGGGCTGTATATTTTGCTCCGGGGGGATTTTTCATCCATGAAAGGCTTCTTTCACACCAGGCTTAACAACTGAGCAACGTTCATGTTGGAAATGGATTAAGAAATCAGCAGCCACTGTAATGTTTAGCTACAGTGAGGTCTATCTGATCCCAAAGAAAGCACTGTAAGCCACCTATGCTTAGAGTGAAATCTGAATTTATGTATTTTTAAAGCATTACATGCAGAGATAATCAACCTGATAGAGCCTCTGATTTACGTGGGGCTGGTGAGTGATTCTGAGCACGAGGGATTCTGGCAGGGCTGGTGCTTTGCTCTGATGCCATGGGAGTGACAGGGCATTTGCAGAGGTGAAAATAACCTTGTAAGTGCCAGCAAGGGTGGCACATCCCTTCCCAGTGTATGCTGCCTGGGAAATGCCTGGCAGTGTTTTCCAGGTGGAACACGGGAATGACTCCGTCACTCCAGGTTATTTTGTGCTAATCTCAGCTGCAGAGGATGCCCAAAAATCCCCTCTCTGTTGGAAAGGGGAACATTACACCTGTGTTTCTTTAGAAAGCTGATTCAGGGCAATATGGGGAAATAGCAAGTGTGTGTCTGCGCGGTGATAAATCCTCAGGAAGAGAATTCCACTTTCTCCAGAGGTTTAAAGTACATAAAGAGTGAGGTGGAAGGTGCCCTGGCAGGTGAGGGGGGCTCAGGGGGGTGTGAGGCTGCTGAAGGACCATGAGGGGGTGGCTCAGAGCTGCAGTGGGGCTGTAGGGAGGGCGTGGGGAGCCCTTTGGGCACTGCCCAGGGGACTGACCACCGTGGTGGCTCCAGACGTGCTGGCAGCTCAGGAGCACAGGACCTTCTCCTGAGCACTGAGGAGTGGGGTCTGCAGTCCCAGGGAGTTAAGGATGAGCTGGATGGCAGCTGGGAGAAAACATTCCAGCCTGACCCCAGGCCTCCCTTCCGTGGTTTTGAGCCCTCAGAGTCACATCAGGGCAGTGCTGGAAAATGGGAGAGGAGTGAGAGATCCCAGGAGGGGTTTGTGCTCTTGTTGTGCTGCTGTCGTCAGTGACTCCTCTGAAATTAAACCTCTCTGCCAGAGGACTCAGCTCCTGCAGCCAGGCCAGCTTGGAAAGAGCAAGAGCATCACATCAGCATTTTTGAGAGGTTCTGACTGGGACCTGATTGATTGGAAATGAAAGAAATGGGAATATAAAGAATATATAAATAGATTCTAGAATATATAAAGGTATTCCTGTAGGGAAACAAACAATTAACAAAGGAAGCAAGTAATGAATGGAGATCAGAAGTGGAGGTTGTGACAAATAAAAGTAGATATTTCATTTAATCCCCCCCAACACAGCATTGCTGAGTTTGGTTGTGTTAAAAACTCTGTACCTACCTCACTACTGGGCTGCTGGTGGTGCCTTTTAATTGCCATAATTACTTTATCTGCTTTTAAAATAAAGCTTTTATTTTAGTTTCTGGGATGTAACCAAGTGAGGTTTAAAGCTACAGGATATTACAGATGGCCTGTCACTCATGACAGCATTTAAGTGATATTCCTGTTTTTCTTGACCAAAATCTGCTGTTTACTGGCTTCACTCATTAATGCTGATGAGTTTGTTATTTCTCTTCAGATTTAATATTTGCACACTTGGTTTTATTTGATTATCACTGAAAGCCTTAATTTTTCCCCTAGTCCTGGGGTTTCCTTTTCATTTTTCTATTAATTAAATCAGCCTTTTTCTGCCTGTGCCCGTCAGACGCACTCAGGCACTTTTAATTAGCTCCACGTCCTACTAATCTTGCAAAACCCTAATTTTGATTCATAATTTTTTTTATTTGTTTGCTTTATGACTTGTGGCCAAGCAGTTTCCTCTCGGGTGCTGGTGGGAGGTTTCTGTGCTGCCTTGGAAGCAGCTTCCCCACCCCGGGCACTGGATCACCAGAGGGAGGGAGGGGGGAAATCCTGCCTGGGGAAAAGGACACAGCCTCGCCCCTCTTGTCCTGCTCAGAGCAATTTTCAGCTAAAAACTTTTATGTATAACATTTGGGGGTTTATATATATATAATAAATAATAATCTATATTATTTCTTAGATATATAAGGAATATATTTATATTTATAAGAAATATATATATATATGTAATCTCCCCCAATACCAAACCACCTTTTTTCCCAGTCCATTTAAACCTTGCCAAAACCCTTTTGTCCACCCCTAAATTTGCTGGCAATTTTTTCAGAGCATCCCTAAGCCTTCTGCTGAAAGAATATCCATGAAAAGATTATTTTCTTTTTGTTTTCTTTCTTTTTTTTTTTTTTTTTGGTACTCATTCATTTTAGGAAATCAGAGCAATAGTGGTGCCCAAATAAATTACAAAGTGAAGTTTTACATTGTTTGCTGGGGAAAAAAGAGGAGCAGAGCTGTGTGCCCCTGGGAGTGGTGTGTGTTCCACAGGGAGGGATGGATCCAGGGTTTCCATTTCAGTCCTGGGGAAGAAGTGGCCAGTGGGCTTGGTGGTTGAAAAGAAGATTTACTTCTCTCTGTTAAATCTTTTTGTTGTTACATTGCTGGTTTATGTGAGTCAAATGCAGCAGATTTTGGTGAGGTTGAACTGGAATCAGATCCTGAAATGGTCAGGTTTGGAGTGGGAGCTAGCCTGGAGAAGGGCAGGGGAGGAGGTCACTGTCCAGGGGGGCACACAGGGGGTGTCCCAGGTGTCCCAGGATGTCACACCTGGGGTCTGCCCAAAACCCTCCCGTGCCAGAGTGGAGCTGGAATCACCCCAAAGCTGTGTCCCAGTGAATTCCAGCTGATGGGAGACGAAAAAGAACCGAGGGAGAACCAACCCAGAAACCCCAGCTTTGGCCATCTCGTAAGGAACTTTTGTCTGAGCTCATGTTGAACCTTTTCCCAGGATTTTCCAGCCTTTCTTTTATTCCCTCTGTGCTGATTGCCAGGGCAGTGTGGATTTGGGAGGCTCCCCTGCAGCCCTGCAGGAGCAGCCTGGGGCTGGGCTGGGGGCAGAGAGAGGGAATCCTCCCCTGGGAGGGAAAATCAGTAGGATGGGATTCAGGGAATTTCAGAGCTCATGTTTTAGCTGCTGGAGAGGGTGTGGGAATAGAATGTTTGATTTCGTTGAACTGGGTGATCTCAGGGGTCTTCCCCACTGTAAATGTTGGTGTGATTTTCAGGCTGGCTTTGGGGTGAGGTGTCCCAGGGTGGGTGCAGGGAGAAGAGGGATCTGTGATCCCAAATCCCCTGGACACATCCCGGGCAGCACAGCTGGGTCAGCTCCAGAGCTGATGGAGCATCTCCAAACCATTCCCTCCTAAAAAACCCTTCAGTTGGGATGGTTTGTAGCACCAAATGCTCTAAATATTAATTGAGATTATTCTGCAGAGCCTCCTTGATTAAAACACCATTTTTTCTGTGCAGAAAACTGGATTGTCAGGTTTTTGTGCGGGGCCATCACACTCCAGCTCTGAGTCCCAATGTGGGACCAGGGCCAGCCTCACTCAAAGGCTTTTTCACTTTGAAAGAATAGAGGGAAGGAAGAAAGAAGCAGAAAATATATTAAAATGCAAGATTTTATATTAGTTATGTGATCCCCCGGGAGCGACCATAAAATTATGTGGCTTTTTCGTAGCCATTTACTATTCAATATAAAAAGGGGAGTTGCCATAGCAACCCCTGCATCATCTGACATCTGATACCTTGGCGAAACAGGGAGCTCTTAAATCAACTCCCCAAATTTCATATGAAAGTAAATACATTTTACTGGTGATTTCAAGGCGAGTTTGCCTTGTGACAAGGAATGTGGCACCATTTCCCCAGCTCAGCTCGTGGCCTTTGGGTCCCATCCTGCAGACTCAGGCCCTGGAGCTGACATTACTCAGCAGTGTGAGAGATTAGAAGTTAGAGGAGTTTGTTTTCCTAAGTAAAATTAAATGAAAGGAGCAAATGACACCATTTCTTTTAACATTTCTTGCTGACTGGGGAGTGCCAAAAAAATGAAGTTGAGTTCTGTAACAGCTGAAGTTCCAGCTGCAAGTGTGTGAGCAGCACAAAGGAGGGAGACAGGGGGGTGAAAATAAAACTAAAATAAAATTAGAAGGATGTTTGTGTAAGCTCACACTGGACTTTGGGGTTGGGCTGTCTCACAGTCTGTCTCACGTGTGACATTGGGGGGCAGTGACATCACCCTGGGGATGCTCTGGCTCCTCTGCCAGCACCAAGGCAGCTCCAGGGGCAGGGGGAGCAGCCAAGAGGTGCAAAAATATCCAGGAGCTCTTTGGGTCTCAGCTGGTGCAGCCCAGAAGGGTCCCCACCATTGGTCCCTGCCAAACTACCTACTTTTTGTACAAAAACAATTTAAAAATATGTGTGACAGTGTCTGACACTGAATTCATCTCCCCAGGAACAAGGGAAGCGCAGGAAAATACAAAGTTACTGTTTTAGCATCACCTTTGAGGCCAAGGGCTCCTACATCACTGCCCAGTGCTCTGTCCCATGAATTAAAATACTTCTCATTTTTGACACAATTCTTGAAGCTGATCTTTCCACTGATGCTCGTCACTGGAGTGGAATTTACATTTGTTTTGTGTATTTTTAGCTTTCCAAAGCAGCCTTGAAAACTATTTAGCCTGAATTGTTGGCATTTCACTTTGCACAGGCTCGGTGTTTTGTGGCTGAAGGTTGTTTTTGGGGTGGTTTTGAAGGATTTGGAATGCACAGGGATTGCACCAAGCACAGGTGAGGAGGATTTGTGTGCAGACACAGTCTCTGTGCAGGAGTTCTTGCTCTGAAGTAAAATGCTGGTTTTATGCAGAGAGTGGTTGCTGACCCCCAAAAAGATGTGGGAAATCCCCTCTGCAGCTGGTGGGGAGCCAAACACTCAAATTCCAACAGGAATTGCACTGAGACAGGTGAGCAAATATTCACTTTTTGTCCAAGGGACTGAAATGCCCAAACCTGTAAATGCAGTGGCAGAATTTGCCCATTTAGGGTTTTTTTCATGAAGAACCTCCAGGCAGATCTGCAGCCACCACTGAAACATTGAGCATCTGTCAGAAATCCTTTCCTGAGTTCTTCTGTCAGGCTCCAAGAAGTTCATTTGTTCATTCTGGAAATTGTTTGAGCTCCTTGATTTTGAAGATGTTATTTAAAATGCATTTATCTTTTTAAAGGGGTCATTACAGCCCAGTGGATCCTGCTTTGGAGGGGAAACACAGACTGTTCATGTGGGGTGTATCAAAACTTGGGCTCCTCATTTTCCCTTTGGAGATCTCAGTTTAAAGTTGTTTTCTCCATGCTGAGTTGCTCTGGCTCTGGGGAAAATTGACCCGTGCTGGGCAGTGTGGGACAGACAGCGAGGAGAGCTCAGCAAACTCCAGCTTTTGCTCCAGACAGCCATTATTTATCAGCATGCCTCAACTCTTAATTACTGAAAATTGAAATGTCCCTTCTTTTATGAAAGTCCTGTCCCTTGGGTGTTACTTTGTTTTGTGAGTGGCTGATACATGAAAGCAGAGAAAAGGCTCCAGCCCAAAACCTGAGCCGACCCTCTCAGATCTCCACCCTGCACATCAACAGCCACAAAGTGGTTCAGAGGCTTGATGCAAAGCTGATAAAATGCCAAAAATTCCTCATTCTCTCTCTTGGGGAGCAGGGAGGGTTGTCTGGAAAACGTCAACAGTAAAAATTGCATTTAAGTGGTGAATAATGCAGCAGCTACTGTGGGCAGGGGGACCTGCAGCAGATGAGGGGGTTTGGAGAGCACGAGCTCCATGCACTGCCTCCCTTCCTGGCTGGAGCACCTGGAGCTGCTGCTCTGAGCTCTCCTGAACATGGCAGTCATAGAGAAGAAAGGGTTTCTGAACACACAGAGCAATCACAGAGCAAAACCCTTCTGCTTCTTGGTAATTCTCATTTAAAACTGGCTAAAACCATAATTAGTGTGAGCTGATGCTGCTGTGCTGCAGTGTGCACATCCATCCATCCATCCATCCATCCATCCATCCATCCATCCATCCATCCATCCACCCACCCACCACCAGTGGAAGATCTCACCCATCCCAGTGTCCCCTCCTTGGCCCTGTCCCTGTCCTGCCCTGGGCTTTGGGCACCCCAGGGGTGACAGCCTGGCTGGAATCTCTCTCCCCCAGGAGCAGCTGAGCTCAATGAGCCCATTTGGGAGCAGAAGGAGGAGATTGGAAAGGATTATGCTGAGGAAACAAGGCAGCAGTATTTCTTCTTTGCCCAGTAAAAGGAATAAAAGCTTTTCTTGAAACCATCCCGTTTCTTAAAAGAAATTCCATTTCTTGAAGCCATTTTCTTCTGCAGTGTTTGGGCACATCCCTGCTTTGTGGAATCTCAGTGCTGCAATGGGATGAGCCTGGACAGTCTCTCTCAGCCCAAAAAGCTCCACCAAAAAACCCTTTACTGGAGCCAGGCTGTGATCCCTGCTGGACCTCAGCCCTTCCCCAGCCCCCCTGGCATCCTCCACAAAAAATCCCTTGGCTGGTGCTGTTCCTGCTTTTCACTGGCCAAGACTCGAGGAGGGGAGAGGTGCCTGGACCAGCCACCCACACTCAGCCACTCCACAAACTGCAGGAAAAACCAATCTGCTGCTTTGTAGTTTTTTCGGTTTTTTTGGCTTTTTTGTTGTTTTTTTTTTTTTTTACCAGCAGATAAAAGAAAAATAGCTTTCTAGCTTTTTTCCCCCCTGTGGTTTCTGTGTTGTTTTTTTTTTTTTCCTCTGCTAAACTGTGTATCTTTCAGCTCAGTAAAGCATTTATTAGGAATCTTTACAGGCCAGGCTGCTGGTGAATTATATATTGTACAGCTTCGGCGTGAGCTGGGGAAAAAAAACTTATGACATTTTTTCCACCCAGACTGATTTTATCCAATAGCAATGGAAAATGAGGGTTCACCAGGAAAGCTTTAAGTTCAGCTCTGCTTGCCAGAGCTGCAGATGCCTTTTGTGCCTTGGTCCATGTGCATTTCTAGAATGTAAATTTTCCTTTCTAGCTCACAAGCGAAGCTAAAGCTGAGCCCTGCCGGGCTTTGGGTCCTGCTGCAAAGTGTCCAACAGCCACGGCTTGACTCTTTTTTCTTTTGAATGGATTTCTCACTTTGGCATCAATTGTCTTTCAGATCATCCTTAATTCAATGCACAAGTACCAGCCCCGGCTGCACATTGTGAAGGCAGACGAGAACAACGCCTTCGGCTCCAAGAACACGGCTTTCTGCACCCACGTCTTCCCTGAGACCTCCTTCATCTCTGTCACCTCCTACCAGAACCACAAGGTAGGCAGCTTTTGGGGCTACAAATGCTTTCTTTCTGGCCAGGAACTTTGTGAGAGGTTCTTCCTGTTCTGCTGGTTCGAAAGACAAGTTTCCATGTGGCTTTAAGCAGGAGGGATGAGCCAGAGTGCAGCTCTGGAGGAGCAGGGATGCTGCTGGTAACAATATTCTGGCAAAGCCTGGGCTCCCCTGACTCGCTGTGCTCGCAGAGCTGAGATGTCATTCAAGCAGCAAAGCACACAGAATAATGACCAGTAAAGCTTGCTCATAAATCTGCAGTGAGCAGTAATTACAGAATGTGTGTTCAGTGAGACAGATGAGGAATGTAACCATAAAACGGAACTCGGAGCTGCCTCTGCGGTTTGCACGTGGGGGCAGGGGGGACTTTGGGGGTACAGAGGGTCAGCTCTGTGCCCTGGCTGGCTGTCAGGGGCACCTGTGTGCTCTAGGGGCTGCTTTGTGCTGTGAGGGTGCTCTTACCTGGGCAGTGGGCAGAGATCTGTCTGAGGGCTGGATCCCAGCAGGACTGACAGCAGTGGGACAGTAAATTGTCACCTCCCTGTGTCACCTCAGCAGGGTAGGGACAGGGGAGGATGACAGCAGGGATGGAAGGGCTTCAGATTCCATCCTGCTCCTGCTCCCAGGCATTTTCTTAATGGTAAAGTCCAATTGCTGTATGAGGAATAATTAATAATTTAATTGGAATTTTTAAAGGGCATCAAGAATCATAACGAAAGGTGCAGAGTGAGGTAGCACTGCCAGAGCCCTCCTGTCACCCTGAGTGTGAAATCTGCCATGTGTAACTGTACCAGTTCCTTTCCTACACATTCATAGGAAAGTCCTGCAGGAACAGGAACAAGTGTGAAATTCTTCCTCCCCAATAACCTGACCAGAGCTTTTCCTCCCAAGCAGGATGCCTGTGTGCCCTTTGATGCTGGGAGCGTACAGTCCTTGCAAAAATGTTGCAATTAGTGAGCTAGTTAAGAGAGCAGGAGCATGGATGTGGTATGGATCAGGCAGGGTGGGGGAAAAGTGCCCATTAGGACACTGAAGGTAGAAAAGTTGTAGCTGTTGATGTAAAATGACCAATTGGCCAAACATGGTTAACCAAAAAGACTCAAAAGAGCTTATATTTAATAGATATTTAAAATGTCTGCTGTCAATGGTGCCTTTCATTCCTAAAGCTCCCAGAGTGCTCCATAAACTCCACACTTGCACTGTCACTGCTGTCCAGCTCTGCTGGGGGGGCTTGTGGCTGGGGGGCAGCACAGGGTGGACCTGACAGATTTGGGGAAAATGTCCCAGATGATCCCAAATTCTTTAGGGAAGATCCTGTGAGGAGCCTCAGGGGTCTGCAGGCTGGGGGGGACGGGCACTGCCCTGAGCAGGGGACACAGGGCCCTGCAGAAGGTGACAGCAGGCAGAAGGTCTCACCAGGACCTCAGTGTGGTCTGGAGAAAATCTCAGCCACTGAGGAACACCTGAATGGTTTTATTTATTCTCTTAAGCATCAACAATCAAAAACCTGGTCTGGGTTTCTTTTAGAAGAAACAAACTGCTGAACTATATTTAGCTCAGAAATCTCCTGCTAGCGAGAAGTGTGGCTGTAAATAATTGCATTGCTAAAGAAAAAAATGAGGAAGTTGAGGATAGAGGTTAGCTCTGAGCACAGGTCAGTGAGGAAGGTGTGGGCTCACCCCAAATCCCCTCCTGGGCTGGATGAGGCCAGGGGAGGGTGACAAGGAGGGACTGAATCCCTGATCCTGCTCACATCAGAGGAAAACCACGATCACTAAATAACAAAACGAAATTGAGATGTACAAACCTGCTGTCAGGCTGTGGCTTTGGAAGGGTCCTACTCTTCTTGTGGTTCATCAGCTGCTTGAGCTTCCCTGGAAGAGTTTGAGCCCTGGAGGCTGCTTAAATTCACATGTCACCACCTTCCCCTCCAGCACTGATAGCAGCCAGCTGTGTTCTCAGGAGTTTTTTGGTAAGGGATATTTTTCAACATTGCTAAAAGTGCATTTGTTAGTAACAGCAACGTTCTGCAAAACCATCCCAAAGCAGAACTGGCTGCTCTCCTCAGTATAAAATGGGATGCAGAGCAGGGAGAGGGGCTGTGTTTGAGTTGTGATTTTCAGAGAGTTGAAATGCCTGAATGGTGGCCAGTAAGGTGTGTAAAATTGTTCTGGGAATTAGGCAGAGCCACACCATGACAAGCAGGGCTCTCTGACATGGAAACATAGGAAACCTTTTAAATCAGACAAATAAATTCTATCAGAAGTCTAGAAAAAGAACACAGGGCCTAGAATGAGACCAGACCCTGCATTTCACAGGGGTCATCAGGACTGGGACCCTCGAGAGCCACCAGCTCAGCCCCGCTGCTGCTGCCCTTTTGGGCTGATTTGCTTTCAAACCCTTTATTCCTGGTTTTGTTCTTTTAAAGATAACCCAGCTGAAAATTGAGAACAACCCCTTTGCCAAGGGCTTCCGGGGCAGCGACGACAGCGACCTGCGCGTGGCTCGGCTCCAGAGGTACCCCCCTCCCTCCTCTTCCTCCCTCCTCTTCCTCCCTCCTCTTCCTCCTCACGGGCTGCAGCTCTTGGGGGAAGCAGCTGAAAGGGCCAGAGTGTTTGCTGGTGCCTGCATGGCACTGATATCCCTCAGAAGCCCTTCCTGACACGCTCTGTGCTGTCAGCCCTTCCCACACCCAGAGCAGCGCGATGAGTTCATCGTCTGAAGCAAAGGGGGTGAAGTCACTGCCTGGAGATGCTCTGGGGGAGCCAAACCAGTATTTCCTCACTCTGCTGATGAAATTCTGATGATGCTGATCACAGCCTAACCAGCCTTCATTTTTCTCACCTCTTTTAGCAAAGAATATCCAGTAATTTCCAAAAGCATCATGAGGCAGAGGTTGGTGTCCAGCCATGGCCAGCTGTCAGCAAAGCCAGATGTGAACCCACTCCATGGGAATCACCAGAGCCTGCAGCATTATCAGTATGAGAATGGGGCTCACATGCAGTTTGCAGCTTCGGATACTCAAGATCTGCCACTCAACACCTTCACAGCACAGAGAGATTCAGGGCTCTTCTACCATTGTCTAAAAAGAAGAGGTAACTCGAGTTCACAGCTAGAAAAATATCTCAGAAAATAAACCTGAGACCATGAGTTTGGTTTGGATTGGTCTCTTGGGCCTTGATCTTCAAACATCCTGCTGTGATTGGAGTGTTTTGGAGGTCAGGACGCAAGAGCTGCTGTTTGGAGCAATTTTTAGTGGGTTTGTCCCGTAGAAGGTAAATTCAGACTCTAAGACAGAGCTGAAACAATTAATTAGAACGTGTAATTCAAATGGCACAGAGCTTCAGTGGAAAATTATCCATTGTTAGGATCAGCTGAATTCAAAATTGTCTGCAGGAGGCCATTAGCATTACCAAAATTCTACACTTTCCAAGGCAAAGGCATGAACAATTCCCTCAGTGTCTGCAGACCAGTGGGACTGTGGGAGCTTGGTATGAGCAGCCCTTTCCTCTCATCCACTAATTCTCAAATTTAAGTGAGCTGTGACTGCATTCTCTTCCTTTTAGTCCAGCATCAGATGAGATCATGGCATGTTTTAAGTTAAATGGAAAAATTTTGCACAGAAGAAAAAAATCCTTCTATTTGCATGTCTCACTGCCTGCTAATTTATTTAAGCTGGGAGAATCCTCTGATCATGGCTAAATGAAGAATCTAACAGCACCAGTAATGAGGGCTGCAAGGCAAATGTGTAATTTTAGCAGATGTTTAATGTGCAGATGAATTCACTAATTCATCCAGAGAATATTCCTAATAAGTAACAGAAAGCTGCTGGGGAACAGGGCCATGGTCCTCCCAGGAGGAGAGGGGCTGTGCAAAGTTGAGGAAGGGCTGCTCACTGGGACAGGGCTCCTTTATCTGGAAATATTTCTGCAGCTTTTGACGTGAATATCTGGGAAATGTAGAGTCGTTCTTGCAGTGACAGGAAGGCAGGCTGTGATAAGACCCTTTAAGAGACTTCTTGAGTTTGTCAGGAGGAACCCCGCAGGAGTGTCAGGGCCCTCCTTATCTGGATGAACGTGGAGTAATCCCTGATGTGAGGAGTCCCTCACTTAAGCTGACAAATGTCACCAGAGCGCTTTGAGGCCGGGGAGGATTAGCCTGACATTTGCAGCACAATGTCTTTTTGATGTTGTACATTGTTTTCCCAAACTAAAATGGTTTAACTGGATTAAGCTGAGAGAGGGCACCGCTTTAGTGAAATAACCGCGGCCTCCGAGGGCGCTCCCCAGCCCCGGCTCCCAGCGGAGCCGCTCCTGAGCGTGAATTTCTCTTGCAGAAAGCGCTCGGCACCTGGACCTGCCCTGCAAACGCTCCTACCTGGACGCCTCGTCCTCGGTGGGGGACGATCACTATTTCCGCTCGCCGCCGCCCTACGAGCAGCAGATGCTGAGCCCGTCCTACTGCGGCGAGGTGGCCCCCAGGGAGGCCTGCATGTACTCTGGCTCCGGCGCCGACATCGCCGCCGTCTCGGCCGTCGACGATTTACCGCCGCCGCCGCCGCCGCTGAGCTGCAACATGTGGACTTCAGTCGCACCTTACACCGGCTACAGCGTGCAGACCATGGAGACTGTGCCCTACCAGCCCTTCCCGCCGCACTTCACCGCCGCCCCCATGATGCCGCGGCTCCCGGCCATGGCGGGCCAGGGCTCGCAGCCGCCGGGGAACGGCCCCTTCAGCGTCTACAACCAGCTGGGCCCGGCCCCGGGCCGGGAGCGCGGCCCCGCCTCGGCCTTCCCCAGGGAGCGGGGACACCCGGCCGTGTGCGAGAGGAAAGCGCCCTCGCCGCACCTGAACGCGGCCAACGAGTTCCTGTACTCGCAGAGCTTCTCGCTGTCCAGGGAGTCGTCGCTGCAGTACCATTCAGGGATGGGGGCTGTGGAGAACTGGACCGACGGGTGACCCCCGGGCCACAGCCACCCTACTGCTCCGGGACAGCTCAGGCAGCGTTGATACCTGTGGGTAACTTGCACTTCGGTGAGACACACGTGCGTTTCCAGAGGGATTTGTGTGGGTGAAGAGCTTGTATCTTCAGGCACACAGAGAGTTCCATCTCCTGTCTCGGTGGGCTGGATTCATCAGGCTCTTAGTGACTCCCAAATAAATTCATTCTCGTGTCTTCATCCAGTAGAAACCATCTCCGCGACTAACGAGTGACGTAGCTAGTCATATTCTTTTGCTTGTAATGTTAAACATCCGTGAGCAAATTTTGGCTATTTGGGAAAAATACGAGCTTCACTTTTACGGTCCTTGGCTCACGAAGCCAGAACCTCCCAAACCTCCGAGGAAAAAGCCGTTCGATCGCTTGCGTAGCTCAAGGACTGCCGTGGCAGCGCTTCTTTAGCCCTTTGGGTCCGGAGAGGTTCCGAAGGAATTTGTTCCTCCGGGAGGAGGGAGCGGCGGGAGCGCGGGGCCGGCGGAGCTGCGGGGCCGCCGGCAGCGCGGGGGCCCTGCCCGAGAAGGCGCCGGTGCACAAATGTCTCTTCTTGCCCCCACACCGACATCGGGCGTGGCTGTGGGAAGCGAAGAAGTGAAGAGTTAAGTCCGAGGCCAAACAGCAAATTAATTGCAGCGTTAGGAACAGACCCAGTGTCTTCAGACTCCCATCCCTTGATTGAATCACATTTGCTTCTTGCAATATATTTATGAAGTTTAAGCTTAAAAGTCGCTAATACTTTCCAGAACCAATTTCTGTATTTGCTGGTCCTTGATTTCTTTCGTATTCAGCTGAAACGTGCCTTCTGTGCTATGTTCTTTTCTTTTGCAGCTAACTCGGAATTGTCTTCAGCCTGAAGGAGGCCTTGGGGAATATTTTCCTCGTGATGGGGTCAGGAGGGAAGAGCTCCCATGCCCCGTCAGGCTTTACAGTGTACAAATATTTGTAGACCAGGTAAAATCTGTCAGCAGTGCATTCAGGCTCCCCGTGCTCACTGGGCAAGGTCCTGGCAGTGCCCTGGGCTGTCCCTGGGAGTTGCTCTGGGGGATCCCTCACAGGGTGCCTTTGACCATCTCAGGGGCCCTTTCCAACCTCAGTGGTTCTGGCAGGAGGCTGACACTGGTGGGGAAGCAGAGGAATCCCTCTGGGGCAGAGCTCCCCTTGTCCTCAGCCACACAGCTCCTGTCCCAGGGCAGTGTCCCTCCTGCTGAGCCCCCAGGTGACGCCGAGGTGACGCTGGAGCTCGGTTCCACTGAAGAGCACAACGCTTTGGTCATTGCACAGTGGGGGTTTGATTTCATTGTTTCCCAAATGGGCAAAGGCAAAAAGCTGAAATGCAGGTTGGGAAGTGGAGAGGTGCTCCTGTGCTTTGGTGAATCCATCCCACGGAGGAGCCCCATGGATTGGGGGCTGTGACACAGCCCCGGGGTCACATTTCAACCAGGACAGTCCCCTGCAGCCACTCAGCAGAATTCCTCTGTGACTGGTGGGGATTTTGTAACCAGAGTTTGGAAATCACTACAATTTTTGCATGCTGAATAGCTATTTATATACATATATATTTTATATATATATATATATAAAATTATATATATCACAAATGCAGGCCACGTGTCCAATTCAGCTTTGCTTTTAATGAATGAAATACTTAATAAAAATGAATGTTGCAAAGGATTTTTTTTTTTTTGGAAAGACATCTATTTAAATTTTTTTTATTACACACCTTTGATGTAAAAACTAAGAATTGGTTAGACAAAAAAAACATATATACTACAGATAAATCTTTATTAAAAACCACATTAGATACAGGTGGTATGGAATTTTTAAATGTTTGTTACATAGCATGGACATTTTATTTTACATATCAGAACATAAAGTCATTTTACTACTACAAGCTGTCTCTGGGTGCATTTCAATAATTAGTATAAAAATGTTCCATGGTGAATTAAGATGCCTTGTCTCTCTTCTGTCTCCTGCTGCCTGCCTACACCACCCTCCCACTCCCCAAGGTGCACACCTGGCCCTTTTTTCTCCATCTCAAAGCTCCACCATCAGGTTTTAGGTGCCCATGGGTTTATTTGGGATTTTTCAGGTGTTTCTTTTTTTTTAGGGGGCACCTGAGTTGATCTGAGCACTGAGTTAAAGCAGCCTCTGGTCCCCAGAGCACCAAGTTCCAGGGATGGGGTGAAGAATGAAAGGAGGGAGGGGGGGGAGGTCTGGGGGTGTCACTGCCCCGAGCTTGCAGTGCTCAGTTCATTTCTCACTGTGACACTGCACCAACACTGCCCTGACAAATGGAACCCAGACATGAGGGGGGCAGCAGCCCAGGCTGCAAAGGAAAATCTGCCTGCATCTTCTGCCTGTTACAAAGGTGACCAACACAATAACAATGTCATTTTTCATGAATAATCACTGCTGCTATTTTAACCATTTTTCATGTACCTTCTGCTCATCCATGCAATATTTATTGATTTAAGGCAGTTTAAAAAGTAATTCCTGTAAGAATCAGCCCAGAACCTTTCAGTCAATGCAGGGAGTGTAGAGAAATCTTGACCATGGAATTACTGCAAGTTTTACCTGGCAGCCTTTGCAAAGGGCAGGGCCCAGGCTCTGTCCCACAGCAGCCACTGGAGCTGAGGAGTGCCCTGGGAATCCCTGGGCCAAATCATGAGCTTTTCCTTGTAAAAACAGCACAGGGCATTTATGAGTACAGGACCTGATTGGGAAAGGCTGAGTTAGCAGAAAAATGTGCAAAATTTGGATATATGCTAATCTGGTCATCTGGGCTCCTTTTATAGTCACTGGAGAGAGATCAGACACTGAGATTACATGGGATGAATCATTCTCCAGTGACAATCTTTTTCCACTCTGAGGAATCCACTTAGAGCAGATTTCCCATTTCCAAATGGTTAAAAAAGTGATATTAGTGGGATCCTCCTCTTTTGTGAATTTGACAAAAACATTGAGACATCATTGAATTATTTACATTACAAATCCCACTCAAGATGAGCACAGGCAAAAAAAAAAAACCCACGAAAAACCAAACAATAAACAAACAACAAAAACCTGGTGGTGTTAATTTATGGGATGGAAACAGGTTGTTCTTTTTTAGTTCACTTTATGTTTTCATTGCAAGGTTTCTAACCTGGATATGTGTCCAGTCCCAGGTGAGGCACCCAGGTTCCATTGGATTTCTCCTGCTTTTCCTACCTGGAGAGGCTTGGCAGGTGCTGGTCCTGATGGAGATCCTGGTGGAGCAGGATCCTTCCTGGGGATGAAGCAGAGCACAGAAATCCTGAGTGTCCTGGAGGACTTGCTCTGTTTGTTTTTCAAATCAGAAACACTAAACTGGGGACATCACTAACAAAAAATCCCAACAACCTGCACAGCTTTAAAAGAGATCAAGTGTGCTTACTGCGTCCCAGGTTGATTTACTGCACTTTAAACAGCTTTTAATTCTCAAGAATGTGGAGGTTCATGTGTGTGGAGGCTTTTCCAGCCCCGGAGTTGCAGCCTGGAATGGCAATCCAAGCTCAGGGAAGCCAGGCCCATTTCAAATCAGATTAAAGCAAAAATTAGCAAGTGAGAAAAACCTGAATACACACGAGGACCGTTTTCCATTGATGTGCTCTAATCTGTGCTAAAAGGCCCAGGGAATTTTTTAATTCTGTTTTTCTTGAAGGTAGATGTCCAAATTTAATCTTGGCCCAGGCAGGCTCAGTTGCACTGAGCCCAGCAGCACTCGGTGCCAGACTGAGCTTGGACTTCCCTCGAAATAGAACAAATATTTGTATCAGCTTGCTGAGAATGTGAGTAATAGGAATATTTGCCAGAATTTCAACAAGCTAAACTTCAGTCCTGCCAAAAGCCCCACCATTCAATTTGGTATCATTGGCAGCTCACAGGCTCAAGAGGGGCCTAAGTCTGGAAGAGCTGGGGTGTTTTTGGCAAACATGAATTTATTTTTCTCTCTCTCTACATTTTGGAAAATTTGTGCCTCTCTGTATTAATTTATGATGTCATTAAATAATTCTTTTTGCAGCTTATATAGAAAGAATGTTTCTTTTGAAGATGAGAACTCCCCTGAGGATGGTTATAGTGAAAAATTCCAGCCAGAGGGAAAAAAAAAAACCTCCTCTCTCCTTGGCCACTCATGTTTCTGCAGTAGTGCTTAAACAGAAGGAAAAAAAAATCTACAATATTTTAATTTAAGGACCTGCTCCAGGGAGGTGCCATGCACTTGACTGTGACAAGAGGCAGCCTAAATTCAGTGTGACTGGAGGGGTTTTATTCCTGGCTGGAAGGGAAAACATGAGCCTGTGACTTGCTGGTAGAAAACATCACATTTTGAACTGGTTTGCTCTCTGCAAAGAACAGAATCAAGATTAAAAATGAAAGAAAAGGAAATCTGGGGAGAGGTACAAGCAAAGCACAAAGCCTTGTCCAACATGAACCTTCTTTAATGTGCAAACCCTGCCTGTCAGACACTGCTGCTGGTTTCATGCCAGGGCTCTGGGCAGGACAGCCCAGCCTCGCCCTCCTTAAACCAGAATTGAATTTAAACCTGGCATGGGCTGCTCAGCCTTGCTGGGAAATGCCAGGGGAAGGTTTGTGCCACCTTGCTGGGTGTTTGTGGCCTCCAAGCCCCCAGATCCCTTCCCTGGCCATGGCCAGCAAATGCTCCTGTCTGAGCATTTGGGAATGGCAGCTCAGGTGTCCCAGAGCATTTACAGCAGCAAGGATGGAAAATTGTCCTCCTGGGCCCAGCCCACCTTTGGAACCAGCTCCTGAGAGGAAGAAATAAAAAGATTAATTAGTGCAAAGAGCTAATAACAGCAATTCAATTAAAATCAAGATAATTGCAGGTTTTGTTAATTAGAAACTCATTTAATAAAAGAAAAGGAAAACCCACTGGAATGAAAAGAGAAGGAATAGCTGCAACAGGTCACAAAATTCTTGTTCCACTGAAAAATACTGATGGGGCAGAGGTTTGAAGGATTATTTGGCAAATGCCAACATTTTTCTTCTGGGTTTTTTGTTTTCATTCTCCTTAGTTCTCAGCAAACACAAATTTTTGGCTTTGATCAATACATTGCTGCAGTTTCGAGGAACATTTTCAGTGGGGCTGTTTTTACGAACTGGTGGAAATTTGACTTTTGAATAAGAAAAATGAGGTGGAATGTCAGCAGTGTCTGTTTGGGCTTTAAGAGTCCTCAAAGACAGAACTGACAAATGTAAATTCTAGCTGGGAGGTTCCACTGATAACAGGACTGGGCCAGATTTGTGTGCTCATCCCTGAACATTCCCAGAACAACATGTCCAGAGAACAACTCCTGACATCAGCAGTGCCTGCTGCAGCTCACACATGAACAGCCCCATTTTTGTGTTTTCATGCCCAAATCCCAAGGCTCAGCCCTATTTCTCTTGAAGTCAATAGGAAAACTTTTCTAGAGCTCAGTGCAGCAGGGGCAGCCCTTTAGTCTTCCTCTCCAAGGCCAGCCTGCAGCCTGGGCTGTGCAGCTCAGCAGTGTTTGAGTGGGATGGGTGACACAGCCACACTGAAACTGCAGGGAAAATTCACTCCTGCCCAGGGCACCTGAGCAGCCACTCAGAGAAAAACAGAAGTCTGAATCTGATATTTAAATTATCAATTTAATATTTTAATATTTAATACTTAGTGTTTAGTATTTAATATAATAAATATAAATATAATATTTAAGTGATTGCATTTATAAATATAACAATTTATATTTAAATTTTTCCTCCTGCCAAACCCTGGGCTCAGCAGGCACAGAAGTCTCTAAGATCCCATTGAGAGCAACTACAACTGAAAATCAGCAGAAGTGAAGCTGAGCCCCCACACTTACCTGAATTCCTCCTAGCTGGGGAAAACAGCTTCCACTGCAGGCTATGGACTCCATGAAATTCAGGATTTACAGATGCTCCCACCCCAGCAATGACCCAGCCCTAGTGAATGGCTTATGCATAACACAGAAATAACATCCCCTCACCTCTGGGAAGTGGCTAATTAGATTGTTCCCAAATCAGTTTCCATCCTATTAAAGCAAAAGAAGGGGAAGCAGGAGGTCAGTGACCAGGAATTAAATACAGGGTAGGCATAAGCTGGAAAACTTACAGGAGAAAAAGGGGGGCAAAATAAAAATAAAATAATTAAATAGAAATGCTGTTTTCTTGCAAGGAGCAAAAGCAACAGGCAGAGGAGTTGCAGTGTTGGATGAGTTAGAATCAGTAATTTGGAGAGGCTGAGCTTGCTGTGATCACTTCTTTTTGCTGCTTCTCTTCTCATCATAGAGAAAGAGCTGTGGATAACACAGCCTTGCTTCTCACAGCTCCAAAACCAGATCTCTGAAAATGTACAAAAAAGGAGAGAAGTGACTTTTATCCCATCTAGGGCAGCCTCCACATCCCCCTCCTCCTGGGACCTCTTAGTGCTCCTTTGGTTAAGTTTGACTTTTTCAGGTACACGGGCCAGTCCTGATCATGACATTGATGTTAATTAAAAACCCTATTAATGTCCAAAGGACAGGATATTCTCCTTGCACAGGTGCTGTGTGATCCTTCCTGACAGTCTGACATGGTCACAATTCCTTCCTTGGCTCCAGCACCACGTTCAAAGGTTTGCTTGGAAATACTTTGTTCCTTTTTGTTGTTTCTCCCTGTGGGTTGAGATCCTGTGTGGGGCAGTGGTTCCTTGGATTGGTTTCCACAGCTGAGCTCCTCTTGTGTCCTTCCCAGTTTTCCTTTCCACAGATACTGCACTGCCCCATTCCAATGAATCATGCTTTCTTCTAATAAAATATTATTTGAGTCCGATGCCAAAGGCCAGATTTCCATAAAAGAGATTCAGAATGAGTAATAAGTACAACAAAAAGGATTTTTATTCTTCTGTTTTTCCCTCCCCACTCTCATTTTTGGGGGTCAGAGACTCCTTAGAAGACCAGTGGCATTACAACTGGTATTTTATATCTTCAGTTTTGTTTAAGAGCTGCCTTTTCTGCTGGTCCAGGTATTGAGGTGTTTCCACCTCCTCACACTCCTGAGCAGGGCCATCAAGAGCCAGTTTAGTTCTTGGTTCAACAAAATATCCCTGATTCCTCTGACCTTGCTCACCCCAGTTCCTACAGCCAGGAGCCAGAGGCAGCTGCCAAGGCCCAGGACAGAGAAGCCCCAGGGGAAAAACTTTTCCCCAAGGGAAATCTCTGCTTATCCCTCTCAGCCTCCCCCCTCCCCTCCTGCAAGGAGAGGAGCCAGCAGGAAAGTGCTGGGGCCAAAATCTGGGCCATTTGCACAGCTGAGGCAGGGATGGAGCCTGGAAGGAGGGATTTGGTTCCTGGCTCTGCCCAAACTGCAGGAGCATGCAAGGCACAGAGAGCACAGCAACTCCAGCTTGTAAATTCACCCAGACTTACATCAGGGATCCACAGAGGAGTTGCTGGGTAGGAGCCACGTAGCCACAGCTCCTCTGCACGCTGGGGCTCCTCTGCTTTGGGTGTTTGTTGCTAACCTGGAAACATCTTCAGCTCTCCAAGGTATCAACAGTGCCTTTCATGTGCTGTGCCATGCCCTGAGCAGGGAACAAGTGGGAATTGCCAGAGTAAAGTGATAGTAAAGGCTGTCCTCACTTCTCTTTAATAGGGTACATTCCTTTTTGTAATATTGCTGAAAGTCCCTCAAATATGAGTGAAATAAAAACTGTTCTTTTACTTACTGCTAATAACAGCCAGTCATGCTGTCCTTGAGAGCCACATATAAAAACAGTCAAGAAATATTTTCAAATGGTAAAATACTGCACTATAAACGAGACTTCTGGAGATGTTACCTAAATTAGCCTCCTTCAAATGCCTTTGTGATATTTAATCATAATCATAAAAGTCAGAGTGCTTTTGCCTTTCCATCAGAAACCAGCCTTATATGTTTTGCTAGTCCCAGCTCCACACTGGCTGGGTGTCGTGGTGTATAATTTCATAGACACAAAGACACTTCACTACCATAGCTCTCATTATTAAACAATATATTTTAATTGTCACCACCTTTCTCATATAGACATGGGCCAAATCTGCCCTTATTGGCTTCAACTGAGCTCCACAAGGGATGAATTTGGCTCAATATATATAAAAATACAGCAAGTCGAGTAATAAAAAGCAATGTTTGGGTTTCTTTTTTTATAGCAGCTGGGTTTTTTTGCCATCTGAACACACATGCCTGGCCAGTAAAATCCCCTGATAAAGGACTGAAGTGTTTAAGACTTCATATGCAGAATAGCCCATGGTGTTTAATTACAATAGCAAAGATGCCATGCTATAAAAGACTTTCTTACCTGGAGAAGGGATCCGTGCTCTCCAATGAAGCTTAATTACCCAGGACATGCTGAGCTCTCCCCTCTGGCAATAACCTCTCACACCAATAATTCCTCTGGTGCTTTGGACATCTGAATAGTTGAATATTGTTAATTTTTGCTCTAATTTCCTTATTTGGGTTACAGCTTTCCAGTGGTTTGCTTCTGATGAAAGCATTGAGCATTAGAGGAGCTGAATTCCTGGGACGTGCCTCTTCCTTTCTTCCCCTTTTCCCTTGGAATTTTGCTCTCTCAGCCTGCTCTGGCACTCCTGCTCCCCCATCTCCTTCCCAGCAGACTTGGCTCCAGATGGAGATTTATGCATTTCCCCTCCTGTGATCCTTTCCTGCTCCACCAGCAAAGGTTTCAGCTTCATCCCAGGCCCAGAAGATGCAAATTTCTGCAGAATGAATTTACTTTAGACTTTAAAGGAAAAGCTTTACCTGGCTGCCAAGCACTCCCCAGTCATTGCTTTCACAGCTCTCACACACAAACACAGGGCACAGCACAGTAAAAATCCCCATCCAACTGATATTATTGTGGGGAGACCGAACCTTTGTTATTTATTGAGTTATATCAGATTTACAGCTCGCATTTCTGCTGAACTTTTATTGGTTCATAAAGAGAAGATTCCATTTTTACCTGGAAAATGCTGCTTTTTGTGAGGAGGGGAGGAAAGCTCTCCCTTGGAAAGCCCTGGGATCTCAGGCCATGATTTAGAACCATCACCTGCATGATCCTCCTCATCCTCACTCCTGCATCCTCGGCTTTTGATGGAGCCAATTTCCTGAGAGCATGTGAAAGCCTGTGGCTGCAGCCTGGAACAATCCTAGCTCAGTGCTTCCCTTCTGTTGTTGATCCTTTAATTTCCTCCAGCCGACTCCTGCAGGGGACTCTCAGTTTTATGCTGCTCCTTTGGACTAATCATTTACAACTGCCTTGAAAAAAACAACCAAATCCTTCTCTGCTGCTACTGCTCCATGCAAGGGTCACTAATTGGGATGTACTTCCAGCCAAAAGGCAACCCAGGCTTAACAGCAATTCACAGCAACCTGAAAATTCTGCCCAAAGCTTTCTAAGCAGAGCAGTTCTGTAGAATTTTACTCCAAAAATTAGGGTTGCAATCCATAAAATTCCTCTGCGGTGCAGATTTTCACACTTTGAAAAGCCAGGCCAGCAGAAAGTCAGATAAAATTGATGAATGGATGAAATCCCAGTGCCAAGATCTGTTCTGATGGTTGGGAGTGTTACACACAGGGCTCTTATCATGGGCACAGCTCTGGGTGTGGAAAAACAGAGTTGAAAAGCATCTGCAGTTGCAGATCTGGAAGAAAGGCACAAGCTGGATTGGAAGTTTAAAACCATGTGCCTTAGGGGGAACTGTTACCTAATGACAAAACAGGAAACAAGATGAAATACAGAGGGGACATACATTAATTCCTCTGAATTATTGATGTTGGGGTCTGTAAAATGGAGATCAAAACAGTAATTTTATTATGTAAGAAAACCAATATTCATTTAATGCTATTTTAGTAAAAAAAAGTATTAAATTCCAACTTAAAGCTGAGAATCTAATGCCCACCTCTCAGGCAGCAGCCTTATTAATTTATTTTACCATGTTAATGGTGCAATCACAGATGCACATCCTTCCAAAGGCATTTTTAATGGTGTAGCTTTTCTGAGCTGTGACTTAAACACACAGACATGGATGATCAGTTATTATCATTCTTTTTGGATTTCCACACATTGCAGGTGATAAAATTGCTCTTGAAGAATTATTTTATTGCATTAAAGGATAAATTTATACAACAATTTGATGCATTTTACACACCAGCAACCACTACAAACTCTTGCTAAACCTTTAAATGAATACAAGCACATTACCTGCAGTGAAAACAAACCCCCAGCAGATTTTCAAGACCAGAAATGGGGTTTGTAGCTATTTCTGCCTGGATCAGCCAGTCAGACTCACCCTGAAAATCTGCAAATTCAACATGCTCATGATAAAAACCTGAGATTCAATGAAAAAAATATTCTGGCATCACAAACCAAGGGTATTCCAAGATACTTTAGGGAAAGAAAGGAGACTTTAGGGGACAGAATGGAGAATTTAGGGGGTAGAAAAGGACTTTAAGGGACAGAAGGGAAACTTTAGGGGGCAGAAAAGGACTTTAAGGGACAGAAGGGAAACTTTAGGGGAAGAAAGGGGACTTCAAGGGGCAGAAATGAGATTTTAGAGGACAAAAGAGACTTTATGGGACAGAAGGGAAACTAGAGGACAGAAAGGAGACTTTATAGGACAGGAAAGAGACTTTAGGGGACAGAAGGGAAACCTTAGGGATAGAAAGGAGACTTTAGGGGACAGAAGGGAGATTTTAGAGAACAGAAAGGGGATTTTAGGGGGCAGACAGGAGCAGCTGGAAGGGCTGGAGGATGCTTTGGGGCCTGGCTGTGCAGGCAGGAGCAGCACGAGCGCCGCTGGTTCCTCCCTCAGCCCATCAGCCTGAGCCTGCTCTGACTGCAGCAGGAAAATCCCTGCATGGAGATCAACACTGCTCCCTGCCATAAGATCCTAATTATTTGAAAGGCATTTGTTTTCATAGGTTTTTTTGTTGTTTTTATGTGTGCAGGTCGATGGCATTTTAATGCCTTGTTCCAGGGCTGTTTTACAGCAGCCCGTGGCTGTGCTTTGTGGGCAGGATTTCACCTCCACTGAAATATTTTCCAAATTCCCTGTAAAAGTGGTGGATATTTCCTAAGACAAATAGAGGGAGGTTTTTTACCTGCTCTAATTTGCTGTTGATAGGGGAGATAGGAGGTGGGGGTGTGTGTGTCCCTCTGTTTGTGTTCATTAAAGGATATTCTTGCCAGCTCAGTTTTATGGGGCTTTTTTAGTTACATAAACAAATGGAAATGTTTTCATTTCTGGGTTTCTTTAATTCAGTTGAAATCACAGCAAGACAGAATATGCCAGTGCTCCCCTACCATGTTTTCAGCCCAGACATTGCCACGTGGGGTCTCTAAATGCACAAGAAATTTTAAAAATGAGGCAATTCAAACTTGGAATAAAACGGAATAGATGAGAAGTTTTTTTATATTAAATTACTTTGAGGGGTATGTAAGGTAAACAAACATTCAAAAGTGAAAAGGAAGATAAAACCCCATTTACCAGCATTCAGAAAACCCCAGTGAAATATTTCTTTTGAACATATGGTGAAGCCTTTGCTTTGTGCAGTCAAATGGCAGAACCCCCAGTGAGTTCAATGGGGTCAGAATTTGTACCCAGGCAGCTCCTTCCCATCCCTCACACACAAATATTGTGCTGAACACCAACTTAGTTTGGATTGGCATTAAATAATTAAAGTCCTTTACTTATCTGTCTAATTAGTCCTGATGAATACATGGCATTGATCAGCAAAACTCTTCTAAGATAAAACAGAATCTAAATTTCCTGGTTTTGGTTCTGGAGGGTTCTGTAGCAGCAAGCAATAATGAACAGAGGAGGGAAGCAGCCAGACCTACAAAAGAAATGGTATTTTAAAAGGACTGGATTTAGGGGGAAAAAAAAGGAGTTTGCCTTTGTACATAAAGAGCTCTATTCATTAAAAGGAGTTTTTACAAATGTGGTTATTTCAAATAGTCAAAAAGTGTGAAATACACTTAAAATGAGTAAAATTTGTGGCTTTTCCTATGGGTTAAATATGTGCCATGCTAATAAAGCTCTCCTCACACCTCTTCCTACCTCAGAGTCCTTGGCCTCATTCTGCAGGATGTTTGGAACTGAGGGATTCAGCATTCCCTGGAATGGACCCCAGCTCTGCAGAGATCCAAAGGAAGTGGCTGGGCTGGACACAGAGCAGGGCCCAGGACACAGGAGTGAGCTCCTGGTGCCAGCACAGCTCCCAGAGAGAAATCCTGACAGAGAGAGAGAGTCCCACAAACCAGGGACACCCTCAAACCTGCCAGGCAGCTCCAAATGTAAACCAAAACCTGCCTGAATTCTGTGCAGCTGCTCAGACCTTGTGCCACTGCAGAGTCCAAGCACCTCTCAAGTGCATAGAAATATATAGTATTAAATATACATAGAAATATATAGTATTAAATATACATAGAAATATATAGTATTAAATATACATTAAAAATATATAGTATTAAATATACATAGAAATATATAGTATTAAATATACATAGAAATATATAGTATTAAATATACATATATAATAGATCTATTTTAACATATACGTAATTAATATATAGTATATAACGTGTTTATTAATATATACAATAGATAATTAATATATAGTAACATATATAATCTAGCACATATTTATTAATATATGCAACATATAATTAATCTATAGTATTACATTTATATGTAATTACATATATATTTATATAGATATGTAATTAATATATATACTAGATATAACACATATATTAATATATAGTAATATATAATGTATTAAAATGTAATATTAATGACAATATGATTATATATTAATAGATATTTGTATACAATATATAAATATATCTTTGTATATGATATATAATTGATATTTATATAAAATAGAATTTATATTATACATATATAATTATATATTATATAATATAGATATATTTTTTAGTATGGGTATACATATACACACACACACATATCTGTGGGGTCAGTGACCCAGGGACCCCAATGTCAGGCACAGCTGTCTCCTGACTCTGCTCTTTGAAGACAAGGAGCTGCTTTCTGCAGGAGGCTCTCCCACAGCCACTGCTCTCCTTCCCATTCCTGTTTATAAAACCTACCTGGCACTTTCACTGAATAAAACCCACATCAACAGCTTGTACATGAAAACACATCCCTGCCCCAGGACTGGTGAAAGGTGCCCTGTGATGCAGCTCAGCATTCCTGGCTAACCCAGAGGAACCAGCAGGAGCACAGATTTCCATGGGAGCTCCTTCAACAAGGCTTTAGAAACTGAGGAAAATCTTACAGGACTGATTTTCCAGTGTTTCACCCTTCCTTACTGCTGGAAGAAAGCTTCCAACAGCCTTAAAATGAAATAAAGGTGTTCAAATCTGATTATTTATAAGTACCCAATTTCCAGGCTTTTGTCCTTGCAGTTTTCAGGCACCAGGGATGTGCAGAAGTCGAGATGTCAGTGTTTAACAGAAATGTTTCACCCCATTTCCAGCTGTGTAACTCTGCTCTGTTGCTGCACGTGGCAGTGAGACACCTGAAATGTAACATGACATCTCCAGGGTGCTTCAGGCACAGAAAAATCAGACATTTTGGAAAGCATGGCTTAGATACAAACAATTAGAAGCTGAATCTCTGCTGTAGCAAAACCTCCTCAAATTTTCATAGCACTTGGTTTAATGTAGCAAGAAAGTGATCAGTCCATTGCTAGTTCACATGCACTGACCCAGGAATTTAATGATATTTTATAAAAGAATAGGGATAAAACCACACCTGTTCCAGCCACTTGGGACTGCAACACCCCTCACTAAGGTACAGATTTCCTTTGCTTCATCCAACAGGAGAGATGGAGAATTTAACAGCAGAATAATCTTCCTGAACACCAACAAATGAACACATTTTTATTTATGTATATTTATGTCAGGAGAGACCAATGGAGGATAGAGCCACGTGTTCCCTGGACACAATTGTGCTGTTTAACAAAGTCCAGAGCAGGAATCCCAGAGCAGGAGTTGATGTCTTCCCCCAGTGCTCCAGCTCCCTGTCCCAAGGGAACACAGAATTCCAGGGGAGCCACTTGGGGAACAGGACATCCAACCTGGCTTTCCCAGGGGCCCTTTCCTGATCCTCTGGGATGGGACAATGCTGGGGTGAAGCTCCAAAGCTGCTCTCTGGATGAAGTTGAGCCTGTCTCACCCCATGAAACCCCAACTCCTGCCTTGCACATCCTCCAGCCCCTGCAGCCTGCCAGGGTTTGGCCAGCCCTCTCCAGAGGAACCACAGTGGGATCCTCTCTGGATTTAGGCACTGTCAGATGTTCTTTGAGCACAAGATGAATTTCTCTCCTCAGAACAGAACATTTTGTTGTGATAAGTCCCTATCCAGCCTGGAAGGTATTTGGAGCATGGAGAGGTGAAAATGGGAGCAGTTACAAGAGGTTTTGTACACAAACATTTTTGAAAACGTTAAATCCCACTGTGCCAGCCACTGAAATTGTTTCCTTCTCACCAAACTCATGCAGTGGTTTTACAATATTAACAAAGCCACAAAAAATCTGCCTGAAATAGCAGCAGTAATCCTTAAAAAATCCTTAAAAAAGCCCTTCACCTGAGGGGCACTGCCTGGGAGCTGCCCAGGATGCTCCTGCCCCTCCTCTGTCCTTCTGTCTGTGGAAGCCTTCCCTGGCTGGCTGTGTGCTCACAATTCATCACTTCTGCTGCCAATGGTCCCCTTGCCTTTGAGCTGCTGTCAGGCTGAGGCTGGCAGTGTGCTCCAGCCCCTCTGTAAATCCATCAGCTCACACCTCAGGGCTGGACTTGGTACCCAGATACCATCTAGAGCTAATGGGATCCAGGCAGGCTGGAGCACAGCTCCTTCCCACCCTCAGAAGGCAGCAGGTGCTGGGCCAAAAGTCATCTTTTAAAGCTGCAGTAGGCCTTGTCCTGCTCTGGAAGCTGTTCCCTCCCCTTCCTCCTGCAACTTGGCTCTGCAGGAGCCACCCCAGCCACCATTTGACTTCAATCAGAGCTGGGAGTGAGGTCCAAAACTCATTGAAAGCTCATTTATCCATCCCAGGTCACTCCCTGGATGCCCAGTAGCACTTTCTGACAGAGAGGTGCTGGGAATGGCTTGGTTTCCCTCAGAATCCATCTGTGGTACACCACTGTGTGCAGCCTGTGTGTTTATTGGATTCAGGGAACTGATTTTTAACTGGAAAAAACTTCTTGGAATCTCAACAGTGCCCTGGAACTGGGATTGTGGCACGGCTGTGGTGACCAGCACTGATGGCACCTCTCAATTCAGTAGAGCCCTGGAGGCTCTGTGGATCCTGGAGGTATTTCCTGCACCTTTAGGACTTGTACTGACCTCCAAGCTGTTGTGTTTTCAGTTGTGAAAGCTGGAGCAAAGCCAGAGTAAGTACACCCACTGCAGCATCACATGCTGCAGGGAGATCACCTGAAATCTTGCTGCAGCTCTGCATTTAAAGAAATTTAGAATTTAAATGGCTTAGTGGAAGAAAAAAAAAATCACCCCTCAAATCTATCAGCAAAAGTTTCTGCAAATGCTTGGCCCTTAAAATATGATTTCCACCAGTTAACCTTTCCTTTGATACTGCCCCAAGCAGCTGCTGTAGTGGCTGGGAAAATCTCCTCACTCCAAATCAGTTATCTGCAAATTCTATGCTTCATCTGAGCCACATAATTAAGGAAAATTTCCAGGGATTTCATTGGTAAGACAACACTTCCAGCTTGTATTAGTCTATTGCCAGCCATAATGATCTCCAAATCCCTCCATAGCCTATCCATCATCTGAGTTACATTTCTTGCTCAGAGAGGATGACTTTTCTAAATCAGTTTCCCCACCTTTGGAAAGCCCTATGTCTGCCAGCAGTCACTCTCTCTGCCTGAGCCCAATTTATTCTTTTTCAGCTCACCTTGTCCAATAACTGCAGAGAAAGGGACTTTATTCCATTTCTTTCCCAGATCCCAATATCCATTCAGAAAGTAAACTGACCAAATCTAGAGAAAAGCTTGAAGCTTTATCCTCATTCCTCTGGAGCTCAGCACTTTCAGCTTCATGTCCTCACATTCCCTGAAGTGATTGAAGAACATTCCCCAGACATTTCTGAGGCTCTGTCCTGGCCAGCCTCAGAACAGCTTTTATGGCCAATTTTTTCATAAGTCTAATATTAAACTGAATGACTTCCTTTCTTTTTTTCCCAGCTGCCAATTTTCCTTGTTTCACAAATGAAGATTATCACTTTTGCTAATTGTACAGCGAGGCCAGGGATCAGATTAGGATTGCCCCTTTTCAGCATTCATTTTCCAAGCAGGACTTGAGTTACAGGATTTGGCTGCCAGGAGCTGCAGTTTCTGCCCACCTTTCCAGCCATTCATCAGGGCTGGGCTTTGAAAGGACCAGACATGCTCCCCCTGAAAGCTCAGAGCTCAGATGGAGAGAGTTTGTTAGCTTGGAAGTTGATCTGAAATATCCCATCAGAATTATTCTTAAATTTCAAATTTAAAGTTTGTTTTTGGTCCTAATTTCTCATCTCACAGGGATCACTGCCTGACAATCCTTTGTTGCACTGTGGGCTTCAAATGTGACCTAAGATTCTTTGATTTGGTTCCCAAATGAATATTTTAGCTTATATCTTCATCTGCCCCAGACTTTCCTTCTTTTGCCATTTTCTGGGAAGCTCTGTGGGTGGTGGCAGCCAGACCTGGTCAGTTCAGCCTTGGGGGTCTGGATCCAGCCTTCCCACCTGGCCTGGCAATTTCTCTAGATGTCCCCAGAACTTTCTGTCTTATCAGAGGTCTCAGTCCTTCCAAAAAAGGTTCCAGATGTTGCAGATTCGTGTTGCAATCACATCTGGCCACCTTTGATTTCTGAGTGAGTCCTGCAGAAAACAAGGGACTTCAGGAGAAAAAAAAAGAAAAAATAAAAAAGAAGCAACTACTTCTCAGATACTGATGTTTAAAAACACTGTCTGGATGTTCTG
Organism: Fringilla coelebs; assembly: GCF_963513975.1. NCBI lineage: Eukaryota > Metazoa > Chordata > Aves > Passeriformes > Fringillidae > Fringilla > Fringilla coelebs. The sequence continues at coordinate 2,397,390 of NC_140046.1, forward strand.
AATTAATATTGTGTTAGAAGAAGCCAAATGGCTGCATGCCAGGGCTCAACCCAAGGTGTATTTTTATGGCAAAGCTATAAACCCACAAAATAAGTGGTTTATAATGGAAATTCTGACACACTTTTAATATTAAGAGCAGAAATGTAGTGCTTGTGGCAAGTGAGTATTTGACAGCTGCATGCTCACCTGCCAGCTGCAGTGCCTGAACAATCCCTCCTGAAGGGAGGATTCCTCCTTATCTCCTCCTGCTCCAGCCACACTCTGGGGGCAGATGGCTCCAGCCCTGCTCAGCCTCTCATCCTGGAGCCTCTCAAAGCCCTTTTCTGCCTGATTCCAGGGAGAAGCAGCTCTGGGATTCCCAGAGCTCAGCAGAGCTCCCAGCAGCTGGAGGGTGGGAGGGTTCTGTGCCTCTGCTCCTGCTGAGTGCCACTCACCACAGAGACAGAGCCAGGAGCAACTGTGGGACTGAGCTGCCAGTGAAATCCAAAAAGCAGCTCTGGAAACTTCAAACCAGAGCTATGGCTCGGTCCTGGAGAAAGGAGGAACCTTGAGCAGGATTTAGGATGCTCTATACAGGCAGAAAGGTCATTGACAGGCTGGGATAATCATAGAAAATATTGGCAACAATGAGAAAGGACCAAAATGAATTTCATAAGGTTGAAACATCAAAATGAACACTACACCTAAAGCAGTTTAATTTGGGAAAAGACAAGGGACAGTTTTATTCCCACAGGGATGTTACAAGTGGTCACCTACATCAAAAAATCATTTGTAACATATAAATATATAAAGGGAAAGCAGGAGGGAGAATTGGATCTGTTCAATTGCCAATATCCAATCCACTGGTGTGAGCTGGCTCTGGATCTGATCTGGTTCTCTGCCATGTATTAAAGCTGAGATTTCCAAATATAATTCAGGGGTTCTGGATGCTTTTGCCATCCCAAACATTTGATTTGCAGTCACATTCTTCAGGAAACCCCAGAAAGGAAGGAGTCAATGTTTGGCTGCCAGAATGGAAGCAGAGACCTGTGTACACACACTTCCATACACAGCTTGAACTTATTTCACACTGCACCAGCAGTGGCAGGGAAAGCACTGTGAGGCAAAGTGAAGGAAACCTAAACAGCTGACAAATAAACACAGGGTGATGGATTCAACTCCCCAAGCAGCATGAATGTTTCTATGCCATAAATTCACTTCTGCCCCTCCTAATGCACAGATTAACTACAGCAGCAAAGAACAATGCAGAAGCCTTTTAAAATAAAACAAGAAAATTAAAACCAATCACAAATTACTGAAAAATAATCTGTCTGGAGATGAATTAAAACATTTGTGGCTCTGAAGCAGAATTCATACCTTTATTTCCAGCATCTTCAATTAACACCTCTAGGAAATTTAACAGAGGTAAATTAATGTTCTGGAAGGTGTGCTGGATCCAGGGAAGCAGAGCCTGGGGTACACCAACTGCCTCCAGTCTTTAGGAGAGTCCAAGAGTTTAAAGACATCAGCAATTTTTACTTGCATCTTGAGGATATTACTCACAAATGTACACTGGCTTAGCTTGGTAGATTCTAAGGGAATTTATAGCATGCCTAGAAATGAAATCAAAGCTTAAAAAAGCCATTTTTTCTGTTCAAATCACAAACAGCCTGCTGGGCTCAGATGGGAAATGCTCTGTGGTTCTCCAAGGAGCTTCCTGGGCAACCAAACACTGCTCTGAAGGAAGGCAGGGCTGCAGGACTGAAACACCACCCCAGGACTGAAACACCACCCCAGGACTGAAACAAACTGGGGAACACAGGGCAAGAATGGGATGAAGATGGAGAGGCAGCACACAAAGGAATCTTAACAAAGATACCACGAGACACCTCAATAATTTGGCAATTAGAGGATTTAAAAGCCTCTTATTTTTAACCTATAAAATCAGCTCTGATGCTCTGGTGAGCTGAGAACAGCATCAATATACCTGGGACAAGAGCTGGAGAGTTTACTTTGATTTTTCTGAGATCAGGCTTTGCTTTACAATTAGTTTCATACATTTCTTGGTGATTCCTTAGGTTGATTTTTAAATATAAATGAATATTAGTTTGGATGCTATTGGAAAGGAGCCCCAGTGTGGGTGCAAGCCCAGCTGTGCCTTGCAAAGGAGGAAAAGGAAGGGGATTGACAGCAGCTCTGGTTGCTCCCAGCCCAGCTCTGCAGATCTCCAACAGCCCCAGTGCTTTCCTTGGACCAGCTCCCCTCCTTTTATTAGCTCCTAGCTGCTTTTCTGGGGAAGAAAATCAATGGAAACTGGATTTCTCAAAATATTTGTTTTGGTGTAAAACAAAGATAGCCCAAGAAAAGTACTTCAGGCAGAAATCTCATGACTGAAAAATTAGACTGGTAAGATTTTAAGACCAAGTTAAAAGTTATGGGTTTTCTTGGGTTTACTTTCTTTGGAAGCAACAGAAACCTACAAACTCTTTTTTTGGTGCAACAATGCTCAGGACCCTTGAGGGTCTCAGCATCACCTTCTGGCACGATTTAAATCAGGAGAATTTTAATAAATAATTTTAATCATTAGACTTCAATAATTGAGATTTCAAGACACACACACACACAACATCCACCCCTGAGCTGTAAAAGGTTTAACAACTCAGACCCCTAGAGTCCAAGCAGCAGAAGAGCTCCAACATTCCCTCTGTGGCAGGGGAGCAGCATATGGAAAGTTGGAAGGTCAATGGAAAAACTCTGTGCCATAGGAACTCCATTTTGTTCCTCTGTGAAATCACCAGGGGGAAATAAAGGGATGGAAGCCACGAGCACAAACACAACCCTGGGCAGGGGGGGCAGCACTCAGGGAGCTGCTGCAGCTCTGTGGCTCTGGTGGGAGTTTGGGAGTTTGGGGATTTGGGAGTTTGGGGATTTGGGAATTTTGGAGTTTGGGGATTTGGGAGTTTGGGGATTTGGGAATTTTGGAGTTTGAGGATTTGGGAGTTTGGGGATTTGGGAATTCAGGAGTTTGAGAATTTGGGAATTTGGGAGTTTGGGGATTTGGGAGTTTGGAAACTCTGCTTTGCCCACCCACAGCCCTGTGCAAACCCCATTTACCTGGGCATTGTACAGGGAGCAGATCCAGCCCCTGGGAATGTGTCCCACAGGGCCTGGAGGCAGCTGGGAAGCCCTGAAACCCCTGGGATGGAGCTGAAGGTGTCCCTGAGCCCTGAAACCCCTGGGACAGAGCTGAATGTGTCCCCCAGCCCTGAAACCCCTGGGACAGAGCTGAAGGTGTCCCTGAGCCCTGAAACCCCTGGGATGGAGCTGAAGGTGTCCCTGAGCCCTGAAACCCCCGGGATGGAGCTGAGGTGGCCCTGCAGGAGCAGCCTTGGCCCAAAAGCCCAGCCCAGCCTGGGGGACGAGGTCACCCTGCCAGGGGCAGAAAATGAGATTTGCTGAGCTCTCATTCCCCTCTCAGCTGAGGGAAGGAACCCCAAGACTGCCACAGCGAGCACTTGGCTTGCCCAGAACACGGGAGGTCCTTTCCTTGGAGCACAGGACAAGCCCAGGAATAATTGTGAAAATAAATACTTCAAAACTTGGCTCTCTTTCTTCACCTCCACAAAAAGGAGCAGTTAAATCCATAACCTGAGTTTCAGACTAACTTTTATAAATTATTTCTCCTCTGCAAGAGTTAAGAAGCATTTCTTTGATCTTTGTGTATAAAATACTTCAACTTTCAGGGGAATCGTAGTCAATGTCCACTCTCATTTTAAAGTATAATTTGTGGCTTCAGTATTTACAATGTTATTTTGATGAAACAGAAAAAATATAATTCATTCAATATTGTTTATGTCTGCTTTGAAGTCCCAGATGTTACAAATTGAAGTCCAGATATTCAGATTTTTCACATCTTTTGGAATTTTAAACTGTGCCTATATGGGACAAAATTTTTGCCTTGCCAGGGCTCCTTCCCTGACTGATCTCCTGTTGATTTCAGCATGATTTGGCTTCTACCTGACAGTAGAAGACAGAAATTGGCTAAAAGCAAATTCTGTATCATAGTAAGGATTATTTTGCTTTCTCAGTAACATTATCCTATAAGTCTATACAGTATAAACCACACAGCAAAGGAATATTTATATATCCATTATTTCCATACTAAAAGGAAGTGATTTTTCCTATCAGTGTAATATTATTGTACCACATTCATGGGGCTGTCTGAAAAGGTGAAACCTGGGGTACAAGGTGGGAGAAACCACTTGGAGCATGGATAATGGAAAATAAAGAGCTGGAGGATGTTCATGGGCTCTAAAACAAAGCACAGCAACAATTTAAACAAGGATTAATACAAATAAAAGTTTATATTGACAGAAATAGTCCCTAATATAACAGATGCCATTTTATAAGTAGCAATAGTTAGAAAAAAGACAAAAAAGGATTGGGAAAGAATGAGAGCATCTACAACATTTTCATGTTCTCCTGTCTTATTTATGATTGTTTTTATAAGATTGGATAAATTGTAGTACCTTTACTTCCCTTAGGAAGAATATTTGAAAGGATAAGCTCTGCAACACCCCTCCTGCAAAGCAGGACTGGCCAAGGACAGAGCAGTGCCCTTTTTGGGAATGACTTCACTGCATCCCCTCCAAAAGAAAACTGGCCTGAGAAAATAGAGAATTCCTTCAGGTACAAAGCAGAGTTTTATTTGCAGCAGCATTCATCTCATCCACTTTGAGCAGCCAGAAATGCAGAAGGACATCTCCAGAGCCCAGGAGGGAGAACAGCTCTGGGGCCACGTGAGCCTTTGTCACCAGAGAATGAATTCTCCCAAGAGGCACCAACAAAATTAGAAATAGGTGGCAAAGATAAAGCCAATTAGATGCTTATAAAGTAAAGCATAGCCCCATGCACTATCTCTGCTCCTTCCCAGCAGCCATTCCCATCTGGAAGTGATTCTCAGGATGCTCCTCACAGCTCCAGCAGTGCCCGTTTCACACCGTGCGGGGCTGCGAGCCCCGAGCCCGAGGATTTCCCAGGGATGCACTAATGTGTCAGACTTGTAAAATTGCTCTTAGAGCTGCAGCTCCACTTAGAGAAGGAGGAAACTCACTTTAAATACTTAAGGCTTTAATATCTAGTCCATTACTCTGCAGAAAGGTCTTGTAAAGAGTCAATTATGGGATACTTCTGATTCGATCCACATGCAAGGGAAATCCGCTCCTTTGCCTTTAAAGCTGGGGACTAAGTGTCCTGTTTAAATAATTAGTGACACTTTTTCTTTGATCAAATTGATTCACATTGTTATTCTTTTATGTTAATTTAAAGCTTAATCCATGTAAAATCCAAGACAGATCTTAATCCATCATTCAGAGGGCTTTTACAAAAAGGCACCGTGGTGAGATTGTCCAGAAAACACGACAGGTTAAAGACAGTAGTGAACCAAATTGAAGTTAAATGTTCAAATCCCTTTTTTCTTCTTTTTTTTTTTTTTGCCTTCTAAAAACCTGTGAATGACCAACCCAGTTAATAGCAGTAGCAGGGCAACAATTTGGAAATAATTGTGAGTGGAGACACAAAGCTGGCAGCTGCTCTAGCCCAAACCCCATTCCCCAGCATGTTCAATAATGAAGCCAAAATCTGGGCGTCTCCTGCTATTAAAAATGTGTTAATAATGGAAAAAATTTTAAAATAAACTGCAGTTACTTTTACTTATATTCTTGTTTTCTCCTCAAAGCTTAGTTGCCCAGGTTACAGGGAAGTTACCAGCAACAAAGTTGGAATGGTTTTCAGACAGAGCTTGTTAAGGTGCTCAGCCAGTAGAGTGTGTAGGAGAAAAACCACTTTCAATATTTATAATTTCCATACTTTGGTAGTATTTCTATAAATCTACAAATGAGAGGTTGATAATTCACTTACCTCTATAAGTGCATAAATATTTAAGTTTTGCCCAAGCCCATAAATTCAAGAGGCCTTGCTAACTCTTTACTTGCTGTACGCATTCAAATAATCCAAATTAGTAAAAATTTGTTACAATCTTCCTGGAAAGTGACCTGATAATTTCTGGCTATCAGCTACATTCTAACCATACCATTTCAGATGTTTTTGTGTTTTCTGATAACAATTAAAGAGTTGTGTTTCTAGACAGCAGCACTGCTGCTAAATGAGGCACAGATAAGGCACAAGAAATACTTTGCTAAAACACTGCTGGATGTGGCTTCAAAACACTCCACAGAGGATTTAAACCCTCCAAATATCTTTCTAAAATATTACTGCAACACTGCAGAGGAAATAACAACAGCAAATATGCCACAATAATAATAATAATTTTAAAAATCAAGGCAAACAAGATGACTGTTTGTTTATCTCCATGACAAAATCCTTGAGCAAAATTATTTTCTAGAGTGACAAATGGAAGGTAATTGCTGCAAAATTCCCACTTGGGGATGAACAGCTGGGTCTGGAGGACCTCTGCTGTCCAGGGACTGTACAGGCACACACTGCCAGCCCCAGCCCTGCTCTGCAGCCATGGGAACAGCCTTGCCTTGTCTCCAGCAATTCCTCTGGCTGTACCATCACTGTGAAATTGCCAACATTAGTTTCATTTAGCTTAATAAACTCGGGACTTCTGTAAAAGAGTGGCTCAGCTGTCTGTGATTTATAAAGTTAGAGACTCTGAGAATTGCCATAGGAATATTTTAATTTACCTGCTTCTGTTTGTACATAGGTGATGAAACTTGGGGATTTGTGGATATTTTCCCTATTTCAAAAAGAGTGAAAGGAAATTTCCAGGTGACACTGGGGACACCAAAGCACTGAAGATGCAGCAGATCCAGTGTGGTCCCACCAGACACAGCAGCTCCAGCCTGGTGAATCCAGCTGGAGAGAAAACCTTCCCAGGTTCCTTCTGCACAGAACAACCTCCATCTTCTGGGAGAAATCAAAATACACAGGAGCTGGAGACAATGGGATGAGCCCCAGGGCAACTGAAATGGCACAAAACCCCTGGGATCCATCCCCCACTGACTGAATGGCACAGACACAAGTCCCTCCTATGCACAAAAGAAATATAAAAGTTATGGCTACAAATGTCAGTAAGAAAAAGAATGGCTTGCTATTAAAACAAGGAGGCATTTTAAGGAGCATGAGAAAGGTGAGGATTTTATTCTGCTCTTTAAGCTTTGCAGAGATTCCCCTGTCTGTACCACGCTGAGCCCTGGGCATGCAGAGTTCATACACAATCAACAGACTTATAAAAGCAGCTGGGGTATAGTCTAATCTTGGTTAAGCTACTAATTTTCCTTTATTAAGGAATAGATTTTATTTTTCAGGAGAAGCTGGCCAGCAGAATGCTGCCCCAGCACTGCTGAGTTGTAGCTGCATTTCTCTCCACAGAAAAAATCAAAGCACAGCTTCCCAAGAATATTTCTAAAATTTACATTCTCTGAACCTCAGAGAAAGAGGAAACAATTCTTATCTCATTTACTGCTCTGTGTTGTTCACAAGTAAAAGGCATTGTAGAAGACTGTTTACCTGAAGAGAAATGGTAGTTGGATTTTAGTGTGTTTTAATTCACTAACCAATTGAATCCATGGGTGTGTATTGAAACTGTCAGCTGACAGTCACAAAATTCACAGTTGAGTGCTTAACAAATTCAGTTTAAATGTAATTTAATATAAAATAATATAGTATAATAAAGTAATTAATTAACCTTCTAATATCAATAAAGTCAAATGCACCATTTCTGTCCCCCTCATCAGCCTTACCCTGCTTTTACTACGCTGAGTGCCACGTGAGGGGAGGCAGTGCTCTGTCCCCTCCCTCCATGTCCTGCCCTTGACAAGTATTCTCCTTTTAGAGGTATTAAATCTTGGCAACATCCACTGCACTTCCCACTTAAGCTGAAGTAAGTACATGTACAGAAGGGCTCTGTCAACATATCTGGAAAGATGTTTGGATTAACTAACAAAACCTATTTCAAATCTCAGATAATAAAATGTCCTCCTAAATCCTAATTGCAACTTTCCTCTCGTGTCTTAGGGTGGGCAGCAGCTGATGTGCTGCTGCTGCAGATCAAGGTTTAGGTTGGTAAATGCGGCTTAGGGCTGGGTATTGCTGACTGCCAGAGTGGCTGAATAGGATCCAGCCCTCTAAAGGTGATTATCTGCCTAAAGAAGGAAGAAGATGAGCACAGGACAACCTTGTTTGTCATTTTGTGCACTTAATCAGACAAAGCTCATAATGCTAAGAGCTTCTCTATACTAGCAAAAATAAAACACAAGCAGCTTTCAAATAAATTACAGCACCATTTTACAGAGGGGAGATCCATAAGCATGCATTGCAGAATTATCTTTTAGTTGCTGTTTTCCAGCAGAAGAGCTTGGAACTGGAACAATAAATCAGATTCCCAGAGAATATGATTTTACTTTTCCTTACACTGCTGAGGTTGCAGCCAAACCTCACTATACAGGACACAAAAAGCAGATTTTTTGTTTTAAAGAAGATATCCAGCTAGAGTGACTAGTTAGATAACAAGATCTGTCCTTTAGGTTAAATTGCTATCTAAAAGAAATAAAAATAAAATGTTCTTTCCAGGAAAATACCCTTTTCTGTATTGACATAACACCAGGGGTATGTGAGCATTGAGTCTGTAATAATAATAATAATAATAATAATAATAATAATAATAATAATAATAATAATAGTGTAACCAGGCAGAGTGGTGCATTTCTCACTTATGGATTTAATTTGCACAGCATCATGTCTAAAGCAGGTCAGTGAGCAGGGTTCTGTCACACCTTCCTTTCAGATTGTTTTATATGACAAAGAAAAGAACAATTCATTTTCATGAAGGTCTTGTGACTTTCAAAAGGGAAAATCTGAGAAAGGAAAACAAAATTACTCCTGGTTCTGCTTTAAGGTTAATACAAAATCCACAGCTCTGTCACCAATTTCTACATGGTAAAACATCTGTGATATTTACTTCACAGTACGTTAACAAAGAAATTAAACCTAAATTAAATTTAGTTAAGTACTACTATAAATACAAATGTGGTATTAAAAGCAGATTTGTTCAAACTACATACAAATAAACAGCATTTTCAGTGGGGAGTCCTCCACCATCTAAATGACAAAACAAAACCTCCAAACTGAAGAAGCAATAAAGGTGCCTGAGGAACACAACTTTAATAGCAGTGTTTGAAAAAATTATAGGAATCAAAATCTCAATTGAACTGGGTTAAATTCAGAAAAAATTATACATTTAGAATTGCCAATTACTTGTTACTGGCAGCTGATGGCAACTTATGTTATTCTCAATTTTATCCCAATGTAACAGCAATTCAGTTGAAATTTTATATTGTAATACAAAGCCTGCACTTGTGTACAGCAAATATCTCTAATTATAAATATACTTCATAGAGCAAATATTTAAGCAGCCTCAATTCTGAAGTGAAGGGAATTTTCTAGAAGGATGTGAGCAGGCTCAGTGACAGGAGCACTCAGTGCCAGGCCAAGTGCTGACACTCAGAATTGCACTTTTTGGTCCTTGACTGAATCACAATAAACACATTTCAGCTCCCAATCACAACATTTTCCAACAAATTATTTCCAGTATCACTTATTCCTAATAATTTCCTAGCTGAAAGGTTTGGATTCTCCACTCTGGCACTCCAAACCATTTCCAAGTGCCCTGTGCTCACACCTAAATCACCAGCAGGATAAAGTTGTTATACTTGTATTGGTATTTGTCCTGCTCTGAAGGTTCCCAAACTGTTTTCTCTAATCCTTTGGGAAACACCATAATGAGGCTCATCTAATGCCTTGGACTAGTTAGGAAGGCAAACTCCAAGATTTAGCTCCTCAGTCTGTCTCTAAAGCTTCTAAGTGAAAGATGATTTACAGTTAAGCTATGAAAAATGTGACCACTCTCAAGTCTGGAAAGTCTCAATCTGATTGCAGGAACTTCAATCCCGAGGAGGGATTGAGTCTCCCTGGCTGGAGACTGCCTGACTTAGGGAATCAGCAGCTGGTGTGAAACATTCATTAACTTATAAAAGCTTTATAGACCTGTCTGAGCTTCTATTAGGGACAAAATGGTCAGGTTTTGCACTGAAGACACTGATCTGAAAGGTGAAGTTTACAGCTTCTGTGCTGGAGATCTAAACAAAATATTTCTCTGTCCCACTTTCAAAAGTGTTAAAAAATCAAATAAACCAGAAATCACTATTGTGAGAAAAAACAGAGTCATCTCAACACATTAGGACAAACATGAGCAGAAATTCCAAGAGAAAGGGGGGTGGTTCTTGTTATGATGAAGCCAAGTCCCCATTCTTTGGGAACTGAATCCAAAGGGTCTGGAGAACAAAAGGGTAGGACTGACCTTAGAGAAGCCATAAAACATTTATATAGACAAGACTACATTTTGTTTAGGATTTAAAGCAAAGATTTAATAACTAATTTCAAAGTGAGCAAATCAGGAGGTGAGAAGGAGAATGGGACCTCTGCAATTCAATTAAAATAGAAATTTATTTGTAGCAAGCTTTTGAAGGTTGATGATTGTCTTGTCAGATATCACACCCACTCCAAGCTCCATCCCCTGTTAACTCAGACTCTACTCAGCATTTCCAACCAGGCTGGAATTTACAATACAGCTCTGCCCAGTTAAAATAGCACCAGCTGATCCAAATTAATAAAGCTCAAGTCTCCAATAAACCAGTAGAAGCTGTTTTGTTAAACTGAAATTTTCATTTCATAATTAACCCCCGTGCAGGGCAAAAAAGACAAAAGTGAACCTGCAGCCAACTCAAAGGAGCAGAACTGCAGAGCTGAATTTAATATATCAAGGCCAATATTGACCAAAATATGTATTTAAAGAAATGGATTGCAAAGTAATGAAATGGATTTGAAGTAAAACAGCCTAGGGAATATGCAAATGACACCTCTGAAAGCAAATTTGGGCTTGATCCTAAAAACCCCTCCTAATTAGAGTCAAAGAGGACTATTTCCTTGCAAAAATATTCTTCTGTCTTAAAGTTCTGTACACTGAGCAGGAATTTTATTACCAGTTTGATGGCCCAACAATAATCACCTTGGTGTATGAGAACCCTGCTCAGGCTGACACCAGAATTTAAAGCTCTGCTCCCCTCCTCATCCAGAATAATGAAATGGCTGGGAAGAAAAGCAGAATTTTCAGTGTTTCCTTTTCAGAAAGGAAACTTTAAAATGGTTTAGAATAGAGGTGAATGCACATCAGATGTATTTATTTGTAAAACTATTTGGAATAGCCACAAGTTCCTCATATGGAAATGAAAATTAAGGAAAGATGACAGCATGCAAGTTTTAGTGCCCTCTTTGCTTTCCTCTAAGAACAAATTCCAACAGGAATCTGGGACAGGAGCTGTTTCAGTGGGCTGTCCACAGGGCCCAGCTTTGGGCACTGCTGGGTGCCTTCAGCTCATGGTCATCATTCTCCAGTTCTGGCTGGGTTCTGCTGGAGCAGCAGGACCAGCCCACCTGCTGATCCATCATTCTCCAGTCCCTGGTCATCATTCTTCAGTTCTGGGTGGGTTTCAGTCCCTGTTCATCACTCTCCAGTTCTGGGGGGGTTTCAGTCCCTGTTCATCACTCTCCAGTTCTGGGTGGGTTTCAGTCCCTGGTCATCCCTCTCCAGGGCTGGGGGGGTTTCAGTCCCTGTTCATCCCTCTCCAGGGCTGGGTGGGTTTCAGTCCCTGTTCATCACTCTCCAGGGCTGGGGGGGTTTCAGGCCCTGTTCATCCCTCTCCAGTTCTGGGTGGGTTTCAGTCCCTGTCCATCACTCTCCAGTTCTGGGGGGGTTTCAGTCCCTGTTCATCCCTCTCCAGTTCTGGGTGGGTTTCAGTCCCTGTCCATCACTCTCCAGTTCTGGGTGGGTTTCAGTCCCTGTTCATCACTCTCCAGTTCTGGGGGGGTTTCAGTCCCTGTTCATCACTCTCCAGTTCTGGGTGGGTTTCAGTCCCTGTTCATCCCTCTCCAGGGCTGGGGGGGTTTCAGTCCCTGTTCATCCCTCTCCAGTTCTGGGGGGGTTTCAGTCCCTGTTCATCACTCTCCAGTTCTGGGGGGGTTTCAGTCTCTGTTCATCACTCTCCAGTTCTGGGTGGGTTTCTGCTGGAGCCCCCCTGCTGAACCATCATTCTCCAGGCCATGTTTACCTGGGGAATGAGTTTGGGGTTGCAGTTCCTTGCTGTACCAACGCTGCAGAGGTGATTTGCAAAGGTTATTTATTTCAGCAGCTCCTTTTCAATGCCCACCATTTGACTGTGGGGCTGCTCTGGGCTTTTGCCTGTTCTGCTGTGCTCATCCCAAAGAGTTATTTGCAACCTGAGAGGCTGAATTTAACTAAAGATAAAATGGAAGCATCTCCTGCGGCACTGGGTGTGCCCCAGCACTGTCTCACTGCTTCAGCCCATGGATAGGATCAGCTCTGGAGGAAAGCAGCACAGAAAAGCCCCTGCAGTGCCCAGGGGGGTCTCAAGTCCTGTTTGCATTGCTCTGAATGCAGCACTGACAGCCCCAGGCCAGGCTGATGTGTGACTCAGGCAGGGCAAAATGAACACCTCCCACAGGCAGGGAAGCTGTGAATTGCTCATTTCTTCTGCAGAATATATTCAAAGTGTGCTTTGAACTGCCCTGGGCTGTGAATGGTGACCAGGAAGAACGTGAGAAAGGGGAGAGAGAGCAAACAAATCCCATTTTCTGACTCCCAGCTCCATTGTCCTCAGTGGTGCTTTCCCCACCTTTGCACTGGGAAGAATTCCAGATTTAAGGAGAAGATCCTTTATGCCATGAAAAGGTTTTTCATCCATGGTTTGATCCCATCACAGCATTGTCAGTTTACCCACAGCCCACATCAATAAGTAATGTGCATTTACTTTATAACTCTTTCTGTAATATTTCAGATTTGTAGGGGGAAAAAAATTCTCACTAAAGGTAGACACAGTATTATTGTTCTCACTAACAACTCCCATGAAAAATAAGGTAAAGCTGCTGTCAAATAACAAATACAGAAGCTGCCTATGTTTGTCAGAGACTCATTTTTTTCATCTCCTATCTCTGATAATACAAATTATTCCCACAATCTTCAGAGAGAAGAAGGCAAACAATATAAAATATTCACTTACAAGGAGCTTCTATTTTGTATTATGGTGCCACTCACTATTTTTTTACTATTGTGCAAAATTGTACAGGATTCTGTCCAAATATATCTGGCAGATCATCTGCTTCTATTTAAAGCTACAGTGCTAATCGTATTAATGTTAATATTTCCCATTCTGGCTTTATGCACAGAATATCAGTGATTTAGAGCTAAGTAAATAATTGTATTTCTGCAGGCTAGAAGTTGATTTAGATGCTGGGGCTGGGTGGAAATAACACCAGTGTTCTGCTGCCACCTGCAGCTGAACCAAGAGGCCTCATTTCTTCAGCAGCAAGCCAAGTGTGCCTGAAGTTATACATAATTTTCAACAATTAATATTATATATCCAGGGTTATTATCCCCAAATCTGGCAAATTTATTATCTTGCATGAGTGAGGAGAAAACTGGTGAGAAATTCAAAAGGCTGTTACCCCCACTGGAGCAATTGAGGAGAATAAATCCATTAAAGCATTGAAGAGAATGAATAAATGCCAATTAATGGAATATTCAATGCTTGCAGAAAGAATTTCAAACTGGTCTTTATTTAATATTTAAAGTATTTTCATATACTGTAATGCTTCCTTTTGGTCTTCCCACATGGAAACCAGGACCAAATAAAAGAAAATATAAGAATGTATTTATTGCTCTTCTGTGTGGGCCTGACAAAAAAGGTAACACAAAAATCAAATTTTGTTTCTTCAGAGCAAGCTATTAACAAAAAAAGGGTAAAGAAGTAAAGCCCAAGTAAACATGCTGTGTTTTAAACCTGTAAATGTTCAAAAATCAATGTATTCACTATTTGTTATTCTTATCATGTCTACAAGCTTTGGATCTGTTTAACCTGTCATTAATAACACACTCCAAATACTTCTGGAGCCATCACAAACACACTTGTCACAACTCCTGGTGCTTTCCTTGTCACCACAATCTATATAAATAGTTTCCTGAGATTACAGGTCATTCCTCCAGGAATGAGGCAGCAGCAAAGATCTATTACAGCCTCCAACCACATCCTGATCCCTCTCTCTGGGTGTGTTATTTCTAAATATTTATTAACATCCAGAAGTCACCCAGCCCTGGCTCTGAAGTGACAAGTAGGGCTTCACACAGCCACAGAAATTAAATGAACAACCTCCCACTCATCTTTCAGCATTGTGTAAAACACTCCTAATTTCTCAGTCATTTTAAAAATAAACAAAGCCATTGCCAAGAAAGACTCTTAAAGCTGGAGATTAAACCAGAAACTTTCTGTAACAGATTTGAATGGTCAGTTCTGAATGGCTTAAATTCTTATGAAATTTATACAGAATGGAAGTCACTTATATGCACCTACCCATGTGTATATTAAAGATGTTCCCTAAAGCAATGATTGTCTGCCTATCTGTGTGCGTTTGTGTGCACACATATTCACCTATTTTAAAAATAAAAGATATAAAATATTGCCTAAAGCAATGGAAATCCAAGGTATGAACAGCCAAAAAATTAAACAGGTCATACTCTGATAATTTATTAAATATTGCTTCTAGAAGATCTAGAATTAGATAAACAGATACCAGTATAAAATCAGAGTAGGTAAGAAAATACAAACAAAGCATTATCTTTTGGGGAAAAAAACATTTATCCCAGTAGCATGTGTTTGAGCATCAGCACAAAAAATGTGTCATTTCCTCAGAGCCAGGGAAGGGTGGCTGCTGTGCTGGCAGTGACTGCCAGGGCCTGGATCCCTGCTGGCATTCCATCCCAGATCTCTGCTGGCATTCCCTCCTGGATCCCTGCTGCCATTCCATCCTGGATCTCTGCTGCCATTCCCTCCTGGATCCCTGCTGGCATTCCATCCTGGATCCCTGTTGGCATTCCATCCTGGATCTCTGCTGCCATTCCCTCCTGGATCCCTGCTGGCATTCCCTCCTGGATCCCTGCTGGCATTCCCTCCTGGATCTCTGCTGCCATTCCATCCTGGATCTCTGCTGGCATTTCATCCCAGATCCCTGCTGCCATTCCATCCTGGATCCCTGCTGCCATTCCCTCCTGGATCTCTGATGGCATTTCATCCCAGATCCCTGCTGCCATTCCCTCCTGGATCTCTGCTGGCATTCCATCCCAGATCTCTGCTGGCATTCCATCCTGGATCTCTGCTGGCATTCCATCCTGGATCTCTGCTGGCATTCCCTCTGCTGTCATTCCCTCCTGGATCCCTGCTGGCACTGCCATGGCAGCCATGGCAGCCCCTGGCAGGCACTGGCAGTGACCAAAGCCAGCTGGTGTCAGCATCAGCCCAGCTCAGGGAAGGCAGATCCTTGTTCTGTGTCCCCAGCTGCAGGAATTGCAGTGGATCATGGGGAGCTGTGGTGGGACTGACAACACAATGCTCTAACAACAAAACCATCAGGCAACATTTGCTTATTAAATTCCAGGAGGATGCCACGGCTGGTCCTGGCACTCTCTCCCAAAGCTGTTCCTATTGATTTTGCAGCTTTCCATTTTATGAAATAATGCATCTCCTCTCAATGTGTGTGTGTGTGAAACTCATCACTTCTGGTAATGTCATCAGCCATGAATTACTGCTGTGCTACATGGAGACTTCTTTCAGAGTTTCTTTTGGCACTTCATGCGCTCACTTCCACTTTCTGTCTGAAGCATTGCAAGATCATTAGCTAAATCTGCAATGCAATTGGAGAACATGCAGGCTGACAGAAGGATCTGAACCTTAGATTCCAGAGAGAAAAAGAACTTCTCAGGCAGATATCCTCATTGCTTGAAATATCTGGCACAGTGTTCCCTGGGAAACCACTCTGGCTGGAGGCCACAGCAACTCACATGAACTCACGCTGGGTTTACTGCAAATTCTTGATAGCAAAAAACGCACACGTCTGCTAAAAATCAGAGCAGGGCATGATACCATCCTGTCACACCATCCTGGGCACCCAAAGAGGATAAAACTGTCCTGCCCAGGTACTCTGCAAGAGCAATGGAGCTTTTCCCTCAGAAGGGAGTTTGATGTTCTGAGTGGTGCCCGCAGAGCAGCTCTGAGTGTTCTCATCCTGACACACAAAACCCACCCCAGGCATGCAGAGTGAGTGTGCAACTCCTCCTTTCTCTTGGTCATTCTTTTGTATTTCCTCCCATGGAACCTCTCCAAGGAGTGACCTGCAGAACAGGTCACAAAAGAGCTGCCAGTGCCAGATTTTCCAGATCAGGTGAATGCCTGGTGTGACTCTAATCCCAGCAAAGCACACTCACAGCACAGGCAGCACAGCCTGGGCCCTTCATCAGGAGGTGCAGAGCTGTCAGACTGCCCAGGCCTCTCTGGGGATGGACTGAAATGAATTATTCAGCAGAACATTGCCAAGCTGAATGGTTTTTTGATGGAAAAACAGGAAAAAAATATTGGAACTCTAGGAAACATCAAAAAGAAAGAAGAAAAGAGCAAGGAAAAAGCCTGAGCTCTCTGCTCTGTCATGCTTGGAGCAGCCACTGGCACTTCCTGGATGGTCACTTCATGAACAAATTGGTTCATCATTTTTAAGTTGAAATGCTCTGTGCCTGGACAAGTTTTGCTTTTGTACTTTTCTAATTCCTTCATCCTTTTAGTGGCTTTAATGCAATTCAGTGCTGACTCAGTTCATGCAGGAGAGATGCAGTTTTAGTTTGGATAGGAATTAAGAGGCTCTCCAGTAGCAGCAAGTTTTTCCTTCCTGCACAAAATGCTTTTTCCCTCTAGCATGCCATCCTTCCATTGTGCCCCTAATCAAATAAACTGATGAAAGTAAACATCTGTAATTCAGGAGGGGTTTGATCACTGCATTTGAAGCCAGGGGTTCTTTTACAAGTGAGCTGCCCTCTCCCAGGGTGGGACACGTGATTACCCAAGTGCTGTTGTTCCAACAGACATGCTTAAACCACCTATTGTGTGTTCTCTCCATAATTCTATTTGTGGTTTTGTTCTGTCCTGGCTCCTGCTCTGTGAGCTCCTGCCTCCCCTAATCCTCTTTAAATGAATGAGACACAGTTCTGAGGCCCAGAGATCTTGTTATCAACAATTACCAATTTCTGCCTTTTTGCAACACTTAAGGAATCAAAGGTACAAAGAGGATATTAAAGATCTTTCAAATACATGAATCAATAAGCCATATTGGATTAAAAGAATTTATCAGCAACCCTTTCATAAATCTGGAAGCATTAAAACTAAGAAATATTACAGTGACCCCAGGTTAAGTACAATAAGGAACAGAGCTGATGAAACATGGCTAATGATTGTGTTAGAAATACACACACAGGGCTGGCAAGGCACTGCAGTTGGCCCCCACAGCTTTATTTTCATTGTGCTGCTACACCATGAATGTTCCCACCCACAGAACAAAAGAAAGCAAAAAGTCCATTTTTTGTAACAGAAAGACTCAAGAAATGTGAGGGCCCTGCAAAGGCTGGTTCTAAAGCATTTTGGCCACTTAAAAAAGAATATTTCCTTGCTGCCAGCCCACACCAGCTCCATTTGTGTTCTGATGAGTTTGGAATCACCAGAGAAATCCACATTTCGCACACATTGTTTAGACAAACACCTGGCAAGGAAAAGCAAAGCCCCCTCCCCACCATGGGCAGGGAGAAGGAGGAAAGGAACTTTATTAAAACTAAAGTGACTCTGTGGCACTTCCATAATTTTGATAACCCAGTAAGTTTTCTTTTGGTAATTCTGTAGCAAAACACAGGTTAAATAACAGGAGTGTTTTATAATGCACAGTGTGATCAAAATCAAAGCTGGGTGAAAAACCCTCTCTTCAAAGGTCAAATGTTTTTAATGTTTGATGGAAATTTGAAAAAGATCAGAATAATAAAAATTACATTGAATTTGGGACACTACAAAAAGTATTAAAAATTCCTCTCCATTATAAAGAGAGTTTTGTTTTTGTGTCAGTTATTTGATGTCTAGAAAGTCTCATACCTTACTAAAGCTACCACCTCCACTTCTATTGATTTAATTTATTTAAACAAACCACTGCAGGATTACTGAAATATATATTTGTTCCATTTCAATGAACATCTAAGTACCATGTTCCTACAATAATCATATTCATTCCAGAGATAAATATTTTATAGCAAGACCTTATAGAAAGTTAATATACTAACAATATTCTTTACTCAAACTCAAGAGACAAATTAATGTCCACTCTATGCTGATACCACACATAAAAGGTACTTAATTTAATTGGAATAGCTGGTAGAGTAAAAGGAAAAAAAAATATTAAAGGCTGCATTGGCATACTAACACCTTTTACAGCCCACAGTATATTTATTTCCTTACTGCCTAACTCTGATGGATCTATTTTCTTTTCTCTACATACAACCTTTACCTTTAAGTTGGATTGAGAATTTAGAAAGTGGATGGAGATTTTTCATTGAAAGGGGCCAAATTCTGAAAGCCCTTTTAACTGAATATTAGTAATAATAATAATTAAAAAGCATGGGCAGACCTGCATGAGTACTGGACAGCCTCTGACAGTGCTTTAAGGTGCCAAGAATGTAAAGATTCAGGTACCCAGAAAATCAGGTGAATCAGCACTTTAATCCCATGCCCTGGCATGATTTGATTCAGAGTCACACCTGAGGTGACAGGGGTGACAAAACTGAGGCAAACTGGATAAACTGGGCCAGCTCAGCAGAGGGGCAACAGGAGGGGCAGGGGAGGAGGGAGCCTGGGATGGGCCCTTGAGCCTGGCAAAGGGCTCCTGCCCAGGGGGCACAGCAGCACCTGGCACCCCCCCAAGGGTTCCTGAGCAGCACCTTGGCACCCCCAGAGCTCCTGAGCAGCACCTTGGCACCCCAAGGGTCCCTGAGCAGCACCTTGGCACCCCCAGGGCTCCTGAGCAGCACCTTGGCACCCCCAGGGTCCCTGAGCAGCACCTTGGCACCCCCAGAGCTCCTGAGCAGCACCTTGGCACCCCCAGGGTCCCTGAGCAGCACCTTGGCACCCCAAGGGTCCCTGAGCAGCACCTTGGCACCCCAAGGGTCCCTGAGCAGCACCTTGGCACCCCCAGGGCCCCTGAGCAGCACCCTGGCACCCCCAGAGCTCCTGAGCAGCTCCTTGGCACCCCCAGGGCTCCTGAGCAGCACCTTGGCACCCCCAGGGTCCCTGAGCAGCACCTTGGCACCCCCAGGGTCCCTGAGCAGCACCTTGGCACCCCCAGGGTCCCTGAGCAGCTCCTTGGCACCCCCAGGGTCCCTGAGCAGCACCTTGGCACCCCCAGAGCTCCTGAGCAGCACCTTGGCACCCCCAGGGCTCCTGAGCACTCCCCATGGAGGGGCTGCTGGGCCAAGGGGCTGCTCAGGATTCCAACAGGAGGAATTCTCACTGCATTGCAAAAAAACAAAACAAAAAGTCCTCTCTGAGGGAGCTGAGCAGTGCAAGAGCCCAGAGAGGAGGGAGATCTCCACCTTTCCTCCAAAGTTTTGGGGGTTGGAGAAATTCCCAAGCAAGCTGGTCTGAGATAAATCCTGCTTGGAGAAGGGGGCTGGACTGTGGCTCTCCCAAGGTCTCTCCCAACCTGAGTAAAGCTGTTTTAGGCAGACTCAACATCCACCTGAATCCACAAAACCATTCCCCAGAAGTGACCAGGAAGAGACAAAAATCAGGACAATTCTAATGACTCATAGCCCAGATTCCAGTTATGGATTTCCAGAGCTGGTGGGGTGTTTATTCTCTATTAACATCTATTAACATTGTTTTCACTTCTTGGAATAATGAAATCAATTCTTGTTGCAGAGCTTTCTTCCAGGAGGATTTCTAATTGCTGTTGGAATCCATTTAGCACAAGGCACATGTTCCAACCTGCTCCAAGGAGTCACAATTCAACTCAACAATGCAGGAAAAGTACCAGAGTCTTTCCTGTACATCAAACACTTCTCATTCACTGCTGAACTCATTCTTTTCTCTTCATTAGAAATGGGGGTTTTTTTTGTTATTATTATTTTCAAACAAAGCAATCAAATGTAATCAAGCTTCCAATGATTCTTTTGGAACTGAGGCAGCAGTGATAAAAATGTCCTTTTCAGGACATCATCTCTGCCAGGATTTTTCAGGTATTTCACCTCCACAAGGTCTGCCTGCAACCAGAAGGCACCTCCAGCCAGATGAGGCATTTTATCATTTTATTGCTGTGTGCCTGCAGGAGGGCAGGGCCTGGACACAGGAGCTCCTGGCTGCTCAGGATTTGATACCTGGGCAATTCTTATTTTGAATATATTATTTCTCACTATGACAGCTCCAGACAAGGGAGGTTAAGAACAACAAAGGGCTGCCCTCCCTTGTCTTTCAGCAGCTGTTTCTGCTCTTCTGAAGGTTTGCACTAAATTGAACTCTGCATTGTTACCAGAGCTGTCTCCTCCCAAACCTTTCAACACGTGTTTGATGATCCCTCACTGAGCAAGTGCTGCTCTGCTCTGCTGCTGGTACAGGAGAGAGCTGGGCTGAACCTGCACAAAGATCAGGGAGGGCAGCAAAACCCTCCCAGCTCCAGGAGCTGCCCCAGCAGGGCTCAAACCCTCCCAGCTCCAGGAGCAGCCCCAGCAGGGCTCAAACCCTCCCAGCCCCAGGAGCAGCCCCAGCAGGGCTGCCCAGGGAGCCTCTGGAAGCTCTTCCAGGGAAGGTTTTTAAGGTGACAAACCTCTGACCAAGATGGTCTCGTTATATTTGAGCTCAGCCCAAATCAGGATGTCTCTCTGGTGCCACCCTTCAGTGATTTCTGTGCTTGATGGATTCTTTTCCAAATTTTGATTTCTGTGCATTGTGCAAACAAATTGATTTTTGCTTCCAAACCACTTCATTGGAAAGTCTGTAGACACCACAGGTACAGCAAATTCTAGACATGTCTACAGTTTTATGCTCCAATAGATCACAGGGTTTTTCCTTTTTAAAGATAACACCAGATTTTTCTCTTATTCTCCTTTTAAAAGTATCTAAATACACTCCATACATTTACCATTCAGGTAGAGACCAATACACACTAGAAAGACATAAGTTTTTTAAACCTAATTCTAGAAAAATGGCATTTCCTGGGCTCCCTTATTCTACTTGCTGAAGTTTGTTTTAAATTGTTAATAACTTCTACATATTAAAACTTTTTTTTTCTATCTGTATATTGAATTGTCAAATGAGATAACTTGGGAGAGCCACTTCTCCTATTTTATCTTTTTTAAGAGAGCAATGAAAATATAAAATTTACAAAGTTTGTCCCAAAGCAGAAGGGTTTGATTTGGAAAATGGGAAGATTATTCCAATTATATCTGCACAAACTGCTTTAAAGAGCTTAAGAAAGCTTCTTGAAATTGTCCCAGTCATGGGGAACACTTTTAGATGTATTTGTAGACAACCAACAGTTACATCAAGGGGGCAAAACTGGGCACATTAAGAACAAAATGATGAACTGAACTATGAAGCCCATTGATACTTTCAACAATGCATTCAATGTTACTATAACATATTTTTAATAGAATTTAAACATATTTTTAATAGAATTTAAACTAAGCAGAACCCCCTGAACACCACATATAAACCTCCACTGGGAGAAATACTCAATGACTTTCTGCATGCATAATACCCCTCCATAATAATCTTCAACTTCTAGAGGAAAGCAGTTGAAGTTTTGAACCGGGGATTTGGTCACACTTCATCAGTATCATATTTACATGAGCTCAGGCAAACACCAGTGAAAGTTTTACTGTCAACTTTCTTTGCATGTTCTGCTATTAATCCAGCCAAAGCCCCTTGAGGTGCTCCCCAAGGTGCAATCAGCTCTCCAGCCTTGGGAAGGGTGTTTCAACTCCAGCCTAAATGGATTTGCCAAGGTATGGAGTTTGTCCTGTGGCAAGTTTCAAATGTGTAATGCAATTAAAAACATTCTGGAGGAGCAGCTCTAGAGATGACAGAGAAATAATGCAGAATGTGAAATATGGGAATGCTGTGCACCTGTGTGATTTGTACACATTTATAAAACAGCATAAAATAGATAGAAATCCTATCTACAGCCAAATCAGACAAGTCCTAATGGATCTAGACACCCTATAGATAAAAGGCACAACAGACAAGACAAGAATTTAAGTCCATGTGCCCTCACAAGTGTTTAATGTACATTTCTATGTAGCCACAGAGCAATTTTTAGTTCTTTAACAATTACAAATAATTGCTGTGTATATGGGAATTTAAGGTCCAAAAAGTGAGTGAGTATGAACTGTTCCTGAAGTTAGTCACATAAAGCTGCACAATTTAAAGCCATAAACTTCCCAGTCTATTAGAAATAGAGCACATTTGTGTTTTAAGAGGTTTTCCAAGTGCAAGTGTGATTTACATTGTTCAGACACTTCCAGTTATTATTCATTTCCATGAAGGAATGCCCAGGAGAACAGCTTGGAATGATTCATCTTAGACTCGCACCAGTTCTGTACTTTCTGTTTACACCTGTGTCTGTGGCAGAGGTTTTGGGCAGGATTTTGTGGCTTTTTTTCCCCCAGAGCTATATTTTCCCTCTGAACCACCTCAACAAGCACCATACCCCTTATTTTACAAATACTGCCATCCTTAGAGAATATTTGAAATATTCTATGTGTTAGCTCTAAAAAAAATCCGTATAGTAGTCAAGAGCTATCAAGGTCATTTCCTTTAGATGAGTTATGTTTTGTCTGGATTTTTCAATTTTTTTCCTCTGGCAACATATGGCCAATCAGAATAAGAAAATCCCATCTGTTTGCAATTGGTTTCAGCTACCATGCTTTAGTCTGCTGGTAATATTTTGAATTCTAAGCTAAGTAGGTCTTAAGCTAAGTTGGTTTTGTTTTTTTTTTAAACAGATCTCTACAAAGGAGACGATTCCAAACCAGGTTTAAATCAACAGTGATACTTTGAGAAATAATTGTGATTTTTTATTCTATATTATTATCAGAATAAAAGCTGCTTTTTTACAGCTCATTTCTAGAGCTGTAGTTCTTAAAGATAAAAGCACAGGGGAAGTGACAGCCCCACTTGGAGTGTTTTTAATGTTTATACAGAGCCCAGTAGAGCATTATTGTGCTGAGATCAATAATTGGGTGGCACCAGCTGATAACAAAGCCTGGCTGCTGCTGGCATTGGAACCACACTGGACTTGTCCAACCAGCTTGGGGTGAAGTTCCTCTCTCATCATCTCCTCCTGCTAAACAAACACCTGGGTGGGGAGAGCAGCTGATGAACCAGGGCTGCAAGCCTGGGCTACATTTATTTTTGCTGGATTATTTCTAATCCACACCATTCCTCTTTTCTAAAACCCTGCCATTGAGATGTCCTTGGAAGTGTTCACATCTCCACTTCTAAAGCAGCAAAAGTCCTTTTGAGAAACCCAGCCCAAATGGCCAAGAAATCATCAAGTGGGATCCTGAATTTACAAAAAAAGAGGGCAATATTTCCTGTATTTGAGTTTTATTCACTACAGGGTGCTGCACCAGATGCTATGAGAGGTGACTTAGGAGATTTTCCTACTTGCTAAGCAGCAACTAAACCAAGTTGCACATTCACAAGACAAGGAAATCTTTCAGATTAGTGTCTGATAAGGGAGTAAATAAACCCTACACCAACCAGGAATAATAATCTCAGCATTTCAGTTATGGAACCTACTGTGCATCAAATCATCTCAGCAGGGCCTGGGAAGAAATCTCTGGAGAATAAACACCTGATAAATCACCCATGCAGAGACACAGTTAAATACAAACTCATACAAAATCCACAAGCAAATGAAAATTTCAGGGCAGATTTATTAGCTTGTGGATGTTCCTAATTACTTGAAAAACTAGAGGCTTACTACCAATGGTAATAGCAATCTGTAATAAGACCCTAAATCTTGGAAAAGAAAGAAGTTGCTTATTGAAAAAAATGGTTTCATTTTCTCTCTCTTTTTATTCTTCAATCTTGGAACACAAAGCAAATATCTGCAGGGCCAGGGCAGTGGGCCCTGCAGCAGCTCTGTTATCCTGTCACTCCCAACAAGGCTCCCTGGAATCATGGACTCAGAGATGCAAAGCAGAGGGCAGAGCAGGGGCTGATTTATTGCATTCAATTATTTCTGTTTAAAAGTTTCCTCTGGGGCACAAGCACATAATATATTGTACTTTCCATTACCTGGTGCAAATGTAAAACATACCTGAAAAACACATTTCATGCTTACAACATATTAAAACAACAAGTAAGATGTCATGGCATGAGTTTGATAGATTAACTGCCACTCACTGATGTTGTACTATATTAGTTAACAGCAAATTAATATCATCAGGCATATTTCCTCTTTTATACCTAAAAAATATTAGTATGGAACCAGAGATTCCCATAAATTCTTATCACTCAGTTCTAGAAGAGGCCTTTTAATCTAATTTGGGACAAGATAAGCAGCAATTTCTCCATTTGTTTGCAAACCTGTTACTCATTCAAACCCTTTTCTACCTCAGTTACCTTGTGCTAATTAGAAAATTTTTATCCTAAAAACCCAAAAAGCACAGGCATCCCCAAGGGTTTTTCACCATGATTCTACCTGATGCCCACACACACTCCTGGACTTGAGGAAGCAGCTCTTGAAGAGCATTTCAACAATTTGTCCCTGCCATGGGATGTGATCAGGGCCTTGGGCACACACTGATCTACACCAGGGCTGATTTAAGGGAATCTTAAAACTTCAGCCACCACAAGCTTTTAGAATTCTCTAAGTATGGCATAGACAATGCTAAATCATTTCAAAAGAAACCATGAGTGGATCCAAAAGCCATAGAACAGAGGTAGACTCAGGCTGTGTTTTGAATTTTTAGGTCTAGTAGGGTACTTATGGTTTAATATGGAGTGCACAGAGGAAGAAATTGTCTTTTAAATGCTACCCTGCAAGTTTTTTTCTTTAGCACACCATGAAGCATCAAAACAATTGGCATTTGTGTTCTTGTGCAGTCAGAACATCCCTGCTTCCAGCTCCTTTCCAAACCACCTTCACAGGGCTCTGCTGCAGATTAAGTTGTGACAATTTAAACCCAGCACAGCTGAGATTTGTGTCACTGAAACACAGAGTCATCAAGGGAGAGTCAGCCTCCAGTCCAGTGATGACAAATGAGCTCTAAAGGCTGACATTCCCAGATCTGCCAAAGAGAAAAGCAAGAGCATCTTTAATGAGGAGCAATCAAAGCAAAGAACGGGCTGGGAACCCTCCGTGAGAGGAGCAGGGCTGTGGTAAGGCAGTGAAATATCAGCTGTAAAGTAGAGGAAGAGCTCTCAAGAAGAGCTTGGCTGATGCCCAGAGCCAGCTGGCACAACTGGAACTGCAGAAAACAAAGCTTTGAAGGATCAGGATTCAGCTTAATCTAAAAATATTCATAATAAGATGATAAATAGAGGAGAAGAGAAAAATGAGTTACATTATTTTGGGCTGTAAACCCAAATGCTGAAGTAAGTAAACATGGATCTCTATTAAATCCTTATCTTCATATTTTCCAGATCCAGCCCATAAGGAAGTAAAGAGAGGAGGAAGTGGGTTCAACTAATTAAAAAAGAGGCAATACAAGAGTGCAGCTGTTCCTGCTTAAGCACAGCTTCAGAAAACTTTGTGCAGTTTTGCAACCTTGATCTCCAGGCATTTCACCCCAGTTTCCTTCAGAAGAGGATGAAGACCTTGAATAATGCTGTAGAATACAGCTGACCTTTCATCCAGAGTATCTTTTGTGGGTTTTGTTGTGTTTAAATTAGGAAAAATGCTTTTTCAAAAGATTTTTTTTAGGGGGGGTGGGGGGGAAATCCCTGGTATACAATAAAACAGAGTTAGAAAGCAAAAGTGTTCTGGTAAAATTTTATTTAAATATTTTGGAGTGCTAAGCTAAAACTGGAATATAGATCATATTGCTTTTAGATTATTTCAAACAATAAAAAAGAATGACTGGGCCTGGTTTATTTAGAATCTAAGGAGTGTTCTCAATGCAAAGGGGGAAGGAAGAAGTTCTGTGCTGGAATCCTAAACGAGCAAGTATCAAAAAACTAGTGAAATGTGCAGCCCAGTGAAAGGTTCAGCATCTAATGATAAAAGCACAGCAGTGGTTCAAAAGCAAACAAATCCTGCTGGAATGAAAAATCAATGAGCTTTGAGCAATGGTGACAATGGAAAGGTCCCTCTCCCTGTGAGATCAAGTGGAGAAGCCCCATTAGCAGAGCAGCCATCTGCCTTGTCCTGCTCCCCACGTCCTGGACCACCACCCTGCCTACTTTCTCCTTCATCAATACCAGCACATTCCCACTGGAGCAAACAGACCCAACATTTAGGGGAATAAAAAAGAAAAATGAATGATCTGGGGTGACACAGAGAGGTGCCAGAAATCAGCCCTTGAGGCCAAGGCCAAGGCAGCTTTTGAAAGGAACCCTTGGTGCACAAAATGCCCCCAGTGCCAGGGGAAGGATGGATCCATGAGCCTGAGGCACATCCCACAGAGAAAACTGATTATTCACACACAGCCAGATTCAATATTGTAGAAATGCTTTTGCAAGGTTACCCCACACAGCAGTGGGCTAAAGGTTTATGGCAGCCAATGTCAAACAAATGTGATTTCCCTGAATGCAGCTGAACAAACCTGGAGGTGAAGGACAAATTTGGATTATTGATAAGTGTCTCAGACTTGTCCCCTTTGATAACTCTCCACTGTCTTTCCAGCCAGGCTAAATATTTCTAAAATAATGGCTGCAATACAAACTGTGAGGGAAGAAATTTTACAAGAGACACCACATAACAAAGTGCAGTAGATAACACAAGTTTAAAAGACAACAGGAGTAAAAATTCCACTCTCTTGAAGAGCAAATTGGCTCTGACTCATTCCCTCAAGGTGACATTCATAACAAAACCCAAAGCAACAAGTGGTTTATATTTGGGGTCTGTTTTATCAGCTGAGAGTTGAAATCTGACTGTGAGAAAAGCAACATTCTGCTTCTATTCATGGCAGCTCTCTCCTAGCTTTGCACGACTTTCAAAGCAACAAAATAGTTGGGAAATCAATTCAAAAAAAGTTCAAGAACTACTCATTAACAGTCAGACATCTGCACTTCCCAAACCACCCAAAACAAAGCCTGGCTCTTAATCCCAGTGGATCATGTGGACAGCAGACTGTGGGGGAATGCAAGGAGTGTTTTGGCTACAGCACTAATTCTTTGCAGTGAATAAATACATTTGCCTAAAAAGTAATGCAAAACACACATATTCCTTTCCAAATTCCCCAAGTGCCTCATCTTCCTCTCCCCATCCCTTCTGAGGGGCTCTATTCAATGGACAAGCATTGCTCCAACTCAGGATAATTACGAGGATGTGCCAGTTCTGTACCCCTGGAGTCCAGATCTGTTTCTCTTCAACAAACTCTGCTCTCCAATAAAAGTTCTACTCACAGTATGGCATGAGCAGACCAACTTTGTACAATGGCTCTCCCATTTATGACATGAGAAAATCATTTTCTCTATTACTATAAACTCTAATGATTCATTTGGAACCAGTAAAACAGGGGGTTTAGCTGCCTTGATGAACTTCCACATCCACCCTGGATTCATCTTTTTAAAAGCATAAATAGCACAATGCATCAGAAAAACCCAAACCAAATCATTCCCCAGCTTGTGGCTTTATGAGTTACAATAAAAACAACTTTTATTTATTTCTTTTTCCACCCATAAATATCAGAGAATGTTCAAATTTGGCATGGAATCTATCTGCATCTCAGTGTTGTGCACTGATAAAAGAGATGGCAATCATTTAAGAGATAACAACACCTGCTTGTGCCCCAGGGGAATGAGGTGTAAGCTCTTGGTGGGGTGCTTCAAACAAAATAACATTGACCCCAAAAGCCCCACCCCAGACTCCTCTGCAAACATATTTCTTACTTTCAGAAAGAATGCACAGGACTATGGTGGCTTACTGAGATTTCTCAGATGATTTCCAAATGTTTCATTACTACAGAGTATGGGATAGGATTTCTGATCCAGATGCTTAAAAGAACAAATCTAACAGAGAAACTTAATCTGAGCTAGACTTGGCAAATTTTCTTTAAAAAAAAAAAAAAAAAAGATGCTTTGGAAGCTGCTCAAACAAAAGCCAAAATGGAAATATGCCTCTTTCAACCATACCCTGGGCTGCTGTTAAAAATAAGAGGGACACTTAGAGTTTCCACAAGTGTGAACTGCAGCTGAGGTTTATAAAATAGAAAACTTCAATGTCAAAACTGCCCAAGAACAGTTCTTTACTTTTATCTTAAGCTACAGCCACCATTCTCTACACTGTATTAACAAAGAAAAAAAAAAAAGACAGGTCTTGCATATACATGGAAGATTCCAGACCAATTAGAAGGAAAACATCAATTTAAAAAAAATTATTATGCTTTAAAAACAACAGAAGCATGTAGGTGGCAGAAGAGTGACACAGTCCCATGCTCAGAAATAATGCAGATTCTTTAAACTTTAACCTGACCATTTCAGAGCACCTAATGAGCACAGGCTAAACTTACAGAGGTTTTTTTTACCTCCAAACTGAGAAACTGTAGGCCAGAGAGCTCCAATCTGCTCGGAGTCATGTAGGATTTATGGGAATTCAAATGTGCTGAGGTATTGCTTTATCTGATAGCCTTGTTCCTCCCCTGAAGAAAGACAAGGCTAAATCTTTGTACAGCCACACATCTCTCTATAAACACCAGGAAAATTTCAAATCTTAGCCAATTCTTTTTTATTATTATTATTTCAAGCCATTCAGAGAGGAGAAAGAACCAAATTTATGTTTGGCTTCACTTACTTCTGGGAAAGAATTTGGCCAAATGTTTGTATTCCATCAAGAGGAAGAAACTATGAACTCCAACAATAAAAATAACCAATACCATATACAAATTACATATGGAAGAATGGTGGTAATTGTCTGTCTTTTCACCCCCCCCACCTTATGTTATTGCTGTATGGTTGCAATTTAAGAAGTAGAAAAGCTCTCAAAGCAGAATTCCTACAGGGAGCAAGCCAGACAGAACTACTACAGGGAGTAGCCCTGCATACCACAGGCTGTGTGGAGTTTAATTATGTAAATCTAGAATACCACATTCACGTTCTATAAATCAATTTTATTCTAATTTCCTAGCAAGGAGGAAAGGCTCACAGAACTCAGAGGTATCAGAGTTAGAAAACATCTGCAACAAATCTAATTCTTTTATTCTGCTACAGCCACTTGGCTCCCAAAGTGTGAAAAATGGCTATCACTTAGTAAAGCTGCTGTCCAACTACTTGAAAGCACACTCACTTTGAGACTAAAAGTTAAATTACAAATGGTCTTACCTTGATTGGAGATTTACATTTTATAATAGCACAGAAATTTATAGGAAGGGAAAGTTCAGTCTATTAAATTTATGATGAGTTTAGATACTTTAACTTCACCTCGATTTTAATTACGTAACAAGATACCAAAGTACAATGTGAAAAAAGACCTGAATGCAATCATTAATATAGACATTTAGACTCCTGTCAGTGAATTGTGGAGCTTTTAATTTCCCTGTGCATGACTGCAATGCTGGTTTGAATTCAGCCCCACAATGGCCAAGACATTTCCCAGAGTGATAACAAAGAGGGGTTTTGTTACGGCCGCTGGAGGGGTCAGTGGCAGCTGCACCCTGGGCCTGCCATAATCACTATAAAATACTGGCCTGCAACAATGGCTGCTCATTGGAATATAAAACAATTGGAATGTTGAAGCTGGAATTTCAGCAGCTGCTACTGGCCATTTTCCATAGCTTTGAAGCATCAGCTATCAGTGCGCTCATTTTCTGTGTCTTCGCATCCCAGATCTCATTTTAGTGATAAAAAACATTTGTGGGATTGTACCACGAGTCAGATGCCTGATATAAACCAATATAAAAATAATCCCACAGAAATGGCAATATTCTTAATCCAAACCATCCCAGAGATGCATTTTGCAAGGCAGTTTCTCCAGGAGTTGCCCTGGTGGAGCAGAGGAAGAGCCTGAAGCACGGACAGGGAGAAGGGAAAGGGCAGAACCTTTCCAGCTCACCTTTCCTCCAAACCAGTTTCATCTGCAAAGGTACCAGAGCTGATTTAAGCCAAACTTTATTTTTGCACCAGGAAGCAAGTAAAATGATTGCATTTTGCCACTCACAGCTTCAGTGAGCACTGGCCTTGCCTGATGAAAGATCACTTGATTATCAGCACCGGGCAGACAATAAATCACAGAGCTGTGAGTGTATCCATACACACTGCACCAGCCCAATACCAGGTTTGCCCCTGTATTTTTAAATCTCTCTCTCCTTAAAGAATATTTCAAGAAATTATTACATATTTTAAAGCAAATTTCAATAGAGTGGAATTCAAATAATTCTGCTAATTTAGATTTCAGGATTTTTCTGGGAGGCATGAGCAGGGAGGAACACTGGTAGCTGCAGGACAGGATTCAGAGGCTGACATCTATTTCTCACTCAGTAGGATTTAGTTTCACTTAAATATAGCCCTCAAGGAATGAAAGAATAAAATATTCAGTCCCTGACACCTTAGAGCTCTGAGCCTTCCCAGTGAACAGTGTGAGCATGGATGGGATGATAAATACATGGCAGATTTTGCAAACACACAGAGAGACATTTACTAAAACACTGTTCAGCTTCTTCCCAGAGTTATAAATCCATTTTTTCTTCTTCAATAAAGCTTCAGCAAACAATATTCCCAGAGAGTTGAAAACAGCACTGATCCCTATGAGGATGTACTGACTGAGACAGGAGGAACAAACACATTTTGGCTGAGTGAAAAGAAGCATATTCAGTGTCAAGCACAAGGAAAGCAATTCAGACAGATAATTCCTGGGAGACAAATGATTCTGGCACCAGCAGAAAGAAGCAACATGAAAAACCTTTTCCAAGGTCATCTCTGGATGCACACCATCAGAAGGGGAAAGCCAGACTCATGGAAAATATTTAATCCATTGACACAAACTCAGGTGAGTTCCAGTATTCCCTGGCCATCAGAACATTATTTCTTGGAAATTCTCAACAAGCAAGTGCTCAAGAGTTGATGTGTGGGTCATAGCCTTTCATGTGAAACACAATCACACTCTGAAAAAAAAGAGTTCTATTTAAATTAATTAAAATTGGTAACTAAACAGATCAGTTAAAGAAGCAGGGAAAGACAAAGAAAACAGAGCAGAAAAAGAACAGGAAAACACAAATTGTGAAGGAAAAGGAAAATTGTCCAAAAGAAATGTGGGGATGAGTCCTCTGTGGCCTGATTTGACAATTGGCTGCAATTCCAGACAAACAGCAGTGTGCAATAGCATCACTGAAAATTCAGACAGAAAATGATCATGGCTGCAGAACCTCCACATTAATAGCACAGCTGAGCCTGTTCATAGCAATGCATTCATTTGAAATAATGCAAGTAAATACTTATTTCTGCAACTATTTTCAATTTTTGTCTGTCAAGTGATTTATCAAGTCAATATCCACGTGCCCAACACTGAACAGTGCAGTAAAGAGAATTTGGTTTCCACAGAACAATTTTGTTTTGATTTTTTGGGAGTGTAATATAGGTCTGTGCTACAGAAATAGTCAGTAATGATCTGTGTGAAACATTTAAATAATATTTACAGCTCATATGCTCCATTTATTTTAACTTAAATTGCATGAAGCCACCACCACATTTAACTGGTGGTATCAGCACAAGCAACTATGCAACATCAACCACGTGCAGGCAGACACTGCAATTATTTAATGTAAGAAATGTCAGATGAATGTTCTTTTCCTCCTGTTTTCCACCTGTTTCAGTGCTCATACAGAACAAAGAGCTGTGAAACAGCCACTCTTCCATTGAGTTCAGCTTGTCAACAAGAGCAACATGAGGAAAGCCCAAGCTGATGTCATGCTTTTCGTGGCATCTTTTCGACAACAAAGCCTGGATCCAAGATCTGACCACTCACAATTTCTAAACCAGCTTATAAAGCTAAATCCATGCAAACCCTTAATGGATCAGGATTTTATTTCGAGCGCTGCAAAAACTTTGGCCGTGGCCAAGTCTTATCAGCTACGGTGGCAGGCAGATTACAGGAGCTGTGCCATGGATCAGGGGGAGGCACTCCCAGCTTAAACCAATTACACACTTAGCACAAAGTTGTCAAACTGCAGAGCCATGCCAAAGCCTGACGTGTAATTTCTGAAATGCTTACAAATTTTAAGGAGAATTACACTGAATGGGGAGCCTGAGAAAATGTATGGTGGAAGGAGCAGCGTTTGGAAATCCAGGAGATTTTAGTGGTGTGGAAATGAGGGATCCACACAACTCAAGGTTTGCCGCTGCGGAATCTAACGGGTTTTTACCGAAAGCCCACGGTTCAAACTCCCCTGCATCCATTCATGGGCAGACAGATCTATTAAATTATTTGCCAGCTGGGAGTCATTTCTTTTACAATAAGCAGAGGAGTGAGAGGTAACTACAAAGCAATCCAGAGCTGTCCTAATTACTCCTTCCAGGCAGGAAAACGTGTGATAAAATGCATATTTTGTGATTCCCTTCCCCTTTAGTGGCTTCAGCACTGTTAACCTGTAGCTGCTGCTGGCCTTCCCCAGTGCTCTTAAACCTGGTGAAAAACCCCGAGACAGACAATCACTGTACAATCTAAGGCACATAATTAGCAATTATTTCATGCACACTTCACAATAATAATCTGTTACGTACTAAGGGGAAAGAAACATTAATGAGCTACTTCTGGTGCCGCTCTGTGTACTGTGTTTGCATAATAATGAGGCCCAATCTGCTGGAAAACACAGAAAGGACAAATTAATAAGGTCGTCATTTTTGTCTAATGATGCTTAATACAGTTGGAGCAATCTGCTCGAGACAAAAGACGGGCACTCAGACATAGCCGATTATGCATTCGCGTGGCAGCTGAAATCTTTATTAAACAGAATGATGAATCTGATTAACATGTGATAACAAATATACAGTCTGGGCCAGGGCCCTGGCACCTCCCGCCAGCTCTGCTCCAGCCCCTCTTTACCGAGGCTTTACTCAGATTGAGGTCACACTGCAATTCCCCATAGGCGCATTAAGATAAAAGTTTGCCAAATGTGGTAACGTGCTGAACAAAACAATATCCTGTTATATAAAAGCTACTGTCTCAACAGCTGACTGTCTAATCAGTGATAGCAACAACTCCTTAATAAGTTTAAAATGTTAATTGTGGGTTTCGGTCGCCTTTAACATATGAGGGACGATTTAGTACATCAGCTAAGCTACATCTTAAAGCACCCCTACATTTGTGCTACCAAAATATTCTCTCTAATTCCAAAGAACTGCCTTCTCTTCCATCTCACAACACAATTCTAGTCCCAAAAAGGAATATGCAATTATTTAGGGGACTAAAAAATACAATTACTCCTTAATAAGTTTAAAATGTTAATTGTGGGTTTCGGTCGCCTTTTAATATATGAAGGACGATTTAGTACATCAGCTGAGCTACATCTTAAAGCCCCCTACATTTACCCATTTCAGAACACATTTCTATTCCCAAAAAAGAATATACAATTATTTAAGGGACTAAAAAAAACAATTTAGGGACTAAAAAATACAATTATTCCTTAACTGTGGATTTCGGTCACCTTTTAACATATGAAGGATGATTTAGTATATCAGCTGAGCTACATCTTAAAGCTTGTACTACCCAAATATTCTCTCTAATTCCAAAGTACTGCCTTCTCTTCCATCTCACAACAAAATTCCATTCCCAAAAAGGAATATACAATTATTTAGGGGATTAGAAAATGCAATTACTTAGGGTGTATGCAATTACTTAGGGTGTTCTAAGCAGTACAAAAAGAATAAGAATTTATATGCCACTGTTTTGGTGTTAATGGAGGTTTCTAGGTCAATGGGGAACACAGGATGCAATTGAATTTGTAGAAATGTAGCAGTAAATTTAAAAATCTAATTTCCAATAGAAATAATTGATTAAAAAAAAGGTTTAAAATGTAAAAGATGCAATTTGTTAATCCCACCTTAAATTTAAGTGCTGAAAATACAGCGTTGCCTCTTTCAAGAGTGACCCAATCTAGGAGTAAATCACAGCTCTTAAATGCAGGGATTCTATTTTAGGCTTGCTTTGCTGGAGCAATGTGATTTCTATTAAATGAACAATTCCTTGCCTTGCAGAACCAACTGTACTTGATTTACAGTCAGCCATGACACGAGGCAATTGAAGATGACACACGATACCTCGTGACAATGAACATGATTTACCACAGGGTGGGCAGCAGCACAAGCTATAATGTTGATTTTATCTCCACAAATCTATTGCTCAGCACCAGCAGGAGCTTGGATTCAAGAGTTTAGAACTGGGAGCTAAGATTGACTGAATCACAGCTTCTTCACTTTAATGCATCTGTGTTTGCTCTGCTAAATGATAGCACATCATAAATCATCATTTTCAACTCCTTGGACTCGTTCTGTGTGCCTTCATTTACATCAATATATTCCCAATTACAAGACACCAACAGCCAGTGGGTTTAAAGCCAGGAGGTGATAAAATTAAAGCTGTATTTACCTCTAGCATCAATCATCCCCAGTCCATCCTACCTTTGTAAATAAATATCATTATTTTCACACACAAAATAAATAAAATAAAATTTTAAAAAGTGGTTTCCTTCCTCACCCCCTCAATCCCACATTCAAGTCACCTGGCACATGAATCTACCCTAAGAACGGTCAGACCCAAAGCAGAGAGGGTTCCCCAGCTCTGTGGAAGATGATGGGATATGTTTTTCCTGAAACAAAGCCATGTATTAAGAGATTAGATGTGTCTCTCCCAAAGCCATGAGCTCTCACAGTGACTCCCCAGAGCCACAGCTGGGGGGGTTCAGCCCCTTGCAGGCCCACGAGGTTCTGAGCTTTCTTTTTAGTGGGGACACAAAGAACAGGGAAGAAAGGGAAGGGAAGAGACTCATTCAGAAAACCTGCTGGAGTTAACAGAGTATTTTTAGCTAAAAAAGCCCAGAAATCCAATCTACAGGTGGGCTGAGAAGAAACCACTGGTTTGTTTTACATTTTTAAGCTACACCCAGCTGATCCCATGTTTACACCTGATGGGATGGAAGAGTCACAAAGAGACAGTTGAGAAGCTAAAACAAAAACCTCCTCAGAGGATCCCTTTAGTTCATATTCTGCCAGAATCAATTCCCTCAGTGCCACATTTCAGTATGTCTGATACAAAATGAATGCTGGAAACGCTGTGAAATCTTTGTGGTCGTGTTTGAAATCCCAAAATTCATGGCAAATAATGCTTCACAAACCTTGTCCATCACCACACTGCCATCCTCTGCACTTCAAACAGCTTGGACAGCTGATAATGACACACACAGGCAAAACATGAGGATCATATTCAGATTTTGGCAAAGATTCAGTCTCAAAAATCTCTCATTAAGCTCAACTGTCTTTATATCCACGGAGTAAATGAAGGAAAATGCAGGGAAGGCAGAGGTGTCCTGGGCTTACCTGCACAGATCCCTCAGGATGGAGCCTCACCCTTCACTTTTAAGAGAAAAATCCAGAATTTTCTCATCTATATTTCAAAGGATCCTATTGAGAATTCAGTTTGCTCACAGTGAAATACAATACCTAGAAATAAATTCTTCCTGTTGACTCCATTAAACCGTGTCCATGTTCATCCTTCAGGGGCTGATTAACTTCTTCTTTTTTAGTGCCAAAACTAACATAAAATTACATGTCTGAGAATTCAAGTCTACAGCACTTGTGTAAATATGTTTTGTTCTGGTTTTCCTTTCATGAAAGACACGGATGGCTGCTATTTTCCCATCCCTTTTCAGATGGAATACTACAGACATTGCAACAAATTAGGTACAGACAAATATATTCAATGACCTGAACTAGTTATAACTATCATTTCAAATCTCTGTGGTAGAAATCAGATAAATCCTATAAAATTATCTGGGTAAATATTCATTCTACCTTTTACAAAAATAGTATTTCATTATTTCCTGTACAAATCATTCCATTATAATTTTATTATACAAAATAAACTGATCTGACTTACCCATGACTGCACTTTATTACTGAAAAGAGTAACCTCAGCTCCTATCAAAGGACTTGGAGAAATGGACTGAAGGACACAGCTCCTGCACTGCAAGTAACTTGTCAGAGAAGATTCCTTCTCATTCCAAATAGCATTTAAAGATAAACTGCCATTCAGATCTTTCAAAAAGAAAGAAAAAGTAGTTTATACAGGAATCAAGCTTTTTGAAAGAGATAAAAGTTATTTTATCAGTTGCACTTCACACATTTCAAAATGTCAGAAAGATTGGTAAAGAAGGCTCAGTCCTTGTGGCAAAATCACCTCTCAGTAAATGAGAGGACAGGCAGCAGAATTGCCCACAAATGAAATAAAATCCTTTATTTTGCTCTCTGTCACCTGAAGACCCAAAGGGTTGCACAAGGCATGGGCTGACAGGAGTGATTTCCTGTCAGACTCAGCACCACAGGTACATGTGGCCAGTCCTGGATTTAACTGGCAAGAAGTGGACAGGATTCTGTTCCCATTATCATTTTCTGTTATTCTTCACCAGGATTTATGAAAGGACCCCACAAGTCTGGGAGTGCAGGGGACACTGGAGCTCCTTCTCAGTGTTTGTTAAATGTGCAGAGCCCACAGAGCTCTGAGGAGGGAAAATCTCACCATGAGCTTCCCAAAAGTCCAGGGGAGGGTGGCAATGTTGTGAATGGCATTTAATTGAATTTAAAGCAAAAGGGTTTGACAAATGTAAGCTGGAATTTATCACTGAGAACTTACCTTCCACTGGCATCTGATAAACCTTCAGAGTCTCTTTAAGGTGACCAAGACTTGCAGCATCTGAGATGACCAACACCACATTATCATCTTCTGAAATGGCCTCTAGTTTACACTTACAGTTATTAATGGACTCTTTGCTTCTTATATTGGCATTTCTGAAGAGTTTCCAGATTATTTGCAGCTCACTATTACTGTAGCAAGCTTTTCTCAAAATTCCTATAATTTAAAAAGTGGGGTGTAAGACTTATATACACACATGGTTTTGAATACAGCACTGTTCAACCATGCTGCAAACTTTCCACATTTACAAGATGGGAATTTAGGCCCTGATCCAATACCCACTGCAGGCACTGAAAAGACTTCTATTGCTGTAAATGGCCCTTGGAAGAAGGCCTTCTTTAAAATTTTTAATGTGTCCAAAATTTACTTTTCAACAGATAATTTTCCCCTTGTTATTACTCCCAAATCGACCAGCGAGCTTGAATCCACTTTGAATAAAGCCATTTATTTTTAATTTTCAGATTTTTTAACTTTCCTCAATCAACTGGCATCTGAGATTCAGTTTAAACAGCATAAAACTCCTTGCTGACAACAGCCACCCTGGTGGGTGCAGACATTCTGTAGCCCAGAATGCCTCTCCTGAGCCCTGGGGTTCCATCTCACAGGTTTGATGATATTGATAAATTCAGGGAGGGAATGAAAGGTTCCTGATGAGATCACCCAAATCTTAAAGGTTCTTTTGGGAAAACAGGGAGGCAAGGAGGGACCTGGGCCTGCCCACTGTGGACTTTGCTAACTGGCCTGGGTGTAATAGGTGCAGAATATGGAAAATGTCCCACTGCCCCTCAGGCACAGGTTTGGTTTGCTGAAGAGATTTGTCCTTTCTTGGTTTCATCAGCTCCAGACTGTTTAAGCACAAAGCATCTCTAATCTGCATGTAACTGATGAGAATATCTTGTAATTAGGTCATTATCACAATGGCCCAGTGGCCTGAAGATGAAGCTTATTTTTTAAAAAATAGAATTGCTGTTACTTTTATCAGCCTTTAGACATTCCCAAATGAAAGTGTCTCACAGAAACACAAAGAATTCCCAAAAACAGCTCATGCCCACTTTGTACAACAGAATAAACCCAAATTAATACAAGGTAGGTTACACACTGAAGAATAGCAGTGTCATTATTTCAGGCAGACTTTTGATAGCTCCACGCCCTGGATTCACTGAGTTACTGTTCCAAGGAATGACCAAACTTCTCACATAAACTGGTGGCAAATGAACCCCTAACCCTGGGAAGGAACAAACCCCAGTGAATGGGCCACTGTGCTCCAAATAATTCCTTCAGCCTCCCATCATGGCAGCAGAAGTTGCCTTCAGTTAACTCTCAAATATCAGATTTAGGCTCAAGACAGGTCAGTGTGGCAGGACCCTGAATCAAGAAAACTGCCAGAAAGAAGAACTTATTTAAAATAATTCTTCTTGTCACAACTCCCTTCTCTCCCCTCAAAAGCTTTCTGCAGCTGTCATTTATCCACACACCAAATCCAGTGGAGAAATGAACCAATTGTTGTAAAATGTCCCTCCAATATCCAAAACTGGGAAAGTAAAAGGGTGGATGAGACATCCCATCCTTCCCAAGGAAAGAGCTGATCTTACCCTGAGCTTTGGGCAGGATTTCAGCTCCACACACAACACAGTGAAGTCCTTTCCTGCAAGGCTGCTTGTGTGCTTCCTTCTAGCAAGGCAATGCACAAGTGCATGTAAATATTGGTTTGCATACAGTAACTATGCAGATTAAAGCATTTAAATAGAAATAAATTATAATGTAAATAAATTAAATCTATCCAAACTGCTTCAGAGAAACACAGTACTTGAAATACTCAAAGGTTATCATTCATATTAGTTAATAATTCAATATACACCATGCTAAAAGTGTTTAACCTGACTTAAATAGAAAAATGTCATATAAAATCTGAGGGATTTTATGGCCTGTAACAGTGCAGGCTATCAAACTATTGGGAATTTTGAAAGGAGCCTGGGATGGCTGGTGCCTTTGTGTTTCCCACGAAAAACAAAGGTATCTATTGAGTGTGTAAACCAGAGCTCTGCAGATCAGGAAGAAACCATTTCATTGTGTTATTTCACTTGGAAAATGCTATCATAAATTATTCTGGATTCCCTTGCACCCCAGCACTCAGCAGCCCCTCAGACCAGGTGTTTAATCCATGGATGTGGTACCTTTCTCTCTCGGGAGGAGCCACTCTGCCTAAGGGCAGCTTTCCTTCTGCTGCATCTCCTCTGAACTTTCAGTCCTTGAATAAATTCAAGATTTTGTTAGTATTTTAGGCAACAGAGATTATACTGAGCTATTATATCAAAGCAGGAAAAGCATTTTCAATACTGTAGCCTTGATAGATGTGATAAATCCAAATAAATAATTTTAGGAAATTCAGTATATTGACTTCACTTCCCTTCTATCTGCAGGCTGGGCAGTATTTAATTCTGAGAACTACCATAAATGTATTACCTCTAACATATCAAACAGCACAGTTATGAAATAGAAAGACAAATTCAGAATGAATTTACACCAAAAGCAACAGTCCAAACCTAGCAGAACACAAAGGGGATTTATCCACCTGTTGATTTGAGTTTTTAGAGGACAGAAATTTTTTTCCAGAAATCATAGTAACAAGTGCTGATGTTTCAATGCATATTTCAGAACTAATGGTTAATTTGATGTAAAGTTTAAATGGGTGTGATGTGACACAGAGCAGGCCCTGCCTTAAAGGATTTCTGATCAAAGGAAGAGGCACCACAGCTCAAGAAAGGAACAATCTGCTCCAGATAAGGAAAAGGAGATGGATTTTCTTCTTTTCTTTTTGAATGTTATGGATTTAAAGACAGACAAATCTCCTGAAGGACAAATAAGAGGCTGTGGGCCCCTGGATGAGCAGACAAGTGACAAAGCTTAAGTGATTTCTGTTATTTGTTCAGACACACAAAAATGCTCAAAGGGGTTTGGTGCAGAAGATTTGCTTTAGGGAAACTGAGGATCAAGCCCAAGGACAGCTCTAGAGGCCAGGAACCAAGAGGAACTTCAGCATTATTTCAACAGAAATGAAGAATATTTCTCTTTAGATGTGTCAGAGGTTTTCAATGCTGGAATTTCTGCCCTATTAACTAAACCAAAGCTGTCAGTGAAATCCAGGACACCTAAACCAAGGAAACTTGGTCATCAGGATTGCAAAAATTGAACCAAAAGCCTTATGCCAAATACTGCCAGTTGAAGAAATTCTAGTGTTCTTCTCATCCTTGCAGTGTCCAATTTCACAAAGATGAATTTATTCTATAAAGAAAGGGCACAATTTAAATCCTATTGATATGAGCATGTTCACAGCTCTGTGGGGATGGACTCCAAATGTTATTTAGAGGGGGAAAATGACCAGTTAATATGGAAAATGACCAGTTAATAATTTCATTTCTACTCTCAAACAAAAATTATCAACACATATGAACCAATCTTTAGATGGCAAAAATCCTGCATCTTCATATGAATGTAGGATAGCAATAAAGAATCTTTTCTTAAAAAGTCAGTATGTTTTATTACAGAAAAATCCTGGCTCTTTTCATTGCAGAAAATAAAAAAAAACATTAAAATACTTTTTAAAAAACCCCAAAAAAACTAGACTGGGCAAGATTCAAAGACCTTTGTGTACAATTTACATTTTATATGTTACATGTAAAAAGTGCTTGTAGGACATACAAATGAGAACAGGTTTTGACATGAATAAACACAGAATCCAAGCAACAGAAATTAGATCCTCTCACAAAAGGAAAACTTCAAGAAATCTCAAATTCTTCTCTCAAGAAGCTTCTCATCTTCATCAAATATCAAGATGTGCATAGCTCCTGCTGGACATTTTGATGTAAGAAATTGGAAGGAACCAAAGTACTGGAAAATAAACCTGGTTTAGTATTTAGGCTCAATCTGTCTCTAACTTGATCTGCAAAGATGCTGTTCTGCATGTTTTACTAAAAAATCCCAATCTAACAAATGCAGAGGACCATAATTTGGTTATATGGGTGTTTGGCTTTCTGAGGAAAACCCCAATTATTTGACTGTATTGAATGGTGGATTAATTAAATCTGTAATGGACAAACCAATAATTCCAGGTCAGATCCTACTTGGGTTTCTATTCAGAATTTCTAGACATGATGTCCTTCAGCCATGAAGTCAGGATGAAGAATTTTCATTTATCTCTAGAAAACTGCACATGGCAAAACTCTCCCAGTGAAAACCCCAAAGATAAAATGAGAAATGGAGCCTGAGGGAAGCTTTTGTTCCATGAGGACAGGGATGGTGCAGCTGCCCTGTGGTGTTTTGAGGGCTGCTCACCACAGGAGCTGTCACCAGGTGCCACTATTGCCCAGCAGAGAGGATGACACACCTTTATTTCGGGATCTGGAGAGGCTGATTTTCCTTTTAGGGATGTCCATCTCCTGAGCTCCTCCCTGCTCTGCTCCTGCTGCAGCTGCCACCCCTACAGCCCTGTCCCTGCTGCTCACATCTTCCATGATCCCATGGGGACTCCTGGCAGCCTCAGCTTTTGCAGTGCCATTCTGTGCTGCTGAGGTGCTGCTGGCAAAAGGATCAGCAGGGACTGTGGAGTTCCCACATTCCTCCCAAATGCCAGTGGTGGAACAGGCTGGAACTGGGGGCTCAGTTCTCTGCTCCTCTGGGTCTGCATCATCATAGAGTTCTGGGGTGAAGTAAATGCTTTCATCCTCATCCTCAGCTGGTGCTGAAGGCTCAGCTCTCCCTGCTGCTGAAGGGAACTCCCTGCAGGGCTCAGCTGGAAGCTGGAGCTCAGCAGGATGTCCCTCAGCACCTGGGGCCTCAGCACTCTTAACTGAGAAATGAGTTGTTTCCAAACATGATTCTGGTCCACTTGGTCTGTGCTCTGCAATTAATGATGATTGGCATTGATTGAAATGATCAATAAGGTCCCTGGGCCCATTCACATGCTCCTGGCTGCTGCTCCCTGTGGCCCTGCAGTTCTGGGCTACAGGAGTTGAAGTCAGAGGCTCAGAGCAGCATTTCTCTTCCACCACATCAGCACTGGTCCAACCATTCATTTCTCCTCTCTCTATTTTGATTGCTGCCATTTTGGGGGGGCAGTCCATATGTTTCCTTCTCTGTTTTACATGGTGAGAGTGGCTCTCTGCATCAACCTTCTGGTCACCTGTGACAAATCACAAAACATGAATGAATTGCATCTGATTTACAGCATGTTTAGCACATCAGAATTACCACTGTTTTAGAAGGTTTACAGTGATTTACAACATTCATTAAAAACAATAATACAAACAAAAGCCCAGATGTTATAACAATCTTTGCACATGAATTGTCTTAATTAAATGAATAGATTAACAGGCACATAAAGGTAGAGTATGACTGGATTTGAAATTTGTAATCTTTATTATTGTGCTCCTTCTTGATTGAAATGAAATCAGAACCTTCCCTAAAATTTAGGGATGGATTTTACTTGTGAAGCTGGAACCAGAGGAGATCACATAGAAGGAGTCTCACAGCAATGCCTAAACAACAGATGTAGCTTGAACCAGGGCTCAACTTGCAATAATGCTAATCTTGATGTGTTTTAAATATATTTTAAATTATCTTCATAGTGCTCAATGGAAAAAGAAATTAAGATGAAACCATTTTGATTGTACTATAAACTTATCAAAGATTACTCTTTTAAGACAACCAGATGGAAGGAGAATTAATTTCAGTCTGTTGAGCACAGCTCCTCCACATTTGTGAATAATTATCATTTTCCACGATAGCACTTCTGTAATTTTAAAAAATCATTTGTTTCCTCCAAAAAAGATTCAGCTCCCCATGACATTGCCAGTGGAAATGAACATACTTTGTGTCACTGCTGCCATGCTGTCACTTGGCTGCTCCCATGCTGTGGGATGAACTGAGCTGA
Source organism: Fringilla coelebs (assembly GCF_963513975.1). Taxonomy (NCBI): domain Eukaryota; kingdom Metazoa; phylum Chordata; class Aves; order Passeriformes; family Fringillidae; genus Fringilla; species Fringilla coelebs. The sequence continues at coordinate 2,440,369 of NC_140046.1, forward strand.
CGGTTGCAGTAAAATGAACTTCTGAGTCCAAATTCCGCTCCTGACTTTTAGCAGGAACATCTGGGGACAGAGGAGTGCTGTTCTCCTGTTGAGAGCCTTGGGAAAGCTGCCTGGGCTGAGCAGGGAGCTCAGAGCTGGGCTCTGAGGAAGGCTCCTCACCCCTCTGGTTGCGGAGGGCGAAGGCGCGCAGGGACTGCAGGGCGCTGCCGAAGGTGCCGTGGTGCTGCACCTGCTGCCGGATCCACTTGGACAGTCCTGGGGGAAAAACACCTTACTCAAAAACATCAAACACCTCACTCCAAAACATCAAACACCTCACTCCAAAATACCAGCACCTTACACCAAAATATCAGCACCTCACTCCAAAATATCAAACACCTTAATCTAAAATATCAAACACCTCACTCCAAAATATCAAACACCTCACTCCAAAATACCAGCATCTTACTGCAAAATATCAAACACCTTACTCCAAAACATCAGCACCTGTACAGGCATTTCCCAGCCCCAAACAGCACCCTAACATGGAGCAGGTCTCTGGCACAGACAGAAACACAACTTTCCCAGGCATCCTGCTGGGGAAGGCTGGGAGAGGATCAGAAATAATTCTTATCTGAACCTGCTGTTAACACCTGGTGCTGTGAACGTGTGCAATGTGCTGTGGAGATTTGTTCATCAAAGGGTGGATCATTAATTAGCCAATGGTGGTGTGTTTGAAGTAAAGGACCAGTGAGGTCCATGTGTATCTAAGGGTCTAGAAAAGAACAATGGGGTTCTTAATAAAGAGTTATTGATCAGCCTTCATACATGGAGTCTCTGCTAATTATTGATCAACCTTCTGTAATACATGGAGTCTCTGCTAATTATTGCCTGGCCAGGGGCCTGTTACAATGACACCCTAAGAGTGCAAATATTTCTGTAGGTATAGTCTCAAAGATTTCAAGAATTTGCTCATGAAGCTACAACAATTCCTCCTTTCCAGGGCTAAGAACTTGATTTATTCAATGGCAGTATTCTGATAAGCAAACTAAAATTATCCTTCTTTTTCTATTAAAAGCCTTTCCCCTTTTCACCAGTCTTCTTTTTAGGTTCAATCTGCTGCCTTGCATAAGCATCATTATATTTCTTTGTTGCCTGGCTGTTCATTCTGCTTGTTATCATGAATTATTTAGAAGTGGCTTACACAGAGTGCAGCTATTTATTATCATATTTACAGGGTCTAATAAAAATTTGAATAAAATGAAGATTTTTATAACTTTGTGTCAGATTAAGTGACAGTAACTCAAAGAATCACAACTGTTCTACAACTACAGGTTTTCTAATAACCTGCTCCTATCAAAATAATCAAAATATTAAATATCAGAAGTCTTGAGCATAACAGTTTTTTAGATTATATTGGAGCACACAGGGGTCAAGTAAAAACTGACTGCCTCAATTTTAGAAAGCGTTTTTGAACCCATTTAAAAATTCTTTGTATATCAATTAAAAAACAAAACAAACCAAATAAAACTGAACCCACAACAACAGAGAACTTCACTCTTCTGTGAAGTTTTACTTTTTACAGAACGAAATCTTACCAAGTCTTAAATATATGGATTATTTGTGCTCCTATACGAATTTCTAGTGTTTCCTTCAATCATTTCAATGTATTTTTAGTACATCAAGAAGGAGCTGGACTCAACTGCAGCAGCTGAGCTCCACCTGCTGACTAAGCCCAGCATGGGCTGGTGAGCTCAGCTCTGCCCAGCAAAAAGGGCAGGAACAAAGGTGAAAACACATTCCTAAGCAGTTTCTTTTCTACTTTTTATTTTTTTAAGGTTGCCTGCAGGATCTGTTTTATTTCACCTGCATTTATTTCTACCCAGTATAAAAGCACAAACAGAAACCCCTTGTTGTATATTGAATATTCACCAGTTCAATCTTTGTTCCATGGCTGGGCACATTCTGACCCTTCCTACTCATCTGTATTTGTACAGCCACATTTCTGTCATTCAGAGTTTTCAGTATTTTTAGACATTAGGAGTTTCCCCAGAAGATTTTTACCTCTTACCAGTTATGTATTTATTTGGGTTCTTCCTGAAGCGGTCGTCAACTAAAATAAGAGCCCCCCAGTCATTCCTGTGCCTTATACACCTAAAAGTGAGGGGAAAAAAAGAGTATTTATGTAATTAGAGGGCACACAGCAAAAATCTGGGGGGAACTGGGAAACAGGGATTGCTCTGAGTCAGCTGGAATATGCAAAATTATACAGGAGGTGCTCTTCTACTGCATGCACCAAAAATTGTTATGGATGTCATGGAAGCTTCATTTCCCTTCAGTTGAATGTACATGAAAACAGCTAAATTAAAAATAAAGCACACAAATATTCAACAGCCAATCAAACCACACAATTTATTTTCCACTCTTAACTGGGCAGTGTAAATATTACAGAGCTCCCTGTCAGCTTGGTGGAACGTTCTGGTTTTATCAAAATCCTTCCCCACATCTCAGGTTAGCAAGGGCTTTGGCTCGTGGTTTGAAAAGGAATTTGTACCTTTATGTCAGAATGGAAACCTATTTTCTCCATTTTAGACCACCCAAATAATAAATTAAACACTAAGTAATTGTCACTAAAACTTGATTTAAGTTCAAGCTGATTTATTTCATTACTGGTAGTCCACAACTGAGAGCTTTCTTTACCTATTTTAATTAATGCTCTTTGATTCCAAAGAGGAATTTAAGAAATCAGGCCTGTAAGAACAAGAATCCACAATGAGATTTCCTAATGTTACAATTTCTCTCCATTTTCTCTCTAAGCCTTCATTTATGTCATCACATTTGCATTAGGACTAATTCAAATCAGAAGAGTTTTCCAGCTGATGTTTCTGTAGCCATGACAGATGCACAGCACCTACAATAGATATGGATGACAGCTCTAATCTTTATTTGTATGATACATTTTGTTGAAGGAGGATGAATTAATTCTACCTTGTTAAGAACATTTGGGGGAATTTTTCCATCTAGGAAATGGAAGCTGTACCACTTTCTTCTAAATCTGGGAAGAGATCAGTGAGCACAATAATTGAATTGACCTTTTGCAAAGGTCTGAAAAACCCCACTGCTATTTCTCCCTTTCAAAAATACTTGTAGGCTAAATATCAAACAACTGTTCTGAGCCCACTGAGAGTGTGAACAATTAGTGCATTGGAAAAGTCCTAAGGATCTTCATTTGCTTTAAAGCTCAAGAACTGTTTGTCTCTGCTTGAGCTTTTATTTTTCTGTTTCCTATGAGCAATAAAACTTCAACTAAATTGAAGCAGGTTCTGAATGCAAAACAAAATCTCTGAATTATAACAATGCACAACAGGCTGAAAAGCAGAGAATTGTCAGCACAGAGCAGCTCAAGAGACAAAATTTGCAATATGAGAGGTTTGGCCTTACCTACCCCATTGTGCTAAAAGTGGGGAATAAAACCTTAAAGATCCCCCTAAAAAAAGTTCTCCAAACTTCCATAGTTTTAGTTATGTTTAGTTATGTCTCACCTTCCCAGGGCTTGGTTGAGAGCTCTGTAAGCTTGAATTTCATACCACTGACTCCCTGATAAAAGGCCTCTTGTACTTTTGTGCTGGTCATTGTACTTCCTCTTTAATTCAACCTAGGAAGGAAACCATAAAATATTTGGTTTATTAATGCTGTTGAAAAGGAGATATTCTAAAAGGGGAAAACAAGCAAACAAACATTGGTTAAATAAGAGAATATATAAATTGTGCTTCAGTGTTTCAACTCTATGTTTTGTACACTAACCAATTCTGGCTTCTGAAATTGCCCTTAGCTGTGATCTGTTCCAATAATTTCAATGTATTGACATGAGCACCACACACTCATCCAAAGCTCTGTGCCAGTGAGAGGAGGATAAACTGTTCAGACAGGTGAAAAAACCCCAAACCAGGTACAGGCAGATGGACTCCAAACCCCAGATTTATTGGCTCTCCCAAAAGGAAATGCCCCACTGGAGCTCTCCCTTTATCACCAAAGCCACTCCTCATCCCCAGCTGGGACCAGACCCTGCTTTCCCCAGGGAGGGTTCAGCAAATCCAACTTTTCCTCCTCAACAGGAGCTGCAAAAGAGCTCTGGGGACAGAGGGGCCTCTGCCAGGGACCAGGAGCCAGTGACACAAAGTTCCCAGCTTGGCATCACCTCCTGAGGTCTGCAAATGTTTCACTGCAGAGCATGGTGAGATCAGGCAGGGAAAAACATGTTCCCCTTTTTAAAACCACATCCCTGATGCTTCAGAATCCGGAATGAACTGCCCAAGAAATGCCCTTCCCAATCAGGATAACCACACACAATGCCTGGTCTGAATTGGAACAATTTGCATTATGAACATTATTTATATCAAAAGGTTTTACTATTATTATTATTATTATTCAGCCAGGGGAACTGAATTATTATTTTTTTTAAACAAGCATAAAACTACACCAAAAAGGGTCTTTCTGCTGCTCTTTTGTACAGTATTAACCTTTCTAAACTGACAAGTGAAAGGACACGCTTCAGGAGAGAAAACAGCAGACTTCTAACCTCTTCTGACAGGTAACTTTCAAGTTGCATTTGGATAAGAAATTTTATTTTATGTACTTATGCCCTTTAAATTGCCTGTCAAATTTACAAATTCAATCTTTACAGCCAGAAAGTAAATTCAGTTTGATTTCACAGATTTAATATTTGTTCCAGTCACTCAGAATTTAGTGACTGGCATGTGAAGTTTCCTTTTTAATTTTCCAAACAGAAGATGATTTCTTCTGAACGGTCTATGAACATGAAACCATTCTTTAAAAAGGAACTTGGCTTTATCTGTGCATTTCTACAAACTGAAATACTACCTGGAGAAAGAAAAGGGTACTGCTCACCTCTGGAAATGAGGAATGATGATGGAAAAGTTCACTGCAGCCTTTAAAACATAACCATTGACAATATTGTGTGTGCTTGCATCTGTCTTCTAGCCCTGGTCAGTTTTATAACCATCTCTTTTTTGGAAGAATTGTGTTACCAGCAGGATTATGGTCAGTTTTATAGCCCTGGTCAGTTTTATAACCATCTCTTTTTTGGAAGAATTGTGTTACCAGTAGGATTATGGCCCTTTGGAAGCCATGGAGGTTTCCCAGCCCCTCAGACTGTGCAAACAGTGTTGGAATAACTGCTCCTGTGTCTTATGCTGAAAAATGACATTATTTTTAAATACCTGCATAAACTCACTGAAGTAGCAATAAAATGCAAACCTGTCAGATCACCTAAATAAAATACATTACTTCCACATTCTTCTAATACATGTCAGTGCTATCAAGCTCACTGCTTGTATGTACACCAGCAATGACATTTCATTGCTCAAATGATAGAAACCCCAATTTTTAACATAAACCCCCATGAGTTTGAGGGGTTTTAACCCAAATCCCTTGCTCTAAGGGTGTAACATATCTCTAAAACTTCCTTCTATTAATTTTAGAAGAGTTCCCAGAATAGAAGCATTCTGTTTTCTCCCTGCAGTGCTCCTGCCTCAGCAGAGATGTGAGCTCAGTGTGCAGGGGGAGGCTGTGCAGGTAAAAGGCCAGGGCCTGTCATTTTAATGCAATCAGAATCTATTTCATTGTGGACCTGCTGCATTCCCCCCCATCAATTCCAGGCCAGATTCAAGCTGACATGTTACATATGTGAAAAAGGCAGTGCCTCCTGCTAGCAAATATCCACAACGTGCAGGAAAGCACAGGCTAGAAGGGATTAGTTAAAATGTCAAAAGACAGCCTTTTACTTTTACCTGTTCATCCTTAAAAACATCCTCCCAGCTCTGGGGCAGGATTTGCAGACAAAGAGCTGCACAAGGCCCCTGGCAAGCTCTGCCATCCTGTAGCTGTCACCCAGATTAGGCTTTGATCTGTCTGGGAGGTCACGGGCACAGCCACGCTCACTGCGAGCTCCCCACGTTCCACCTGCAAACCTCTCCTGCTTTTAATGCTTAATTACTCTGACATCTTTCACTCTGCAACGTTAACTGGGAAACAGCAGCGAAAAAAGATAAATGCCATGAACAATTTTTTTTTTTTTAAAGGATTGGAAAGATACTTGGAGGCAGTTTGTGCTACAACTCAAGTGTATTTTTCAAACTGAATTAGCAATAGAGGTTTTTCTCCAGTGACAACAACATTAAATGACATTTGTTACATTTTAAAATAAGTTACCTGTGGTGATATTCCTTCATGTGAAGAAACTCAGACTTATGCAGGATATAAATTGATTCATACTGTGTTGACCATGGATTGCATGAGTTAGTTCACAGCACAAAGCTGAGAGGAGGAACTCAAAAACTACAGCTTGGTTTTGACCCCCAAAATAACCTGCAAATTCACACAGAGCCTGCAGCCTTGTAGCAGCACACCAGGCTGAACCAGGTTTATTCAGAATACACAAACAGCGTTTAAAGCCAGGTATACAAATACCAGTCTATGATGGACTAATTATTTCTAAAGAAAAATCAATCAGGACACTGTAAACTGATTTATCAGTGCCACGACATGAAGGTTGAATGGGCTAAGCCCATTTGTTTATTTTGTGCAATTTAAATCAGCAAAATGAACTCTGCTTGGTTTGTTTCATCTGGCAAAGTTTTGAGGGATATTTTTAATGCATTACTTCACTGAACCAAATGCAAACTTTGCTTTTTAAGAACAAATATAAGTAACAGTTTACAATTTTTTTTGTTTAACAAGTCAGGCCTGTTCTTTGATAGGACATCACCTCACAAACATCTCCAACTGTTTGGAGCTTGCCTCCTATTTGCTCTGGTGGGATAAAGGAAGAGAAAAGAGCTGGAAAAGGCCAATAAAGCTGGGCCTGTGTCCCTGCATGGACAGGTGGAGGTGGCAGAGCCACACCTGGGTCAGCTCGTGCCCTTCCCTCCCCAGCACTCTCCTCCATGGAAAAAAAAAGCCAGAAAATGGATAGAAACACTTTCTGCCATTCCACTAACTTATTTCTCTGGTTTTATGAGAGGAAAAATAGTAATGAAAGCAAAGACATTGCTCACATCATCCAAAAAAAATTTTTTCAGTTACATTCATGTTTAACATCTACTAATTCCCCATCTCTTAAAAACAAACAAGCAGAGAAAATACCAGGTGGTCACTGCCTGCTTCCATCCCAAAAAAGACATAAAAATGTTTTTTAAGCAAATCTCCTGTCCTAAAAATCTCATGTGTCCACTTAGAGTCTCTCTTCCACCTGAAATAGCAATAATTAGAAGTTTTCAGGAACACACTTGCCATCTACTTTCCTCCTGACGAATGCCAAGGAACCATAAAAGTTTGTGAGTGCAGGAAAGTTAAGACAGGAAAACCCATTTCTTTTCTTTTACATCTGAAAATTCTTAACTAGAAGCAGCACTGAACAGGGCAGCATTTCACTCACTCGAAAAGCAGGAACAAGGGCTGGGGTTGAACACAAATAATGCAGATGGAAAGGCCTGGCTGAGTCACAGAACAAGCTTCAAACATCCTCACCCCTCACAGAGCCACTCACAGCCATGCCTAAACACAATATTCCCAGTGATGAGCCCACAGGAAAATGATATTATGGCAGGATTTTGTCTCTGAATGCTCCAAGCATTCCAAGTGCAGGGTTAATACATAAATAATATGGAATAAGCAAATGCTTATTAGCTGAATTTTACCAAACTAGATTCTGTCAATTACAATAATTTATTAAGGTCATTCTAATGAGTTCATAGAAATAAATAAGGTCACTAGACACAAATATAACACTTTTATTTTCATTTCTATTTTATGTAAATACTACATTTCCTCATAAAACAGCAGCACCCCCCCAAACTGCCAGTGAGACATGATCAATATTTGTACTGCTCAATTCTCATCAGGGTGCTGCTACACAGGAATTGCTCAGGTGACCTTTTCTGCCTGAAAATTTCTGCCTTCCTTGGATAACACTGAATAAAAAAGGAATCATTCGAGATCTCAGACTTGCTCTCACAGGGGACATGGAAATATATTGGGATTGAACAGTGCAGTGTGAATGGGGATATAATCAAAACTAGAGAGTTGCTGAGATAGAAAAAATGGCACAATAATACAGTGCAAGGGATGTTTCCCAACTCTGGTTAAGCATAATAATAATTTAAATTAAATGTTTTAGAAATCTTGCTTTTCCTAGAATATGGTAAAGAAGAAATGAATTTTTCCAGAAATCAATTACATAGCACAAAATTCTTTCTCCTTTCAAGGGACACAAAATATATAGGCTTAAAAACTGCCACAAGGACTAGACACTCAATCTTGAAACATCATTATTCTGAAATGACAGAAATATCTCAGTTTGTTGAGATAGGAGAAGTGGAAACTTCAGCCAAAGAGCTGCAAAAATTTGTATCCTTAAGTTACATAAAGCCCAGCAAATTGCAATTGAAGTGATGATTTCCTTGGTGCAGAAATAAAGGAGATATTCCCCCCAGGGCAGCCAGGGAAATAATTCCCATTAAAGGCAAACTGCAGCAGCACCACTGCTCCCAAGTCCCAGCCTCAGGGAGTTCAGGAAAGAGTTTGACTTTGTGCATTTTCTGCTGTGTTTTGGTCAAGTTCTGCTGGTTGTTGCAGGATGAATTCCCTCTCCTGTAGCAGGATCAAAAGCATCTGGAGAGGTGGAAGTGCAGAAAAGCTCTCTGGGCAGGGGGCTCAGTGCCTGCACCTCAGAGCTGCCCATTCTCAACATTTCTCTTTCTTTTCAGCTCCCCAAGGTAAGAACAGTAAATTATGACTTGAACTAAACAAGTCACACTTGGCTCCAAAATCAGATTTTCCTACCTCTACTTTCAGGTCCCAGAGGTAGGCAGAGGAAATCCTGGTCACAGCCAAAGAAGTCATTTTTGGCTCTGAAATAAATTTTCCTGCTTTACTGGAGCCAAACTCTACCATTGAGAGCACCAGAGCTTTGAGCAATCCTTGAACATTTTCTTTTATATTATTTTGTTTTAGCAACCTGATTCTTCAGCAATATGAAACCCTTTGCAATAACACAGAATTAGGGGGTTGGCCCCTTTCTTCAATCAGTTTTGTTTATAATCAGGTCTGAGCCTGAATCATTTCTTTCTCCCTAACCCTGACAAAGTGTTTTAGACTCTTCTCTTTGTTAAAAGCAGTGAACCTAAGATACAATATGCCTAAAAATGTTGAAGTGAAACTAAATTATTATCTTTAAAGCCTCCACAGAAATTACTGTGACTTATAAAAGCACACAGTTACTGAAGGAATTCCAATGTTTGCCATTTAATACCAGGATTTGTGGCATACACTTAGCACAAACATATGGAAAAACTAAAATTGGATATTATTCATCACACTTGACAATGAGTCTCTTGCCCAAGATTGATGTCTGGATCCAAAATGCTACACTTCAAAATATCTAAGAGAAGTTAATTAACAGTATGTTAGCATCAGATAGCACATCTGTGGGATTATCCATCTCTTGCTGTCACATTATTTATGTTCCCTAATATTACAGCTCAATCAAGTTACAAATCATAAAACATATTTAGAAAGCAGGTTGATCACAGACAAGTCATATTAGTGGAGATGAGCCAACATCAAACTGCCACCATAAAATATTGCCCTCCAAAGGGCCAATCCCACAAACCCTGCTGCTTGTGTCAGTCCTGGGAGTATTAAAGGGATTACTCACACAAGTCAAAGCTCTGTGCAGGAGTAAGGGGTTATGGAATTGAGGCTTAAGAGGACTTTTATGAACCCAAAAAGCAGAGATTCAAGTGTTTTTTCATGTAGAAGCCCAGCACTGTTTAGTGGTTTAAACCAATGCCAGCAGCATATCATTCATGGCTATTCCAAGGGAATTGTTCATCATTTGCATTTCCTATTTTTAAAGGAATGTCTTTATCAATCATCTTATCAGTTTCCTCCTCTGGTACCTCTGCTGAGCACCTATTGCTGTGGGAGAGCCACAGATGCACAATTTTCTGTCCAAGCCCAACCTGGCCTGTGCCACTCTGGTTAGAATTTGATGTCTGCTGAAAACTCAAGGTCCTCCCCAGAAGTTCCAGGCTTTACCCAGTTTTCTGCTTCACCCACAAAATCCAAAGAAACACCAACCAAATGTGTGCCACTATTCTCTAAACTTCAAATGTTTCATTTGGGAATTCCAACTCCTTTCCTGAGCTGAAAAAGATGCTTAATCTTCCAAATTTCTTTTCTATTTCTACAAAGACACTAATAACCTTCTTCAGAGTGACCCTCTTTCACTTAATCCTTCTTGCAACTCAGCTGGTAAAAAAACATGAGCATTAATCCAGAATTGTTGGAGATCTGATAACCCTAAAAAGTCTGAGCAAAACAAAACCCTGTTCAATATAAAGACATTTAAAATAAAAGCCATTTCCTGCAGCATCCTGAAGGAGCTCTGCAGATCTCATGCTGAGACTGGTGCCTGCCCTTCTCTCATCCAGAATTGATCACTGCAGAGCTTTGGGCATTCCCATCTCTAAACACTCAGACCTTGAGCTGTTTGCAATTTGGCAGCTACTGTTTCTAGCCCTACTGAAAAATTTAGGGGCTTTCTTCAGTCTAATTTTAAAAAATAGTTCAACAGAACACTGATTTTTAAAATACAGTTATCAGAAATGGGCTGTAGTACCTGTGATCCTGATATTTGAAATATTTGGTTGATCTCAAGGTAAAATCAAACCATAATCCACTGTGAAGATAATTCACCCAAACACATTTTATTCAACCTAATTTTGTATCATTTAGAACCCAAACCCACTGATTTTGAGCAAATCATTTGGCATTAATTGCCAGCCATACAACAAAGGATTTCCAAAATACCTTGTCAGCACATGCCCCTAACAACCAGCATTTCTAACTCCAGAAAGAGACTGAGCACTCCTGAAATGGGAATTTTTACACTACAGTGGAGTGCATTATATTTCAGAAGGACAAAGAATGTTGTGGCTGAGTGAGTGCTCCAAGGAATTCTGCAAACATTGGAGGAACTGCACTCACACAGCCTCCCTGGCCCTTGTAGGATGTGGTTTTTCCCAGCAAGGCTGGAATTAGGCACATGCTGCAGACAACAAAGAAGCCTTTGCTTGTTCACTAAAGCTCAGAACACATCTCTCAAACCAAAGCTGAGTCTGTTTGGCCTTTCAAGTGCAAACCTATGATTTTCTTGTTTGATTTGGCATTAGTGAGAACCAGAATCCAGCTGCTCCTGGTATTTATTTATTCTGTGATCCTTCACTTTGTTTCTTGGCCTCCCAGAGCAGTCCCAAAGCTCTCAGAGGAACACACAGGACAGGGCAGTGACAGTGACTGGCAGCAGTGGCACAGACCCCTAGAAAGAAGTGGTGCTACAAACTACCCAATAATAAACCTTTTCTTCAGGAAGCAGAAAGCCTAGAAAATTCCTTTTCTATATTTATTGGCTTTCTTTTCCTTTCAGCTCTGCAGTGCCTGCTCTATTGGAACATCACCCCTCTGTCAGACAAGCCCTGCTCAAGTCAAAAGGAAGGAAGTGTTGAGGTGGGCAATTACACAGCAGTGCAACAGGATGCTGCTTTCACCACCTCCTGAAAAACACAAATAGTTTCAGATTTATTTAACTGCAGCCATTTCCAAATGCTATTTTTACAAGGGCTTACAAGTTTTTGCCTGAAGTTACATGAAGCTTGAATATTGCAAATAGTGCTGTCCTCAGTATCCAGGAAGAGTTTATGTTGTGTCATAAATTCATGTTCAAAACTTCAAGCTAATAAAGCAGCACAAGCTTGGAAAAAGTTTCCAGTTCCACTCTGTGCTGAAGTGGGACAAATAATGACACTGAAGAAGGCAATGGGATTAGAAAGGTGAGACAGTGCAAGCAGTGGGACATACACAGTTATATTGAAAAATAACAACATAATTAAAGAATCCTTACCTTTCCACCTGGTTTCTGCAATAACCTGCCTTATTTAAATCAGGATTAAAAATCAGTATTAAATGGTTTTATTCCCTGCAATAACCTGCCTTATTTAAAGCAGTGTTCCACCTCTACCTGTGCAAGGTCACTCAAAGAATTCAAATGGGATGGAGAGAAGTTCAAAGGTAAACAGAGACAAAAGGTATTTTGTGCCAATTTACTGTTTTGAAGATGACATAAAAATCTGGTTTTTGTGCCTATTTAGTGTTTTGTAGATGACATAAAACCCAGGCCAGCCCTGAAGTGGTGTCCTACCTGCAGGTCCTTGACGTTTGGGAAGGGGATCCCGATGGTCACCACTGCCCTGGCGTTCTCATCACAGAAATCCAGCCCCTCACTGACCTTCCCTCTGCACACAGCTATCAGCAGAGCCCCATCTGCAAGAGCACAGCAACACTCAGCAGGCCAGGGAGCAGCTGGGGAACAGGAGAAACTTGCACCAAAACCTTTTAAATATGGAATAATAGCCTGGCTGGAAAGGGTGAGTGGCTGTAAAATAGAGACTCATTAGAGGGATGAGATTAATTCAACTTTGATCAATGATATTCTGATTTTGACCATCAAACAGCAAAATAATTTTAATTATATAATAGAGGGGTAATTGATTATGCAAGAACAATTTGTATCTATAACTAAATGTTAAATGCTAGACCTTGAATTTTAATTGAAGAGTCTGCATCAACTATTTTAAATGGCTGAAAAATGTACCTTTTTCTCCTTTACATTTGATTGCATCATAGTAGATTTTCAGCAGCTCATCAAAGTCACTCTTGGCCCCTCCCTGGGGCTCTGCAATGACTGTTTTAACATCCTCCAGGTTCCTCCACAAGCCAGTGTGCATCCAACGGTCCTTTAACTTGTCCAGCATCTGAAAACCAACAGAAAAATCCATGTCAACCACTTGAACTGCTCAAATAAAGCACATTCCTTTGTCAAACAAAGACATTTCTTTTAGTAGAGTTATATCATTCAGTTTTGTATTTGTAAATGCAAGTTTTCCTACCATGCATGGAACCTCAGCTGTGCAGCAATTGGGAAACAGCAGGGAGCACTTATCTTGTTAATTAGAAATAATGCAGATGCTTGATTTGTCAAAGCAAAATCCATGACAGTGTCCATTAAAAAGCATCCTGTGTTATTGCTCAAAGTAGAGGAATGTTATCCAAAAAAAAAAAGGAAGTTATCTGTTTTTTGATCACTAAGTAAGATCAGAAAAAAATTCTAAATCAATTTGAAACAAGCCTCCATATCTTAAATTTCCAGAATTTTCAATACTTGAAAATTTCCATGGAGAAGTTGGGGGAGGGAATAGTGATGTGGGATTTATCAGCCTCCTCTGCTTCTTGAAGAGCCTCTCAGCTTTGTTACACCTCCCAAATTCTGAACTGTGCACATTTCACTCCAAGTCAGAACACGTTCAAATAAACTCACCCTACTTTTAATGCAAATAGTGAAAATGCTGCATTACAGAAATCAGTTAAAATTAGCACAGAACCTGAAGTCAGCTGGGTGGGGGTCATTTAGCAAATGCATCAACTTCTACATTGAATTTTATCAAGTCAGGGAGCAAAGAAGTCCCTCCTTGAGCTGCACAGAGCTGCCCTTGAGAGAAGGGCAAGGCAAGCAACACGTTCAGGGTGACCCAAGGAGCTCTGGGTCAATGGACAGAATTCAATCCTTTATTTCACCCTTCTGCTGCTCAGTGATCTTTAGTGTGCTACTGACTCTGTGCACTTCACATCTGAGATTTAAACTCTCAGATTCTGCAGGAAGGGCTGTGCCCTCACTGTGTCTGCACTTCCCTCCACTCCCCTCCTGAAGACTTTTCCATATTTTGCTCCAGGCTACACAAACTGCTCCATCTGGAAGCTGCACTTGCCCTGCTTCATTCCTCCAAAAGCCACAGCATCCCTTCCCTGCAGCCCACTTGTTTCCAGTGCACTCCAGCCAAGATCCCAGGACCCTGAATGGGTGATTGTTACAAAAATAATCTGTCCCATGTCCAAACCCACAGTTTAAGTGCTACACTGAAGCAGAACTAATGACAACTAATTGTTGTCACATTGGAGAATTTATAGGAAACTGGTTACAAGGCCCTTTGCATTTTTCATGTCCTCAGCATTAAAGGTCTGAACTCATTCTCTGACATGAAGAATTTGGATGGGTTCCTCACAAGAGGGGACAAATGCTGTTGTTTTACATTTTGCCTGGTTTGTCCCAGCCTCTGCTCAGGGAATTACTCTTGCTTTACTACTGATGTGACACCATTAGCAAGCAAGCACAGAGAGAGTAAGTGATGAGTAGTAGGAACAGTTTTCCCTCACACAGCTGTAGCTGCAGACTGAATCATCTCTGCTAAATGTGTCTGTCCTCCTGTCTGTCCCCTTCCCTCCCAGCTCTGTCATTTCCTGGCAGCATCCTGGCTGTAATCTCTTTTTCTATAAAGGCTGTAATCCTGTGACTGAGCAATGAGTGTCCATCTTGCCATCCCAGCCTGCCACAGTGGCCTCAGTTCTTGGATGTGATGTGGAGATAATTCTGGGAAAGCAAAGAATCAAACACATTACAGCTCTAAGTACATCCATTTGGGATCTGCCAGGGCCTGTAACACCATTAACTTCCCAGACCTCATTCCTGCTCCTGTGCAGCTGGGGGCTGCTGGGCCCCACTCAGCAATCCCTGCTGAGCTGGCTCCTGGCACTGCCAGGCATGCCAAGGGCAGCCCAGGGAGAGAACACAGCAGACACTTGGGTAGGGCTCAGTTTCACTTTTCCATTCATAAAACCATCCAGCCTTTCACTTCCAAGGTCACTCACCCCTGATTTTCTCCTCTCCTCTCATCCCACCCGTGGTATTTCTCACCAACACAGCCCTAGGAAGTGTTCTTGCCAGAAGGGCAAGATTCCTCATGGAAATTCCTTAATCCCTCAGTTCCACTGTAATTCTCTCATATTTGAAAGGAGTAAAATTTATATTCAGAACTGCAAAGATGGCAGGAGAAAACCTTAATCCAAATTCTTAAGAAAAGATCTTTCCTCTTTGTGGGTTTCCCAGCCCCTCCAGGCAAGCTTCAGCTTTCATGTTCCATTGACAGCAACCATCACAACAAAAATCTGTGATTTTGATGGAAATATGGGAATTATTTATGAAATCTTTGGCAAGAATGGAACAATTCATTTAATTCACACAACAGCTATTACCCCTTCCATTAATGGAGTTTGCTAGATATGGAAACTTCCCTTGTATCCACAAAAACACAGGACCCATGGCCTGGACAGACACTAAAACAACAAGAATTATGGAGCTGACTGAATACAGATAAATAAAATATAGAACACACACATGCCTCAGAAGAGCCAGGAACCAAATGTGGGTTTCTCATAAAAAATTATTTCACTTTGGGTTGGAAAAGTGCAAATGGGAGCAAGATCTAATGCCAGGAATCACAGAAGGAGCCATTAATGCCCCCAGTCAGTCACTCCTCCCACCCAAGGGAATAATAGTTCCTGCACTGCAAGGCAGCCTGTGTATATTTTATTAAATCCCTTAAAAATGGATTCTCAAATGGTTTATTAACAAATGGTCTTCCTCCAAGAGAGCAGAAAATCTTGTTAGAAAGGATCTGTCATCTTCCCATGCACTGAGGGATGTTTACTGGGATAGCTTTTCCCTTTTATTCCTTTCTGCAATTTCAAGACACCTGTCAGCTATGATCCATAAAAACTTGGGGCTCAGGGCGTGGCTCTGCCATCCATCTCTGCCAGCATTCCCTTTTGAGCAGTTTTTGGTGTGTTCTGCAAGCCTGGGGATGGGGGGAGCTGTTTTCTCCTTCCATTCTGCTGCACTCCAAGGCCAAACCCTCCCGTGTGTGCCCACAGAGGAGCAGCTTTGCCCTTTTCCATTTGCTGCTTTGTTTTATACAGTGCCAAAAATCACATTAGGGGGCTCCCAGGTCATGAAGCAAACCCAGAGATTTGTTTAATGTATTTCACCCTGAGGCAAGTTGATTGTAATTTCCACTGTTGGATCAAACTTGGAGCTAATTTCAGGTTGCTGGGGCTGTGCTTTTCCTGCAGGATCCATCACCTCCTGACAGGGATTTGTGGAGTAGAAAATAGCTGAGAAAAGAGGAGGTCTAACAGAAAAATTCTGGCTTATTTAACTCTTTTCCTGCTAATTTCTTTACATAAAATATTCCTTAAATATTTTAGCATTGATTCATGTCATAAATGGGTCACACCTTGTCGGCAGAGAAGAAAAGGTATCACAGAAATAATCAAAAGTGCTTGGGGAAGCAACAAAACAACCAAAAATATCCAAGGATGCTCCAGAGCAGTACAGGACAAAAAGGAAAATGACCTAAGAAGCACCTGACAGCAGAGTAAAATAGCTCTGACTTTACTGGCTAGTTTAACAACTCTAAACTATTTAAAAATAATTATCATTGCAATTGCATTGTGTCCTTGTGCACAAGCTGTCTCATTTCCCCACATTTATACAATAACTGGGGAAAAGTTATTTCAAGGTGAACAAAACTTACACAAATATCTTGTAACCCTTCTTAAAAATCTGCCATTGTACCCTAAAATAACCCCACTCCTTCAAACTTTGCTTTTTTTGATCTTGTCTCTGTGTAATGATATGAAGTTGCATTTTCATTGTTATTCAAATATTCAGGTAGTTGGAGAGGAGAAAGAGAAGAGCCATTAGTTTTTTCTTAATAAAAATCACAGTATTGGCACCAGTGTCAGTGCAAAAAGTCTGAGCTCCCCAAGGGAGCAGCATTGATCTAAAAGCCTTTTCCCTGTGCTTGCTCCCAGGATTTTCTTTGTGAATAAGCACTGCTTCAAATCCAAGTGTGTCTCCAGTGGGCTGGAAACGTGTTGGAAGGGTCAAACACAAGTTCTACAGGCAGGCAGGCAGCACAAAACTCCAGAGATACCAACAGGAGCTGGGCACCAGGAGCTGAGCTGGGCACCAGGAGAACTTCTGGGAGAACAAGGGGGCTCTGGCCAGCTGGGAATGAAAGGAGGGGCTGGCACTGAGAGGGGGGGCTGGCACTGAGAGGGGGGGACAGGCACTGAGAGAGGGGGACTGGCACCAAACAGGGCTCTCATCCCCCCCACCAACATGGAGAGTGCCCCAGAGACCCCCAGTGCTGCTCTCACCATTGCTCTGCAGTGTTTGCATCTGGCCAGAAAAATATCAGCCATCACAAAAGGTACCTTTGGTGGCACAACCAAACAAAGAAGCTTTTTTTGGTTTTTTTTTAAACTCTTAAATTCAGAGAGACTATCATGAAGAAATGCACTTCCCTTGTTTTGCTACAAAACGTTTCCCCCATTTGGGCAGCCTGCAAAAAAACCAACTCCAGGTTGTTTTGTAGCATGGAACAACCCAGCCTCCACCTGCAGCAGCTGCCTCCTCTCTTCCTTTCAGTGAAAATAAAAATGTAAAGAAATCCCATCCACTGTGACAGGTCCTTCTGCAGCTTGAGGCTGGGAGGTGGAGGCCATCCCACTTTCCACTGCAGCAATCCTCTGCTGGTCCCAAGCCCAGGTGTTTTTCTCACAGCTGATCCCAGAGGAACTGAATTCCCTTCCAAAGCTTCCAGGAGCACATCTGCTGAGTCAGCTGCTCTCCTCCAGCTGGAAGTTTTTGTTCCAATCCCTCTGGCCCCAGGAGAATCACCTGGATCAATTTTCTCTTTCCATGATGAAAGGATGGAACTGTCCCTATATTAGTGATAATCCTAAAACATGTTCAGACATTAAATCAAGGCATTGCTTAAACAAAGTGGCCTTAAATTCCTGTTATTTCAAAGGAATCCTGGAGACTGGATCTGGCCAGACTTCACCCACTTTTTTTGGTATTACAGTTTCCTATTAAATTAATTTCTTCAATGATTAAGATGATTTGGAAAAGTAGAGAATTAGCAGAAGTTATTTGAGAGTTCTAGAACTCAGAACTTTGCCAAAACTTGGTACCAAATGATTCAGAATCCTACAGGCAACTGAGCTCCAGGAATATTGGAACTCTTCACTTTGGGGAAAAAAAGAAGAATTTACCAATGTGGGGTCAGAGGATCACTAATTTATTCTATTTTCACCTTTAGTTAAAAAACAAACAAACCAACCCCAAAACAAAACCAACAACAGCAACAACAACAACAAAAAGGGCCCTTGAGGTTCAAAGTGAACAGAAAGGAAACAACAGAAGGAAGAAAGGAGACAGGAATGAAATGGGAATAAAAGATTGAAGGGACAAGAACAAACTGCCTGGAATGATTGATGTGAAAGGAAAATAGAGATTTCTTCCAAAAATAGGAGGGAAATATATTTGGGCTAACTATCCAATAAACTCTAATGTCCATTATCCCCATCTCTGAAATGACTTTGGAACAGCACCCTGGAACTGTTAAAAACAGCACCATAAAAAGCACTGTGTCCCTCCACAAGAGCAAAAGGGATGAAAAGCAAGCAAAGAAACCCAATCACATTTATCAAAATCACAATTATTCCACACTTCATGAAGGACTAAAAGAATATTCATTCACCTCTGGGCCTCAAGTCATTTACCCAACTGGCAGAAATAATTTACATTTCACCTTTTCTTCTTCTTAATCACCCCTTGCACTTTTTTAAAAGGTCATTTTAATCATATTTTTCACCAAAAAAAAAGATTAAAAAGTCTCAATTTTGCTCAACACCCAGACATTTGCACTGCTCTGGGCTGGGACTGCACCAGCCAAGAATAACTGAGGCCATTGAATTATTTAAAGCAGTTGTTTGCACTCAATTAGATTTTCATGAAAGGTTAAGCAAGAAACTGATTCACAGCCCCTCCCCATGTTTATGGGAGGGTTTTAACACGGGAAAAGTCATTTGAATGACTGAGCCAATGCAAAATAGAAACTTTTTTTTTTCCACTAAAAAAGGTATTTTAAACTTCAAATCTCATTTCCTCAGCTTCCAATTCTAACAGATTTTGTTTCAAGAGAATGTGAAAATATCTGCGCCAAAATATTTCATTTTTGAAGTAAAATTTGCTTTCAAAATAGAGCTTTAAATTCCCACTGTTAATAGGAAACTGGAGAGAAATATTAAACATCCATATAAATACACATGCACAGGGTAACCTCGTCTTTATGGACCAAAAATAAACTGATTTAATGCAGCATTTTAATGGAAACAGGCCACACAAGGATGTTACTCTCATCAAGGAGAGGCTCCACCTGCTTTCTCCTGCACATTTCCCATTTATTGCATCAGGGGCATCACCCAGGGTTCTGAACCTGCCTGGATCCCTCAGTGCTAATTCCAGGTGAATTCCTGCCTGATTCCCCTTCCCAAAGAGCCACAGAGCCCCTGGAATGAAATGCTCCATAAGAACAAAACAGAAAATACTAAAAAAATTTAAATTATTAATGCAAGGGGCTGTGCAGGGATCTGGAACCATGTCACACATTTATTCTGATATTTTCCATTTCTCCCAGAATCCTGAAGGAAGATCCCAGAGTCTGAGTTGTCCTAACAGGTGGTCAGGGAGTCTGTCCTCAGCACTTCTGGGACAAAGCTGCCCTGGCCTGGAAATCTGCAGCACTGTGCTATTTCAGGAGATTTGGCTGATCTCTCTATTTCTTCACAGCAGAAAACGAGTTTGAAGGATAAAACTTGAAACCACAGAGGTGGGATTTTCAAGACTTTCCCTGGAAAAGGTGTATTTTCAAATGGAGAAGTATCATACTTATTTTCTCCAGGAGAATTTTAAATAAACATGAAATAAACCCAAATATTTAGGACCAAGAATGGTGTTGAGATCCCCACAGATGGTGGGAAATGTGGGGTAAAATCTGTGCTCAGCCACACAGACACTGCAGGGGAAATAAAAAATAGAAGGAAAAAATACAAGAAATAAAGCTGCTGTGCAACTCAACTAAACCCTGACCAGGGTGAAAAACTCTGTATTATGAACAAGGTTCTGATCACCATGTGCACACTCCAGCACAATAAAAGGTGAATAATTCATCATCATTTTCCAAGGCAAAGTATGCATCACTCAGCTTGGGGGCAGCACGGGGGATTTCACTGGCAGGATTTTTCTTTGGGGACAATGACAAAGTGGTGCTCAGCAGCAGGAACCTGAAGCACTGAAGTGTGTTCCATGTGCCATAAATCAACACTGCAGCCACAGGATGTCTCTCTGGTCCCAACATACCATCAATTTTTCAATAACCCCCTTAAATAATGGAAAACGTGAACGGCGACAACAGTAATGAAAAATGAAATGTTTGGCACGCCAAAGACTTCAGAAAAACACTGTTAATACCTTGCTTCTGCAGCTAAAGAAGCTTTTTTATAGAAATCTTCTCCCCAAAAACCCTACATGTTTACCCCCCAAACAAGCTGGAAAGTCTTTGTTCGGTCTTTGAGCTCAGTGGCAGCTGCTTAGGAACAACCTGCTTCAAAGCAGGGTTTCTTTTGTGGTTTTAAAATCAACCAAGACAACGAGTTCTGTGTTCCAGGAACTGCTTGTACATCCACCCTAGGCTATCATTACACCTTCCCATCCCAGGGAGGGAAAAATCCTTCATGCAAAGAGAGCTCTGCAGAAAAAAAATTCTTTTTTAAAGGATGGTTTAAATCCTAGCCTGGAATAAAAAGGAAAATTATCAGCTGGTCATGGATGAAGTCAGCATCTCCACTGCTGCTCTTCCCCAGCCAGAAGCCAAGCTCAGTCATCTCTGACTTCTTTGTTTTTTTAGAATAAAGGGAAAAAAATAATCCAAGGGTGTGTTAGTGGCACAGAAGCCCTGGGAGAAGGGAGCCAAGGGAGGAGCACGGGGCCAGGCTGGGCCAGCAGGCAGCCCCTGGCACCGGGAACCTGCCCAGCCTGGCAGGGTGACAGCTCTGAGCTGCCTCTGCTGCCTTCCCCAAGCCCAACAGGAAATGCTTTGTGTCCCTCCACCACATATATTAGACAATCCTAACTAACTAACTAAATTAATAAATTAATATGCTAAGTATTTATTCCAGGTTCCCAACTCAATCCGTTTTCCCTCCTTCCCTTCTGTCCCCCTAAAAAAATTACAAAGAAAGGAATACCAGACTTTTCTGATTCTTAGGAAAATAATTTCTCACCTAATGATGCAAACCTGGAAGTAAAAGCTGAAAATGAAGTTTTTACTGTAGCACATTGCAAGCTATTTGTTTTGAAATATTTTTGCTAAAAATTAGTCCATTACTGAGCTGTAAAATGAATCAAAGTGCAATGAATACTCTTTAGAATACATCACTCACTAATTAAATGTTCTCCCACAGGAGCTTGCTTACCCTATCAGAAGATAAAACTGAGGCATGATTTTTCTCATTTTTTAAGACCCAAGTTGTTGGCTCCCAGTCCTCCCAATGATGTCAAATTTCTCTGAATTTAAAACACCCCAAGTATTCCTTTCAATGCATTTAATATTCAGCTTCTTGTATGAGCTGTTACACAGCTGATGCAGAACATGCTCCCTAAATAAATCCTTTCCAGTTATTTTCTCTCAAATCTGCTGTTTTTCACACATGAAGAAGTCACATCAGGCACTGAATCTTTCCCAGACATGGCAAAGAGACCAGAAACTCTGCAGGTTGTAAAGGTTCAGAGCATTAATGCTAAAAAAACCTGGGCAGGATGCTCCTTCCTAACAATGATGTTGCTTCTGGGTATTATTCCCTGCTCACAACTGCCTTCCTTGCCTTTTATTAGAAGCTCCTGAGGAAAAAGACATGTTCACTCTGTTATTTACTATAAGGACTGCATCATTCACAGAGTGCAAACTTCTTGACTGTGAAAACTCATTTTCAATGCAGTTCCTACATAAATAGGAGGAAAAATATGCAAGCAGCAAGTGTTAATTACAAGGGAAATTGGAGCATGTGTTAACGAGCTACAACAATTCGGCTTGCAGCACTTTGACAAGTCAGAGCTCAGAAGTGAGAAACAATAATAGATTTTTTTGTTTATTTTCCTGATGCTGTCTGCTCAGGGTATTTAAATTAACAGTGCAATAAAATATTAAACTGCCCAGCTCTCAGGGTGTGAAATTCACAGGCCAAACACTCATCTGCCAGCACGGCAGATAATTTTTTTAGACATAATATCCAATAATCTGCCACGACTGTCGCCCCGGATTGGGCTTCATGTGACGAGCAGCAGCAGCAGCAAGGAGCTGCTCTGTGTAAAAAGCAAGTGCCACAGGGCACCTGAATTATTGCACAGCCCTTGCTGGTCAGCACAGCAGCTCAGCAAGTCGTCAGCAGGGTGTTTGTGCATTCTTTGCAGCTGCAATTCAAAGAGAGCAGGTGGGAGCCGAGGCACACGTGGGATCTCCCCTGGGCTGAGGAGGAGGTTCCAGCACAAGGGGAACAGAGGGAGAGGGCTCAGGGCAGGGACAGCAGAGAGCTCCAAGCCCACTGCTGCTGAGGCTCTGCACGGCACCAGAGCCACAACAGGGCATTCCTTTCATATCACCTCACCCACATTTGCAGCCACCCAGAATATTCACCTGAGTGCCTCTCCAGCTGCTTGGTTAATTCACAGTCACACAGAGCCAGGTAAGGATGCTGCAAACTCACACCAACAGCTCCAGAACATCAACCCCAGTGAAAAAAAACAGGATTTCCAAAGGAGGATCTTTATAGAGTCTCCAATTACAGTCAACCACTGGAAAACATATTAAAAAAAAACCCCAGAAACAAGAAAATGTTTCACCCCTAAGACTGAAAACAAAAAAGGATAATCTTGGAATGTGCAACATCATCTCTTCCCTTGAGCTCTCTCTGACACTTCTCTGACCTCCTGAGGAGCCAACTCAGTTCACAAAGCCATCTGGAAATCAACTAGGAAAAAAATGAATAAAAAGCATAAAAACTTTTCCTTTGCTCAGGAGATGCACAGAGCAGCACAAGAACAGTCACAGGGAAGGGGGAGGAACCTGCTCCTCCAGCCACAGGTCCCAGATCAGCTCCTCCAAGGTCTCAAAGCCTCTCTAACATTTGGTTTGTCTCTAATTCTGCAGAAATCAGGAAAACCCCATAACTGGGGTGTACATCCACAATCCTGACATACTATTTAAGAAGGAAAACACATTTTGCAATTATCTAGACTGTCAGTTATTATCCAAAGAGAAAATTTTATCTTGGCCTGCTGTTGGTAACCAAGCAGTGGGGAAAAAACAACCACCAAAAATAACAAAACTCAGACAACTCAAAACTTCTAAATGAAAACCTTCTAATAAATCATTCAAGTTCAGGAGAACTTTAACTAGCCAACAGCTCAGTTATTCCTCAGCAGAGCCCAGCACTATTCTGGCTCTGAGTTTGCTGCAGCCTCTGCAGTTCCACAAGAAATGATCCTGCCAGGGTGTGAACTGCCAGCTCCATCTGCAAATTTCATTTGGCACAGCTGGATTGACCTGATGACATTAAAGATAAATATTAAATACCTGCTTATACAGAAACTCTCATTGCAATTATTTTTGTATGGAGTTTATCCTCCCTTCTGCTCCTGCGGTTTTTTATTTGAAGCAATTTCACAACAGTGCCCAAAGCAGAGCAAAGTGTTGTGAGGGAATGGTTAAAATCTTCCCTCTCACACAGGGATTTTTACAGACATTTCTATGCCCAAGTCAATGGGAAAAGCAAACTGTAGACTTCAGGAATCACATGAAGATTTACAGAGCTCTTGGAGCTCTCAGAAGGCCCCTCAGATAATTGTACTTTTGGATGACTGTGAGAGCCTCAATAGCTAGACAGTTTATATGACTGATATTGAAATGATGGAAAATAGAGAATTAAACTGAAAGTAGATACTGTATATGATTAATGGGAAGAAAAACCCCCATAAAACATAAAGAAGCTGAGATAAAGTTCAAAAAGAAAACTACCACTGCAGGGGAAGAGCAAAAAACAAGCAAAGAAGAAATAATATGGAAAAGTAAAATGAAATTCTATCTACATTTATTAGGTGCAAATGTTGAAATGAATAATTTGGGAGGCATTAGAATTCAGCTTTTTGTAGAGCTCATTTTCCCCAAATGACAGAAATCACTTCCCCAAGATTTCCATCAGAGGAAGGACAGAGGACACTGGCAAGGAGTCCTTCCTTCCAAAGAGAAATAAAAGCCCAGAGGGTCCCTGTGGTGTCAGAGCCCCAAAACAGCTCCTGGCACTGCTCAGCCCTGAGTGCCAGGACAAGCCCCAGGTGCCCTCAGGGGTTGTTTAGTGACTCCTCCCTCCCTGCTCTCCTTTGGGCAGCAGCTGGAGGCAGAAGGGTGCCAGGAGCCTGTCCCTAAAGCCTCTCCAGCTTTGGGTCTCTCTCTGTGTCACAGCAGCAGTTTGGCTCAAACAAATGAGGCTTCTGGAGAAAGAGAAAACCTCTCCCTTGGGAGCAGAAAGCAAATGCTGGGCAGAAAGTGAGCATCATTATTAATTTACAATTATTTTGTAACTCACTCCTGAAATGCCAAACCTGTTCAAAGGCAGCTTCCTTTCCATGCCAGGGATGCTGGGCATTAGCTGCAGTCGAAACATCTAAAACTGGATGACACTTTGAAAGATTCTTGTTTCCTGTAGCATTTTAAGGCTGTAACTGTGTCAGTTACATTCTCTAACACTAAAATTATGCAGAAAGTTAATGCTGATGTAACTTGAAAGAAGAAATTTCTGTCATAAATGACACAAACAGATCCTTACACCCTGCAAATATTTACACACAGGAGTAAATCTCTTCTTCAAAGCCCTCCTCCAGCTGTCAACAGGAACATCAAGGAGATTATTACTCCTGATGAAGCATTTATCCCTGCATACAATGCAGAAATGCACCCAACAGAAAAAGTTCAGCATTTTTATGGAACTTAGTAGATAATTCCTCAGAGCCCCATCTGTGGTGCAAAGAACTATTTTCCTATTTAATTTAAAGTTCACCTTTTAACTGCACGAGCCTAATGGTTTCCAATTATTCCTCTGTACATAATACAAGCAAAAAGAGGCTGTGGAATGTTTCTCTCTTATCTGGATATTGTCATTTTACTGTCTCAAACTTCTAAAAACAAGCTTTTGGCTGGGGAGGAAATCAGCCAGCATCAGACCTAGTGGGGAAACCCTGCACTTGCTCAATGTCTGTGGCTCTTACATAGTTCCAGATGTTCAGAACATTAATAATGCACTAACTCAAAACCTCTTTTTGAAACTTTAGAACGTGCAAATTGCATTAAAACCTCTTTGCCCTCATTAATGGTATTGTTACAATCCCAGTACTCTGGAAAATGTTTTTTGGCATTTGTTTAACTTTGTGATATTGCCATTTACTCATTTTAACAGCCAGTGTTCAAATCTTAATGCTTTTAATAGGCTGGGCTAAACAGACTACCATCCTTTGGAAATTTATTGAAGTAATTTATTAAATAAGTAAAAGTTGTCTGAAAGCAGCATTGCTTTGTTTTATTGATGGCAGGAAAAATGGGCTTTTTATAATTTATTTACAAACCCATGTTTCAGGAAAGTTTTAGAAATGAAAATATTGTCTTTTCAGAGTTCTGTTCATTACTGAAACACTTCTTGAAAACAAGAATTTCTACCAATCTCATGTATCTCAATAAGAAAAGGCTCTGTGTGAAACGAAGAGGCAGACATTGAGAATTAACCATGAAATGATATCCCTCCCTCAGCCTGCCATACCTGAGGGTGCCACATTCACCTCAGGCCAGGCTTTAAATCCATGTGGACACAGCCAGAGGTTAAACTGAGCTCCCTCCTGCTGATTCCAAATCATTGCCCTGAACCTGAACATTCTCAGTCTGTTGAAAGCAGCTCCACGCTGCTCAGAGTTAATTAATATTGTTAATTCCTGCCTGTCTGGAGCTGTGGGAGGGTGCCAAGAATGGTTTGTCAGCACAAGGGCAAACAACACCTGCCTGAGGCTCCTGTGCAGGTTTGGTGGATACCTGACCCAGGGAGAGGGAGCCAAGCACCAAGGAGAGGAGCTCCAGCCCAAAGGGATTTGCTGTCACCCAATCCTGGCTGCTCCCACTCCAGAAAACACCAGCAGCCCAGAGAGCAGGAAAATGGGGTGAGACTGGCAGAGCTCCAGCTCTCAACTTGCAGCTCCTGAAGTTATGAGAAATAAAAACTCAACTGGGAAATTCAGCATTTATTTTTGCAAGTGGCAAAAGTTGCTGTGTGTCATCACTATAACCTTACCTCAAAATTCTCAAGGAAAACAGCCAGGGCAATGCAGCATGAATCATTTAAATGCTAATTTATGCTAATTGTGCCACTATTTTATGGAATAGTTGGGGTTGCAAGGAACCTTTAAATGGTATCCAGTCCACCCTCCCTGCAACCTTGGGTTTTCAAGCAGAGAATTCCTGTCAGTTCCTAAGTTTTCCTGTTGAAAACACTCATTCAAACCCTTTCCAACTACAACTGTAAAAATCCTGCTTCCAAGTGATGACTCCTCAATTAGCAGATCCAAATTAACCAGCAATGCCTTAGAGAACACAACAAACCAAAGCAACATTAACATCATTGTCCAAAGCTTCTTTTGTTTAAAAAATAAAAAGCTACTAAGAAAGGTCAGTTAATTCATCATGATGGATTATCACTAAAATTTATAAGCATTAGCATTTTTCTCCTTGCTGGCTAGCCTGACTTTGATATGACACATATTGAATGAATCATCCAAGATGCAGGCACCAGGCAAGATATATCTTAATGCAGACAGGTTGGCAACATGAGCCCTAATGGGCCTTATCTTAATCTTGTTTAAAAGCATCTTAGATTTCTGGGCAATCTTTTCACCTTCTGATATTCTCTTTTATAGAGTGTTTTTTGCTGGAGTTGCTACTGATTTTCACATAAATGCATTTTTGCTGCATAGTATCACCAGTTTTAGGAGCCTTAAAAATGATGGAGCTTTGGAATTTAGTGCATGTTAAGATCAAGCTGATTTTTTAAAAAGTCAATGTGCCACAACTCCAACAATGACATTAAAAATTTCCATGTTGTTTGTGAATTCCCCCACATGAACCATCACAGCTGTTCATAACAGACACCTATCAAATGTGGGCATGTACAGCTGATGGGCTGTTTGCCCATTCATACATTTTCCTCCACTGCATCAAGTCCACATATTTGCTATACATGTATTTTAAACAGCCACTCTTCAATTAAAAATATATTTACTCAAATACCTGATTAAGATAAAGGGAAATTTCTCAACTATTGTTTTTTCCCCATTCACACTGCAGGTAGTAATTCCAAACTGAAATCCAATGTACATACCCAACTAAATTCCAACTCCATCAAATTACCTGGATAGAAAGTACTTAAAATTCAAAGCATTGTCCTCAGCCTTCCAGACAGGAAAAAAAAACCCTTTATTTGTCACTTATTCCAAAGTTGAAGCTTCAATTCATAAAACAGATTGAGCCATCAAAAAATCTGCTTAAATCATAATAGTGAGGTCCATGACCATGTGTATTAATCAGATCTTGACAGCCTTGAAAAATTCCTTTGAAGGCTGCAGCTTTTTTAAGAGAGGCAGCAATTTCCTGTGACAAATCACTTTTGAAATGCAAATATTCTTTATGATGATGAAAGAATACTTTGTTTTCCCTGTATTAATGTGCTTACATTATTCTGTATTTTCAACATATTAATCTCAGACTTAAAGGCAACCCAATCCCGAACCAAAGTAGTAGGAGGAAAAAGGGCATCCATAGAAAAATATTGGCAATGTGATTTTAAAATATCATCCTTCAATTGTCTGCAATTTCTATTTATCAATACTTTGCTGGGCTCAGGGAGTGTTCCTACAAAGAACAGAACACTCAGCGTGTGCAGGGTGACCTTTCAGTGAGGCAGAAGGGCAGGGGGGGAAGGTTCCAGAGCTGGCCAGCAATTGTTTTCCTCCTTTATTAAATGTCATTACAAAATCTCTCTGTACTTGCAATTCACATTACTATTCTCACAAAAACTTTCATAAATATTTGTCAGGTCTGGATATGGAAGATCAGCTCTCCACCATGACACACTTGGAAAGATAACACTGGAAACTGAAAGATGTTCCAGTTAAATTCTTAAATAAATTGGAGATTTCTTGTAAGATCATTTCCTTTGCATGGAAGTACAGGGTTTTGTGAGGTTAAATAAATTTATGGTCAGTAATCTGCTTTTTTCAGGGGTTTCCATTACCTGGTCTGATGTGGTCACCTAATGGTTACTGTCAGGAACTGCACTGTGAAAGACACCCAGGCAAGAAACAACCCTCCCTTTGCAGCCTGCCAGTTAAATAATAAATGATGAAGGGATTGTAAAAAAAGAATAAATAATTTTTATTTCATTTTGTAAAATATTCTCTGTATAGGAACCTTAGGGATGAGTGGAAAGGTCTGAAATTCTATTTCCATCATGCTGGGGTTTTAAATCATTTGGAAGGATTTTTTTAGAGGTCTTTGTGTTTTGTCTGTTAAGATGATTTTTAAAAATCATAAATAATTATTTAAAATTTAAAAACTCACACCCTTGCAAGCAGTACAGGAAAAATAAGTATGAGTTACAGAATTATCTTGCAGGTTTATATTCCTGTTCCTGACCATAAACAACAGTAGCAACAAATAGAGAAGAAAGCAGAACTACTGGGAGATCCAGATTAACCATAATTAGATAACTGTTGTCAGTGAAATTAGATATTACATACTTTGAAATGGAGAAATTTGATTCCTTTCAGCCAATGTCAGTGAACAATTCCCCTGACTAAAGAAAAATACACTCCCATCTCCAATGCAGTGAAATGGAACAAGAAACAAGGGAAGGAGAAATTAACTGGATGAATTCTGCATTCTGATAGCACAGAAAGAACATACAAAGACATTCTTGCTGCTGAGTTAGACAGAAAGTATCATTTCATGGCATGATTTTTAATTTTTTTCTTAATAAACAATTTCTAAACCTTCAGGGAAACAACATTACAAAAATTTATGGATCTGGCTGGTTTTATGGTAATGATAATTGAAATGATTGTCTGTGTTAATAAGTGCATCTGTTGAGAAAAACCAAAGATGTTTGCTCATGAAAACAAACCTGAATGCCAAGAAATACCAATACAATCCCCCTGTGCTATTACAATAAATTTATTTGATCAACATTTCTGTATATTGACGTATAAAGCAGAAAACCACCCAGTGCATTTGCAAAGGTGTGTGGTTTGAGAGGAAGCAGGGCAATTCAGATTTCCTTACCTTATAGGATGGCAAAAAGCACAAAATTCCTTGGCCAAGTGTCTGACAGACTGACAGCAGCAGGGCTCCCACCTCATCCTGGAACTCAAAGGTCTCGGTGTGCTGGAAGGTCGCACAGAGCTTCCGCCCGCTGGGGCCCGCGCCCACCGTGCCGACCCAAACCTGGGGTCACAGGGACAAGGTTAACTCTGGACCAGGCTGGAGAAATCACAGCAGGCTCCATAATGAAATTTTAAGTGTGAAAGAAATGCTGAGATATTTGTTAAATTCATTTCAGTGCTTGAAGCGCAGTGATTGATGTGAGATGGCTGTTAGCAATATAGCACGAGCAATTTTTCCAGGGAAATGTGTCTAAAAATTGCCTCTTAAGTAATTTAAAAATGGCATTTCCCATTGCACTAAGCCAAGCAACAGTCTGGACTTTTCTTTTAACTGACAGAATGGGTTTGCCATCACTTTTATTTGGTTTCTGTACCATGGGCAGCATCAGAGCTCAGGAGAGGGAACAGCCATGCCCAGCTTACCTGGGAATTCCGGATAACGTGATTCGCCTCCAGCTGAATGGAAAACTTCACACCAAGCTCTGAGGAAAAGGAATCCATGGGAGAGAGTGTGCCTGATGTCAGAACAATTGTTCTAACTTCATTTAAGTCAGAAAAAGCCTAGGTGGGAGAAAGAAAAGCAGGAATTTAGAAAATCAATGCAATCCCTTTCAGATCTGATGTGTATTTATCATTCAGATTATTTTATCTTTTCTTCACACTCAGCTCACCACAGCAGGGTTCAAGCACCAAAAATTCAGCATGTGGACAAGGGTTTTCTGCCTTGAACTCTTTTTGTGCTTGGGCCTCGGGAAGAAGGAACTTGTGTCTGCATCATCACGTTGGTCTTCAGTCATCCAGGTGTAAGTTTGTTGTAGAGCAACCCTGTAATCATCTGCAAACCTACACAGAGAGAGAAATATCAGTAAAAACTACAATTAAGCAATCAAATTGTGAGCATTCAGCTGATAAATGTTAGACCTGACCTGCTGTTCTCTTTGAAGAGACAGGAAAGGACCATGAACAGGCCTTTGAGCATGATCTGTGCTGCAGGGCTCACAACTGGCACCTCAATAATTTCCTCTCTCCCATGCATAGAGACTTTTTCTTCTTTTTCCAGGATAGCAACAAGATGTTTCTGCAAGAGGCAAATTCCATATTAACAACATTCTAACTGTCTTCTCAAAACCAAAGTTAATAGAGATATAAGACTGTCAGCTCACTGCTTTAAAAGTTCATTTAAAATACCTCTAAAGTCAGAGGGAAAGGGGCAAAGGAGGGCCAAGGGAAAGGGAACAATACTTTCAATTTTTAACAATGCTTTTAACAGAACTGGCTTCCACAGAAAGGAGGGATAAACTTGAAAATAGGGTAAAAACATTTCAACACTCAATAAAAATGCAGCTGGATAGAACAGGCAAAAATATCACTGGCTTAATGGTTCAATTCAAATAATTGTATGTGAGCAATTGTATCCTTCAAAACATTGATTCTCCACAAATTCCAGTAGCTCAAGTGGATTACTCCTGGTTTTCATCAGGAATCATTTTCAGACAACTTTTCAGTATTGCAGTAAATGAAAAGACCTGTTTCCATTTAACTTATGTGCATTTTAAGATGTTTAGCACCACCAATATTAAGCATGGTGAGGCTCATTTATACAGCACACAACATTACCTGTAAAATGGGAAAAGTAATCCCAGTTATTCCCATTTTGTACAAAAAGTTGAGCATTTCCTTGCCACTCCACACCTTACAGGCAGTTTCATAGGCTCTCTCCACCAGCTGCCCAGAGCTCTCTTGCAGCCAGCTGAAAGAGAGAAAAAGCAGAAATCATTTCAGCATTGATTTTAGAGATTTAGAAACACTTTGCACATAGAAAACAAACGTCAAAAATCGCACCAGACTTCGAAGATGATGATAAATGTTTTACTACATGTAAGGAGAGAGATTCTGTTTTTCCTTTATGCCTGTTTTTCACTGTTGAACTCCAATGGAACTGCTTTGGATGCAGCTCATTGAAATGAGAAGGAAACTTCTCCCCACATGTTTATACTTCATATAATAGATAATAAAGAAAAGGAATTAAAATGTAATTTCCTCTTATGATATGTCAGGCTCATTCAAGCAAGACTTCTGCTGCATATCTAAAGCCACTCATCACTACTCCAATTGCTGCAGGTTGGTTTATCATTTATCATCCCTGTCAACTGCTGACTTTCCAATTAAGAACAAATCCTGAGGCATGAAATGAACACTTTTCACATTTACACATGGAAGGGAAAGTGGGGCAATGGAGAGTGCCCATCTAACCCTACCCACAGGTGTTGGCAACTGCTGCAACTTGAAGCAGAGTTAGAATTGTACTACAATGCAAAACGTGACTGACTGCTGAAAGCATCAGCTAAACATGGAGACCATCTCATTTGTGGCAGAGCTGGAATTTTCTCTGAGTGAGCACGTCCTCCTTCATCCCTGCAGTACCACAAGACCTTGTCTCTGGCTGGAAAAGCAGGCAGCTCCCTCTCTCCCTCCCTCTCTCCCAGGAAAGGCTGGGGCTGTCTGCTCCATCAAAAGGCAGAAGGCATCAAAAAGACAGCTGTCAGTGCTGCAAGAGCTCAAAATATTTACCTGCAAAACCAGTTCATCATTAGCAACTCAAGAGCAAGGCTCTGGGACTGTTTCAGTTCTAGATTTCCTGCCCTGTCACCACAAATAATCTGATCCATGGAACAATTAAAATATAACTTCCCTTCTGCCAGGTTAAATGCAAACAAAACCCCACCAATACTGCCACAACAATCACTTCTTTGGCTATAATTTGCTTGATCTCCTTAAGGAATGGTGATCACTAAGACTAAGGCCCCAATTCATCAAATGTAACACCAAAAAGACCTGGGATTGAAATTAGGACAAGGGCCCTGTGACAGGAATTAAACAGATTTACAATGTCTAAAATACTTCAGGAAATGTAAAAAGTTTCTCTGTTATGAACTTCAAACATCATCAAATACTTTTGAAATAATAAATGAAAATACAAACTTAACACAATGGCCAAATATCACCAAAAACACCCTAAATTCTCAAATAAATTCCATCTAACATTAAGTCATTACCTGCAAAGCCTGTTAAATTATTTTTAGAGCTAAGCAGGAAGCATAAATAAAATTAGCTTGATTCCCAGAAAGGTTATCTCTGGTTTTGAAGTGAAAATTGCTGTATGCAGTATTTCCAGGAAAAGAATGAATGGATGTTGCACACACGCCTTCAATTCCAGGAAGAGTATTTGCTGCTTCCCTCACTACCAGAAAATTCCCCTGTTGACACAGCATATTCCATTGAACAAAGTGATCAGCCCTGCTCAATGTGCATCTCAGCAGCAGAGCCTGCCAGACACCTCCACTGGCCCAGCTGCAAATTCCTCACAGAGGTCACTGCAGCACCCCGTGGCACTAAGCCCATCCTTAAGTGCTTTCTGGAATGAGGGCCCAGGATCTTTAGAAGTGAAGGAAGATTTTTTTTTCTAGCTCCTCATGCATTTGGCAAAGCCATGTCACTGTGCAGGTGCATTTTACCTATTACTGGCTATTTACACCCAGTCTTCTGCTTTCCAGCAACTGCTTTTCATGCTGCTGGCAGATTTGCCAAGACAATCAACCTTAGTTTTCCTGATAAGGTTAAAAAGCTTGAGGCAATCAAATCTTCAGCCATGCTGTTCTTATCTTTTACTGAAGTTTAACATTTGAAATACCCAAGGTAGGACAATTGGCTTCTGCCAAGCAGAAATAGTCCCTTGTCTCTGTGTGACACAAACATTAACTCTGAGTAGAGAGTGAGGATGGGAGAGTGAACTCCTCCTGTGCTGTGCTGCACAGTCTATTGCAGCAAAATGAAGATTCTGCACACACTGGAGCAGAACTCAGTTAACTGCAAAGCCACTTGTGGCATTTTTTCACTTTTTTCTGCTGACTTTGATACTTCTACTTCACCCAAAAGACTTTGCCCTGGACCTCTTGTTTCTTCCTGGGCTTCTGTCCATTGGCTTTTGTTACATCCCCTCTCATGATTTTCAACTTATGCTCAGCTCTTCCCCTTCCAGGAAGTTGTTTCCCAGGGAAAACAAAGGGCATGACTGACAAATTCACTTTCAACTAGGAAGAATCCAGTTGATTCCAATCTGATTCTAAGTCCAGATTCCAAACCATTCCAAATGCTTTCTGTCCAAGGCTCTGAAAGAATTCTATCAATATGAACTAATTAATTCTTTAACAAAATAATGCTATTATTATTTGTCAAATAAGCAAACAAACCTGCGAAATACAAAAATTCATCTTACGAAAATTTTCATGCTGGGCTTTATAAACCAGGAGTCCAAAAACAGCCCAAAAAAGCAGCACATCATTCAAGACTTCTCAAAAGAGAACTTCAATATTTCCATGAGAACAGCAGTTCTTTTAGTAGATCAAACCCTGTGGATTCCTCAAATGAACATAAATCAAACAGCTCCATAGCTGTAAGTAAACTTTTGTTCCATTTTATGCGATGTGACAGAGTAACTTATAGCATCAAAGGGAATCTAAAGGTTATTTTAAAATATATTAATTGATATAAAGCAAGAAGAAGTTGCCTTACTTGATCAAGGAGCAGCACACAGCTCGGAGGGGCTCATGGTGCTTCTGCCTGATGCTGTTGCTGACCATGAAATCGAGCTCCTCCCGGGCAGCTCGGAGCTGCCTCTCGGTAACCCCGTAGCTCACGGACTCCCGAGCACAGTCCTCAATGTTGTGGGCTTCATCCAAAATGACTACTTGGTCTTTTAGGTTAATGTCCATCTAAAAAAGAAAATTATTGTCTAGTGAAACAGAGTGAAAGACATGAGAAACAGCAACTAACAGGGGGCTGTTAAAAATGCATATTCTGCAGCACAGTGCAAATGAAGCTTTTCAGGTTTTGAAGCAATTTTCACAACCCAGAAAATATCCAAGGGGAAAAATCCCCAGGAGTTATTTTATAGATATTATTTTGGACATGAATGGGATCTCTGCTGACCACAGAAACAAAACATTCAGTGGGTAATTTCTTTTTAACTTCAGTTCTTGCCACTTCTCCCCAATATACTCACACTGTCCCGGATCTGTGGGTCCAGGAGATAATTGTAGGGACAGAACACAATGTCTGCCCCCACCATGAGCTCCCTGGCTGCAAAATAGGGACAGGCACGAAGCTTCCTGCCCAGCCTCACCAGGTCTTCAATGTCCCAAGCCTGGTACAGCCCAGAGGCAGGCTGCATGGCATGGTGCTCACTGAGCTTGTGAGCACCGTGGTAATAAGAGCAAGACTTGCCCTGAAAGCAAAGAAGTGCAGAGACTTTGTGGGTACAAGAAATAACAAAAACCAAGCAGGCTAAAATCTTCCAAAGTTCCATGCATTTGGCTATTTCTTGGAAACATTTCTAACAGCTGCTCTTTATGCCAGACAATAACACCTCATGTCAAGTAAATCCATGTTTCTAAAATGTACATCAATAAAGGACACTTCTTTCTTCTTCATTTATAAACCCAGAGATAATTTAGGCCTTATTATTAACCTGGCAGTCATAAATCTTATTCCTCCCATCATAAGTTTTTACAGTGTATCAACATTTTCTAACAATTAATATTTAATTTTAATGCCAACAGGTGGTATTTAACCAATATAATATAAAGAAGTAAAAAATGTTACTCATTCCAGTTGTTAAATCTGAGTTTGTTTAATGAATGTTCATTTTCTCAAATAAAATTACTCACATGTTTTCCTTCCAGCAATTCTACACACATTTCATTCCTGTTACTGCTGTTGCACACCCCTGGATGAATGCAGGTGTAATCCCTGCTGGAAAGGATTGTCATGGGGACACAGGAATATGCTGTCCTCTTCAGCTCCCTGCTGATCTGGGTGATTTGCTTGTGCGTTCGTGTCCCAAAAAAAATTTTGGGAACACACAACCCATCTCCATTCTCTTTCTTCTTTGTGTGACTGGGATCTTTACCAGGCTCCTTCCCAGAGGCACAGGAACACTCAGTGCAAGGGCCCGGAGGCTGCAAACCAAGACACAAAAATGATGCACAAAACCCCACTGTGAGATGAATGTGCTAAATCTGCTGATGGTCAGGAAAGTGCCCTCTGGGATAGCTGGTTCAGTCACCAGGGCTGCCCATCAAGGTGCAACAAGTTCTGAAATGTTCAAGCACCACATCCTTGTGCCTGGAAATTTCTAAAAAAAACCTTACAGCGATCACAATTTTATCATAACCCAATCAGAAAGAATTATTAATCCAGTGGAATATTGACACACGTGAGTAATGCAGATAAAGATTCTCACATTGAAGCTTCACCTCAGGACACTCCTGTGACAGAGCAAGAGTCCAAAACCTTCAATGAAGAAAACGTGGAACAGACACTCAAATTAAAATATTTTTTTCCTTAAAGCAAGCAGAACTGCAGACAGTTCAGGAACTCTGTGTGCAGATAAAACAGACTGCACCACACACTCTCCATTAGAAACATGTTTGCTGTGCCATTCTGCCAAAGGCCATTGAGCAACCAGGAGAATAAAAGAAACACAGGGAATAATTCTAAACAGAACCTAATCCTGCAAAATATTTGTTAAAAGCCATTTTTGTTCTTCCTGAGAAGCACCACCTCAGAACATTAAATACTGGAACAGCTGACATGAAATTATCATCATGAATTTGAAGAGGCACCTAGGAAACAAGGAACTCAAGTGTAACCACGTCCAAACACACCTCCCATGAAAAATAAAGAGTTCTTCAGAGTCAGACAGTTTGTATGTGGGCTCCAGGTGGTAGTGCAGGTAACAACATGTAGCTGCCCACTGCAGTGCTCCTCCCTCCCTTTAATTGTATCAGTAAGATTATCCATGATAAACAAATGCTAAGTCAGGCTGTGTGTTCCACCACAATTGTGGTGATCGAGCTGTCTTCAGCTTCCACTCCAAGGAAAAGCAAGTTTGTGTTCCCCTCAGCCCCACTCAGCCTTGTCTGCCATTAAATATGACAATACAAGATAGAAAGCATGTAAATGTAACCCTCAGGAGCTGCCACTCACTGGGATAAAAGGTTCACTGATGTGCCAAATAAACAGGCCTCAAAGCAGATAAAGTTACACCCATGCTGGAATTGTTACATTCCCCTCTCAGGTTGCCAGCAACAGCAGATTTCATTACCCTGTGCTGCCACATTAAATAGCCAGTTCCAAATATCCTGCCTTCTATATTGAATAATTACTTATTCACTGAAAGGATAAAAAGAAGAGTTATGAATGGGGCTCTTGTCACCAGGCAGGCAGGAAACAGCTGACATATGGTATATGTTACATATG
Organism: Fringilla coelebs; assembly: GCF_963513975.1. Taxonomy (NCBI): domain Eukaryota; kingdom Metazoa; phylum Chordata; class Aves; order Passeriformes; family Fringillidae; genus Fringilla; species Fringilla coelebs. Next base: position 2,477,078 of record NC_140046.1, read on the forward strand.
TGCAATGCTCACACTGAAAGCTCCAATGCTACCTTGATATTTTTCTATCACTTGGATTCTGCTTTGCTCCTGGAAATAATGAAAACCACACTACCAAGCTAAAAATTAATTTAACTGAAGCAGTGACTGTGTAGGGCCTTGAAGAATACATCTATCTTTTCATTTTAATCCAAGTCAGATTGTGTTTTCAGAGGGAAAAACAACACACAGCACACCAAGATGAGACTTTACCACTAATACTACACTGCTGTGCTAAGCCAAATAAAAATAATAGAAAAATATTAGGACCCATCAGGCAGCTGTTTTGCCAGAGTTCTTAGAACAACAGGAAAATGCAGCTCAAATTAATATATAAAATCATGAACAGAAGGTTCTCCTATGATGGGCTTAAAATACCAGATATTATTCTTTGCATAAAAAAAGAAATAAAGTGTTCTTATGTGTGAGGCTTATAAATTACAGTATTTTACAGGTGGGCTTAAAAGTTTGGTTTAAGAGGTTTGGAATTAGTAAAATAGTGGCATTAAGAAGCACTTTAGCCATTATTCCAGTACTAAAACGTTACCTTTAACTTTGAAAAAAGTTTTATGTTCAAAAAACACTCAAACCCACAATACTGAGAAAGCTGTAAACTCAGGCTGATTTTATAGTAAGTAGTTAAGAAATAAAACTGCCTGCAGTAGTCACAGCATTTCTGAAAGCCACAGCCACCATTAGTCCCAAATACTTTAATAAATAAAACCTTTTTAGGAGGTCCTTCATAATGAAAAAAAACTTTAGAAAATTGGTTAAAACACAGTTTAAAAGTTGAGTTCTCCATATTCTTTCCACATTACTCCAGTGAGTCAATTTGCATTTGAATCCTTAAAATACACCTTTAAACTTTATTAAAGGCAAACTATTTTAACTCTGTATTTCTCTAAGAACTAACTGTGGATATCATATAGCAACGCCTAACGTGGTGTTCCTCTCCCATTCCTACAGCAGAGAGAAAGAAAACTCTCCCTGAATGAGGGGTTTCCTTGGCAGTGTTGTCTCAAAGCACAAAATTTTACACTCATACCCCAGAGATACTGGTTAAGATGTAACAAAACTAGAAAATGCTTCAATTTATCTATGAAGGAATTAGGGGAGGGCTGATTAGAAATAATTCATACTTGGACAACAGAATTGCATTTCATAATACCCTCTGGCTTCAGAACTAAACCTGTTTTCAGCTGTTGGAATCTGAAAGAGGGATTTTCATTTGGAAGAGGGCAAAAAAGATCCTCCTGTACTTTCTGCAGTATTTAATCAGAAACACCCAGGAACAGATGCCATTAGAGATCAGATATCAGCCTATATGGACCTTAGGCTAATGCAGCTTGTTTGTACTTCTGTCAGGGCTAGATAAACCAGCCTATCACATCAATATTTATATGGCAAAAACGTGGAAGTCCGATTAAAAAAGGAATAATCAAGTCCACCACCCTGTACTGTGTGTAAAATAGAGCTAAACAAACACTGGGGCTGTGATCTTTGAAACACAAAGAGGTAAGAGGAGTTCTTCATATCTCCATCTACATTTCCCAGTTACAAAGCCACCTGAATGCTGCAGCAGTGAATGTCTCTTGTGTGAAATATCACACAAGCACAATCTAGGGAGATATCAGCAGTGACATTAGCAGAGCTTTTCAACTGCTCCTTTGGAAGCTCTCCGAAAGCCCAGTATTCTGCTGCTGCTGCAGCCTCTTGTTTAAAGCACACAAAGCAGCTGTTTATCCTCCCCCAGTCACCAGCAGGTGAACCCAGTTCAATATTTATCACAGGCTTTCACAGATCACTGCTAACCAAGCAAACGTTTTAATTAAGCTGGAACTTGCTTCAAAGAGCTCATTCAAAACGTCAATCAGCAGGAAAAGGATCAGATACGGTGTCAGGTGAGAGCATGTAATACAAATCCACAACTTTCTTCATCCCATCGTGGTAAATTAGCCCATTCTGGAGTCCAGACCCTGATTGTAACAGGCTGCCAGTCCCCTGGAATGTGTAACAGAAGTCACTCAAACCCCATTGTGCAGGTTGTAAGCAATATGTTAAACTGCAATGGGCTAGCACATTAAGACAGATTCTTTTCACAGTTGTTTTTTGATACCCCAAGTGTTTGTTACACTACTCTCCATTTACTGTTTACTTTCTTTCCCTGCTGGAAATGGGGATTCCTTAACCCAGCTGCCCCAGTTTCTCAGGCCATATGCTCTGACAGAAGCAATCAAGAGAGTACCCTGAGGTTATAATTTCCCCTTAAAACTCACGCTGGAACTGCCCTCCCTTGCAGGAGTTAATACAGAGGGCCAGAGCTGGATTCCCAGGCTGGGAGTGAGAGCAGCTGAGAACAGGTTTGGACGCTCAGCCACACAGCTGCAGGTGTTGTGATGCAGCAGTGCTGGGCAGCACCTCTCATCTCTTACAGCAACCAACCCATTCTCCCTCTTGCAGTATAAACAGGACTTGATAAGAAACTAAATCTGCTTTAAGCAGAGGACTGACCACTGTAAAACACAGGGTATTCGAAGGCAGGCTTGCCTCGGTGAACAAGGCAATGCTGTTATCACATCATTGCATCACCCTACACACACAGTCCATTAGGTGAGTGCTGAACAGAAGTTCTGGTGGTTACATTTCCTAAGCCACACCAGAAAAGCATTTTTATACCTAATAGCCTGTGCTGTGATGCTCTGCCTGTTGTAAACTAAATGCAGTGAAGGCTCAGAACTACTAATGACAAATAAGGCTTTACCTTCTGTAATTTTCTTGATACCAGACAAGTTCTCAGTCTGCTAAAGGAAAAGCTCATCACAGCAAAATAATACCTTATTCTTTCATCCTTAAAAAGAAATCTAAACAGAAATGACCCCCTTTCTTTCTTCTTAGGCTACTTCTTTCTAAAGATGAAGCAAACAGTACACTGTTGATTTTTCAATTTTCTGCTAGACAAGAAATTTCTATAAGTTTCAAATCAAATTTTTCATGTACTCACACCAAAGTACAAAAGGAAATTTTATGATCAGGAAGGACAAGAGTTCTTTTTATTTGAAAATGAACAGCACACTCTGGTGGCCTTTGGGTTTCAAACTGCCAACTGAAGCTCAGTGGCACAGAGCATTTCAAATCTTACTCAAAAATCTACAGAGCTCTCCAAAACTAATAAAAACTACTTCCCACCGAATGGCCTACAACACAGATTCACTTCTGTTAAGAAAATATTTAGCTCCCAGTATCTTACAGTCATCCTGTAGCTTTTGGTTTCCTCTGGGGTTACTACATCACAGTTTGGCCTCTCACACTCAGCCCTCTACTGCCTCACATTCACTCTTCTACTGCTTTTGCCCAACAGACATTTATATAAAACAGTAAGAAATGCAGAAAATGCCTAACTAGGCTGTAGAAACAAGAGCAATCTGTATCTTAACTTCTGATGTGATACTTCTGCTACAGAAAGTGGAAATAAAAACCAAAACACTGAAGAACCTTTGCATTACCTACAATTGTTGCTCAAACTTCATTAAGCTGCATTAAATACATAACCTTTTCACGTAAAATATTGTTTTAAATTTTTATTGAACTAACACTCCTGGTGTAAAAGGTATTACTGAATTACTCACTGTTTGGGGCAAAAAAGTAGCAGTTTTCATGCTTTTTTCAGAGTGAACAATCAGCTCTCCATTTTTCCTCTGATGATAAACTTCCAGAGCATCAACAAACTGCACTCCTTTTGCAAAGCAGTGACGCTTTCTAACCTGCTGGGGAAAGGAACAGTGGAGAAATGCACTGGGCAGAGGGATGTGCTCACACTGGCAGTCCTGGTCTTGCTTCAGCCGAGTCTGGTTTAGTAACCAGGCATCAACAGTTTAACCAAGTCTAAGTCACACAAAAGTCATTAAAGAAAGCTATAAAGCTTAAATTATAAAAGAATCTTCAGTTATTGCTGAGCTTTTCTGCTTTGCTTTCTCACTGTTACAAAACCTACAGAAATTATAACACCATCAACTGGGAATAAATGGATTTGAGGAATATTACTTGTTTAGATGTGAAAGATTTTACAATGAACAATTTAGTGCAACAATGGACTCGTTTGTAACAAGCAACAATAAAAATGAACAAAACCCTGTCGTTCTAAGCTGTGACTGTGATGTGATTCACTTATTTCCCACACCCTCCTCTGTAACATTAACTGGATTTGAGAGCTTGGTTGAGCTACACCCAGATTATTTCACTGCTCACCTGCTGCTCTGTTTCTAAAGGACGAATCCTCTTCCTGTCTACCTGAAAATCATCGTTCTCACTGTCACGAAGAGATAATTTCTTTTTGGCAGACAGCTTTGAAGCTAATGTTTCATTTTCCTTACATTCTGTAATTTAACAAAATAAAATAGATGTCCATTACTAGGGAGGCATTAAATAAGGGCAATATTTTCAAATGTAACTATTACAGAAGAGTAACTGCTAGAAGGACTATAAATTATATGGTGTAGGAAACAGTGTTAGCCATTTCTAGACACATTAACCACTGCACAGATTTCATGCAGGGCAGAACCATGGCTGCTACTATGAGGATAAAAAACCATCCCTGGCCTGAAAGCAGCAGAATTTTAGCTGCCTACAGATGAAGTTACCTGTGTTTGTCAGTGGGCTTCCAGGTTTTCTGGAAGTTCCTGGGTCAGGATAAGTGGCAGAACAAGGAGCACTGGCAGTCCCACTCGTTGCAGCCTCGCTGCTCCTGGGCTGGGAGTGACACTTGCAGTGACAGGGTGGGGATGGCTCTGCCTTCCTGTCCTCCTTGTCACACGACGAGGTTGGCACTGATTTCTCTGGGGGACAAAGTAATTTGTCTGTCATTAAAACCACTCCAGGCTCAACACAAGAGCCAGAGGTGCACACCAGTGAAGATGACAGTTCAGTACCAGTCAAGCTGAACCAGCTGTAGTTACCCTCTGCAGGACAGAAAGGAAAACACCTCCCTCCTCCCATGCAATCCACACAAGCCACGAGGATTTTCTTCCAAAGTTCCACCAGCCACATTCCCCTCTGGCATCTAAGCCCAGCTTGGCATTACTGCTTCATGCTGCCATTAAGGCAAGGTGTCCAGTGGGGGACCCAGAGTTGAAACCAAATGTTTAAGGGCTGATGAAAACAAATTAATTATTTTATATTTTGTAATAAAAGTTGTGCAGACACTAAGACACTCACCATACAAAGCCTGCTGCCATGATAATGCAGAACAAAGCAATGCCAAGCTTTTGCCACTTCCTGTGGGGCTCTCCAGCAAACAGTGCTGCCTGTTATTCAAGCCTTTAACAATCTTTAAGGAGAATAAAAGAAACAGAATAAACAGAAAACAAAGCAGATGTGTTTAGCTTATCTTAGCAATGATGGCCTAATGTCCAGCCTAAACTTTCCCTGGCCCATCTTAAGGCTGTGCCCTCTTGTCCTGCCACTGGTGAAAACTTTTAAAAAATGTTTAAATAGAAATGCAAAAACTCCTTTAGAAAAGTTCCCCCCAAAAAATGAAAACTTCTTGAAATATTACTACACATAATTTTTCTGTTTAGACAATGTGGTTTACTAAATCATTCCCCACCCTATAAACCTGAATATTTGTATACAACTGTAATTACAGCATAGCTAGATAAACAACCACATCCTTACACCACAAGGAACTTGTTTCTTGGCATAAATGCTCCCAAATCCAAAATGTACCTCACCATTCCCTCATCATGGCCCAGACACTGCACAGCACAGACAACACTGAGTGCCTACCACTGAACTTCTCAAGATAGTACAAGTTCTGAACTTAATGTGCCAGCTTTCTGAATGCTGGCAGAGATTTTAGAATTCCAAATATTGGCAAACACAAGCTCTTGGTGTGGCACATGCCAGGATAAACTGTACTCACAGCGTTCATCATGGCCAGCTGGGAGGGGTAAGCCTTGCAGGGGAAGAGGATCTTCACCCCCCCAATTGTATACTCTGCCCCATCAGAAGGCATTGCCAGCTCTTCTCCTGTTTGCTTCAGGTTTAAAACTGCAGTTAAAATACAGCATTAGTAACTCAATGCTAACAAACAATAAATAAATAAAAACACCGTGAGCTGCACACACCAGTTCAGATTCCATTAGTCAGACTGGAGACAGAACCCAAACCCATGCAGGAAAAGTATTTTAGGATATTAAGTAACTAAAACCAGCCTAGAGTTTTTAACTCTAGAGGTCCATCAGCTTGAACTGCAAGACATCAAACTACAAACACAGAGCAGCTTGCGCATTTTATAACAACGAAAAATAAAACTGGACAGTGACTTTAAAAATGAGATGCTTAAAAACATCTTTTTTCCACCAACAATACAGTAATTAGGGGAAAAGGAGCATCCCTCAATTTACTATTCTGTCTTTATTACCTTGAATATCTCTGGATAATAAAAGACAGACAATTTGTGTTAAAAAGGTGAAATCATTGAACTAAAAATATTGAAGAGGCATAAATGGCTTTAAGAGACAATATTTTTGAACAACACAGGGTTTTTTTTCCCTCATGTTTTTTCAACACTGATAAAGACAGCAACTTTAAACTGGCAGATTCTCTGGGATAAATTAACTCATCTGACTTTTAATAATTAAACATATACATAAAAATAGCACCAATTCATGGCACGATTCAGCTGCAACATCGAGCTTCGCAATAGGAAAAAGCAATTCTAGCAAAAGAAGACGGCTGACATGAGTTTACACCCAACCCCTCCTTCCAGAGGGAAAGGCCGCCTCACTCCAAGGCTTTTTCCCAACCCCATTCTGGGAGGGGGACTCGCTTAAACGAGCACAACTCCGAACTCAGCTCGCCCTGAGGAGGAGGGAGGCCCCGGGACACCGCAGGGCCCCTTCGTGGTGCGACCACAGCCACCAAGCGCTCCCCCCAGGGACATCTCGACCCGGGCAGAGCCGCTTTGCCGCCCGAGCGCTCAGGAAGCGGCGGGGCCGCCCCAGCCCAGCCCACAGAGCAGCACCTGGGCCTTCGCTTCCTTTGTGTGCTCGGCGAGGCGGAGGCGCCGGCAGCCGCTTCCCCCGCGCCCCTCACGGCCCCGCACCTGCGGCGCCTCAGCGCCTCCGTCCTTCCCGCCTCCGCCCCAGCCAATCAGCTGACAGGAAAGAGCCTCGCGCCGCCAATCAGCACAGCGCACACTGGGACGCTCCCGCCTTCACCTCTGCGCGCCGACAACCAATCACAGAGCGCCTTGTTGCCTTCCGGGTTGTACGCGTTGCTAGGCAACCGCGCTTTTGTGAAATACTCGAAGCCTTGTTATTGTTATTGGCCTTTATCATCAGCATCATGAATACTATATTTATTATTCTATTATATCGGGTTTAGATGTATTATGTTTTATATTTTATCATCAGCATTATGAATAATATATTTATTATTCTATTATATCGGTTTTAGATGTATTATGTTTTATATTTTATAAGCATTGCATATTATTATTGGGTATCATCATAATATTCCAACATTATTACTATTATTGCTGTTGCTGCTATTGTTCATGTTATTATTGTTATTATTGTAATTATTATTATTAGGTATTTATTATTTTCTGTTTACTATTATTGTTCTCCTTGTTTTAAGCAGAGTGCATAGAAAACACCATGGACAAATTAATAGTTTTTGGAAAGTCACTGTCTTTTCATTACTGTCACACCCAGCTCCTGTCCTTGTCAGGTGTCTGTGCCCCCAGGTGTTTTCCTCAGGTGAAATTTGGGATGAACCTGGAAACTTAAAAGCAAAACAGAATACCCCCTTTGAACTGAAGTCATACTGTTGTTTTGGTTTTGTTTTTGTTTTTTTTATTTAAATACCACTACAGGATATAAAATTACACTTGGAACCGAAGAGAAAAAAAATACATACATTTAGATTATTTACATAATTTACATAAGGATGACAAAAACCCACTGGGGAGGCAGATGGTGATGGGGGCGTCCCAGCAGGAATCCTGGAACTCAAACCCACGGGGCTTTCCCACAGTTCCACGTGGGAATTCCAGCCTTGCACACAAAGAACAACAACCCCATGGTGGAGCAGAAAGGATTTGGCCTTGGAATTGCTTTGGCACAGCTGAAACCTGTCCCTCCTGTCCCTGTTCCTCTGCACAGCCACCCCCAGCATCCATTTCTCTTTTCAATCTCCTGCTGACAGCTCAAGATAACTCTGCACTCATTTCCTCTTTTCCATCTCTTTTTTTATGTTCAAAACCACAAAACTATCCGAGCTGTATTCTTTAAAAATCCCATTTCTATGGCTCATTTTTACTATCAGCACTTTTTTTCTTTTAAATGAACTTTTAGACCAGTTTCAAACTCTCAGTGAAGCCTGGTTGATCTTTCAATTAAGCTCCTGATTTCATGAACTGAAGCTCTGAGCAATGCTTTGACACACAAATAAATTTTCTAATTTTCTGAGAACTCAGTGTGAAGGTGCAGGTTTTTGACACCACTTTTTCAAGTATTCCTTGGAGCACTTTATTCCAGCTTGCTCTGCAAGGCCCTGCAGCAGCAGCAGCTCCTTTACCTCAAGCAAACTTCAATCTCCAATTTTTCTCACCCATCATTTTGCTGTTTGCCCAACAAAAGAAATATTTCAGGTTTCTCAAACCCTCCCAGGTGTGTTGTTGTGCCACTTCAGGAACTGAGCAAGCCTGAAAAATCACTGTTTCCCTGGAAATGATTCCCTGATCCCTTCAGCCTCAGAAGTTCTCACCAAATCCTCTTGAAGGGATTTTCTCCTCAGCCGTGACTCAATCAATGAAGGAAAAATGTGGAGCTCCAGCTCCTCCAGCTCCTCAGTCCACTGTCACAGCTCCTTCCAAATTTAGGCACCATAAAGAGAGGGAAAAGCTACAGGACAACTTGCCTGGAGGTTTTTTTCCTAAATCCCACTGACACTCATGTTGATGATTTCAATGATGGTGTTCTCCACACACTGGCACAGCTGAACATCAGGGTCCAGGCTTGCAGTGTCCCTGGAGCAGCTTTTGCTGGAGGAATCTTTACAGAGCCCTGAGAAATCGTGTGGCTTCTCCTTCAGCTGCTGGAGGCCTGGAAAAAGCAGCAGGAAAAGCAAAAGAAATATTGAGAATTGTTCTTTCCAGCCATAGTTTAAAATAGTTAAAAAATAGTTTAAAATGTATACTGTAAGTTTATATATCATAACCTAATTAGCTAAAAAACCTTACACTGTGAGTCCATAAGATGAAATATTTAAAGATTGAGTCAAAACCATAAATATCCTTATTAGCAATATTTTATTAATCAATAACTCCTCAAAAAGTCTTGTAGCTAAAGGTCTTGTGACCTTCTAAACCATACTATAACCATGAAAACCAAACTGACCCTTCCCCTGTATAAAAGATAAAAGAAATAAACCACATCATCAAAACCAATTCACAAATCCCATCTCAAATTCTTTCCAGAACTGTGTAAATTATCACAACACCACAACATTTAAGTAAATAATTAAGTAAATTAAGGAAGTAATTAAGTAAATCATCACAGCAGCACAACATTTCTGTCTCATCTCCCTGTGCCTGGCCCCTTTGGGGTGCTGGCCCTGACTTACGGGTGATGATGGGGTCGAAGTCTCGGGTCTGTGTGGCAACATCAGAGGCACAAACTTGTCCAATCTGGATCAGCAGGGACATGATGTCCTCATACAGGGGAGGAAAGGCCTGGCAGAAGGACACCAGGCAGGGCAGGGTGGGCATGAAGAACGTGTAACGCTTGGACTGGGTCAGAACTGCCAAGGAGGAGGAAATGCAGAAGAAAAAGAAATCATTTTAAAATTCAATCAAGAACTGTTGCTTTTACAATAGCAGTTAGACAGAGAAAACTGCATTCAGCCTAGAGAAACCCTGCTGGCTCCCCCAGAGGTGGGTTTTGGGGTGGTACCTGTCAGCAGGGTGCCCATCACGTTGATGGCCAGGCGAGCCACACTGAGGGATTTGGGCAGGGCATACTGGATACACAGGTAGGAGAGCAGCTGGATGGCAAAGATCTGCCAGAAGAGAGAAAAGCAATGAAATTACAGGGTGGTTTAAAACTTCTAACCAAAGCTCTTCACCACACTTAACAGTAAGTAAATATTCCCTCTTTTACCATGAAGGAAATTGAAGCCAAAGAAGCCTTAACAATAGTTATTATGATTATTTTTCTGCTGGTATGAAGAAAAATAACCCACACATACTTAACATGAATCAAAGTGTTTCAAAGTTTCCCCCAGACACTACTACTCCAACATTAATGATGAGAAATAAAGCAACACACAATGTGCAACACAACCCTTGCAGAAGATGTTTAGGTCTGATACATTCCAGTTTTAACCCCAGTTGATCAGCAGTAACTTAATACCAGAAAGGATGAAATAACAGCAACTGAAGACTTGGTTTGATACAGAAACAGGGAATCTTTAGCCCAACAAATTCCAGTTGCCTTCAATGCCAGGCCTTTAAATTAATGTAGAAATGCTACAAATATTCCCTGAATATCCCAGGCAAGTCAGAACAGGATGTTTCTAGTGATTGTTTTATTCTCCTCCTCAGCCAGTATTCCAGCAGGGTGAGTACCCACAGTGATTCCCAGTACCTGCTTTTCCAGTTCAGGCTGGGCAATGAGCTCAGGAATGAAATCCAGGCAGATGTGCATGGATGGGATCCCAGCCACTGTCAGTGCCAGGAGCTCACATGGGTAACCCTGGGGATTAAGAAAAGAGGTGTGTCAATGTGTCACAGGTGTGTTTTAAAAATTCTGCTTCAACTAAGATTTTAAATTACACCTCTGTTAATGCTTTGTTTCAAAGTGAATATACTTGTAACTCCCTTTTCTCCAGAGTTTGCAGCAGGCCTGTAATGCCAAGGCAACAAGAGGCAGACTGGGCACAAACCCAGGGTCTGGATCAATTCTTTATCACCAATATTCAATGATTTATTTACATGGAAGCTCTCCCTCCACTCCCCAGAGGAAAGCAGAATGCAGTGACCTTTTCCTTCTGGGTCTTTCCTGTGCTCCAAATTTCACCATCAGCCCCAACCTGCTCATTTCACAACTGCCCCATAATGACTTTTTTATCACTTAATCAGTAGCAGGTCAAGGCAAATTAACTCCTTGTAAAGAGTCTGCCATCTGGCAAGGAGCAATTTAATATGCATTAAAAACACATTTGTATTTTAGAAATTACTGATCTTCCCCCTCTTCTATTTTTTTTAAGGTGCTCAGCTGCTTTTGAAGGGCCAGCCTTTCTCCTTCCACTCTAAAGAGATAAACTGTGCCCAAACAAAAAGGAAAGATAAGGAGATGTTTACATTTGAAGCCAAATTAGTTTTGAATAATGGGAACATTAATTTAAAAACAAAGCCAGAAAAAAAGTAACCCACAAAAGATGTGGAAGGAGTAATTACAAGGTGATTAGGGCAGTTTTCCTTGGCCTAGATGGACAAACTGAAAGGGACAGAGGCACAAGGGAGGGGAGCAGGCAGAGTTTGGGTGCTGCCTTCTCACTAAACCCAGCACTGGAACGGGGAGGAAGTGTGAGCTCTGCAACTGGGGGCAGACAGAAGGACAAAAGTGGGTTGTTATCATCTCTGAGGAGCATCCAGCAGCCCCTGAGCTCTGCCCTTGGCTCCTCCCCACCCTGGCTCCCAGAGGGGAGCTGGGGCAGTGCAGGGCACACCTGGAAATGCACCAGTTTGACGATGTTGGGGTCAGCAATGTACATCTGGTGCAGCAGGCAGCAGATGAGGCACTGCACCTCCCGCAGGTTGCACAGCAAGCTCTGCTCCTCCTCCTCCTCTTCCTCCTCTTCCTCGGCCCCAGGGCCCTGTGGGCTCGAGGGGCTCTGCACATCCCTCAGCAAACCCTGGGCACTGCTGCTCTGGCCCTTCTCCTCTTCTGTAGGCAAGCAGATCTCCAGAAGGATCTGCACAGCAGCACTGTCCTGGGGAGAAAAGCCACAGAAGATGCTATAAAAAGTGAAATAAAAACAAATCAAATACAAAATAAGGATAATTCAAGAAATGAAAGATTGTCATGTACTTGGGATTTCTACCTATGGATTTTTTTAAGTACAGAATGAAAATGACTCAGCTTAAGAATCACAAATCCTGCAGAACATTTTAAAAACTTCAACACATTATCTCAATCAAGATGCAAAGAAAACAAAGGCTAAATCTAACAAAATATCATAATCACAGATTAAAAGAGTAAATTCAGTGGAATCTCATGTTGCTTCAAAATAAATATCCACTGGTCCCTTAAAGCATCCAGGGCAGACAAAATATGCACAGAGCCATGGAATTCACAGTATTCATCCCCCTGCTCATTTAAATATAAAACTTCCTATTAACTCAAAAATCATATTATAATAGGAACTCCCTATGTGACATAGAAGAGATGTCTGTGGAACAGGATTACTCCAGAATTTCCATTATTGATGTTTTACTGCTCCAAATCCAACCACAGAAATAGCCCCTGGATCACACAAGCATCAAGGCAAAAGGGCTGGTGAGCAGAACTTGTCTGTTCTGACAGAACAACCACTACCAAGGCAGTAAATCAGCACAATGCTTCAGACTAGAAAAAAGAAAATACTTAACCACCTGAACACAGAGGCTGTTTTCTTTTCCATGGTAACAGAAGTTGGTAAAAAAAAAAAAAATTAAAAGGCCTCATTTTTTAATTTCCTGTTTCTGCATTTCTCTTTCATCACTGTTTTTCCTCACATCATGGAATTATCCATTTCTTCCCTCTTACCTGAGCAGCAAGCAAAGCATTTTTTAACTCTTCCCTTGTAACTTCTGGGGCCTCTGGACCCATTGCATTGTTTTGGGATGGCCGAATGTCCTGCTCTGCTGTTTCCTTCAGGTGAGCATTAAGGTAAGCTTTGGAAGCAAGGAGATATCCATTCAACATGTGCAAAATGATATCCATCAGAGGAGGACTCCTGAGATGGGAACACAGCAAAACAAAGATTCTTCAGTACCATGAACAAACTAAAAGCACTCCACAGGCTGGTAGCTCCTCTGGCATCACTGACACCTGGGGGAACAATTTCCAAGTACTGCAAAGACTCCCTTGGGAAATGAAACAAATCTGCCTCTGCCACACCCACCAGCAGCACCCACTGGCAGAAACTGTTGCCCAAAAGGATGGAATAACCCACAGGAACAAGAGCTGGAAGGATGTTCCAGCTAAACCTCACCCACCACCACGTGGCAGCAGCCATTTCCAACACCCTGCAAAGCCTGTTCACCGCAAATTCACACACCCAAATCCAAAAATGGATGAGCCACCTGCAAATCCCAAAGTTTTGAAAACACAGCTGGAAAGGATGAAATGCTGGAACAGCAGGCCCAGCTCCACAGTCCTCAGGCCAAACACAGATGATTAGTTTGTGATTAGTTTGAAAAGATGTTTTGAAGTGCTGAAAGCTTTCAGAAGACTCCTGCTGGACACCTTTGAGTTAAGCAGTGCCTGTGCATCAGCACAGACTCACCTGTGCACTCTCTGGTCACACCTCAGCACAATCAGGGGGTCAATCATCAGATCATTCTGGGTGTATTTCTGCTGCCTCACGAGTTTTGCTGAAGGCTGCAGGGCATTAACAGTCATCACCCACAACCTAAAATGAGAATATTTTTAATTTTTCTTTTAAATAGAAAATGTGCATAAGAAAAGGGGTTCTCTAAGCATTTGGTCAGTCAGCCATGCTTTTCTAGGCCTATCAATCAGCATTTGCAATCAAGCAAGGTGCAGTTAACTTGCACTCCCTGGACTTACAGCAGCTTTCACTGCAGTAGAGTATCCACTTCATTAGAAAAGGCATTTTCTTACTAAAGTGAGTTCCTGTTCCATCAGGAATTCAGCACAAACAATGGACACTATAAAACCATACTCCTGTATTTTAAACTGAAGACTTCCTTTCCCCCTGAGAACAAGAACCACCTTTCTTTTAAATGCAAAGGTTCAAAATATTAACAAACTAAAAAAATGCAACTCCAACACATTGTTCAGTCACAGCCTCCAACCTCCCAGCTAAAGGTATTGTGTTATTGTTTTTAAAAGAAAAAGTTTTAGTCCCATCTATGTGCACCAAGAAACCAAACAGTATTTGAGCCTTGATACCTTCTGGGCATGACAGTGTTCAGAACCATCCAGAGTTTATTGACAGCCTGCAGAATCCCCCGTGGGACTCCAGCTTCCAGCAAAAGATTCATGTTTGAGGTCAACACCTCTGCATAGGGGATCAATTCTCCAGCTGAGAGAAGGGTCAAATGTTCCAGGATCTGCATCAGCTGGGTGTGATTTCCAGGCAGCATGGAAAAGGCTGGAAAACACAAACAACAGCATCTGGGTAAAACCAGACTTCTGCCATTTGAAGCACTGAAGCATTTTGGTTATACAAATGCAGTTTTATCACACCCTTCCAAATCAACTATATTCCCATCCATTTGGAAAGAATTTGCTTGGAATGAAGTTCTTTACCTTCTTGGAGCTGTTTGGGAGAGTGGTTCTTGGCCATGTTGGTGAGGAGCATCCTCCTGAGCAGGGCGTCGGTGCCGGTGATCTGCTCCTCGCAGATCCAGTCGTCCACGATGCACAGGTGGGGGTAGTTGGTGGCCAGGAGCCTCAGCAGGGCAGAGTGCAACCCTTGGGGACATCAGGGACATTCACAGCTCAGATTTGAGCAGCTGCATCTGTGCCTGAACACATCTGTGCCTTTTATTTCAAGCCCTGAACTGAATGGTGGCCAGCAGCTCAGTGAGGTGCGTGTTCACAGCCTGATACTCCAAGTCCAACAAAGAGGAGAAATTACTCTTTGGAAAGTAACAGCTCAGCTCAGCCTGGAATATTCAACATTCTCAGGTAATTCCTACCCTAAAACCTGCCCTAGGGAGGTAAGATCTACTCTAAAAGGAACTGCTCTCCTCACACTTTCACTCTGACTCTTCAAACATTTCTGCAATCCCAGTAGCTGCTCCTGACAGATTTTAAAAGTAAAAGGAAAACAAGCAATGAAAAAAGCAACAGCCAGTGAGCTGAGAACACTCAGCCTTCCCTTCCATGCACTTTACACCTTCAGACATGATTTTACCTCCCAGCTCCTGCTGCAGCCCCTGTGCCTGCCGGATGAGGTACTTGATTGGAATCTGATCCATCAATGCTGAGGAGTAGGATTTGGGTTTTCTCTGCATTGCAGCTACAAGGGAACAGCACAAGAAACCACATGTAGCAGTTACAGCTAAAAACAAGTATTTCCCCAAGTGGGTCCATAAGGAAAATGTAAAGCACTTGTCTCTATATTATCCAGGTAAAATCGAGAAAATATCAAATAAATGTAATTGATTTTATGGTATTTCAGACTTTCTTGATTAACATGAAGAAAAAAGACTGAAGAATACTGGAGGTTTTGCACCTTAAAAAGGGCTGGTAAAAACACACACCAGGTATAAGCACTGAATTTTCACTGAAGTTCAATTTCACCAAGAAAATACACAACAGTCTTTTAGAAGTGATTTAAATCTTCATTTCAAGGGTAAAAATGGGGTCATTAAGTATTACCAACTATAAAATTGCCCACTCAAAGAAAAGTGTGTGCAAGTTTGATGACACGTGAATAAATGACGATCTCAAATAATTATGAAGCCTTTGTTAATTGTTATTGTGCTCCTTAGATGCTCATAAACATTTCTTGTAACTCAGCTTGGACCACTTTTAATGTGTAAAACAATTACTCCACTAGAGAATTCCAGCAGGAGCTTTATGTCCTGAATCTCTGAAGCAATTTACTGTGTTTATTTACTGCAAATACCTGAACTTTTTATGCAGTGCTCGAATCTGACAGCAGCATGAATTTTTCCCCTCTTTGCACCTAATTTTCAGTTAATCTGTTTCCCCCTGATGCTCTGCCATTTACCTAGAATCTTTGTGTTGGCCAGCAGTGCCTCTTCATAGGACAGGACGTAGTAGAGGACCAGCAGCTGTGTGGTGATGCTGAAGCGCTGCGTGGAACGAGTATTTTCTCCCTGCACACAAACCAAAGACAAAGGTCAGGTTGCATTCCTGATTCTTGGGATGAAAAATTTGGATTTACCCACAAATATGATGAATACCTGAGTAACAAAAGTCACTTCAAAACACATGTCATGGTAGCAGGAGGGAGTTTACAGGCAGTGAAAGCAAAAAGTGAAGCAACTTAACACAAATCCCAAATCCTGAATCACGTCCCCATAAAGTACAAGAAAGACCCAAACAAGATGATTACCCCAGAGAGTCCTTGGAAAACATTCAGGATCTCCTGCTCTGTGACAGGCTGGTTGGTGGCCTCTGGGTTGGATTTAGATGCAGGAGTGAGGATGGAGTTAATGTAGACATCAATGAGGGGCAGCAGCTGAGGGTGCAGGGGGGTGGTGGTTTCACAGAGCTGCCGGTAGATCCAGTCCTGCAAGAGAACAGGAGCAGAGGCTTTGACTTTGGAAAGTGTAACAGCAGTTCTGAATTGGTCATAAACTCTGTATCCTGGACCCTGATTCACAAACAGAACTTGTCCTGGCTGGAAAATCATTCTGACTAGGATTAAGCATACATGGGAGAGAGACACTTATTGTTTTTAACTTCATTAAGCAGTGGTCTCTGGATTGCAGAGCTAAAAATGGGCACCCTAACTTAAAACACAGTTCAATCTTAAATGACAGGGTAGGAAGGTACAAGATTCATCAAGAATTCTGCTCCTCTAAGTTAACCAGCCTGCACAACCTCACCAGCATTCAGAATTATGAACAGAAACAGAACAAAGGTGGTACCTTAATGGATACTTTGTGCTTGGTGAAGGAACGACTCTTTAAGAGCTGGTAAATGCAGTGAATGGGTAAAAAGCCAGTGATGTTGGCACTGAGGTTTCCTGTCACAGGCACACGGACAGCATGGGCTGTAACCACCTGCAGGGAAGAGACAGTGAACAGAAAAACCACTTAGAACAAGGCACAATGTGTCCAAGTCACCCAGCCCTGACTGGCATCTCTTTAATTTTGGGGAATACCCCAAAGGGAAAGGAAAGAGCAAAAGAGGAAAAAAATCCCTAGGTTGAAAATACCTGTTCAGTGAAAATCTCTTGTGTGAAGATTGTCTTCATTCTGCTCAGTGAGCTGGGCTTAATAACAATCTGAAATTCAGAGGAAATACTTACAATTGCAAGTTCTATCTTTCTTATAACTAAGGACTGCAAGTTTATTTTATAAACTGTTAACTTTTAGCCTTTTAAAACTTGGTTTTCTTGGTATCCAAGTTAATTCACATCTGTATCAAATGTCAAACAGAAATATTTTCCAATGTCACAAGTTAATCACCCAATGTCTTCCTTGTCCTAAAATCTCCCTCCCCAGCTTTTCCATCTGGTGAGACACTGTTTCACAATAGTGAATTGTTGGCAAATCTCCTTTAGTTATTTAGTGAAATTAATTTTTACATGTATAGATATTTATTTTAACTATTCAAAATAAAAACTTTGCAGCTCAATTTGGAAAATACTTCAGTTAGTCTTCTAAAAAGTTCATTTCTTGGAAATAATGATTTCAACAAGGCATCACTTTTTGAAGATTCTTTGGTAACCACATTCCTCTGTATCAAGAGCTAGGCACATTTGAATGTTCTTCCAGGTTAATTATTACTCATTTTTCAGGCTATATTTACTTTAGGAATATTAGCAAAACCAAAACTCTTTATATCAAAAGTAAAGTAAATATCAAAGTACCAAAACCCAGTAAAAAAATCTGATTTCAACAGACAAATGTATAGGCTAGAAATAGTTTAGGATTTACCTTCATTCCCAAGGTGGAGCAGACCAAATCAATGATGGCACTGAGCTGGTTGCTGTGGAAATACATGGCTACCAAGAGAAGCATCTCTCCAAAGGAGGCAGACACACCAGAAATGCTGATGATAACAAAGAGGAAGAAATACAGGACACAAGTAAACAGGACATAAATAAATGTGAGATTACTGGAATCATTAAAAGAAATCCAGCCTGCTCTCACCTTTCAAAGTAGGCTTCTTCCTTAATCATCCAACTGAGCCACATCACCATGAGTTGCTCCTGTTCTGGAGTGCTGCACAAAGAAAATCCATAATTGATCCTTTTCCCAGAAAACCAGTGCCAGTTTTACCACCACTTGCAGAAAGCCACTATTTGAGGAACCTTACACCAGGAGACTTTTTGTCACTTTCACTTTAGCATCCAACTGCTGATAAGAAGTGATATTTGACACAAAGGTCAGTCCAACTGTCAGGCAACTTCCTTTCTGGAACGCACCCAACAGAAAGCTACACCCTGAATTATCTGCACTGCTTCTCTCTAAGGAACTTAGCCATGAACCTGTTCCACAGTGAAGTGAACAAGTCAGGCCTACCTCAGCCTTCAAAAAACCACTCACACTAAGCTCATGCTAATGCCCACCTCTCAAAAGACTTGGTATAAAACAAGAGTGAAATATCCATCCACTAACCACAGGGTCAGACAAATCCCTTCCACCAGTGTATGGAAGTTTTATAAAGCATTAAGGGTGAAAAAATTTGCAGTTCTGGAAAGGGCATTGCCTGAATGGTGCTAAATCAGTCAGATCTTCCAAAGCTCCTCCTGTACTGAGAGTACCTGACCAGAGTGGAGAAGGCCAGGAGCATGCAGAAGGACAGGGACACGAAGCGGACGCCGGCCGGGGTTGCGGGAGGGCGGCTCGTCATCAGCTGCAGGAGCTGCTCAGCTTCCTCATCCGTGGGCCTGAGCAGGACACAGAACAAAACAAAACTGGGGATTGAACAGGGAAGAGACTTCCAATCTCCCACAATGGCTAAAGATCCAATTTTCCCTATTATTCAATCTGTCAAGTTGGTAATTTGCTCTGAACTTAACAGAGATATAAATCTCTGTTAAGAGACAACAGTGAGGAAAGCTCCCCAGGATACAATCTTGCCTATAAGTACAAACTACTTAAATTTAAACTAACAATGAATAAAGATGCTACCTTAAAAAGTCTAAAAAAGTCATTTCTAAGAAGTGAAAGCAAAAGAACAGAAATTCAAAATCAATGCTACTAGAAGACAAAATAGCTGCTAACTCTACACACTTCTCCAGCTATGTGAGTTTAGAGTTCTCTTAACAAGTGTGCAGAAGTGATTTTGCAGCAACAGAGGACTGAAATTTCTGAGTGCTGCCACAAGTTTTGAGGACACAGTGGCATTACGACAGAAAGAAGTCCTCACAGCCATGAATGTGCAGCCCCAAACAAAACCCCAGAGCAGGCCAAGGCTCCTTACTTGAGGCCAGCAATGCCCATGAGGGCGCAGTAGAGGCGCAGCAGGGCGCTGGCCTTCACCACGTGCTCCTCCTTGAGCCCCGAGTACACAGACACGTTGGGCTCCGTGTCAGCGTCCGCCTCCTCCACGATGTGCGTGCTGCGCACCGTGGGCAGGATCCCCATGAGCTCCAGCAGCAGCTGCCTCCTCATCTGCCACAGCACAGAGCTGATGTTATCTCTTTTTCTCTGTGTAAGAGGTTAAGAGATGAGAACAATGTCAAATTCAGCCCAACGAACATGTATTATGTAAGAGTTTTCATAGTCAAAGGAAGAGGGTTATTTTTTTTAAATATAGTTTTCAGTTCCAAGCTTTAACTGTCACCTGAGCATCTTCCCACCGTGAACACTGAGAATGAACATTTTCATCAGGCAAATAGTACAAACATACAACTCCCTGGTTTCCATGCCTAAAAACTTCTCAGGGGAGCAATCCCTGAGAAGCTGCTGCCTTCAGGGACATCATTTATAGAGAGCCCCATAAGAGGAGGTTGCCTTGAAAAGGTTCCTCCAAGACATGCAACAGGATTTATGTGCATTCAGACAAATCTGCAGCACACGTCCAGAGAGTTACATCAAGCTACAAGAATATTTCTTTAAAAGCAGAATACTCTAAGATTTTCTCACCTGTTGTCCATTTCGGATGAAAGTTCCAAACCACGTCCGAACCTTTGCGTTTGTTCCAAGCAGCAAACCACTCACAAAACACACCAGGTCACTCACTCCATCATCTGAGGATTCGTTCTTGGTGTGATCCAAGGTCAAAGCCACACCAAGACCTGGCAGGTGACACTCCTCCACCTGGATAAAACACTCAGGCTCAGTCATCTTTGCTGGGTTTGAAGCTTCAGGAAGGTTCTTATGATTCTCATGAGAGACTCACCACCATGCCCCGGACCCTGAGGGCTTGGGAAGGGTTCATCTTGCACAGGTGCCGAAGAGCCTCCGTCCTGCGCCGGCCGCCAACGCTCTCCTCGTCCTGCCGCTCGCCGTTCTTAATCAAACCCCTGCACACTAAAGAGCCAACAGCAGCTCTGAGGAAATCTGCCCTTCCCAGTTCAAATTATCACCTGTCCCAGCGACATCTAAATCTCTGTTAGCAGGGACAGAGGAGGTTCTTAGCCCCTGCCCAATCAACCTCTGTAACAGTGATCTACAGATGAAAAGCTGTGACACACAGAGCGAGCCTGGCCTGCAAAAAATGGGAATCAACGTGCCCAGGTGGCAGCAGCCAGCAGTTCAAACCTGTACAACTCATGGCTTAGCTCAGAATTAACCACACTGGTAGAAATCATTCCAAAAGCTGGAGAAGAAGCTGTAACTCACCCTCGTTGAAGCTGTCAGGGACATTGGCCACCAGCAGGCAAAGGAACCAGGCTCCGTTCTTAACGTGCAACAGAGCTTCTGCCACATCCACTATCGGCAACAGTGATGGCAGCTCTGCATGGAGAGACGGTGCTAAAAGTCACAATGTTTCACTGGGAAACAAAAACCCTGTTTCCAAGAGCTTAGATTAACCTTACATCTGCCACAGCAGCCCCCAAATTGCTTTGTTACGTTTGTGAGAGGTCAGAAAACACCATAAATACAGAAACACACCTGCTTGCAAAATGCAGAGAACATCTGCTGCTTCCTCCAGGTAAACAGGACTCTCAAAGAGCTCAGAAGATTTGAGGAAAAATTCACCATTTGATTCTGACACCTGCAAGACAACACTTATCATCAGTGAACAGGTTTTATGAAGCAATTTGTCCAAAGCTGTTTTAAATTCAGCATGTTTAATAGATTAAAAGTTGCCAAAAACATAAAGCTATCAACACAGAACAAGCAGGAAAAGTTTGTAGAATAAGAAATATTTACTACTGGAAATACTTCAACACAGATGGTATCATTGCTTCTTTTCAGAAGAAAGAAAAATAGCCCACTGACATTCTAAGTTTACACAAGGAAAACAAAATGTTTGGTGAGGAAGGAGGAGGTGGAAGAGAAATATGATGGCTAATACCACACTGCAGTAGGAGCAAAGAATGGGATGGAGAAAAGTCATCGCTTCATTTCCAAATTACTTCTGCACTGACAGATCACTAAGTCACATTACACGTGAGTACAGCATATTATAGAGTCTCTATAACATCAGCAAGGACTTCCTTTAGGAAGTCACAAAGAGTTTGAGCACAAGCCACTGCTCAATCAGACTGAGACTTTGAATCTTGATAAAGCAGGTAAGGACTGGAGAAGAGCGCTCACACCACCAGCAGCACCAGAAACACAACCAGTTCAGAGGGCAACTAAAGTCACAAATCCACCTATGGGCAAGTTCACCTTGTTCATAATGGCCAGCAACTCGCTGAGCACCAGCCGGAGTCGCCGAGGAGAGTCACTGTGCTCAAATTCCAGCGTCAGCCCGTGCTGCAGCTGGGACACCAAGATGCTTTCTCCGCTGCCACCTCCCAGCTTGTGCCTGGCACACAATTCAAAACAACAAGTGTTAAACGTTTCTGCAAAGACAGAAATGCTTCCGGTTAAAGGAAGGCAGCAGCTCCCTAGGGATCTCTTCTATCCTTTAAAGGCTGTTGTAATTGCAGTACGAGAAAACTAATTCGGTACATTATCAAAATTTCAAGTGCTTGTATTCCCCAGCAGCACAAAGAGTCAGGAGAGCGCATCCACCTGAGCTGTCCCTTCATCCCACAGAGCCATACCAGCCCTTCCCTGCCGGGGCAGCTCCCCCAGCGCACCCCACACCCTCCGCTGAGCACGGCGGGGAACAGATCCCAGCACACATAACCAAACCCCAGGGCTGTCCCAGGAGAGTATCGAGGGACACGAATGGCCGGCTCCGTCCGGCGCTGCAACAGCTGCAACAGCTGGAAAAGCCACAGAGCGGTTCCGCCACAGATCCCCGCTCTCTGCGTTACCGGAGCTGCTGCTCCTTGCTGGCGTCCTGTTCCAGCGCGTGGAAGTCCACGGAGAGCAGCGCCACGATGGAATTGACCGCCTCGACCCCCGAAAGCAGCCGCAGGATCAGCTTCTTGTCCTGCGCCCAGCTCTGGCTCTGGTCGGCGGGCGCGCACAGCGCCATGCGCACGAGGCAGGGCAGCAGCAGCCGCAGCTCGGGGTCGCTCAGCGCGGCCAGGCGCACCACGTCCACCTTCTGCATCGCCTCGAAGGCGTAGGGGCTGACGAACTGCAGCGCCGAGCACTCGGACATGGCGGCGGCAGCGGCCCCCTCACGGCCCCCGCGCCCACCCGCCGCCGCCGCCACTACCGGGGGAAGCGGGAAGTGACGTCACGGCGGGAGGGCCGAGGGGCGGGAACGGCTGAGGGGCGGAAAGGGAGAGGCGGGAAAGGCTGAGGGGCACCGCCCTCCCCGCCCCCTCAATAAAGCCACATCACAATCAAGGCTTCATGAATAATTTATTCCATTTGAATTTTTTTGTTTTTTTAAAAAGTATAAACCTTTTTTTTTTTTCTTCATTTCCTCGATCACAATTTGTACAACTCAGTGTTTATGGCATTCGGCAGAAATAGTGTTTGTTCCTTAAATCGCTTTTTGTTTCTGTGTTTTGTCACGATGAATGCGGCGGCGGCTCGGCCGAGGGCACATGGCGGCGGCTGTGCGAGGCTCCCCGGCACATCCAGCCGTGCCTGAGGGCTGCGGGAGCGGCTCCCTGACCTGTCCAGCCACGCCCGAGCGGCGTGGAAGCAGCTCCCGGACCTGTCCAGCGAGGTGTCGGAGCAGCTCCCCGGTGCGTCCAGCTGCGGTGTTGGGATTCCCCGTGTGTCCAGGCAGGGCAGCGGGGTGTCGGAGCAGCTCCCCGGTGTGTCCGGCCGTGCCCTCGGGAGCGGCTCCCCGGTGTCCGGCCGTGCCGAGGGGCGCCGTGTCCATCACAAGGCCGCGGGCTGCGGCAGCCCAAGGCAGCGCTCGGCAAGGTCCTCACGTCCGGTTGACTCGGAAAAAACCTAAAGCTCGATGAGTAGCATCCTGAAAAAGTGACCCTGAGGATTGTGGTAGGTCCCAAATCCAGTTTTTCTGTAAATTAAGCTTTACTCCACTGAAAATAAAAAGTACAACCACAAATAATAGTAAAAAAACCCTTTAAGTACGAAGCATAGTCCTGGGCCCTTTATGTAAAAAAAAAAAAAAGGAAAAAAAAATGATAAAACAAACAAAATCACCTTCCCAGCTGGAGGTTGCGAGACAGTAACGTTGTACAATGTCACCCCATTAATGAATTCTCCAATGAAACCCAGATGAAAACAAGGTTGATGCAGAATTACTATCCCAACAGACTGATATGCGGTGCCGTACTGTTGTGCAGCAAATTATATGGTGCGATAGCATTTTTTTAAAATGGTTTACTCTTATTCTTGAAAGCTTTAAAATAATGCAACATAATATTTTGATATTACAGTATTAACAAATAGTGCTTGATTAAAGACATCGGCAAGTCTTCATAGCAACACACAAAGTTAAAATTACCATCAGAGGTAAATATAGAAATACAATAATCTGCGCCATAACTGACAGCTAAGTAAGAACATAGCTGAGGATTTAAATATAAATCCATTTATCTTTAATTATTTCAGAGAATGTTAGAAAGATCTAAATGTTACAGCTCCTTTTAAAATGTGAGGGTTGTTACAAGTACAGCTGGTGGCCTTGTTGGTCTTAGCAACAGGGTTTTCAGAAACCAAATCCAAATAGTAGTGAGTCAAATGTGACTAAAAGGCTTAAATGCAGTAATATCTGGGTTAAAATATGTATTTTTAATTGGAATGGAAGGATCTCAGCTTCTTCTTTCCTTGAAAGAGATAAACCTCCACAGCTACTTAAGCACCAACAGGAACAAGATTTTCTTGCAAGGCCATTTTGAAAATCTGTAGCTGAAATGTTCAACTACTTCAGCTTGTACTTGCTAAACAACCTCAATTTATTGGATTCTGACAATTTTATTTATAAACCAGCTATTATGTGCACTTAAAATAGTTAAATGAAAGTAGCTAACCAAAAAAGTATGCCCAATATAATAGTTGGCTCGGTGGTGCTGGCAGGTTTGATATGTACATTGCCGGCTGTGACTATCACTCCAGAAATGGCCCTTCTAGTCTTTCATAGTGGTTATAATATTATAATTTACTTTAATTGCATTTGATGGGGGGGAGGAGTGGGAGACTGGCAGCTTTCACAGTAGGAGTTTCACAGGGAAGGCTGGTCCAGGTAACAGAATACAGTTACACCAATGTTCAGGCAGCTGATTCACTTACCTTTAGGAATACAAGTTCAGGTTGAACACAAAACAAAGCCACACCAAAACCCAGCCCTTGGAACTTGGTTAACTGAGCCAGGGTTAGAAATGACCACTTAGCGACAAAGCTCAAAAAAAAAAAAGGACATACACTTTGAAAATTCCAGTTTTAGGAGCACTTTTCCACGTCAAAAATGCCAACCAAATGAGAAAAACCTTCTGTAAGACAATAGTGTGCCATTTAATCTGCGGTGCATTACCGAGATAAAGTCATGGACAGACCCAGTTTTTTACTCTATTTATCAAAATATGCTAACTTCTGATTGCACTCATGTTGTTCTGAAGAAATGACTGAAAATTCTCATCACCAATTGTACAACTTCTTTATACAAAACCAAAAAAGTTGCTAATATTGTATGTACACGATTCAGTGAGACTGCTCATACGAAAAAAAAAAAATCACCTCAGGCAGGTCTTTTGCATTTACGAAACGAGATTTTCATGAACACAGTAAGTTTGGTAAATGCAAGCAAATTCTTCCTTGTAGAGGGGTTAACAGCAGGTGCACAAATGGATCTTAAAACTTGCTCCTTTACAGGTTTAAACCAGCGAGACAGACAATATTAAGACCCAGGACTTGGGTTATCGTGACAGGCTCCCGAGAGCGCTGCAGGAGTTCAGTTTTTCATCTGGCAGTCAGATAAGGAACCCACAAAAAGCATCTGCAGCTGCTCTTCAGCACCCGTAGGGGCTATTTTAGAGCAGCCACAGACATTTGGCATGTGCTGGGAAAAAAGGAAGGAAACTACTGAGAAAAAATGGTGACTGTAGATAGAGGGGGACGTTTAGGAAAGCCTTGTGGTTTGTCAGTCCCTTCCTTGGGGAGGGCAAAGCCTCCTTGGCACATGCCCCAGCCAGAGCCTGAAAATGGGATATGGGGAAGGCCATACACTGATACTTGGGACCTTCACCACAGTGCCAAAAGTACATGGAAAAGGAAAATGTTCAGGGTTTCGTGCTGTTTTTTTACTAGTGGAATAAAATCTGAATACCAGAATTCACTGAGAATCTATATACACCACATTTTAGTTAAACACACACCAATCTTAAAGTCAAGATTGACTATTTTTGCATTTGTAAAATGGCTAGAGCTGGGCTAAATTTCAGCCTGGCAGGAGACTTTGGATAAGGTCAAGAGTTTTCTGTGTGTTCCGCCTCAGATTCACATTTTATCACAAAAGTGGAAGCAAACAATGCAGAGAGCACAGTGCCAAGAATATCCAGGGAGCAACAATGCACAAGAGATGTTCTTGTGATATTAAAACTCGTGTCCTGGAAGTGGATCTGAGAATCTAGCCACAGCCCTGAACCATAACACAAACTTCAATTGAAGAGTTTATTCATGTTATTCTCACTACAAGTTAAACCACCTACAATATCACTTATATATTGCCATTGTTACTCTGTAAAGGTGTGATATAAAATGCTGTAAGACCCGGTACCTTTTCAATTTATATAAACACAGTGAACTTCATTACTGTACATGTACTCTGCAACTACAGCTTAGCTGTAAATCCCCCACACACAATGGTATGGACATTAACCCCTCTATCCCCATTAAACTGTACATCAAGACAATACAAATTTACTGTCCCCACCCACCCCTTACAAAAAAATAATACTCTAAAAGCAACCTACTGCAACTTTTAATTAAGACGATTACATATATTTTAGACCAATTGCTTTAAAGCAAGAAGGCAGTATAAACCTTCTAGGAAAATTTTTATAAAAGAGGTTAAGAAATATAAGACAATTTATACATTTAAAAACTTACAATAAATAAGAGATGCAGGCATTTTTGAATACTAAGTACTATAATCCAATACAAGAACATCTTGATGTTCTGAAGCCATAGGTTGAAACTTAATTGTTCCTCGTGTTTCTTCTCATCTCCATGCTTTTAAAATTCATTAACCATGACTGGGTACTATGGCTCATTACTCTTCACAAATACTGTGGCTGGGGAAAAATGGTTAATTTTGCTACTAAAAACGTTATAATACACTTTCTGATCATCATTCTGAAGCGTCCCCCATAGTCAGTGACTCAAAGACAGCAGGGCGATGGGTGCCCCTCTCACAAGTCAGAACAATATTTGCTGGAAGTAACAAGATTCATACCCCATCACAAACAACTTGCACTGAGAAGAATTATAACTTAGTCCTGCAGTGAAATATCCCTTTTCCTCATTTTTGTCTTGCAAAATTCAGATGAAGATCACAGCATATTCATGATAAAGTTATACAACTGATTCAGCACCACAAAATGAATTGGGAGACATGACCGTCTGTCCTGGGTTGCAGGATCACAGGTTAGCCAGGAGAGTGCATTGTACTGTTCCAGAACAAACCTGAAAAACAAACAGCCTTCTGTCAGGCCAGCACATTTTCTCACCAGGATTTTACAGCCCTAATTTACTATAATCCAGCTGCTTTGGCATCAAAAACGTAAAACAGGTTTGCCAACATTCAGAAATAACATGTCTTCCAAATTATTACAGCAGTTCAGAGCTAAACTTGCTTTTGGTGGAAAACTGTCATTGTAATTGCTTGTTCTTAATTCATACCAAGAGGTTCACATTTAAAAAAAAAAACAGAAAAGGAAAAATAATCTGATGTTTTCTCAATTAGCATCCCATGTTTACGTGGGTCAGGGCTTCTGTCCTTCAGCACTTCACATTTTCCAAGATTGCTGTGCAATATTATGGCTTAACTATTTGTCTTTCCTACTTCTGTCTTTCAAACTCTCTTCTAGTTTGAGGAATTTGTTGTTCATCAAACATTTTCAAAGACTGGTTAGTTAAAGAAGGGCTTAGAGATGTTTGGTTTTTATTCCACTGTTCTGTGACAATCACTTAAAGCACAGCAGTTTATCTGCACTAAGGATATCAGCTGCACAAAGGAAAAAAAACTAACAGCAGGAAAAACAAACATGCAGCTTCACTGCAGCAGCATTAAAAATTAAATGCACAATATTTTTGCAAGTGATCAATGATAAATACCTGAGCACATCAGAAGTTTGATTAGAATCAAGTGGATGGGAGTGTTTACTGTGGAGTAGCTCGTCTGATTGCACTGAAGGCACGTGGAGGTGCAAAGAGGCCTGGGGAGGAAGAAGGAAGCCAGAAGTTACTGCCTGATCAACTACACCACATTTCCTTCCCCCATATTGTTGTAGCTTGCAGGCACCTTCTCTGACACACAAGCCAAAACAAATCTTATCCTCAGGCCATCAACAAGTTCAGGAATTCTCAGAATATTTATATTCTCTCACACAGATCTCTGCTAAAAGCACAGTGCTAGTAGTGAAATAGATATATGGGGTTTTTTTAAATCCCTTTTCTACATTAAGTGATTATTAAAAACTCAAGTGGCCCAAGATGTTTAATAACACACAGACTTGGAAGTTCAGCTGCTTTCTATAGGCCTGGTCTATTTATATTTCATATCTAGAGCTGCTTAGCATAACTAATAAATCCTCTCTTCAAAATAATATCCTATACCAAAGCCACAGATGAGCTTAGGCCAAGAGGAACTGCTAATCCAGACACAAGCAAGGCTGCAGAAGATCTATCTGGATCATTAGAAAACAAAGCACAGTATTAGAGATGCTGATTTGTTCATAGAGAAAGTTTCTCTGTACACCAGTGTACAGCCTTAAATGTGCCAAGTGTGTCTTGATTGTGCCATAAGGAGATAAGGGGCTCAGACAACACCCAGACAGATGATACAATGCAAAGCCAACAAAAAACAGCTTTTATGCTTTGTGCAATCCAGAAAGATTCATTTATTCCTTATTTTACCCAGGGCAACCGAGTTACTATACTGCACTTATGTACTTCCCTCTCTACCACCAGTCCCCACAGGAGTGCAGCTGAGAGCTCTGTCCAGGAACTCCACCTGTTCTTACAAAATCCTGGAGCATAAAGCCGGGGAAAAAAAAAAAAAAAAAAGTCCAGACTACCAGGAAGAAGCCATGAGCAAGGCAGAACCTTCCAAACAGCCAACTCTCAAACACTGAATACACCTGGCCTCTCCTGAAGCAAAAGCAGAGCTATCCCCAGAGACATGCAGTGACTTTGGTTTAACCAGAACAGTTTTCACCCCCAGATCCCTCAGGCTGCACAAGTCTCTGCCAGGACAGTACCTTAAGAAACAAGGGACACTGATTTTGTGCTTGAGGACACGCTGACCAAAACCAGTCAGGCAATGGACCTGCTTTGGCAGTTGACACAAAATAACCGAGGGCCAGTGGCTGCTGCAGTATATTTGTTACTTCATCGTGAGATTCTGTGGAAAGCAATCGATCTGTGCCTTGACCCTGGAACACAACAGGCAATGGGTTCAGATTAGGAGAGCACAAATTTCATAGAAATTATCTGTAGCTTCTGAAACACAAAGCATTTGGAAATATCCAAGCATGACATGACAATCCAATATCCAGGTGATCAAATCCTTTCATTCCACAAAAGGAAATTAACAGATGGAGAAAAAACAGCCAAAACACACACACAAATCTGTATTTGCTCCAATAGTTACCTTGCCCATATCACCTCCATGGGGGTAGTGGGACCCTGGAGAATGCACAGGGGATCCACCAGGAGATGCAGGAAGAATATTTATAATATCAGGATCAAGATCATCTCCAGTGTCTAACAAGTCAAAGATTCCCATTCCATCTGCTCCATCTTGGAAAAAAAAACAACAAGACCAGTGAATTCCTACAATTTCACAATGTGCAGGATATGGCAATACATTCAGAAATAAAGGGATTTTCCACAGAAATGGAAATGGTTCCTTAGAATGAACAGTTTATCCTTATGCTAGGGAGAGTGATGAGGGGATCTTAAGAAGGCAAGGACAAATGCAAGTACAAACCATTGTTTGTGTTAAAGGCCAGATCCAGGTTCTCAGTGGTGTAAGTGGATGAGGCCACCTGCACGGAGGCAGAGGTGGGGAACACCAGGATGTGAGTGCAGGAGGTGTCCTGGGGCGTGTTCAGCTGAGACGTTTGCATGTTCAGAGTGGTGCTGCGCCCGAACACGGAGCCCGTGGACACGGAATCTTTGGGAGAGAAACCAAACATTTCCTCAGTTTAACAAAGCCTGAACTGTTCGTTCTCGTGCCAAAAAAATGAGAGAGCTTCCCAAATACCTGGCATAATAATGAAGGATCCCTGGGGTTCCATGGCCACCAAGCAAGCACTGAGAATGCTGGGGGAGTCTGCAGCAGAGATCCCACACATCCTGCACATGTCCTTCAGCCTCTTGCTCAGGGACTGCAGGTTCCGGCGGCTCAGCAAACAGCTCCAGTCTGAGGGAAGAAATCTCAGTAGTGAGGTTCTCTTCCAGGAACAGGGATAGACACATTTGATTTTACTGAAAAATTAAAGCTTTAAATCAAGCTTTAGACTCTAAAAAAAAATGCTGCCGATACCTTTTAGTTCTCCATGTCCTATTCTTCCCAAGCGGCCTATGACAACTCTCCATGGCAAAGAGCTCATCTGCACAAGTCCCAGGCACCATTCCCAGAGTTTCTGGAGACCAAGTCTGCGAGCAGAACCCTTTTTCCTGCGAGCTCTGGAAGAAAGAAAGAAGGGAAAACAAAGTCAAAACTGCAACAAGTTTTTAATGCCATGTTTAAATCATTTTTGTATTAACCTGAACATTCACCCGAGCCAAGAGTGTTGGCATTGCAGTCCATCAGCTGCAGCTTCAGGGGGTTTGGGATTTTTAAATTGATCACATTCTAAAATTGACATTAACAGCCAGTAAGTGAGATGGGGAAGTATGAGCACACACAGAGTAATTAATACTCAAGAATTACATGAAACTAAAGTATGCTCTTCTAGAAATTTAACTCAAAATGATATCCACATAATAGAGAAAATATTAATCTGCTTTAGTCACTTTTGCAACACAGCAAGTCTACAAAAGTCAGTTATTCTTACAGCACCAAACCAAATGTAGTTCTTCAGGGGAATGAAAGAAAATACACCTGCTAAAAATGAATTAAAGTTTGGTTCTTACCTGTTCGGTACATCAATATTAATTATGCAAGTTTCTAACTGCTCTCCGTAGAGGTCTGTACAGGATGCAAGCAGCCACCTCTGATCATGAGACAAACAGTAGCCCACAAAAAGCACATTATACTTCTGGCCAGCTTCTCCAAAGGTTTCTCCCAGCTCTGTTTGCTTGTCCTTCACTGGAGCCAGTATAAAAGGAGGGGTGTAGAGTCGAATACACTCAGGTCTCTAGAAAGATGACAGAGCAAACAATGAACTTTGGGGATGAAATTATTCCCAATATAAAACATAGTTGGTTGATAAGCAGGGACCTTCCTCTGATCTGGATAATTCCAGAATCTCATTAACAATACTCACATCAGGGCTCCTAAGAGCCGTTTCCATGGCTAACCCTGGGCCAAAGCCAGTTAAGGTTTTCACGTTGGTGGAAGTTGGGAGAGGTCTCCGACACTGAGTGAAAGCTGAAAATGCCAAAGATTTTAAATGCTGAGTGTAAATCTGCCGGTCCTCGTGTTTCACAGGCTGCAGCAGGTACTGACATGGGACAATCTGGAACAGAGGAGAGGAGAAAAAGAAATAAATCATTGTTTTATCAATAGATTAGATGGCTTCTGACACAGTATTTGGTACATTGCTTTTTGAATTTTACTTTGCAGTCAAATTTCTTCCAATTCTTCCAAAGCCCTGTGGGACTTCAAGAAATTATCCCCATTGAAATTTTCTTCAGAAGAAAAAATAAATTGTTTAGAAGAGAAACTTAATGATTCCTCCAAAAATCTTAATGATTCCTCCTGCCCTCTATTAAATGGTCCTGCAGCTGGAAGGAGCTCTGCCTACAGCCCAGCAAGGTCAGGCTGCAGATCCCAGTACAGGACCAGCAGCTTTCCCATACTTCACTCAGTACTGGAGTGGGCACTACATTTCCTCTGAGATAAAACAGATGAGTTTGGAATGTACAACAGGATTCAGCTTTGGTTAATAGCACCCAAACTGCTCTAAAAGCTACAACCTAATGATTTAACAGCTGGAGAACTGTAAGTAATGTTTGTGAAGGAAACGAAACTTTCACCTTGAGGGTGTTACTGCCCCCAAACACAGCCAAAGCCAAGGACACATGTTTGTTTCTGTTGGCTCACCTGCACAGAAATGATGTTCTTGATGTGGGGAGGAAGAACCTGAACCATCTCCAGAAAGCAGCGCAGAAGTCCAAGTGTCCACAAACTGGATGAGCTACTGTTCTCATCCTTTTTTTCATATGTGAAAGGATCAATTATGTAAACTACAATTGCAGGTGGATAGGTGATAGCATGTGAATCTCCATCTGTGGGGACTCCGACTTTATCACGATCCATAGTGCTGGAAATGAAATTTTGAAACCAGTTACAAACAGCCGAGTTTTGTAAAGATTAGGTTTTACTTCAAAACTAGATCAAACTGTCAATTATTAATCTGAAAGATCTTTGAGTCAACTGTGGTGTAAGAAACAGTCTTTTTATGTCATTTTTGTACAGGAGCTTATCAGTAACTCTGAATCCCTTTTCTTTCCTTTAGCCTTCTTTATTACAGCAGCTCAACAGCTCAACTACTGCTTAACTGGGGAACAAGAATATGTACAGTAAGAGCTGTCTTCACCACTCTAACTTTGATTACAGAAAATAGAACTCTAAGATGGTGCCAATTATCTATCTCCCCCTCCTTCCCCAGCCCTTTAAAATATTGAAGTGAGTAGTTTGGTGAATTTCCTGTCTTTAGAGAGAGAAGAAAAAAAGGAAGTTTATTTTTGTACCAGAGCAGACACTGAGATGTAATTAGAACTGCAGCTACAACTGGAACCAAAAGGTTCAGCTCCACCACAACTGAACTCTCAATCTCCCTTAAAAGCAGCTTGGTGAAAATAAATACAGGGGTTTTATTGAAGGGGTAAAAGTTCACCTTAGTCGAGCTGATTTTTCAGCTGAAGGTGTGATTGCAGTTCCCTACCTTTCAGAAACCTCTGGATGGGGCTGTGCAGGTGCTGCAGCCGTGTCTCCAGACATCCCTGCTGTTTGCAGTGTTGGCTGTTGCTGCTGCCCCCCAGTTTGCCCATTTGGGACTGGCGCAGCCTGGGCGGGCAGGGAGGCAGGAGTGGTATTGTTCATATTGCTGAAAGGTGGGAATGAGGAAGGCTTGCTCGTTGGAATGCCACTGCCCAGGCTGGCAGAGGAGGAGGATGGGGCAGTGGTGGTCAGGGTGGAGTTGGCTGTAGTGGCTGCAGAGGACATGGCACTGCTGGAGGTCACTGTGATGGTGCTGCTGGTGGGAGCTGCGGGAGCCGACGACGGAGTGTTGGGGTTGGCAGCAGGGGCTGTCACTGGGGGCAGAGCAGAGGCTGCCTGGCTGGAGGGAGGGACCAGGTTGGTTTGGGAAAGTAGAGAATTGTCCAAAGGCTGAGAAGCAAGATAAGGACCTAAAACCAGGGGGGAAAAAAGGCATAAATTTTATAATGCAGCTGTTTTGATGCTTATATCACCTATGGAAGTCTACAGTTGTAACAAAACAGAGCAAACCTTTTACCTCTCAAATGAAAATACCTGTATTAAATTTTCAAATTCTAATATTTTCATAAGAGCCTTTCAGAAATATCAAGAAATCTGTTTTTAATATAACTTTTTTCCAGATGTGTTGAATTGCTGGAAATCACTGCTACAGAATCCAAGTCACCAATACAAGAAGACAACTGAAGTCCCTGTCAGGCAGCCCCGCTGCCATTCCCTAAAGGCACTGCTGGTAAGAGGCTATTTTAGCACATATTCAAATACAGTTTAAAACCAGAAAACTGCCCTAATCAATATGACAATAAGCCATGATTTCTTCTTCTCTATTGCAAAGGAGTAAGTGGCAATTCTATGAAATAAGGAACATTAAAAAAAGCTCATACCCAGCTCATATCTGCAAACTTGAGCGTAGAGTTTGAGTTTGGAGAATGCATCGTTGTTGGCATTGGCTGTCTGTGAGAACCACTCTGTGACCAACTTCTCTGACAGCTTCTTGGAGGCTGTAGGGCCAACCCTCATGATCCCATCAGGTAGTAACTTACAGATAGGTCTGTGCTGACCAAGCCTGCAGGACTGAAAAGAAGGTAAAAAAACCCTTAAAAGCTGCTAAATATCACAGAAATTATATATCATAGAAAGGCAGAGAACTCTCAGTATTTTTACAATATTCCAAAGTAACATTTTAACTCTAGGATTCCACCAGTAGGAAATGTTGAATGGCGATTTTATGGGTTACTGTCAGCGTTTTCCTAAATGCAAGAAAACCAGGTTGATAATAATCGACTCTAATCTTCATTCAATCCAAGCATGTAATTAATTAATTAATTAATTAAATGGAGGTAACACTATGAACGTGGCAATGCAGAGCTTTGCCACCGGGTGGCGTTTATCGGATGGGAGCGGTGAATACGGAAAGGAACGGGGAACAACACGAACAACCCTTATCTTCCAAGTGCCCATTCCTAAAATCCCTCCGAGCAGCTTTCCCAGATAGCATTCTGAGCAGGCGTCGCTATCAGCCCCGACAAGCCTGATAAGTCCTTATGAGCACGTATTAGAAACAGCCTTTCCCAAATCCATTTCACTGCAAACTGCCACAAATCCTGTACCTCGTATATTGCAGTCAGATCCCTAAAGAAGCTTTTGGCTCCGTTGAGCAGAGCCTCGTTCTCCGGGCACACCACGACGTAAGCAACGTCTCGCTGAGATCCGTACGGCTCCAGCATCAGCCTCTCCCAGTAGGGCAATGCAAATGGAGACAGCACCAGGAAATCGTAATCGTATCCCAACAAAAATGTTGGGATTGGCAGTGGTTCTGGGGACTCATCAGTTCCTGGAAAAGCAAGGCATGTTTTTAAGCAGAAAGCTTAAAATTAACTTCAAGGAAACATGAATAGAACGGCCTCTGGTGTTCCCAGCATCTCACAGGAAGGAGCACCGGCTATCAATGGAATAGTTCTCATTTTACCGATCCAAAGTACAGGATCCAACCCTCTGCAAAAAACCCATCAGCTGACTGTTTTTATTTGAAATATCTCAGGGCCTCAGGAAGAAGTTCCACAGTGTTTTATATTTCCATCAGTCCACAGGCAATCAGGAACAGTTCTGCACTGTCCAGGAAGCCTTTTCCCACAGAGCCAAAGCAATCGGGGACAAAGACAAGGAAAAAAATGTAAATATTCTAAGCAGATGGGTAAAGGGCCAGAGAAGGAAACAAACTTAAGAACATGTAAATGTATAATTGCCATGTTCTAAATATAGCTACAAAAGATCTGCTGGTGAAAGGTCACTCTCGTAACACAGTGGTAAATCAATCTCATATGCTAATGAAGTCATTAAATCGTGAGTGCACAAAATTCACCTTCTATCTGGAAATGCATCACATGTTGGCCACTCCAAACATTTATCAGAGACAAGACACGGAGTAACCTTAGATCTTGGGCACAGTTCTGACAGTACTGAGCAATAAAGCAGACTGTCTCAAGCATTTCAAAATCAGTATTTTTAACTCCCTATGTTTAGAGTAATTAAAATGGGGTGAATGGAAAAATTTTTAGTATAAAATCTGAGCAGTTAACTCTGTTTTTAACACTAAACCCATCTTTGCAATTTCAGTCCCTCACTGGGTGAAGTGTCAGGTGTATACAAACAGTGCAACCGAAGCTGTAAATTTTAAATGCACATCTTTAATTCATTGCCTGTTTTAAGGAATATAAATATTTTCTCTTTTCTGAAGAAAAGAATTCTCCTCTGTCTAATAAGCTCTCGTTAGTTTAAAGAAAGGTCAAGTGCTGTTCAGAATTCCAACAGGCTGAGCAGCACCAGCCACCGAGTTTGTGTGGATGGAGCAGGGGAAGGAGGTTGCAGGGAGCGGGGGAAGGAGGTTGCAGGGAGCAGGGGAAGGAGGTTGCAGGGAGCAGGATTCCATGGAGCCCTTACCGTAGGAGCCTCTCCCAGCCATTTTGTGGAACTGCTGCCACGTGAGGGGTCCCTGCACGCCCCAGGACCGCACCGTTCGCTTCTTCTGGATGGCGTCCTGCAGCACGGGCTGCAGCGAGAGCAGCATGCGCAGGATGTCCTGGGAGCACTGCATGCTCACATCCACCACTGTGGGGACATAAATGGGGTCAGGGCAGCTGCACAGCAGCCAGCAGCCCAAACCACCTCCATTGCCAGCACTCTCTTCTAAAAAACACCTGCAGGCCACCCAGAGGCTGGGATACAGAAAGTGGAGCAAAAGCGGATTTACGGTTCCCCCTCTTCCCCTGACAAAATACACAGATGGATTCTTTTCTTAATTTTGTTTTTTTCCTCTAGAATTTTTCCCATTGAAAGGCTCCCATCTTATAAGTTAAACTAAGGGAAAACACCCTAAAATAAAACCAAAACAAACAAAAACAACCCAAAATCCCCCAAACAAGTTGTAGAAGCCTGTAACTCCTGGATTGCCCCTCCCAAAAAAGGTGGATTTGCAGGCTGCCACCCAGTGCTCATTTCAGAGAAGTCAAGGGAAGCCTCGAGCAGACTCAGCCCATTTCATCCAGAGCCACCACTGGGCCATTTCAGGTACAAGGATTTAGAATGAAAAGCTGACACAAAATTTGGCATGGCTATTATTTCCAAGTCTTTTCTTTTAAAGTATCTTTACATCTTTTTATCCCAAGCATCAGTCACAGTAACACGGATCTTCTCCTGTGTGCCTGAAAACATCAATTTATTTGCAGTCTGGGCTTTCAAAGTTAATCCCCAGCAAGGCACAGGAACCTAGCTGTGTTCTCCCAGGATTCCTCCTCATCTTCACTTACAACTATGAACTGCAGCTACCTGTAATTCATAAATTTATCTTTCACCCTAACCCTGTTAAGAGTTGCCACTTGAAAATTCTATTAGAGAACAGTAAGCAAATGCACACAATGAAGGTATTCCAGGAGACACTGCATCATTTGTCAGGCCCTCAAAGGAAAAATCCAAGGATTTCTGGCAGACCCAACATACAGGGAAGGCTACAATAATGCTTTTTTTTTGCCACATGTACCATTAACCTACTGCCCCCCTCTCCTCTTTAAAGAAGGGGGAAGGCAACTGAATCAGAGCTGTTGTTTAATTCTGCCAGAGTGGCCTTGACAATACGGTCACCACTCAAACCCTTCCTACAGGCATCAATCATTCCAGAGCCTCTGGAGAGCCACTCACCAAAAGCTCTTTAAAGGATAAACCCGGTGAAGTGTTGTGGACACTGACAGTGGTCTCATGCTACACTTCAGATATACATTGGGAATTTACAACTGAGAGCAGCCAAGGCCTTACTCTGCTTGGTGATCAGCACAGGACATGGAAGGGCTGGGTATTCTGAACACCATCAACCAGATGTCTGTACGAGCACACAGGTGGCAAAAACAGCATTCAAAATCCACAAAGGAAAACCACAAAAAAAGACCCTTCAAAAACAAAACCCCAGACAGGTGGACAAGTAGAAAACAAACTGTTTCAATATTTACCATTTCTTTTTGACCAGTGGTGCAAGCAAGTAGTTTTCACAAGTGCTTCATCGACTTTCCCTCCTGACATATTGTCCATGAACTGCCGTCCATGTTCCAAGGCTAAGTAGCAGTCATTGCAACAATCCCTTTCTTCTACACGTACCAGGTTGCTGACAGCACCAACTTTGGCCATGGAGTCTTGGTCTGCTGCTCCAAAGGGTGAGAACAGGTTGGTGCACTGATCCTGCAGCAACAGTATCAAGTCATCGGGCAGTTTCTCGGGCTCTTTCAGCCCTCCACTGCCGTGTTCAATGGAAGTAGCTCTGAGAGCTTCAAAGCGTTTTTCTGCTTCTTTGCCGCACTCCGTGTTTCGCCCCAGAATATCCAACTCATCTTCAAGAAACAGCCCGGAACTGTTGCCGAATTTTCTATTCATAACAGCACTGAAACCACAGGTACACCTATACTGGGCCTCTTGTGTTGGATCAGGAATGTAAACTCCAACGTCAGCACCTTTGATGTTCATATTGCAGACACAAATGCAGCAGCTGTCGAAGTTGCAGTCTTTGAAGAGGTTCATGACGGACTCGGAGAGGATGAGGTTCACGTACAGGCTGTGTGCCTCGGGGATGGAAGGCACCGTCGCGGGCTCCACCGAGTTCAGCGGCCGGCACGTGGAGGGGGTGGAGGCCGGGGAGTACAAATCCGAGTTCTCGTATTTCACCGAGCCCTGGGCGCTCGCGGGCCCGCCAGCTCCGCGGGGCGTGCGGGGAGTCCTTGGTGTCCTGGGAGTTGGGAAGCGAGGGGTGGAAGGAGAGGGGAGGATCCCAGCGCCGCCGTTGCTGGGAGGGGCGCTGCTCGGGGGCATCCCGAACGGAGTGTGGGTCTGGGGCGTGTAGGCAGGGCCGTACTCCTGGTCCATGGTGCTCCCATCGCTGACGGCAGCCGCAAGAGAAGGAAAGGCTTTAAGTACACAACATCGCACTGGGTTTGAAGTTTAAGACTCAGATTTCTAAAGAAGGACCTTCCTAATTAATATTTGCTTTTTTTACGCTAGTCTTTCATAATCCACAGAAAGATTTTCGTTCCCTAAGG
This sequence comes from Fringilla coelebs, assembly GCF_963513975.1. Lineage (NCBI taxonomy): Eukaryota > Metazoa > Chordata > Aves > Passeriformes > Fringillidae > Fringilla > Fringilla coelebs. The sequence goes on from NC_140046.1 coordinate 2,515,443, forward strand.
AACTTCAAGAGCATTTGTTCTAAATGACTTTGCAGGACTCCCACTGACAACACCATTAAAGAATCTCTCCCTGCCTCCTTTCGTCTTTTCCTTTGCACAAAGCTCCCAGGAAACAAGTGTGGTCAGAATAAATTATAAATTCTGTGGTTGTATGGACTCTAAAGGACACCTTTTCATTCATGTTTTATTTACATGTTGTGTTGACACACACTAAGAAAATAGACCAGGTCTATTGACAGCAGATTCAGCTGAATCCACATGGAAAGTACCACCTAGAAAGGTTTAACATTTTCTTTCCTAAGCACCTGAGTATCTCCAAAAACTTGTAAGGCTAATGAGACCCGGAGACATATTGCTAATGAGTAACAGAAGCAACATCAGTATTTGATCCAAGATTTAGTATTCATATAATCTTATCAAGAAATACATAACGCCTCCTTGCTGCCTAATCCATTTTTACCAGCTACTAATGCAGAAGAGAAAAAGAAAGAAATCTTTTCCTTGAGAAGAGCTGGCAGCAAGACCATCCCTACCAAATGCAGGGTACAGAAATGTCCCCTGCAGTTCTGCTGTGACCAGGCCCAGTCACACAGCACAGGAAATGTTTTCCTACTCCCAGCACAGCTGAGTTTACTGCTACTTAAGAAAATAATTTAAGAAACAGCAGCACCACCTACTAAGCCCTTCCAGCACTGACTACACCACCGCAAAAACAAAGTCCCAAGTTTACATTTATCTTGATTGTTACCATCTTCATTACTTATTAAACCTGGACTTGCACCATTAAGCTTCCCCAAGAAACCTTTAAAGGAGACAACAAATAAAATATATGTACAGTTAAGAAGCTCTTTGAGAAGAGTCTCCTGCAGTAGGTTTAGCCAGAAGGACGTTTTTAAAGGCTCTCATCGGTTGTATAAACACAGAGCATATACAAGTATTCCCACTACTGATTGACAAAATAAATATTTAGGGGTGGCAAAGTGAGCACATCACAAAGCTGAACCCCCAGGGTCGTACCCATCTTTGATGAAAGGCATGGCAGGGCCTGGAGGAAGCAGATCCAGCTTTCCCACAGTCCAGCTCTGGCGGTAAATGCATTCCTCGGGCAGTTTGATGGGAGGAAGACACTGGCTGGGAAGAGTCTTCAGTGGTGCAAACATGGAACATCCCACTAAAGCTTGACAGTTCTCAGGTTTATAAACATAAGAATAATCCTGGAAGTCAGACATGGGAAAGCATTAGTGTGTAAATTAGATCACTGCAGCAAATAAACGATTCTTCAAAAAACAGGACCGAGTTCAAGCAGCAGTTCCTTAACCCAAAATCCTGACACTGCTGCAAGGGAAAGCTGAGATGTGTACACACAATATTCACAATACACCAAAACACACCTCAGTGAACTGCAGTGACTGAAAGGCACTTCTGCAGCTCACTAGTGCCAGCTCAGGTATTACTCTCTCTTAAGTGGTAAAAGACTACATACTTACTACAAAGATTATTACCTCCCCCAAAATAATGCAGGACGAGTTACAAATTGTACTTAATCTCCCTCCATTCAGATTTAAGTAATGAACTGGTCAGTAATGAGCACAAGCATTGATCAGGGCTGTCAGCACCACCTACCTTGATTTCAGCAGGTTTGGGGCTGCAGAAACCCTCATCTACTTCAATTCTGAACTGAGCTCCCACAGTAGAGCTATTCCCTTCCAGCACTGTTCCTCCAAGCGTAGTGTCCATGCTGCCATACTCCTTATTGTTCATGTTCATTGGAGAAAACCCCATAATATGTTGTTCCAGTGAAGGGGGAGTTGGATACATTTTATGGAGATCTGCAGTGCCTAATTTCAGATCAGAAGCAGACTTTAGAGCATGAAAACTTTCTGAAGTGTTTCCTGAGTCTCAAAATTTTGCAAAGGAAATGAAGAGTACATTTCCAAATTGCCACAACATATTAGAGTCAAATGTTTACAGCTAGCATTCTCTTTAGGCAAAAAGAAAACACAAATAAATCTTACTTATGCATGACAGTGGGTCTAGATTTCCTGTTTTTGCCTCTTTGCAGTTGGATTTGTCATCAGTGCCGTTCACTGTTCGTTTAGATCCAGGCTAAGAAAGAAGTATTTCAGACATAAACACATGTTCATGTTTCCTGCTAACAGGAAATCTCACCTGCACATACAAAGCTGAGACAGTGTATAATATTTAGAAAAATTAAAATAGCTCAGAAGCCTAAGGTTGGGCTTACACTTGTTCTTAATTCTTGGAACCCAGAGAACCTCTCCCAACAGGTCACAATGTTATTGAAGGAAAAACCAGTTACAAAATAACCCTCATCCTGTTGCAGACAGTAAAAGAAGCTAAATTAGGGCTGCCCACAGTCTACCAGAACAAACCACAACACTCCAAGAGCCATACTAACATCACTGGTGTTACCACAGGAACAGAAAAGACAAACACAAATCCTGCAACAAGAAATACAGGAAAGAAAAGCTGTCAAAAGTAAAAGAAGAAGAGATCTTTTACCATCTTTAAACAGTTCAGAACAGTCTACAGAATGTAAGTGTTCATGTTTAAGAGCAAACACACTTCCTTCACATACTGATGACCTTTGATGGCTGTTAAGATCCTTCAGCCCTTACTCAGGTCCAGCTCCCATTAAAGTTGATGGGCATTTTGTCTGGGTAAGGGGATTTAGGATTAAATGTGGAGCAATGTACAGTTCAGAAAAGACAACTGATCACAAATAGTATTGAAATAGAAACTAGAAAGATAATGGATTCAGAGCCATCAGTCTGCAAGAGACACTGTTCCAAGATAATAGCTGCTGCAGACAAGCAGCTTATTTGGCAGAATGTCCAGCGTTTAAATGCCTTTTCTCTTTCAGAAGTTGCTGTTTTGTTTCAATATTACCTTGATGAAGCAGTTAACCAGAGCCCAGACCACAGGAAAAGAACACACTAGGACCTGCTGAATCTGTACAACTCAAACTAAAGGTATGTTCAGGCAGCACACACTGTGGGGAGTGTAAGGAAGTAAGATCAAAAGGTTGTTTGCATCAAAAATCTGCCTGCATGAGTCAAGCAGAGCAGCCCGTGTGCCACTGAGGGGCCACAGCTCTCGTTTGTGTGAATGTTTTGCAACCTCTCCTACAAACACCACCAAAAAAATCAAGCCCCAAACCACAGAAGGACAAGAGTTGTTCCCTGCTGGTTTTTTAGCTGGCACCTGCCAGCCAGGACTTTTTTCCCATCACTTACTGTGAGTTCATCTTCATCAGAATTGAAGAGATTGTCCAGGTCGGTGTAGGACACCACCAGGTCTGTCTCGTGGAACAGGCTGGTGGAGGCCGTGCGCGCGTGGGCAGCCAAGCGCTGGGCATCTGTGGAGAGACCAACATCACAGCTCTGCCTCTGCATCTGTGTGAAAAACTTCACTAAAGAGCCCTGCCACAGCTGGGGGCAAGGAAACCAAGAGGGTGAGATGGCCTTGCTTCATCTCATCCATCTTACACAGAGGTGAGGGCCCTTCCCTTTTGGATTTTATAGGCAACATTTGTTTGCAAGGTGCAACAATGAAATGTTCCGAGCAGACTGCAGGGAAATACAAACCCTAAACCACAAAACTGAGCAGCCTATTAGAATGTCTTGACTATTCAAGACACCATTAGTATGACACAAGACAGAGAGGAAAAAAAGCCTCTTTACCTTGCTTGACAGAAGGACTAAACAGAGACATTGCATCCTCTCCTTCATGGGATAGAACTGTAACACTGGATGTCCCATCCTCAGCCTATTGAAAAAAGAGAGAAAAGTTTGCTTAAATTAATGGGTGGGGTGGGAGGTATTTGATGTCCATGTGAGGATTCTGTCCCTGGAGAAGGATCAGGTTCTCATTACCCTGTGAGCTCAGCAGGGGCAGGCTGGGGGCTGCTGCTGGCTCAGGGGGAGCAGAGCTTGGGCTGCTAACACAGGGCTTGTCTTGGGGATAAATTTACAAAGCAAATTGTGGATTCTTGCTACAACACCTTAAGGAAAAACCATTGCTATCAGATGCTACACATTAACTGTACCAGTTCCTGAATGGAATGCATCCACACATAACTAATTCTAATAAGCAAATTTATTTCATAGACAAGCCCCCAGTGCAGTTATATTTTCTCCTTTTATATAGGTGCCCTTTTGCTTTAAGTACAAGTCTCATGTAGCAGCACTAAAGCACAAAAAAAAAAAAAAAAAAAAAAAGAATAAAAATTGCAATTCACTGGCCAGGGAACGAGTCAGGGCTCACCTCACCTACCCCCAGACCTTTCCACTCATGAACAAAGCACTGGCCTTGTTCCTCCTCTCTCCCCAGGCACCTGCCAGCACCTATTTCCACAGGGAGGCCACTGAGCCAGACTGATCCAGCAGCTTTTTCCTCATAAGCCCTGATGCAATGGCACCACCAGTGTGCCAGAAAAAAAAATTCAGGTGTCGTTAGAGACATGCTGCTTAATTTCATTGATCATTTCTGCTGGAATAGAATTTGGTTTTTATTTTGCTTCTAAATACATGAAGAAGCGTTTAAATTCTATCCCATGCCTAAGGCAATTTGTTTTAATCTCATCACTGATTTGTAGCCTCACTCCTTTACTCACCTTGTGTTTCTTCCCCACTTCCCTCTCAATGTTCTGCCTGTCCTTTTTACTGTCAGGAAATAGGAATTCCACATCTCCATCCACAAAGGCATAAGGATCAATTTCAGGTTCCTGGTCAGCTTCCGTTGCTACAGCTGTTAAATATTGGTTTTTACTCTGATACTGTTGCACCAGTTCATCTGAAACCTTCAAAGGTTTCCTACATTGCACCATTAATCTGAACAGAAGAAAAATAAAAATCACAAAATCATTTATTTAGCATTTATTACATGGAATTATTTCTGCTATCACACAGCCTTAACAAGAACAACCTCATCTTTCCACTTCCTTCCTTCACAGCCCAGCTTCAGAAAACTTTTGGGGATGAAGATTAAATCATTACTCATTTAATATCACCTCCTTCCACACACCAGATCCAGCTGTGTGATTCATCCTGCCCCTCTCTCCTCAAGCACTGTCAATTCACATAAAGATTAGTAATTTATCCCAGGTCATGGCTGTCATTTGTTATAAGGCACAAATGGATTCAACTCTCCACATCCACTAAAAGAAACTCACCAGGCTAAAGAATTACTCACTGCATTCCCCCAAAAAGCCCAAGCAATAATCACAAGTAAAGCACACAAATGCCACTGTGCTCAGGAGCCATTTATATCACTCAGATCAATACAAATGAAGCTTGCAGCACACCAGTAACTAATTTACTAATGAGAAAATTCTAACCACATTTGCCTTTATCAGCATTTTTCTTTTGTTAACATTCAGAGCCAAAACTGGAGCTGGTAAGTACACAGAAATTAAGGTTTTCTCTCAGGAGTATTGGTTTCACAAATGTGGCATTGCAGCAGGAAAAAAAAGACATTGGCAAGGAAAAAACTATTCTGATTATGAGCTGTAGATGTGTCCCTGAACCAGCTTCATTTTCTGTGCCCCAACATACAGAAGGCACCAGGTGAGGAAGGTGCTCCCCCAAACAAGATGAGAAGCTCCTGCACATTCCTCTCAACTGTAGGAAGTTTGACTTTGTCAAAGACACTTCCTAGAAACAAACTGTCCCAAAAAATATCTCACAGCCAACAACAATGGCAAATCCACCCATGCTGCTCTTCCATGCTCAATAAACCATCAGGAAAGGAAAAATAAAAAGGGAGAAAAAGAGATGGAAACTACTTTCTAGGAATGGGGAATTAAACACCTCTGCTGTATTTTTGACCAGCAGAGAGGAAGAGAAGTTAACAGCCAGATATCCCAGGGGGAAAAGACTGTTTTTGGTAAGTTGTCAAATCAAACTAGGAAAGACCATGTCTTGAAGAGAAACAAGAAAACATCTTTCCTTATCTACTTGGCTGAAGTGAATTCAAGGCAAAGAAAAGAATCACTAAAAAATCCTATACATGCACATCTTGAAAGAGCCTCTTAAACCACAAACAGTGTCCAGAGCTGAGTGTGAGCACAGAGCAACAGCTACACCACATTTACTCCTTCTCCCAGCTTTCCCTCACAGCCATTCCAGTGCTGCCACCAGTGGCTTCCCACTGCCAGCAACAGGACAAAAACCAGCTCCAGGCTTCTGTCTTGGGAGTAGCTGCTTTTCCAAATTCAGCACCTCAGCTCCAAAAATTAAACCCAAAGCTCTCAATAATTTGATATTGATCACAGTAAGAATCTCCTTTCATCTGAATAAGAAAATTTAGATCAAAAATAACGGACAGAAGTGCCTGGATAGAGGCAGCTCTGGGTGCAGTCCTCAACTCCTCGATGCCAGCCCTGAGCCCAGGTTTGTCACCTCTGCTGCACATCCCAGCCCTGCTAAGCTGTGCCTGCTGTTAACAGCCCTGTCAGCACCTGCTGCCTCCTGGGGCTGTCCCCTTCCAGCAGTGTGTCCTCACAGGGAGGTGTTGTGAAACAGGGATGACAGGGACAATTCCCTGCTCAGCCAGCAGCACGGGGACACAGCCCAAGGGCCAAGGGTTCTGGTTCTGGGCTTTTGTTCTTATGGTTTGGGGATTTGGTGGTGGTGATCTTCATTGGGGAGTTTGTTGAACTGGTAAAGCAAATTCATCTTGGCTCATTCTGCAGTAAAACAGAGCTCAAAGTTTTAACACTAAAACCACCGGAGTTTGATTTCCTCCAGTGGTCCTAAGCTCCAGAATTTACTCAAACTTAAAACAGTATCCAAAGGGACCAATTCCTTTATCCAAATGGAAATAACCAGCAGAGCAGAATGTTTTACAAGCTGGGGCTTGTAACATCAGCTCTTCTAAGTGAAGACAGGAGCAGAAATGAGAGGAAGCTTTAACAGGATCTCTGCAGCTGAGACCATCCACATTTTTTTCAAAGAATGAAGAAATCAAATACTGAAGTGAAAAAGTTATTTCTTTTTTTTTGGGAGAGGAGGGGCGAAGGAAGGAACTTAAGTCTCTAATAGGCATCATTTGGCTGCAGATTAATTTTATAGTATAAAAATAAATATCATTGCTGTCAGCTAAATCAGAACTAAAATGAGAAAAAGCTGGAAAGTCTTGCTAGAGATTTGACTGTGCTTTGTCCTCCCATTTCACAAGGATTAACTTCTTGTACCCAGAGTTGTGCTCACACCCTCAGCATTTCTGCTCCTTCTACTGAGAAACTCCTGCTTTGGCCTTCCTGTTCCCTCACTCCTCGTGCTGTTACCCCAGGATCAAGCACCACTTACTCTGTAACTGATGTTACATTTTCCTGTCCAGCAGGTATTACTGGATCATCTCTCAACTTATCATTTGGAAGCTGGGGTGGTAAGAACTCCACATCCTTTTTCTTTGGAACTTTATAATACTTCCAAGTGGTGTCAGCTTCGTCCTCCTCCAAGTTGACGGCAGCGCCCACGTACACGGTGGGCTCTATGACCTCGGGGAAGGCGGCCGGGAAGGGCTGGGACAAACCATCCAGCCTGTCTTCCATGGCTTTCGTGGGCACCAAGGGCTCTGGCGTTGGCATCTGGTAGAAATGCTGACTCTGGGGCGTGGAGGGAGCTTTGGGCACCCCCTCGTCGGCGCCGTCGCAGGGGTGGGGGCTGAGCGGCGGCGGCTGCGGCGAGCCGGGCAGCTCGGCCCCGTGCAGCTGCGGGGCCTTCGCGCCGTCGGCACTTCGGATGGTGGCAAACCTCACTTGGCTGTCTGGTGCAGCCATCACCAGCCTCTGACTCGCTGAATCTGCCTCCATGGCAACATCATCACTGATAGATACACGATGATGAAAAGGAGTCAAAGGGCGTTTCTGTGGCTTATCCCCTTTGTCTTGCTTCTCATTTGTCTTGTGCTTCGGAGCCGCCGGCTGCTGGGGGCCCACAGGTGGGGCCTGCCCCTGTTGACCTGAATTTCTTGGTTTGAGATTTTTGTGCCTGCAGAATTAATACAGGGGAAAAGACTCCGCATTAATCTTTCAAATATGTCTATGGTGTTCTTTTTCACTAGATAAGAACCTGCTTCTAGGCCATTAAACAGCCTGTGAGAGACATCTGAAAGCGAAACTGTTCCGAAGTGAAGCTGCCCCTTCTTTCTGAGCAGAATTTGAGTGACTTGAGCGGCACTGTACAATTTTAGAACACCATTTTAAAAATTGTTACATGTCTCCTATGAGCCAAACACACAAATAATCCTCAGAATTAAGACAGTATTTTATAACTGCTTTAGCAGAAATAGATTGTCACATGAATACCTCATCATTTTTAACTTGTGCCAGCACTGATGAATCAGTAGAACAACGCAAGAATTAGTGAATGGCTTCTGGAATTCAAACACTGATACCAGCCAAGAGAGCTGCCCAAGCCTCACTGGGTTAAGGACTGCAAAATTAACACCAAGAACCAAGAAGCCAAGCTCACTCCTACTAAAGCTATTTCCAAGCTATTACAAGGCTTTTGTAGCTGCTTACTTATAAATTTAGCAAGTGTGGGGAAAAAGAAAAACACAGTGTCTCAACTGCATTAATACAGCCGGGTCTGTTCAGTGTAAATGCACTTGAGCTTAAACATTTCATCTGCAAGTTCAAGATGCCAGCTTTCAGGATCATCTGACAGAATGAGGCACATGAAATGCTGAAGTGTAGAATGAAATGTTTATGATTAAGCCATTGAACTGCAGGTACATGCTCAGTGCCTGGGAGTTCTTTGCCACTCTTCCATTAGCAAAGTTAAGAAGCACTTGTATTGAAAAAACAGGATTAGGCAGGGATAAAAGGTAAGAGGTATCAAAATCTATTTTTACTTTAAACTCTTACACACATCCACATGTTTTTCTCCACTTAGAATTCAAAACACGTGGAATAATAAGGGGGTTTAAGTCTTTGCAATTTCTCTTTAGGCAATTGCATATTTCTAATATACACCTCACATAGTTAATTGACTGGTTTGCTCTTAACTAGTGCTATCATAGCTAAATTCTCCTTGAAAAGAACATTTAATCCTCCTCCACACCCCAGCTCTTCTCAGGACACAAGTATTTCCACAGAACTTTAACCAACCATTTCAATAAGGGAGTTAAAAAATGCATTTCTCTCAAAATGCTACATCCTCCAGACAGTAATTTTTTCCTAAGATACCAATATTCCCTGCAAGGTAATCAGTGTAACATTTAAATCAGAGAAAGTGTTTAAACCTATTGCAACACTTCAGTCACCTAAAGATTAATATTCTGCCATAAGTACAGAAATTGAGAATTCAATGAAATTAATGTTTCCATTTATTTTAAATACCTGTATTAACAGTCTGTGGCATTGCAGCCTCAAAAAAGGCTGTATTATATATATCCATTTATATATATTTAATCTTAGACATTTTGCCCTTTGTTTTGATCCCTTTTTTCCCCAGCTAATATAAAAAACACACACTGGCATCCACTCCCAGAGGAGCAGTTTTCCACAGAGCCACCCATGGAATGCCACCCTTCCCAGAGAGCAGGTCTAATTCTTATAACAGCTTTCTCCCTTCAAGGCTAATGCCACAGCCCTCCAAAGAGGTGCTTAAATCCTAAATAAATAGCATTTCCTTCCCATTCCTGAGATGGTGCCTGCCCACATGCACATGGAACTCCAGCCCAGGACTCAGGAACTGTCCCTGCACTGGCAGCAGCTCCCCCCAGCCAATTCACTCGACTCCAACCTCTGCAGTAACTCCTTGGGCAGAATTTCAAGACCTCCAATGACATTTAGGAGAGGAGATACAAATTTTGTTCCAGCTTTCCTCCAAGCAGCTACTGCTTAATTACTCCTGCAGGAGAGATCAGGAGCCTCTCCTGAGCACTCGAGCCCGGTGAACATCGCTGGGCTGCGCCTCTGCCAAGTGCTGTACCTTGAACAATTGCAATTTGTCCTCTGCGTGGCTTCAACAAAATCCCAGGATGCCACCTTGTCAGCTGTCTCCTCCTCACACAAGCCATTTGATGTAGCAGAATACTTCCTCCTAGGATTCAATACCAGGAGAGTTATTTGGGAGCAACATATGTTCTTCTCTTATCTTCTGGCAAAGCTCAAGAGCAGTTTGGTGACAAGGGATTTGGCAAAGAAAGGATAAATAGCCTTTTCCTGACATATTAAACTGAGAACTAAGTAAATCATTCCTAAATAGTTAGGGGGAAAATGATCTTCTTTAGAAATGGTTTATTAGAAGAGTCAAGTACATTCCACCAGCAGTCACAGCACCCTTAACAGAACTAATTGCTGCAAGGGACACAGCAAATATTGGTATTTTTAGCTTCAGAGGATAAGTACTTACTTGTTCTGTGCTCTGTTCATGTTGCACTCTTGCCAGACTCTGTCCACCACTTGGTTAGCCAGTTTTCTGGGGATTTTGCCACCGTGATGGCTGGTACTGTCTGAGATAAATCCATCTGAAACTGAGGAAAACTTCACCCATTTCTGGGCAGACTGAGCATCAACTGAAAAGCAGCACCAGAGGAAAGAGATTCAGGCAGTGAGACAATGCAGTGTCTGTCACTCCAGTTCAAGCACCAGAGGAAGAAAAGTGACTTCTTAACTCAGTGTTAGGAAACAAAAACACACAGAAAATTTAGGAATAGTAGCAGATTACTATAGGAGATTTTAAAAAGCACCATATATGTTTATGTTGTAACTAGACTGGATTTCTTTATCTTTGATGAAAGTGACCTGAAATTAAAAACAACTTGAGCAAAGTCAAGATTATGATTAAAAAACAGGGTCAAGCTTGGGTAACAGAAGATCATGGAAGGAAAAAAGAAACAACACCTCTTCTGCACGATAAAACTTATGTAAATGTCACCTGAAACTATCAGTGAGTGTCACCTGCTGTGACCTAAATCAGCTCCCCATAAGCCCTGCTCACACCCAGGGCAGAGGGCACACAGCCTTACTGGAAACTGAACTACAGCCAATCTTCCTGGACTGGGAGAAAACATCACCTTTCACTGATGACCAAGGGCACAGCAGGGGTTATGGAGCTGTGTCAGAACACAGGCATGCCCACAGAGGGGGGAAAATCCCCAAAAACCTCCCCAGAGCAATCCAAAGTGCTGGTAAGCAGCTCTAGTTTCAGCAGCTTACAGAAGAGTTTGAGTTGATTTTACCCACAGCTGGTGCCATCAGCTTTACTACAACACACTTAGGACTACAGAAATGTGATTTCTCCTCCCAAGCCAGCTGCACACAGAGCACCTGAGTCCCTGCAAACACTGCTGTGTTACAAGAAGCCACAGAAACAATTCCCTCGTGCACAATTCCTTCCCACCTGTCTGAACCTCCTCCGGGGACGTGGGCGGCGTCAGGGTGACCGAGGACATGGCGGGGTCTCTGGTGGAAGCAGGCACTTGGTGGACCCCCAGGCAGGCAGTGGAGCAGTGGGGAGCCCCCACGGAGCTGGGAGCAGGGATGTCTGTCTGAGGGACCAGCACGAAGCACGCCGGGTACACCATCCTCACACCAGCTGCAAGAGAGGGCAGGGCCCGCTCAGTCACACCCAGAGGCACCAAATGCATCATTGCAGCAGGGACTCCTCAGCTGACAGACCCTTTTCTACCTACTGAAGCATCTCCTTGGACAAAAACCATCTGTTGTCACCTCCATCATTACTTGATTTGCTTCATACAGAAGATTTGGGTGAATGAATAAAAAGGGCTTTGTATAAGCAAAGACATCCACATGCTGCTACCTGCTTCTGTCATTTTGCTTTATAAAAGGCTGGGAAAATCCTTTTAAGCATCATGCAGCACTGCCAGCATCCCCAGCAGCACGAGGGTCTCCAGCCATCACTGCACTACGAGCCCCTCACAGGGAAGGGATTGCATTTGCTGGGAAATCAAAAGTCTCCAGCCCACAGCAGAACAATCCACTGCATCCAGGGGCTGGGATTTTGGGAAAAGCAGCAGATAAAGGCAGTGCCTGAGTACATCAGGTTCTCCAGGACTGTGGTTTTGAAGGCATCCCTAAAAGGCAAGTCTGCTCTGTTTGAATTTGCAGGGACTCTGAAACAGCACAACCTGCTTTTGATTCAGCTCAGATGTCAACAGTGATCATCCAGGCTTTTTTTACCGCCTTTTTTTTTTTTTAAATCTTCCCTCTTGGGGCACTAAGAGCCTCCTACTAATGGCTTTGCAAAATCCACTTTGAGCAGCAACCCATCATAGGTAGTCCTGAGCATCAAACAGGAAAACCAAACCCAACAACCATTGTTGCAAAGGAATCAAATGGGATCACTTCTGCATTCAGAATTTTGCAGGTTTATCCAGCTAGTTTATTTCAGTAATTCAAGGTAATCAGGCTCACCAACAAGGACTTCAACAGCAGCTAAAGAATCATCCTCCCAATCCATTTCTTCTTGTTTCTCCTCAGATCCCTCCTTCAAGTTGGATGTGACAGGGTAGAATTGCTTCCACTCCCCAATCAGCTTTTTTGTGGATGAATCAGAAAGCTTGAAGGACTGCCCTGTGAGTGTGCCATTCAACCCAAAGGGGCTCAGGATAACTAAAACAGAAATAAAAATCCATTGGAGATGATATTCACCCCAAATTCCCTCTTCCTCTCTGCAACAGCAGCACTCTTATTTCAGCCACACCAAATGAACAACTTATCATTGGTAAGTCAAAATGCAGCCTAATCATGATTTACTAACCAAGCTTTTGGCAATAGGTTCCCATTGTTAAATTCAGAGGTACTGTAAGAATTGAGGAACCACAATAACAGCTACAAATTAATCCATTCAAACAAGCAACAGGCAAGTTTTCATCTAGGCTTGCAAGGAGTCTCAGATACAGGTGGGATAAAGAAACACTTCCAGGTCCTGGCAGAGTTGAGGTGTTTCCTCATCCTTTCATTCAGCTGGTTACAACAACAGGGAATACACAGGGAATAATCTGGTTCATGTTTAGTCTTGTCCATGGTAGGGAAGCACAGCTGCTGTTAAGTTGCATTCAGAAAAAAAAGCAAGTTTGGACACTGAGCACTACTGAAGGTGTGTGGCCATGCAGGAGAGGTGGTTCTGCAGGGAGGGATCACACAGCCCCACTGACCAGACTCAGGCCCCAGCACTCCTCTGTCTTCCAGAGCACAACCTGCATCTGCTGGGGGAACCACAGGGATTTACAGGCAAGGAAGAGCCAAGGGAAAAGGGTGGGAATAGGTTAAATCCACTGAGGAATAGGTTAAATCCAGAAATGGATTTCTCACAGAGGGTTGGTAAAGGTATCTGGGGGTTATAATGTTGAAACAACAAAATATTTAAGTCACCAAAATGACAGTACTTGGAAAGGGTGTCATGAGGACAAATGATTCAATCCCATGCCAAGAGATGAATGTGCAAATGCTCCACCTGCAAATGCAGCAGGGCCAGGACACAGCACCTGGCAGCGTGAGCACAGCTGGGCACAGCTGGGCAGCTCTGCCCCCATTGCCCCAGCCCTCAGGGAGCAGCCAGAGAGGAATGCAGGTGCCAGAGGCAGCAATCCCACCTTGGAAGGGGCTGTTGGACTGCTGGGCCAGGGTGAGGTGCTCCTCACTGAGCAGGTACACGGGCTGGTGCTGGCTGATCTCCACGCTGGTGCACACGTTGCTGTCCCCATGCAGGAAGAAGGTGAACGAGCAGGACAAGTGCTCACTGCAAAGGCAACAGCAGAAAAGAAAAGTCTGAAGTACAGAATTTCTGTAAGTTGGTCTCTGTTTCAGTAGTTTTCAGGCATTTCCTCACAATATATTCATTAATAGAAGTAACCAAAACACCCTTCTTTGTAAAAAGCAAGAAAATGCTGAATATATATTCCCTTTACAAACCCAAAGAAAAATCAGTTAGAAAACAACGGGCACCAAGTTTTCAATTTCTTCAGTCTGACACTTTATATTTTGCTGTCTTGAGGAAATTTAAACTGTAATTTTTTACAAGTCAAAAAAATGTAATTTAATATTTTTATACCTTATGCATTTATTTAAAATCTCTAGAAATATTTCTGAACATATTTTATTTTTAATGAGGTCATATCTAGGTTGTCCTGTCACAGCTTCACTAAGCAGAATTTAATATCAGCCAACAAATCACTTATTTAAGAGCAAGAAGAACGGCAACAGCTTTGAGAAGTAGTTTTTGTTTTGTTTTGTTATTTAAATTGAATCTTATCTTTGTGTTCTTGAAGCCAATCAAGTAACTAAAAATGAAATCCCATACCTACACACAAAAGGGAAGATGCAATCAATTAAAAAAACCGAGGCTCAAGACATTCTTAATTAAAGTCATTAAGGCAAGTGTCAATGTTTAATAGCAGATGCTTCACTGACAGCTTCTCTCATGGTCCAGAGTTTTAGGGGGAAAAAAAATCCAACAGGTTTGAACAGCACAAAACTCCCCAACAAAGAACATTTCTCCTTCCTACACCTCTGATTTAAATGCTGTTTCCCAGTGCTGTGCACAGTTATTAGTGAGCAACTGCACAAAACCTTTCACTCCACAAGATCACTGCAGAGAATTTCTCATTTTTTGGGGCCCTGCTCTGTGTTGTCGTCACAAAGCTACAGCTGACCCCTGCAAGGACAACCAGGAAAACATTTCATATTGCATCCACATCAACTCCATGATTTATATGAAATATATTTCACCAATTTTAATTAAAGGGCAGCAAGAAAGGAAGGCAAAACCAAGCAGACCCCTGCTAGAAGTGGCACATCCTCATCCCCACCTGGAAAACTCTTTCTTTCCCCCCTTTTAAAGGAGCTGTACAGGCACAACATTCCTCAGCCATAGTGGCTGCAAGTTATCCCAAGTGTCTGCCAGGCTGATGCACTCCAGCAGGAAAAGAGCAGATGTTTAAAAGCAGGAGATGCTGCTCATTTGGACATTAAATTAGGTCCAACATCATGGCCAGAGAAGGACCAAGGTCAAGGAGAACCTGAGAAGAACTTCATAAAGTGCTGGTGGGAAAATAAATCTTCCTTTGTAAGGAGGGAGCAGCAAAACCCTGCTCAGTCTCAGGGACAAGGGATCAAGGCACAGGAAACACTGATTTTAGTCAGTCAGAACAGCAGATACTGGAGAGGATTTCTGCACAACCCAATGGAAAAGACACTGAAAATGAAAGCAACAGCCCTGTGTGCCAAAAGCACATCTGACCCCAGAAGGCAGTGCCCAGGATGGCAGTGGAGGCTCTGGGACATTCGTGTTCCTTAGGCTAAAGCCAGCCTGGCATTCCTGGGAAAGGCACAAACAGCCCCAGGGCAGGGAGAACCCACAGGCACCAGAACAGCCCCCCTAAAACACCCCCTGCCTCCACACTGCAGGGCTGGGAACATTCCCAGTGCCACTTCCAAGGCGCTTCTTTCCCAGAGGGAAACGAGGGGATGGGGAACAGCAAGGGGGAAGAAAAGTTCCTGGAATTGGCACAATCCATGCACTCCCTGGAAATGGAAATGAGTTGTTCACTCTCACCCCCAAGCCTCAGAGTCAGGGAGGAGAGAGGTGGAACAGTGACAAAAACAAAGCAGATTTTAAATTGAGGACCAAAAGCATCCAAAAAGAACGAGGGAAGCCTCAGAGTGCTGGTGGAGGAGCAGGAAGAACAGCTCATTTTTATTCCAGCACCTTAAAGCAGGAATTGCAGTGACCCCACTGAGAGCTGCTCTGAGGGAAAACAGTTCTCCAGCTTTGCTCATCTGCTCTCAGGATTTAATTGTGTTTTAGGGGCAAAAAAGGCAAGATCTGGATGAATTATGAACTGCTTTGTAACAGCTGAAACCCACAGTGCTCAGGAACGCCAGGAAAGTTACATTTAAAAATGCAGTGGGGATGGAGCTGAGCATCTTGTTGATGCCTTCAAGTGTAACAGAAGTCACGTGGTCAGGACACCACTAAATTCCAGTATGGAAATCTGATTAAACTGTAATACTTATGCAAATGGTGGAAGACTAATTTTCCAACTGAATTTTATTTCCCAAACCATATTGGATGTTTTAGGGTGAAGGAGGTGGTAGTGCCTCGGTTCCCTGTGACAGACACGATTCAGAAGCTCAATATCAGCAAGATAAAACTTCAAAATAAAAGCACATATTCCCTATATACACTTTAAATGCAATTAAGCTTCACCTCTTGTAAACAGCCCATTGTTAGCCAGATAAAGGGCAAACAATCACGGCATAATCTGATGGAATTCAGATAAACCAAGACAAAGGGAGGCATCAGCATGATAACAGAAGCATTTCAATTCATCACAGCAAAACCAGTCCTAAGGAGGAGCAAGGAAAACTCAAGGTCACCATGCAAAAGCCAAATCCAAAAATACAAACAAGAGAAAAAATGAGCCCAAATCAGATTTCTTTTCTCCCCCAACTCAGCAGGGGAGAGGTTTCCATCAAAATAATCCAGGGAGTGAGCACCCAGTGCTGCCACTGCCATTACTGCCAGCTCTGCCTCCATGGCATGGAGAGAGGATCCACTGCCACAATTCATCCTGGAAAACCCAAATTTCACCCAGTTTCCACTAATCCTGGCTATAAATTTGAGTGTGAAACAGCAGAACAAAGCACAGCACCTGGGGGGTTTCTTTTGGAGGGGCAGCAGAGTTCTGGCCAGGAGGATAATATGTTTCACAGGAGAAATACACAGTAAAAAAGGAGTCTGGAAACTCGGGATAAGGAAACAGATCCCACCCGGGACACAAAGTATCCCCTGGGAGCACCAGTGGGCTTTAAAACAAAGCTTAACCTGAAAGACAAAATTAACACTTCATGCACTCAAATGCAGTTCGTTTCTTCTGAGCCAGTCTGCTCAGAAACTGCTTCCCCACATTTAAATTATTTCAGGTTACAGAACTTAAGAAACAGCAATGCATGTGGAAATAATCACAAGAAATACAAATAAAGAATTCTAATTAAAACAGGAAAAAAAAAAATCAAAACCACAGGGAAGCTCTTTGGAGGGAGTGGAGAAAAGGAGGAAGGAACATGAAGAACCAGAGCTCTACAGTACTGGATGCCCCCACACAAATTATTGTATGGGCTTAGCAAGAAACCCTACAAACATGCAGGCTTTTTATTATTGTTTTGTTTAGATCAATACTTTTGAACATCCTCCAATTCTTTAAGTTTCTAGAGCCTGGCTGCCAGGGTACAACCTCAGCTTGGGAGGAATATCCCAAACTTTACCACAATCTAATTTAAAAAAAAGGGGGGGGGGGATATATTTTTTTTTCCCCACCATTTCTCTAAGTCCTCCTCTAATCTTCTCAATAACTCACCTCACAGCCAAAAATCCTAATCAAGCAATAAGTCTGCCATGTAGCACTTTAGGGTAAAGAGGCAAATTATCTTTACAATTCAGTCAAGGACACAGTAACAGAATCAGGCTGGTGGTTTCCTGCCTGCTAACGGAGAGTTCATCCTATTTTTATTTGCAGACTATTTTAGGTAGCTCAGAAGATCACTGGTAATTTGTGCAGAGCATCTCACCACTGAAATATGAAAAAAAAAAATCCCTACACCTCAACACTTTGAAATTTTATTCTGCATGAAGAGAGAATCAGTGACATCCTTAAGGTCAGATATAGAATAAAACAATCTGATGCCAAAGCCAGCATTGATAACCTCTCTTTTTAGTACTTCTACCACTACCATCATGTATTGTTGAATATACTTTTATTCAGAAAGTTCTGAACACAAAATCCTAAATCTCAAAAAAACTGTTTTTGTCTAAATCTGAATATCAAGTTGCGCCATTAATCTTTCAAATTAATTTCATTAAAGTTCCAATCACAGAATTTCAGTATCAATAATCCAGTTTCCAAGTGATTTCTGAGTAGAGATATGAAGGGCCATCAGAACAAGGATTCTTTATGACTTTTTGGTCTGAACACACCAGAATTCAATTAGCTTGAGGTCCAATCCTGAAAGCAACTTCAAAAACAAATAAAAAATAAAGTAAGAAAGAGACTCCTTGGGAATAATGCTATTTGAAGCAACCTTCAGTCCTCATCTACACTCCATTAAAAGACATTTGTGTAAAACCATTTGATTCCCCCATGCTCCCTCTTCACTCTAATCACACAAAACAAAGATGTTTTCATTTCAGAGACAAAGGATTATGATTTTATGGGGGGAAGAAAACAGAAGCTGCTGTGGATAAATCCAATACAATTTCTACTTCTACCTTTTTAAGAATAACTGAAGGGTAGGAGGGGAAACCACACTGAAATCCACATCTACAGGAGGCTTCCATTAGCAAATCTGAAAATATCTCCTTGATAAAAAGGTAATTAGGTCTGGTTTTGTCTCCACATTAGGATGTCTGTAGAGCTTTAGATCTTCAAAGTGCTTCCCAAACATTGGCTGCATTAGGACCCCACTAATCCACACTCAGATCACCTCCCCAGGACAGCACCAGCACAAGGAAGGCTCCAACTAAAAGCACATTTTAATAGTAAATAAAAAAAAAAATCCAAATGTTTCAGCTGAAAATGTTTGTTTTATGTAATTACTATCTCCTGTTTTCCTAGCTTGTCTTTGTGAATTACTTCTGAGTTGAAGTGGGAGCACCTTCTGCTGCCAAAGCCCTGCTAACCCAACCAAAATATTTACAGAATCCTCAGGGAGTGCAGCCCCAGCCCCTCCCTGTGCAGGAGCAGACACTGCAGGGATGGAAATGTCCTCCTGGAAATGTCCTGCATGGAAATGCCCAGGGAGCCCAGCACTGCCCTCCCAGCAGGGAGAACACACCTGGCCAGCAGCACAAACACCTTTGTGTGCTATAACATTGCCAGAAGCTGGCACATCTTGGCCAGCGTGGGGCAAGGATCAATCCCTGACAGGAATGGAGACTTCCCAACCTCAGGCACCCAAGGGAAGCTTCTCCCAAGAGCTGTCCTTCACCACTGGCTGCCACTGAAATAAATTCAAAGCATCAAAGAACCTCCTCTTGAAAATCTGACACTTCCCTTCCATAAGAAATTCCTGGGATAGAGAACAATCTTACAATTAAATATGTTCTTTTGGAAATAAAAATTTATAAGGAAAAAAGGTTTAAGGTGGCACACACCCCCCATGGAGCCCTAAGTCTCTTCCCTTCCTGCTTGTTTTTTATTTCCTTTCCTTTTAACCAGGCTGGGATACAACAGAACAGTTCTTTGGGACACCACAGGTATTGAGGAGAAGTTTCCTCTCCACCTCCCTCCCACCTTTGCTGCTCCAATGCCCATCCTATTTCTAACTGGCATCTCGATTCCCACTCCCCATCCACAATCCTGAAGTGCCAAACTCCCCAGTCTTAGTTCTGACTGCAAAGGAGCAGGAAACTCAGTGTGCTTGTGCTGTGATCAGCAAAATAGGAAATAAGTGAAACACTAAAAGCAGTGCAGTGAGGCTCAGCAAATGCACAGCTCCATTTTCCAGGGAGCTGCAGGTTCTGTGTCAGAAATGAAGGATCCAGAGCTGGAATTCCTGCTGCTTCTCTCACTCTGGACAAAGCCAAGGAGCAGAGATGTTCTTCCAAGCATCCCTGAGTAACTCCCCATGGCCAGGCAGGGAAATACAGCAGAAAGCTGATTTTGATGATAACACAAAGCAGAAAAACATAGCTAATAGCAAAGTAGAAAAAACCCTTCCAGTTCAAAGCACATCATTAATGACTCCTGTCAAAAGGCTCTCCAAAGCATTCTTTGTGGCTGAGGATGTTTTGATTTGACTTAGACCTGAGAGTTAAAAATATTTATTTATTCCATAACTGAGTTATGTGCACTAAAACAAACATAAATGGAGCAAGCAATCTGTATTCCAGAATAAGCCACAGTTGCCTTAGACTATCACATTTTAAATTAACTTCATTATTAACGGCCTTAGCTTCATCCCAATAAAACCAATTTTATTTTTATACACACTGAAACTCCAGCATGGTATTTTAAAAGGAAGCAAACTGATTTTTTCAGGAGGCAGCAAGAAGTTTCTATATACACACAAAGGTATATATTTTTCCAGATACAATTATAAACAATACTATAAAGATTTTGCTCACGTTCTTGTATTTCAGAACTTAAATGAGACTAATAAAGCTGTCACCTTGTATTTTAGCATCCTTTAATTTGAGGCTGCAAATCTCAATTATCTGAACTTGAGCTTTCACAGGGAAATATATGTGCTATAAAGAAAAAAGATCCAGAACTTCTTTGGGAAAAGGATAACAGCTCTAAACAGCCCTGTGTTCCAAAGCCAGGGGAACAGCTTTCCCTGTATTGCTCTTTCCCATCCTGGAACATTTATAAACATCTTGTTAAGCCAGATTTTTTCAAAGTTCAAAATGGAAATGCATTATAAAATTGTAATTTAACAAAATCTGAAGTATCTGTATGGTTTTTGTATTATTTTATTGTTCAGTGAACAAAAAGAGCAGATTTATACTTGAAAGCTAAAAACCCAGAGCCATTTCATTTTTTTTTCCTTTTTCCTGATGAACCAACTACCAGTGTAATTTAAGCTAAATAACAGAAAACTGCTTTGTGATGTAAAGTGCTAAATTTGTCTGCTTGTAGTCTCTGTAGCAACCCAATATTCCAAAGAGACAATCATGTGATCAATGCTCTCAGCTCCTGCTGTTTATCCTGCACTGTCCTACTTACAGCAGCTCTCAATTCCAGCTGTCTACAGCAAAAGGAAAAACATCACCTGCTCTCCTGCCGGGACATGATGCCAGAACAGCCTCATTAGAGCTGCTGCAAAAAAATGTTGACATTGTTTGATTTAAAGATTAACATAGGGAGGAAATTTACACTGCAAAGAGTTGAGCTGCCTTAATAGAAAATATTCCAGCACTATCACTTGGTTGCAGACTAAATAGAAATGAACCCAAAACCTGTGAGTGAACCTTCTTTTGGTAGTTAACTCTCTCAAGCATGAAGGAATTTTTGAGATTTAGCACCCAGAAATCTTGCTCTGTTCCTTAATAATAATAATTCCCAACAGCATCCCAGGGGATCAAGAAGTAAAATTCTCTGTTCCTGTGAGAAGATGACCATGGGAACTGGAGAATGTGGCAAAGAGGGCAGAAATGGGGGTTAAAAGCAGCATTCCCTTTGTCCTAAGGGCAGTGAAGAGCAGGCAGGAGCTGTTAATGCCAATACAGACATTTCTGGGCACACCAGGACCGTTCCCAGGGCTCAGATTTAAAATATTACCCCCAAACTCACATTGCAGCCTTGGCCATCCCAATTCCAGCCTGCAGGCTGGCACCAAACTCAAGAATCACACCCACAGTGCCACCTCTTCCTCGTGGCTAGATGAAGTAGAGAAAAAAAAATCCCTCTCCAGAACTATGATAAGCACACCTTCAAAACAAGATAACTACATGTACAAAGGTTTAAAATAAAGAGAATGGTGGCCTGGCATTCTAAAATCTGAACCCAGACTTGTGGTAAACAGAATTTCCCTGAAACCTGTGCAGCAAGTTATGATAACCTTATCACTTATGAATTTTCAAGTGGCTTGTGGGGTGGTTTTGGTATTTTTTGTTTTGGGTGTGTGGTGCTTTTCTCTGTCTTTTCACCATTTGTAAGTGAACTCGTCAGACACAAGTTCTGCTTTGCCACCCACTGCAATGGCTGCATTATTTCCCAATTACAAGGGAAAAAAAAAAAAGCAACCATACAAGTAATATAGCAGCTTTTAGCATTCTAGACTTTTAGCTGTCTATCAGATCCACCCACCAATTCAGGATTACTCAATTGTTTGCTTACTGCTATTTCAATTGTGTTAAAGTTTAGCAAGTTGTAATTATTACCAAAAACTCCAAGAGATGCCCCTCACATAAACACTTGGTACTTCATTAGCAGTGTCATATTTGATTTATTTAATTTGTATCTAAAATAGTATTTCATCTGACAGCTTTCCTAATGATATTTATTCCAGGTATACCCCAGTAATGAGTAAGAGGAGCAGACTCATCCAAAGGCAGTTCCTGAAGCAATCCAACCAGCACAGTGGGATGGAACTGATCAGTCTCCATCTCACATTGATGAGGGGAATTTGGAATAAGACATACACAACCACATCCCTGAAAGCAGCAACAAAACAACTGGTTGGAAAGGAGAAAAGAGAACTACATTCCCATTTGTCAAATTTTAATTTCATGTGTAGTCATTTCAACCACATTAATGAGCTTCTGCAGTGTCCCAGTGTCCAAAACAGGTTGTGACAAATACAGAGACAATGTTGGGGTTTTTTTGTTTGGTTGCAGAAAAATCCTTCAGCAAAATCCTCTCTGTGGTTTTTTATTCATCTGGAAAACTGAAATCACCCACTTTAAAAAGGGCAACAAGACCCCAGCACACACACCCTGCTTCAGGGAGCTGCTCCATCCCAGCCCTGTCTGGAAACAGGAGTGGAACCAGCAGACTTGAAACCCTCTGAGAGTTTCCCCAGGCAGGGTGATGGTGAACTATAACACCAACTTCTCTTAAGTTTCCTACTAAATAATCCATCTCTCATCTGACTACACACTTCCTCCACCTTCACCCAGACCCAAACTCATAATCCTACCTGTAACCACTTTCAAATCTTTGTAAAAAAGAATCTATCCTAAAAAGAAAACTTTTAAAAATTCAATTACTAAATAGCTTAATTAATCTTTAACCCTAAAGTTTTTACTCATAACTACTATTCTTAAGAACATTATTAAAAAATGCTTATAAAAAATCCACCAATTAAAATTTAAACTATAACCAAACTCTAACTGTACCCAAATAAGATAGTTCCAAGTTTATGAGCCTGTTCTCAGAGATCAGGTTCCAGCCCATCCATGAGGCTCCCTTTGCTCAGTGCTGCTGGAGTGGGAGCAGCAGGGAGGGAGGGGAGAGCAGGTCAGGGTTAGTGACTGCACAAGGCACAGCTGATGGGTTACTGCTCCCACTGCAGAAGTTTTAACAGATCTCATATAATAGAGGTTAGTTTCATGAGTTTATTTGTTTAGGAGTCACATTTTATAGAGTGAAAACTCAGAACTATTTCATTCTGACTTCCCTGCTCATCTGCTCACACACCACACCTGAGCCGATTCTGAACGTTCAGGACTTTCCTTTTAAAATTAAAGTGTACAATGACACGGACTTTTTATTGTAATATAACCTTACACAAGGAGAAAAAAACCCACCAGAGCAACAGCCAGGAAGGCAGAGCTGCTGGAGGAGCTGTTATCACAGCCCAACACCTACCAGAAATCACAGCCTCCCTCCTGGCTGCTGCGCCACCACCGCCGGCTATTGTTGGGAGAGCAAGCACAGAAAATCTCTCTTCTGGAAGCACAGGCTTTCAAACAGAACTGGGAAAAATCCAGATGGGATCAGCTTCACATGAAAGAAACAGCTCTATTTGCACATCCTTCAAAGGGACAGGCAGGGACAGAGTGGGGCTGAGGTCCTGCAGCTCGCTCAGCCACAGCCCCAGGAACTCAGGGGAAGGAGTCACCTCCACACCAAGGGCACTGCCTGCTCCATTTCCAGCCAAATTCCTTGAAACTAAAGATTTCCAGCAAGAACAACCAACCTGATTGAAATCTGCAGCTGTAAAACACAGGGAACAAGTCTCTAGAGTGACTGGCCAAGCCTCAAAGTGCAGGGTGAGATAAATTATGATCCAAAGCACACTGGTAGCAAAACTTCACATCCCCAGGATACCAAATTACCTCAAATTACACAGGCACAGGAATTCCTTCCCAGGGTTTCTGAACCCTAATGCAAAGAACAGTCCCAAAGACAGCAGAGTAATATGGGATGAAAGACAAAAATGCAGCTTCAAAACTGATTCTTAAGATCTGTGCATCAATACTCACAAACACAAAAGGGCTGTTGGGGATTTAGTTTGGTTCTTAATTAAGTCAGCCACATCTACAAAAAATTCTAAACTTTGTATAGGTTTGGCTGATTAAATGGATCCTAAGGAATGAAAAATATGCAGAAGTTGTATTAAGGTTTAGTTTCTGTTAGTTTTAGAGCAGCTGTCTGGTAGGAAATGTATCAGCACCCCAGGTGCAACATGCAGAGCTTTTTCCAGGCTTGCTGCAAGTCCCTGGGTGTGGGGTTTGCTGCAGTGCCACATTTAACTTGGGCCACGAGAGAAATGTTCCTTTTACTCAAGAGTGTTCCAGACTTTGGAGCTAAGAGGTGGCACCACACAGCACCCAGGGCAGTGTTTGGTTTCCTCCCAGAAGCCTGAACTGACCCTTCTGAAGAGCCCAACTTTCCTGAGAGCAGAGATGATCCCAATTCTAGATATTCCTAGGAGGGATGAGCCAAATTTGCCACGAGAGCACACATCTGTTCACCATTCCCCCACTTCATTCCATAAAAGCCAGTGCTCAGAGCATCACATGGCATTGAGCTATCTGGTAGGAAAAACTGAAATTTCTCAACAATAAAATATTTTACACAGATCTGTCAAAGCTATTTACATATTTTTCCCGTAGTTCTGGGCTACATATGATGAAATTGTGTGAGTAAGCACACAATTCCTTCAGTTATTTTCATCAAGCACGCTGACATTCTGACCCTCTTCAAAAAAGAATCAGAGCCTCCAAATTAAACAAACACTGCTATTTTATTTTAAAAGCTTTCATCAGCTTTTCCAGCTGCTCTAAAGAGCTTTATAGAATTACTCCAAGAGAATCCAGGACATAACTAATGCTAGTTTAAAATGGCAATTTGGTCAAGCAGTTCCTCAAAGGAGGAAAGCCCAGACTGTGCCAACACAATATTGGCCAAAATAGTTAAAAGTAAACTCTTTACTCTTGATTTATAGAGAAAAAAATGGATGGACAAGGACACCCCAGAGAGGAAACATTTGCCCTGACCAGGGTGGAGAAAGAAATGCCTGGAACTAAAGGACAAGTTTATACATAAATTAAAAGCAGCAGTTCACAACTACTAATAGAAATACACACAAACATGTGCTTCTGCTTCTTTTGCTCCAAAACAGCTTCTAAATTTCTTTCAAGTTTAAATTTATTGCAGAAGATGCCAACAATGGCCAACTCCACACCCAACAAGCAAAGCCACTGATCTCAAAATTTCCTGCATGAAAGATTTAACACATACATAGACACACACACACACAAAAAAAAGCCACACAAAAAATTCCATCATCTAAGCTTTAAATTACTTTGGATTTTAAAAGCTGATTTGGGAACAGCGATTAAACTTGTTCCAGCTAACCTAGTTTTTATTCATTTCATTATTTATTGCTAGGCAACATAGACCGTGTCAAACCACGTTAGAACCATGAGAAGAAGTCCTTCCAATTTAGATCAGAAATTCTCTCCGCCCCCCCAGCATGGAGGCCACATGGATTCTTTTAACAGCAGCATTCCCAGACACCATCCTTGCTCTGACCAGGAGCTGACATTCCAAACTCCCAGCATCTCCCATGGGATGCAATTTATCCAAAGCTCAGGTGGGAGCTCTCCATGATGAGTCTTTCTTGGTGTTAGCAAGCAGAACTAGTTCCTGTCACCTGCAGGTCCAGGGCAGGTGGACCTTTATAAGGTCCTTCATTCACACCTTAAAGATGAGAAACTTTCATTCAGGACCCTAAAGATGAGAAACCTTCATTCAGGACCTTAAAGATGAGAAACCTTCATTCAGGACCTTAAAGATGAGAAACCTTCATTCAGGATCCTAAAGATGAGAAACCTTCATTCAGGTATCTTTTTCTTCCTTTCTGGAAGACTCTACCTTCTTTCCCAACACCCATCATCCATGGTCTGGACACGGGTACCAGCACAGAAGAGATTATTTACCAAGTTTAGTTTTCCTTCCATCATAAGAAAGTTTTGAAGAGCTCCAAAAAAGCCGCAAAATAAGAAAGAGCAGAGACCCGGGCTCCAGAATAAATCATGCACAGGAGTCTCTTAAGCACAAAGAATAAACCCTCCAACCTCTTCAACAGAGCAAAGGAAAGGCTCCTACCTCTTGTTGATGGGTTTCTCATCCTTCTCGTAGGGCTTCACGAACCAGCGGCCGATGCGCACGAAGTTCCTGTTCATCAGGCAGCGCTCCAGCAGGTTGTGAACAGCCTTGAACAGCAGAGTGCGGCACTCGTAGGACAGCCCGTTCTCCCAGACCCCATCTTCCTCTTCTGCAAGGCACAGGGGAAACAGAAATCACCTTTCTATCCCATCCTGTCACTGCACACACATCACAATACCCTTTTCTCTCCCACAAGCTTTTAAGAGATATTCACAGCGTAACACGCGACCAAAGCCAGCCTGGAATGTTCAGATAACTCTGCTTACTTTATGATGGAGCTGCTAAAAGTGATCAGCTGTAAAAATATCTCATCCCCCACAGGGAAAGAAGATTCAACAGTTATTTGTGCACAAAAGGAAACAAGCAGCAGCAGCATGTTGTGGATTGCAGCCTGCAAGAGCGCTGTGTGATCTGTCTGTGAGGTGGCTCCTGTTTTGGGGAGTCTGGGTCACTCATCCTGCAAAATTGCTGACAATTAGGCTTAAAAATAAGTTTACCAAAGCCAGGCTTAATATATCCTGGTGTCTTTGAGTAGCACTAACTGAAGAAAGCCAGGAACAAAAGTCAGCAATCCACTGACCCTCAATGATCAACAATTTGCTGGAGATGACAAAAAATGCTCAGATTCAGAATACTGGTAAGAGCAACATGATTCTCCTCAAAACACTCAAAGCTGTCGTTTTTCTTTTTAATTCAACATTAAAAATGAAGATATTTAAGAGAGAGAAGAGAGAAAAATCAGCAAGACAATGCCCAGTTGCTACTGATGGGATTCTGAAGTCAAACACATCTTCCGTGCCCACAAATCACACACAGCCATGGAATCCAACTTGCACAAACCCAGTAGATTTGCCAAATGGAAATGCAAGGTTTATGACAAGGAGCTGCAACTTCTTCCACCACTCTGGCTCCTGCTCAGTGTTTGAACAGGGTCTAGAGGCCCTCAAGGCACAAGCACTGGTCCAAAGAGCTGCACTGGCACCCCAATTCCCTTACCCAGGTAAAACAAGGCACATCTGGAAGTTCCTGGGTGTCTCCCAGAATATATCTGATATCATTCCTCCTCAGTAACACTAACAGGAGGATAATAATACAATAAAGCTTGAGATACTGCCCTTAAATCACTGGCAATCAGATCTTACCTTTATGGCTCTAATTCCTGGTATTTTTTGGTTTACATCTATCCCTCAGGATGTGCTGCTGGTCTCCTTGGACTAACCTAGCAGAGTTTCTCTTCAAATGCCATTGCTTTTGTGCTCCAGGTACAAAAGCAGAGAGGAGAAGCTTGTCTGACATAGATAAGGAGACATATTTTTACTCCAGTCTCTGGATAGTCATGGAATAATTTAGGTCAGAGGGGACCTGTGGAGGTCATTGCTCCAAGCTCCACACGGAGCCCAGGTGAGGACAGGCTGCTCCTCTGTCACAGCCCCTGGCCCTGCACATCTCCAGGGGCTGGAGCCCAGCTCTGCTTCAGCAGCACAGCTCTGACAGCAGTGTCCTGCCTGCTCCCCTCTCCCCCACAGAGCATTTTGGTTCCCCTCCTTTGCTCCAGAGGTCAGAAAACCTCAGCAACACAACCAAATCCTTGCATTTTAAATCCCCCTTGGAAATAAGCCCCTTCACCTTTCTCTGGAAGCCACTTACAAGCTTAAAAGGTTGCAATATTATTAACTAAAGTCTTGATATCCTTAAATTAGAGAGTATCTAGAAAACCAGACACCTAAGAGTTTTAGTTAGGAAAAAACCTTACAGATTACTACAATAAACAATATTGAAGACAGAGAAGGGAATTTCAATGCTACTGGAACCAAGACATGGTGACTGTGTTTGTGTTTTGCTGTATTCCACACAGGAGAAAGTACATTTCCACACAAGGCCAGTATTGTGAGTAAAAGAGAGTTACTCCCGGGAACTCTGAGGGACAGAAGAAGAGTAAACAGACCTGCCCCATCATTTATAAAAGAGGAGGTGTGCATCATTACAGATGAATCATTCCATGAAATAATTTTCTGGGAAAGACAAGAAAAAACAAGGAGCAGCATTTCCCAAAGCAGAGACCTCACCACAAGTTTCCCACCCCACCACCCTACTCCAGCGCTGGAGTGGAGCAAAAACTTGTTTTTAAAAACTGTAAAGCTACAAGATAACACAGTAACTCACTAAAGCAACATCACACACCGCTCTTGTAACAAAAAGCAACAAAAGTCCAAAGTCAAAGGGTGTGAAGTGCCCGTGCCAAGCACAGAGGTTGCTCCCCAGCTGCAGCCCTGGTGGATGCCCAGGCACAGCCCTGGCCCTGTCCCAGGGGCAGCAGCTCAGCTCCAGAGCAGGACCAAAAGCAGCTCAGCAGAGCAAACATTAACTCCTGAGCTGGCTCACATTGGACTTTAGCTGCACAATAAACTCCTCACCATTTCAAAGGTTACACACTTTGGTTTGTACACAGCTCTTGTCATATCAAGCAATCATTCCAAGAACATCCACTCCATCCAGGACCTTCTAGAAGGCTGAAAGGAAGGAGCTCATTCCAGTTTTTATGCCTAATTTTGTTTTGGCATATTACAGATTTCACAGAATTCACAAAATCACTGGGTTGGAAGAGACCTTTAGGATCATTGAGTCCAACCCAGCCTCAACACTTCACCTAAACCCCGGCAGCCAGTGCCACCTCCAGTCTGTTTTTAAACACACCCAGGGATGGTGACTGCACCACCTCCCCAGCCAGACCACTCCAGAACTTTATCACCCTTTCTGTAAAAAACTTTTTCCTGATATCCAACCTCTATTTCCCTTGGTGCAGCTTGAGAGTGTGTGCTCTGGTTCTGTCAGGGCTGCCTGGTGTAGCAATGCCACGGAAGGTGCTGAAATTGCAGGAACACAAATCTCGTGTTTGGATGGTCACACAAAGGAGGGGTTTCCATGCTCTGTAGTCAGCTGCTCCATTCAGGATGGATGAAGCTTCATTCAGGACCACCCAGTTATGAGCAAGTTTCCATGCAAGGACTTGCCCCAGGATGTAATTCCTGAAAGCTCTCCTCTCTTAGGTTACTGCAGAACCAGAGAGCTCTTAGCTGAGTGTGTTATGTGGAGAAAGGGTAAGTTTGAGATGGAAATCACAATTAAAACTCCAATTTTTGCTCACCAGACCACCTGCTCTGGGTGAAGCGCACCTTGCCACAGAAAGGGAAGGTAAAAGAAGCTGTCAGTTCAAGAAACCCTCATTTCAGAACATTATTCAAATTCATGCAAAAAAACCAGCAGTAAGTATTCTCTCACTTTCTGAAGTCTATTTAGTCATTCCCCTCCCCCCATTTTAGTGGTGGAGAGAAGCAAACATGACATCTGCTCACATCTGCCAACTATTTTTCTTCTTAATTCAAATTGTTGTTTCTCAACATGAGAAAACCCCTCCCACTTAATAGAAAATTGTACACAGCAAACCATTCATTAAAGGAGGGGGAGAGGAAGAGGCACTTTTGTCCTCTAATCTTTCTTAAACAATAAATTCAAATGTTCAATCTGATAATGCTAACAAATCAAAAGAAGTTGCTGACTCATTTTTTAAAAGGTGCTAAGCCACAATTTCACTTTGGACAAGTGTTATCCACAGAAGTGCTCTGGCAACCTGAAGGTTACATGTACTTTATTTTTGATGAGTTCTCTCAGCTGTCCAAAGCACTCAACTTTTCCCCAGCACACTTATTTTTATGTCAATCCATTAAACAATTTATACTCATATCCCACTGTTCCCTCTCTCTTTACATCACATATTAGACAGAGTTTCCCTCAAATGAAGCTAAAAATGATCAGGAAATGAAGAATTCATGGAAACAATGGCCAGGAAAAAGCAATTTGCATACTACACATAAACAAACTTTTTCAGTCAGCACCTTCTCAATGTTACCAAGTTTACTGGAGGCCTTCAGAATTTTAAGCTCTCCTTTCCATTCTTCCCACAGTTCACCTGACCAGTAAAGTTCATTTTTACTGATTATGCCCTTCTGTCTGTGTAGTGCTCTTGGAGGAGTAAAGAAAAAATTTGGAGCACCCTCCAAATATAAAACTCTTGCAATCTGCAGTGAATTCTGAATAAGGAGTCTCTTTAAATATTAAATATAATTCATGTCAGGTTTTTAAAGCATATTGCTATCCACAGATATTTAGCTAAATTTACTAATCAAGGATTTCTAAGAGGTAATACATATATGGAGATAAATCTATATTGCAACAGATAAATATACAGCCTTGAAAATGACATTTTTGACAAGACTTAAGAACATGAATTTCCCTCCTCCCTTTAACACACCAGTAAACACCAGTTCTTCCACAGGCTGAGTGTTTATCACACCATTAAAAATATCTCCATAATGCTCAATGAACCTCTAAAATAAACTATGCAAAGAAACAAAGCCTCCACTTTGGACTCCAATTCCCCCCAGTTACTTCAATTACACAGGGGAAAAATCCATTCTTTCATATCAGGATTGAGACTTTTCTTTTGGAAGCATTTCTTACCTCACAGGCTCCCTTTTTGCCTTTATGTGACTGGGCCAGTTATAAAAACACTGACACAAACCTGATTTATACAATTAAACTTCCTATATAAACCTCAGATTCCAAGGGAAGTAAATAAACAGAGTAAGGTGAGACTGCTGCTGTACACAATATTGTAACGATATCACAGAAACACTTGGAGTAGAAGTTTTCTATTTAAAACCCCAGATTTTTGAATTAAAATACTTTAAACTGCTCAAAGCAAGAATTACCCAGCAAAGCTACTGAAATACTGTTTTGAGGGCCTGAAACAAGTGAGAAGCAACAGATTTTGCAGGAAAAAAAAGGACAACAATACAATTTTAAAACACTGATATAAGAATCTGAGTTACACAGCTGAAGTTTGCTGTTGTTGGAGTGGTGTCTGTTATCCACACTCACTGAACAGAATCTGAATCCAAGACTCTGGACACACAAACTGTCCAAAATCCCACAGGGAGAACATTCAGCACCGTTCCAGGTTAGTTTTTGTGCTGCTTGGCCTTTACCTGTATCACACACAGGGGTTTTATGCTCTCTACCCAGCGGAATCTTTTCTCAATCCTGACAATTTCAAAGCAGAACCTTTCTGTAAGAGTGTAGCCATGGCAGTTTGTAAAGATAACAAGGTAACTGCTCTCCCTCTCCATTTGCTGGGTGTAAGTTTGGCTACAAAGCCACAAGAAAAACTGAAAAACTTCTCAGCTAAATGATCCAACATCCTCCACCACACTAAGTAATTCCATATTCAGGTAGATGTAGCAGTGTAAGTGAAATATTTCACTGTTCTGATGTATCCAGGTCATTTTGCACGTGACATTGTACACACAACCAACATGGCACCATGCCAAACCCTCACTGCCTGTGACAAAGCATTTTTCACCTGACTCCACAGATATTTCATGTGCATGTTGGTCAAGGAAAAAATGGGGAGGGGGGGGGAAGTTAAATCTTTGTCACCTTTGAGCTCGCAGCAAGTCACAGAAGTTTGATAAAACTGCTTCAGTAATTTTTGCATAATGCTTATCAGCAGTTTTGCTTAAGTGGCTACATCTCTAACATGGAGGACTAAAGAAATGCTGAAGCATCAATGCAGCAAGAACACTTGGAATGCCTCTCCTGCCTGCCACAGCACACACAGATCCTTCCAGGACCAGGGGCTGCAGCTCACCGTGCTCACATCAGGTGCACAATGTTTTAAAAAGCATCCTTTCCCTTTTTTGTTGGTTTTTTTGGGTATTTTTTGTAGGAGTTAAATGATCTTAGGGAGCAATTGTTATTTTAAAAAGGCATCACTGGCTGAACTCTTTTCCAAGCTGCCTTTGCCAACTCCTTGCAACTGGCAGGGTTTGCAGCCCCTTGGAATGATACCTGGCTCATCCTCTGGTTTCCATTGTCCCGGAGTAATGAGACACTCAGTGCTGACATCAGCACATCCTCACTGAATTTTTGGGGACAGGGATTTGATCTATAATGCACATGCATTGAAAACTACACAACACATATTAGTCTTTGCTGCCATGACTGTTTTTACCAGGCAGACAAACATCAGGATTCTCCCAAGCTCTCCTCCAACCAGCATTATTTTTATACATTTCCCCCTCACAGAAGCATGAGCAAGATTGTTCAGCAAACAAAAACTGATTATCTTGATATATGACAGACAACTCTTTAATTTTTAAAGTAAATTAACCAAATTTAATAGACACCAGAATGAAAAAGATACATCTTGCAGTTCACCATTTAAAAGATGCAATTTGAAGGTCAAAGCCATATAGCAGCATTCCCCTATCCCAGCATTAATCAAATTGTAACCATTTCCTTGGGACTGTGTCTTGTACATAATTCATACCCACTGTTCTCAGGTTTAAAATCATCTACTGCCAATTTAAAAGAAAATAATCCAAGAGTAGAAGTAGCCACATGAAAATAAGAAAGAACCTTTCTAATAAAATAACTGCTGATCAGAGCTGTGAGAGACCATTGCCTGCTGAAATTGGAAGAGATGTCCTACTTTAGGGTTTGAGTTGCAAGAATTACTATAATCAAGCCTCACTGTCAGAACAAAAACATAACCTTTGAGGTTGTTAGAGGCTAAAATAACATTTCACTAACTTCTGTCTGCCTCTAGCTACGTTGGGATAGAAATAGACCTCTGGTTTTTGGCTATATGTACAGTAAGTAGGTTCCTAGGGAAGGGAAAAAAAATAAATGATTGAGTGAAGTCAATATTCCTGATCAATCAGCATCTCTGAACAAGTCTCCTTTTGACATGCCCCCAGGCAACAACAATCCCTGACCATCAACAAGACACTTATCCAAGGCTTGCAATGAGAACTCTGACACAGCCACGAGCAGGATTCAAACGTGACTCCAGGGCAGAGAGTGAACTTCTAGAATGTACAGCTGAACACAGAGATAGCATTTATTTCTTCAATCTGATATGCATAGATGTACATTCACAACCCTCTGCATCCCCTGGTGAAGGCATCTTGGGAAGGGGACAAAAGGGTTCTGGAAGGCTGACATATTTCAAATCCCCCAGGGCTGATAACCAAGATGTGTTCCAGTCACTGAACACCCATTGTTCACTGAAACTACACATCACCAAAAAAGTCAGAAACTGTCAAAATACCAACCTCTCCTTAACAGGCAGAGTTTCAGACCAAAGGGAACCAGAATCAAGAGTTATTAACGTGGCTCTGGCAGATTTCTAACCAGGGCTCTCTCAAGGGCCACTTCTCCAGGAGAAATCAGTCCAAAGGCACTAAGGGACAAACTGCTCCCAGAGTCCTCCCTCTCCCCATCCTCCAGGACAATCCTTCACCTATCCAGCAGCAAACTTCTAAATGAGGCAGCACCTCAACCCCCAGCAGCAAACAATTTCCAATCAATTTTGCAGGTAACAAGGCTGTGCTAAGAAGCCATTTATCATTCCCATTGAAAATGTAACAAGCAGTCATTGGGAGAACAAGGCAGTGTGAATTACCAGGAGAAATTGTCCACCGATGAAAAAAATCCATTAGGCTAAGACAAAGGTCAGATAACATTGTTTGGGTTCAGCCATAATTCTCTCTTCTATGAGATCCACGTGAAGATTTTGTGTAACAGCAAAGAGAAAAAAGTGCAGCTGTGGGCACCCTTCAGCCAGCTCCTCTGTGATGCAGAGGAGGATCTGTACCAACTCCTGGCACAAGAGCCTCACACACAAATTCTCTTTTTCATTCAAGGAGGACAAAACCTCTGCAGAGCCCAAGGTGTCAGACACACCTCCAGAGAGACCCAGGTGACAGCCTCAGGAGTAGCAGCATGGCACAGAACACGTGTGGAACAGCTCTGGGGAAGCACAGGCACCCACAGGTGACCTGAAGCAAGAAAATACCCAAAGACATGGCTGGGAGACTCTAATCCTCCACTATCTCTCCCTTATACCCTAAGAGAGGTTAAGAGTTGGTAAGTCCCTGGGATGATACCTGCTTATCTACCTGTGCAAAAGGGTAATTCTGGACAAGCACAAACAAGGTGCTGAGCTGGAGCTCCAGCTACAAACCACTGCTGTTTTCAAATGTCCCTCTGTGATAAATCACCAGCAGACAGATTCAAGAGGTGCCAAAGAAAGTTGGTCAAACAAATAATTTTAGTGGTTAGGCAGCGCAAAATTGCACTTTCCAAATGGCTTAAATTTCACTGGATTTCCCATTCTAAATGTGTTTGTCTCGATTGAATCCCACAGCCAGGAGCACACAAAATTCACACAGGTCCTTCCACACAAGTGCTGGTCTTGGCTCAGGACAGGCCCAGGCCAAAACCACCCAGCACTGGGTCTAAGTTACATCTCAGCCACACAAAGGATATTCCCTGCAGGTCAAAACCGAGGTTATTTATAGGTCATAATAAGGAAGCCTTAAATGCACTAAAATATCAAGCAAACTCCAGTGTAAGTGCCATTTAAAATGCAAAGTTTGTATTTCCAGGACAGACAGGAATAAGAGCAACAGCCCAATCTTTGAAGTCAACTATTCAAAGAAATAAACATCATTTCAGTGCGTCAATTGTTTTTCAGATCACAGTATTTTTGTATGAAAATTCCACACATTATTAAATTGTTTCAAGTCAACTTCCTCAGTGGCACTTTAAACTCCTGTTTGTTCTCCAGCTTATCCACACACACACACACAGGCAGCATTAACAATTTCTGGTTACCAGGTCACCAAACCTTGGTCTCATTTTACACTTCAGTAATCTGAATACTGCGCATTATTTGAAAGGAAATTAGAGTGATGTGTTTGTTGGGGTTTTTTCCCCCCTCAAATTAGTTGAGTCTCACCTTTAGACTCACCCAATTTAAATATCTAACTTCGTCACCTTGCTGATAAGCAGCTGGAACCATCTACGTGGGGAATTCAGCTCAACAAGCAAACATTTCCAAAGGAAGGTGCCAAATTTGATGTACAACATTATTGAGAAATACAAATATTGTCAGTCTTTCAAAAGGCTGGGTTTGAGAGCAGGTTCAGAGCACCAGGAAAAGGGGGGGGGGAGAGGAATCAGAAAAACTGAAGGTTACAGATTTTGCATGGAAGCAGCTGGTTAGTTCCTGGTGCCTCCTTCTGAGGGCTTCTCACTGATGGTGTGAATTCCAACAACTCCAAACGGTTCAAGAGCTGCCCAGATCTCTACACTTCTTATTACATAATCAAATGTGCTTTACTATTCGAATTTGAAAATTCTAATTGCCCAACAAAAGGGATCTTATCAAAACATGTTTAAGACATCACTTGTGAATCACAGACACAGCTTTCAGCACAGCTTTCTCATGAAGAAGCTGCCAAAACTCATAGGCTCGTGTTTTGTTTCTTTCAAGGGAACAAGTGGGGAGCAAAACCCTTGTTTCTCAAAAATCCAGCAGTCCGAAAGGGGGAGAGGAGATGGCTGATCACTGCTGTAATAATTTGGTGAGAGTTACAGCAACAAATTCATCTTTTCTGGAGACAACCCTCCACCTGGTGCAGGTGTCAGAAACCAACCCTGAGTACCAGTGACCAAAGAATGAAACCAGCCCTGAGTACCAGTGACCAAACATCCTTCCAGTGACCAAAGGAAGGCGCCAGCAAGCTCCTACCTGAGAGATCATGATGGATCAGGTCAGCAAAGTTGGGGTCATCCCCCCACCAGAATATCCAGAGCTCCCTGCGGCCGGGCCTCTGGTCGCGGCGCCAGACGCTGAGCACGTCGGCCTTGAGGCAGCGGCTGAAGCTGCTCAGGATGGGATCCTCCTCCGTCACCGGGAACAGGATGGGGGCAGACGTTGGGCCCTGCCACACGTAACGCTTCCATTTAATCCCAGTGAGATCAGCCTGCGGGGAGAAAAGAGCTGTCAGCTTGCAGGCACCTCCAGCGAGCACCTCCACACAGGGAGAAAGGGATCCCGCAGGATTTAACGGGAACCGTGTTGGCGCGTTTGGTGTGCTTTAGGAGATAAACCAGGATCCCTGGTTGTTCCCAGTTTAATAGCTCGTTAAATAACTGCAGTAAAGCAAGAGCTGTTTGTTTTCAGTGCAGCTTTAAGGTTACACAGAGAAAAAGCAGATTTGATTTAAAGTAAAAGAGTGAAAGACGAGTGAGTAATGTTATTATTCACAGACTGACACAGTCCAATCTCCTAAACACTTGCCTTAGCAAAGAACATCTTTCTTTTTGCTTACTTATGCATACACTGCCTTTTCCATCCAAGATTACTCCATGGAAATAGGTGATACAGTAAATCACACATTCTTCCAGCCATCTACCACTTGGGAAAATTTCACAAGTTTCTCCATGGTAAAAAATTCTGTCTCTCCCTCAGGAAATCTCTCGTCCTCACTGATTTTAGCAAGAGCTATCATACTTTTCATTCCTCGCACCACATTTCAATGATTTAAATCCTCATTTTATCATTCAATTATATGTTAGACCTGCAACCACGTTGATAATGATCCACTAAACCCCTTCCTAGGCAAAAATTAATTGGACTTTACACAGGGAAAGAACTACTACTCTGTGCAACGGGAAGCAGACAATTCCTGGATTATCTCCACCACAGCACCAAGTTTTAGCACTCAGAATTTTCACTCCAGCAAAGGCACCTTAAGGCAGGTAGGGGAGGCATTGCCCCGGGTTCTCTTTGGGAAGGCAGAGCCAGGCAGGCTGGCATTTGCTAAGAAGTTACTATTTTTTGTCTTCCCAATATGACAACACACAAAAGATTACTGCAACATTTAAACCTAACATGGCAGCCTCCCTACCTTCAGCAGGAGAGCAATTTAGATGAAAGCTTGTCTGCAACAGTTGCTACTTTAGAAAGACTTTCAGATTTAAAATTCTACTATTAATCGGGAGCTGCAGGCCTGATGCAGGCTGCAGACACAGTCGGGCTGTCCAGATTCCCCTCCATCCAAAAATATGAGTGCCACAGATTGGCACAGGATTGTTGTAACAATCTCCAGGATCATAAATATCAGGCAGACAGCTAAGATTAGCTCATTTGCATTAAAAGCTGATGAAACAGCTCAGCACAGACACCAAAAAATTGCATCACAGTCCAGTTATGTTGAATTTTGGTAGCTCCAAGAGTAAATTCGATAATATGAACGATTTGATATTTAGGTTAAAAAAAGACTACAAAATGGTGCACATCAAAACACAAGACAGGCAGGGCATCACCAAAAGCAGTCCTCTAGAATAAAAACAAGCAGGGAAAGGGATCCGTTTAAAAGCCAGGAAGAAGGGAGGATTTGCCTGGGATGTCACGAGTGAGGAGGGAAAAGAGAAAGTTCCCCGAGATGTGGGGCCGGGAGCAGCAGCAGCAGCAGCTCCCTTCCCCTGCGAAAAAACCACGCTCAGAGGCAGGGATAGGGGAGAAAGGAGGAAAAGTTGGAAGGCACGGAAAGGGAAGGAAAAGGCGAGTTGCGGGGAGGCTACTATCCAGGAAGAAAGCGGAGGGAGGGGCGAGGCGAGACAGACAGCGATGGAGGGGAACCAGAGGGGCATGGGAGAGTTGGCTGCTCCAGGCAGGGCCTACTCCGAGGGCTCATCCAGCAGAAGCTCTGCTAAAAATGGCTGCTTTGCTTCCACTGCCCCTTCCCCCTCCCCCAGAGCTCCGAGCCCTTCCCTCGGTGGCCCCGGGCGTGTGTGCGCCGGGGGCCGACACTCACCAGGCAGAAGAGGTTGGAATGGCAATCCTCCAGGCTGGCCCCGTTCGGCACGAAGCAGGAACTCATCCTCACAGCCACAACCCACACGCCATTATCCCACAGCCTCCGACAAGAAAGAAAGAGACAGACAGAGAGAGAGAGAGAGAGGGAGAGGGAGAGAGGGAGAGACAGACAGCGAGAGGGAAAGGGGGAGGGGGGCTCTGCACACGCACAAATAATAATACAATTAAATAAGGGATTTACAGACACACGCACGCGAAATAGTGGCAGGGGGAATAACCCGCGAGGAGAGACAGAGGGGTATGGGAGAGGGGGGTAAAAATATATTTAAAAAAAATAAAATAAAATAAAAAAATTTAAGAGGAACTCAGAACGTTTTCTCGTCTTCTGGAGCTCAATCGGGGGTGTAAAGCCGCCGTGGAAGGGGAGAACAGAAAGAGGGAGGTGGTAAGTAATCCAACGACGGGAGATTAAGATCAAAATCCTCCCTGTTCCTCTTGTCTTCTCGTTCGCATAAGGAGGGGAGGGAGAGGAGGTGAGGTGAAGGGGTAATTGATCCAAGAAGAGAATAAAAACGGGGTAATTAATCCAGGGGGCTAGGGGTAAAAATCAGTTGACATCCCTCCTTCCTCTCTTCTCAGATGCCAAGCAAGAGAAGCAGGAAAAAATAAATAATCCAGCGGGGGCAATTAATCCAGAACCCCCCCTCCTCTTCCTCCTGTTCCTTTAGTCATCAGATGAGAAAGGGGCAAATTGTGGAATGACTGGGAAGGATTGGCCGTGGGAGAGAGAAAAATCCAGGCTCGTCTCTTCGGAGTCCGAGGGCAACAGGGTGTGGGGGGGTCAGATTCTTCTCCCCTGCTCCAAAAATATTCCAAATAAATTAAAATTTAAAATCATAAAAACCAACTTCAGGGGCCAGAAGCAAGGCCAGTCTGAAGAATTCGTAAAGGCAGAGCAAGAAAAATTTCCTGGGGTGTACCCCAAAAAAACATCTGCGGGGGCAGGGGAGGGGGGAAGGTATTCCTTGAGAGAGAAAGGCCGCAAAAGTCTCCTTAGCAGCCCAGCGGGGGATTAAATTCCCGTGTGGAAACCCCCCCTCCCCAAAACGAAATACTCTTCGCAGCGAGGGCGAAACCA
This sequence comes from Fringilla coelebs, assembly GCF_963513975.1. NCBI lineage: Eukaryota > Metazoa > Chordata > Aves > Passeriformes > Fringillidae > Fringilla > Fringilla coelebs. The sequence goes on from NC_140046.1 coordinate 2,554,427, forward strand.
AAATATCCTCCGTTGGGTAAAAATTCCTTCCGTGGGGAAAGGAGGGAGGGGGAGAAGGGTGGAAGGAGGAAATTGCGGGTGACCCTCGAAGTCTCTTCGGGGAAGGATGGAGGAGTCTCCGGGAGGCCGATCCCCAGCCTTTTCGGGGGAGGAGGAGGCGGTAAATCGCAGAGTGTCTTCGGGGAGCCTGGTCCTCCCCAGCTGTCCTCGGGGGCCGGGGGACCCCGCAAAGTCTCTTCAGGGGAGCGCGGAGCCCGCCGAGTCACCGCGGGCAGGGGGACGCGACCCCCGCCAGACCCCGGGGCGCGGGGGGGCGGCGAGGCGGGGAGGAACCAGCTCAGCTGCGAGGCCGGTCCTTTAAAAATAAAGGGAAAAAAAAAAAACCAAAAACCAAAAAACAAACAACAAAAAAAAACAGGGAAAAAAAAAAGCGCGAGGGGGGGGGGAATATAAAAAACGATCGTCTTCGGCCGGAGCGGTCTGCGCTGGGGGGGGCGGGGGAGCCCCGAGACCGCTCGCTCTCCTCAGGTGCGGGTCCCCGCGGGGGCGGTGGGCGGAGGGCCCCCTCCCCGAGGCTCCTGGGCAGGGCGGGGAGGCGGCGGCCGAGCCCCGGGCTCTGCTCAGCCCGAAGGGGTCGGAGCCCCGCAATTCCCGGCGCCGCCGACACACAGGGACGCGGCGGCCGCCGCCGCTGCTGCCGCTGGCGGAGTCGGTGCCGCGAAGCCCCCGCCGGCGCGTCGCCTCCCCTCAGCGGTGCCTCTGTCGGCGGCTGCCCGGCCGCGGCATCCTGTGGCGGCGGGAGCCTCAGCGCGGGTCCCCCATGGCCGGAGCGGGAGCGGATCCGGCTCCCGGGTAATTCCGAGACCCTTTTTCTTTAATGGCGGCCGCAGGGACGGCGGTCGGGGCCCCCCTGCCGCGCTCCCATTGGCCGCCGCGCCGTCACGTGGGCGCGCACCGCCATGGCCGCCGGCGCCGCTGGGGGAAGGCGGGTGCGGCGGCGGCGCGCGGCCGCCAGGGGCGTCCGGGGCGCTGCGGAGCCCCCGCCTTGCTCGTTGGGGCGGCGCCATCTAGCGGCTGCGGCCGGCGGCGGAGCGGCGGCGGGGCTGCGGGTTCGAGTCCCGCCCCGGCCGGGCCCGCGGCCCCCGGGGTGGTGGGGATGGAAGGAGCGCAGTGGGACAGCCCGGAGCAGAGGATCATGTCTAGGATAGTGCCACGAGGGAGGCTTCGCAAGCTCTCTGGGTTACGTGCTCCAGTGGCCCTTGGACAAGTTCTTCCCCATGTTCAGGTGGAGCTCCCTGGGCGTCAGTTCGTGCCCGTTGTGCCATGTCCTGGGGTTTGGCAGCACGGAGCAGAGCCTGGTGCATCTTTTGGCAGCCCCATTTCGATATTTACACACGGACTCACCCTTCCCTTATCCCTGCCGGGGCTCCCATCCATTCCCGGGCTGATCCCGGCGTGGGCCATAAGGGCTGGACTCAGCGGTCCCTGTGGCAATGCCAGGGTTCTGTGCCCAGCCCAGGGCACCTCCGGTCAGCCTGGGCCAAAGTCCGGGCACAGAGTGTCCCCCAGCGCAGGGAACACTCGCCTTGGCTCCCCTGCCACAGCTTCCACCTCTTGGCAGAGCATTCCCGAGATTTGCGCCGGCTCTTTGCACCACGGAACAAATTCCAGAGTTAGGATCTCGGAGCCTTTTTGAAAAGATAGGCAAGAATTGTGAAAGCTGACTTTAATATTTAATGCAAGCATTAATGCTCTCATTAGTCCCACAGACAGCCTCCCTGCTAAAGCAGAGCCCAACTCCAAAACCCAGTTTTTTCCATGCCCAGATCCATATTGTGCAGTTCAAGAGGATGAAGTAGGTGGCTTCTCTGTTACTACATGCACAGATTTGCAGAAGGACTGTGAGATTATTCAGAATTAAGATGCTACAGTGACAGTGAAAGCTATTTTTAAGAGATGTTTGGAAAGTGTATGCATCTTACTAATCCTCTCATATTACACATTAATTTTCTAGGCAATGCCTTGCATGTAAAATGGAAAATTCTAAATTACTATATGCAGAATTTTTACTGCAGTGTTCAAGTGAAAACACAAACCAGTGTAAAGCACCTAAAGTAAAAGAAAGCCCTGAATGTCTCAGCTAACCTGACATTCACATTAAAATATGATATGTTCATGCAACAGCAGCACGTTGATCACAACTATGCAACACGATGATGTTTCAAAGGCCCTGCAAATTATTTCAGGACTCCTGAACAAGACGAGCGACAACCTTCTGCAAATGTCTTGATAGAGTAGGAGGAAAGAAGGACACTCTATAAATAAACTTATCATATAAGTTAAAAAAAAGAAGTGAGGCTAGATATATTCACCAAGAGAAACTTTGAAGATTTACTCACACTGAGCCTATTTTTGTATGCCAGTGTAGGCAAGCAAGATTCTTCTTTTCATCTAAATAGAAGCAGAGTATTTTTAAACGCAGGAGATTCATTCCCTCAGTGCTCATCGAAACACGGCAGCTGGGGCCGGAGCCGGGATGCGGGGGGAGGGCTCCGGGGGAAGCAAACCCCTTTCCAAGGGGAACAGATGGTTTTCCCTGGGCTGGCTGCAGCCCAGGGCTGTCAGGAGCATTCCTGGGTGCCCAGGGCCAGCCCCAGCCCCTCGGAAGTCCCAGCGCCACCGTGATGTCCCTGCGGGAGAGGTTCTCAAGTCACTCCTCCCCACGGAGAAATCCAGGGATGTGAAGGACATCAGGGAAAGCAGAATTCGGCATTAAGCACACGAGAGCTGGTATGGGTTTGTCACTAAGAGGAAAGGGAATCCTTTGGTAAAAGGGATTTGGTAGATTTGGATGTCCAGGACAATGGTTCTTGTAAGTCTGAACTGATTTCAGGATAATTTTCCCATTTCTTTTCCCTCAAACAGCACAGCTCAGTGTCTGGAAGAGGGGATTAGTGTCTAACACTGGGTTTGGTGTGGCTGCACCTCCCACTTTTGAGGACCTCAGCTCACTTCTCTACACAATGCATTTTGGGATCTGGTTCATCAGTCCTGACACATCCATCACAATAAATCCTTCTGTAGGATCCCAGCACAAGTGCAGAACATCATTTATCCAGTAAACCTAAACCCAGGATAAGGTGCTGATAAAATATCCACAAGAGAGGGAAGAAAACTAACATATCAACCATGGAACTTTGAACTTAAAATTCTCCCTGGCTCAGAACCTTGAAGCTTTCCCAAATCCAGCGCCTCAGAGCAGCAAGACACAATGGAGAGCAATCACATCCATGGCTGGTGAGTTCTGCACCGGAGACACTGCTTGCCCTTTGTGCTCTTTGGGAAAGAAAGCCTCCTGGAAAACAGAGAGGAGGCAGATTAAAAAAGAATGGAGGAAAAAAATGCTGTTGAAAATGTGCTTTGTTTTGTAGATAGGTTCTTATAGAGTTCTCATCTCTGCAACTTCCAGAAGTGCATTAAGCTGCATAATTAGCATCTGTCACATGAAGCTTTTTCCTTCCCTCTTCCTCTCCCTAGAGGGAACCTGCATAAAGAAATTTTAATATAAATTTTAGTATCTACTCTGTGCAGTGCAATCATATTAGGAAAGCTACAGGCAAGTCAGTTTGTGCTCAGTCTAAGGCTTATCTTTGTGTAATATAAACTTCACCATTTTTTTTAAATGTTGCTGATCCAATTTAAAAATTAACCAGTCTCTTGGAAAGACACCAGGGATGGGGGAGAGATGGTCCCCATTGCATCAGATTTAAACCAGTGGAATTGTCAGGAACTGGGCAGTTAAAGCCAGTCCTGGTATTAAATCCCTACAATCTCACATGGAAACATCCAGCCAAAAGGAGTAAGGGCTGGGTGATTTCCTCTTCTAGTCAAAAGCATTTATTTTGAAAGGACTATTTATATTTTTAAAGCATCTAAACAAAGTAGGAGTTCATGTTGCTTTTTCCTTCACATCAAGAGACACTCCACTGCTGAATATAAAAGTCAATGGATTACAGCATCTCCTGGTGAATCTCTGCAGGCAAAAGAAGATGCTGCCTTTTAGAAATAAAGATTAAATAGAAATAAATGCAGTTTAACAATAGCAACATGACAAACAACTCTATTATTCAGCCTCTGATTTCCATTCAGACTCTCTCCTAATTTTTTCAAGTATTTATTTTCTACTTAATTATTCCAAAAAAATTGAGATTATAGGATTGAACATACTGCCAACAACCTGAGGTATGGAGTGCAGAGTGAGTGCTTAAACTTCAGCTGCAGAGGTGGTAATTATTGTAATTGGTGCATGTGAAGCAAATATATCAAGTAGTGTAGAGTTCAAACTCGTGCCAGTCAGTCTCCAGTTGGCACCAACATTTCTGTCAGGAGGATACAGAGGTCTCAGCAGGACTTATTACTGGCAACTGTTCAACAGTTCTCTTCTCCAAATGGTTTCAAGGGGATTTGGGTGGGAAGAAAGATAATTTTTAACAAATTAAACTACCTAAAAATGGCGAGCTGCCCAGAGCCACCTAGTCTGCCTTAGTCACTACTACCAAACCATTTTAAAAAAGAAGATTAAAAATATCACTGCTGGCAAAATTGCCTACCTGGCTTTAACAACTTAATCAGATCCCTGCAAAATTACCCAAACATGTGCAATACACCATGCTACAAGTGTGTGTAAAATATGTCCAGAGTAAAAGGTAGAGCAGAATCTTCACTCAGTGTGTGTTTCTCAGAAAACAAGCTCAAGTTACCAGAATCCAAATATCCCTATAAGGATATATCCTATAATTAAAGAAAAAAAATTAAAATCAGTTTTTAATTGAAATTTAGAAACATTAGGAGGAATGGTTATTTCCCATTAGTATTTATCTCACAGCATTTGGAAGGTGTAAACCAGAGTTCAGCTTTGCACTCTGAGCTCTCACAGGAGCCTCTGCCCTGTGCCAGATTGATGTCCAGCTGCTTTGTTTAGACCTTGCTAAAATGTCTTTTTCAAATGGTGGATTTGTCATTTCTAGCAGAGGTCTCCAAGAGAAGATTTGAGTTTAATGCACAGCAATAAAAAGAGGAATATGAGAATTCTTGCTCTCTTTAGTGTCAGCTTTGGTTAAGACATATGAATGCACATGAATAGTCTTGTCAGAATCTCTGGGGCTACTGACATTCAAGATCTAACATATTATTGCTTCTGACCAGAACATTAGCTGCTGTGCAGGAAGGAGAAGGGAAAGAGGAGGAAGGGATAAAGATAGGACCACTCCCTAATCAGACAGAAATTGTTATGGATTTCTCTGGCTGGAAATCTCTGAACAGAACTTTTCTGCTGTGAAAATACAATGCTCACGTTCTCCAACCTGAGTGTACAGCCTCTTTAAAATCTGCAGCAGGAAAAACAAAAAACAGCATCTTTTAATGCCTGATCTTGCTCATTTTACTCATGGAAAGGATCCTAATTAACCTATAAATAATGACTGTGCAACCAAATATTACATCCTTGTAAAGGACATGTGCTAAGGAAGGCTTGAGCATTTTAAGCTGCTGACTCTATTTTTTACCATTCCTTTGAATCACTATTTTCAGATACAAATAAGCTAATTAATTTAGTTAAAATAAGGTAATTTTCATTCCAATCTCAGCATATATCAAATCTGGATACCACTACAATGGAAAGAAAGATTTGTTCACCAGATGCAAAAATCTTCCAATATCCTCCTGGCTGAATGAAAACATATTTCAGATCTTTTTAGTTGTTATTGTTCATAATTCATTTCTAAAGAAATTGAAAATATTCATATATTGATTTAATCAGTATATTTGTGCTCTGAAATTTGAGCTGAAGGAGTAGAACCAAAGGAAATACCCTGCCCTTTGTGACTGAAACCACCTTTAGAATCCATTCAGGAGCTCCAGCACATCAGACAAAGGCCTGGATTTGTTTGGAGCAATAAATGATAGAGACCTTTACATATTTGAAGTGCAACAGATGGTCCTCCAAGGAGAACATAATGACTGGCAGACAGCACTTCGTTAGAGTGGCTTGGAATGTCTTCAGCAATTACACAGGCAGTGTTTTGGGGGGAAGCCCTGTCATCTCTGTGATTCTTCCCATGGAAATTGCTGTGATTTCCTTGTTGAGATGCTAAAAAATGACATCTTCTAAAATCCAGGCAGGGAACTGGAAAAGGAAGAACCTTTGGCCCTCCCAAGGCTGCTCGAGATGAGGCCCCACCTGAGAAGAGAGGTGGGAGTAGAAAAAAAATTAAATCAGCATGAACAAGAAAGAACTTTGGGCACATAACTGTAAAACTGTTAATCCATGGCCAAGTATTCCATGGAAGTGCAATTCAGGAAAAAAGCCAAGGTTTAGCACAAGGTCCAGCAGACTTTTAGAAATTGGGAAGTCTATAGGTACAACAGGCAGAATATCAAGGGGAAAACACCCAAAAGACCAGAATTACTGAATAAGAACCTTTTTTTTTGGAAACTGGTGATTTTTGGGGAGTCCTCCTCCCCATGAAACACTGTGGCTGCAGTTCTTCAGGGCAGGGCAAAGGGAGTTTTCTGAGGCTGTCCCTTCTTTCCATTTTCACAGACAAGCTATTTCAGAAGCCAGCAATTAATAACTACCATTTCAAAGAAAGAGCAATAAAATGCTGATTTTCTACTGTAGATGTAGCTTAGAACAATTTAACTTCCATCTCCCCCATCCCTGTAATTCCAGGATTAATCTGTTCTCTTCTAAAACCTTCCCCAACAAATCCACTTGGAGTAAAATTTCATGTGGCAACACAACCACAACAAAAAACGTGTCCTTTCCCAATGTAACTTAAATGTTGATGGAATCATAACTGCATTGCTCCCTCTCCAATTAGCAGCAGCATTCTTTATGTTTGCTTACGAAGCGTGAACCGTTCGCTTGTCACTACAAAGACCTTCTGTGGAGGACTTAAAAATACAGCCCCAGCAATTAAAATGACAACAACAGAGGTGGATTGGTCACATCATGACACAAAATATCCAGCTGTTTCTTTCCAGCAGAAGGACATGAAATATTATGAGGAAATTATGACAGGCTACGTAACGCTGCTGGATTTTCTGGGGGAAATATGGATTTCCAAGAAAGGAGGAGACTCTAATGTGGAACTATGTCTAAGCTCACAGATTGATTTTTTCCACATGATCAGGATTGTCATTCATGCTTTTTATCTTTCAATTTTCCCTTTTTTCTTTGCTGGAACTAGGGATAATCTATTCTGTGAGAAATTCCCTAAAACTCAGAAAAATTTGTGGGGGGGTGTCCTCAAAAATAAGGTAAAAAGTGATCTGATAGGGTTAGACCTAGAAAATCAGATTTTAAACTTACTTAATTTGGTTGTGTTAAAAACATTCTAAGAGTTTATTAAGACCATAAGTCTCATTATAACAAACAGAACATCTTTTATAATCACATCTGTCTACTGCTGGTTCCTGCCTATTCTGTTTCCCAATCAGATGGGAAGTTATTTGTAATACATGTGGGGAATTTAAAAAATAATTTAGAATATATATTTAAATAATAAGAAAAGGCTGAAAATGAAATGTTTCAGGTTAGTTCTTCCTAATTAACATTATAGAAGATATAGAGATATAAATATGGATATATTTATCCTGAAGTGATAAGGTAGCTTTGATTTCTAATACAGCAAGAGAAAAGAAATGACACACACAGAACCAGCCACTCAAGGGGAGGAAAAATACCCAAACACTGTCTATAGAATCCACCTACAGATATGTCCTTGGAGAAAAACTGATGAGAAAATTATCAGGCAGATTTTTCCTTGCTGTTTCCTTCCTGGAAGTTTTTGCCTCTCATAACAGCACAGCCATGGCAAGTGATATGTATCAGAATTCATCCATGCAGTTTATTTTGCACATCAAATTGATTATCCATGACTTCTTAGGCAAACACAGGAATGCAGAAAACATGTCAGCTGTTATAGATAGAATATATGGGCATTGCTCTCCTTACTTTACATTTAGAAAGAGCAGCAGATAATGAGCTCAACCATTACCTTGAGAATAAATTTCATTTCCAAGTTCAGGAGCATCTCTGGATTCTCATCTGTTTTGTGAACCAGAACTTACAGGTAGCTCATAACATTTGTCTTCTGAGCTGTGATTGTCTCCAGAGTAATTGTCATAAGTGGGCAAAGGCTTTGATGTCCTCATCTTCATGTCTTCAACCATGATGACCTTACAGACTCAAAGCAATCACTGCAAAATACAGAAGACAAGGAAAAAATTTAAGAAATAAAAGCCCTGTCTTTTTCCTTCCTTAAATTACCAGAATTCATCTTCAGATCCATGCCTGTAGGAAAAAAAAAATCAGACTAAAATATTACCCTTCTGTATGTTTCATCTGAAGTAATTGCTTGGCAACAAACACCCCTTGCTCTGCAAGTATTCTGCAGTGAATTTATTCACATCAGGAAAAACACAGCAAAAAGGTGTCTAGTTTGAAAGTTTCCAAATCAGACACCAGGCACAAAAAACCAGAGGGACAGAACAGGCAAGACACAACCTGGAACCATTCTGGGGACACACAGACCATCTTTTCATCAACAACCACAAGAAATATAAGACAAACAGAAGTTTTGAGGTCAGCAGGTTTTGACAAACCAGTAATTAATCCTGAGCTGTAATAATAATAATGTGTGTTTGAGCAATATGGCATAAATATAATTATTCTGTGCAGATGTTTGCTATTCTTTACAATGGAAACTGTTCCATTCTATGCTGTGGTAACACAGTGGTATCAGACTCCAATTTTATTAAGACACCAAGCTCAAGATGTTCAATCTCAGAAGGTGAATTCTTAGACATTGGGCTTATAAAGCCATCTGAGATTCTGTAAAATACATATCATACAATAATTACATTTCATTATGTGGTTTACAAAAATCTATTCAGTAAACTACAGAAGCTTGTCAGGCATTCTTTATTCCCAAAGAATAACATTCATCCATGAAAACAGTCTGATTTAAATAGCTGTGAGTGCTGGCAGATGAAAATTACTGGATAAAGCAAATAATGACTTATTGAAAATCAAAGCTACAAGTTTGAGTCACTCTTACTACTGAGATAACTCACACCTGACCAAGCTTTAGGTACTGGAAATGCCATCTGTTTTCAGACACATTGGCCTTGCTGTTGGCAGAATTCTTGTAGGATTCTGCAGTGAAATCAAAACAAGTCCAAATCTGGAAGACTTGAATACTTGGCCCCTGAATGACTGCAAAATGCAAGTAAAACATGAAGTTGCAATCACAATACAGGAGTGGAGATGGAGTTGCAGCTGGAAGTTCAATCAAACCCCTTTGTATGAAGTGAGTGTCCATTACTCAATTTCGTATTTGGCATCAGACATCAGAACCTGTGGAGCAGAAAACCAAGGAGAAGGCAAAACTTGTGCAGGAAAGATCTGAAAGATTCAGGGAGGAAATTGGTGGGAAGTGTCCTTCCTCTCCTGCAGACACTGCACAGCCCCAGCAATTGCAGGGAACAAATAAAAGGCAAGAAAACACAGCATATGGATCCTAAACCCACAAACTGCTGGAAGTACAAGGGAGAATCAACCCCCCTCCTGTCAGGTAGAGCAGAGCCTGTGTCAACAAGAATCACACACTCCCACTGTTGCTCAACAGATGTACTTGAACTAGAGATAAGGCACTTCAAAACTCCAGGGAAGTTATGTGCAAAAGGTGTTGCCTCTTTCCATGCAGGGAAGGGAACACCAGGCAGGATTCAGACACCTAATTCTGCAGTAAGGGAGGAAAAATGAGCACAAGAATTCCTGTCAATACAAATTATCCAGAGTGGAAGATGGGGGACAACCTTATAAAGCAAAAGCACAGATTCAATACATTTATAAATCAGAATACAGCAAGTACACTTACCACTGGAGAAAACTGTGAGTAAATCTCTCCTGAAGAAGGCTTTAAGCCCATTTTCCCATTGCAAACCTATATCACCAGTGAAGTCCCATAAATGAATATTCTCTTGCAGATAAAGTGGTTGTCCTCACCTTTTGGCAGCTGCAGTAAAAACAAAACAAATTCTGCAAAGAGGTTTTACTCCTGAGAGTAATCTCCTCAAAGAGTGAGGAGAAAGCAAGAGCTAAAACCACTTGCACAATCATGTTTCATAACTGTTCCTAGTCTGGTGGTATTGGTCTTTCCTGAGTACAAAAAATGCACAAACTTTTCTCCCTCTTCTACTAAGAGGGAAAAAAAAAAAAAATCTGCTTATCTTTGGATACACAGAGACTTTGGAGGAGCTCCAAACAATGGAGCACTGTGTGCCCCACTCATCACACAGACACTGAAGAAAGAGTGTGGCAAAGAATGCACAAAGTATGTAATTACTGTTTCACAAGATAATTCCATTATTAATACATCCCCAAAGATAGCATGCACAGCACTGCAGTTTAATTAGATGGTAACTGGAGGGGGTTTGAATTTATGAGGTAATAAATATATTTTGGACTAATAAACTCCAAGGCTGAAGTGTTTATTAATCTAGAATATAAAGATTACATAGTTGATAGGAGACAACCTCAGGTTGTGCTGAGATGCCTGTTGTTTATACACTTCAAAATTAATATTTTCCTCTTTTGGGAGCAAGATTAGAAAGCCAAGATTGCTGTGGATGGTGCTGAAAAATACTAGAAACTGCCCAACAGTTCTGTGTTCTCAAAGGCAAAGGCTATTTAAGTCTCAGCAGATGGTGTGGTTTTAAGGTTTCACCTTTTAATCGATTTATCACCTCCTAAACTATTCAGTACTGCAAATAAACTCCCTTCTGACGCTGTCAGTGCCTCATTGTGATGGTAAAAACCACAGATTCCCTTGTAGGATAGCCAGAGCCTTTACAAGACTATCAGATCTCTCCTCTGCTCCCCCCAGACACACAATTCCATCTTCATTTTCCTGCTCATGGATTCACCTGCAAGACCACATGAACAATTTTGGTTGACTTTTTTTCTCTCCCTAACGTGGTTGTAGAAACTTTTTGCCTAGTGCAGCACATTAAGGATTTGGAAACCAACTGTTGTGAGGATTTATATCCCAACCAGCTGTGCCAGAAAGTCAGAGGAATCAAATGGTCTCATCTATTAACTTGTCCTCAGGTAGTTACAACTAGAGCTTTATAAATTACCACACAGTTCAGTCCATTTAAACCACATTTCTCTGTTCTTTTGCAAGTATCAATGCCTCACTCAGGCAAGACAGAAGACCAGGTTTGGTCCAGGAAAAAATGGGCATGATTGAAGTCAAAGACCAGTTTTGCTTAAGCCAAAGCTAAATTTAGGGCTGAGGGAATTGCAGAGAAAGAAAAAAGAAGAAACACTGTGGGATCTTGCAGGTGAATCAAGACTGATGAGTGCAAAGGAACTGCTCCCAAAGCTGGCTGAGTGATGGATGCTGGGCAAAACCAGGGGAATGAATCCTGGGTGTGCCAAAGGAACTGTGGGGCAGCAAAAGAGGAGGAGAGAGGCAAGACACACCACAGCTTGGATTTATTGGTGAGGAAAAACCCTGCTTCTCTGAGCCAGCCTCTGGTGGGTGCCAGCAGGAAGAAAGCATCATTACCAAGGGCTGTAAAGATATAAAGATATTTAAGAAAATGTTTATTAAGGAGCTTAGGTGATCCAAATAGAATTGGCTGTGTATTCAGACAGATTCCAGAGTGTTCCACAGATTCAGGGCAAAGACCTCAACACTAGTCCTCAAGAAGACCCTACAGATAAATCATGGAAGATGACAAAAAAGCACTTCCAAAGCTCCTGCTTCTTCATTCCCAGGCTTATATCCTCTCACCAACTGAAGCAAGCCACGGAACCAACTTTCCAATATTAAATCTCCAGGCAGTGTGTTATTCATACAGCTTATGGAGATGTCTTTACCCTCTGGAAAAACAAAGTTTAAGAAAAATGGCTCCATCTTTGGGGAACAGTTTAAGTCTCAGGATAACTACATTAGGAAATCTAACTCTATTACTTTCTATCTTACATTTTATTACAAGATTGGTAATAGGAAATTACCAAATAAAATTGGTATTTTACTTGGTAATTTTTTTCCATGGGCCTCGTCTAATATGAAAGATGGTGATCATCAAATTTATTCAAGTTTTCCTGTCAACAACATCATTAACCAAATCCCTCAATTTCAAAGTAAATAAAAGCATCTGGGCTTCTCGCACAGCAAGACTGACTTGCATATTTAAGCCTCATATATAGATGAATCTGCACTGGACCAAATTTGCATATTAATGAAGGACTAATTGCTCTTTGCAGTCAATTTTATGCAGATGAATTTACTCCTCTCAGTACAATTTTCATAATGTTCGGAAAGAACCAAAAAATGTAAAACTTTGTAAAAGTACACAAATGTTAGACAATTAAGGAAGAAATATCCTAATGGCTTCCAACAGCTTTACATTAAATTGTATATAATTCATCTTTTATACTGTTGCTTTATTTTAACAGCCTCCCACAAAGAACAGAACAATCCATGGAATAACTTCAGCCTATTCCCCCTCCTCGGTCTCAAATTTTAACAGCTTGTAATAACCCATTATATGATCCAGTTTCCAGCTGGAAGGATGGAGCCTGAATTTTTAGGAGAAGTTAAATTTGCTAAACAGAAATTTATTTGCTCCCAGACATCCTCATGCCACAGGACAGTTAGGACAGAGTTTGTCCCACACATTTTTAAGGTGGTTTCTGCCCAGTTTTGCACTATAAAGGAAAAAAGGCCCAAATTCTTGTCGAGTTGCCCCTGAGGTAAAGTGCAAAATATCAAAAGAAGAACAGGAAAATTCATAGGAAGGAAAAACATAAAATAAATGCTGAGGAGAAAATTATAATAGTGGGGGGGAAAGGGGAACAGATATGGAAGTAGAAGAGGAAGGGAAGTGGAAAGGGAAGGAGAGAAAAATGATGCTTCGACGTGTTTATTCAGGTCTGGCTGAAAAGAAAAGAAGGATTTAGGAGAAAGTTCAAGGCAAAGTAAACAAATAAAAGAAAAAAATGCAGCCACAAATGAAGCTACAAAAAGAAAAAGAACAGGAAAGATAATGAAATAAGAAATAAGTGAGAATCAGAGAGCACACGATACATAAAGAAACAAATAAAAGAAAATACAAACCCCACAGTTTTTCCTCATTCTGCCAGAACAGAAGGGCAGAGTTAGTGGGAATGCTTTAGGAATCTGAATTTGCATGTATAGCCTTCCTCCTGCCAAAGAAAAATCCTTATTTTTACTGTGAAGACTGATAACCATAATATTTATATGTATCATAAAATCACTTACAGAAGACCATTTTAATCAGAAAAGGAATTGCATAAAAGAAAGTTACAGCTTTAAATGACTTGGAGGCCTTTTGTAGAAGGAACATGGGAATTCAGTTCACCTTCCACACATCTGCCATATCCTTGATGGCATTTTTTGTCCTTCTCTACTTGTTTTGCTGTTTTAACATCTCCTTTTTGAGGCAGAGAGTATTCACACAGATAGATGATGGGTTTATAGTGGTACCAAGGAATCTTTTCTGGTTTTACTCTATTTCTTCTCTAATTTCCTACTATTCCTCTTCCTGGACCATGCTGAGCTTACAGATCTCCTATGATCCCACAATTTGGATCCAGAGAAGCAAGAGTTCATAAAAAAATTTTCATGATCAAAATAATCTAATCCTCAGAATGAACATATTTTGACTGAGCTGTTGAGTTCTTCCAAAGAAGAATCAGAAAATCAGCCAGGAGGTCACTTTGGCATCTCTCCTTCTGGTCTTTCCCACCTTGATGACTGAAGAATTTTTCTGGGATAAAATCACTCCTCCATGAGCAATAAAAGCAAAAGTTTTATGGAGGTAAGTTCTCATTGCAAGGAGAAAAAGGGGGAAAAAAGGCTTAAGGGCAGAGGAGTTGGCAGAAAATATCAAACCAAGGGGAAACACAGGGAAAATGACAAGATGCTTTCACTAGCACTCAAAAAAAGAACAGACCACAGAACAAAGACAAATAGAGTTACAAAATAATAACAGTAATAATTGGAAAAGAATGATAAATACTCCACCAGGAAAATATTGGAATGCTACTGCTGAAGAATTCTCAGTGAGGAAGCAGGACTCAGTTCAGCTGGGCAGCCTGGAGGTTTGGCTTGTAAAAGTTACTTGACAACAAATCAGCTCTTTCAGAATACTTGGAATTCTGGATTATTAATTCAAACTGTTTCCCTATTTTGCTCATAGAGGAGAAGGAAGGGAAATGTTTCTCCTTTATAATTTCAATTTCTGTACATTTGGAAGCCTGTTCTGGGCACTCCCCCTCTTTCCCCAAAAATGTCTGGTTCAGGTGAGTAATGCTGTGTGAATGTAAACAAAGATAATTATTCAAACAAGAACAACATGTTCCACCCAAAATGATTTGCTTTCCAGTGGCTGAGATGCTTACTTCTAATCATCAACAAATGTTAACCTGACCAGATTTAATTAACCACTTAATACAATAATAAAGATGCATAAATAATGGGGGAGGGAGCTCATAGAGGCAACAGTGAATCCAAATAAATCCCTCCAGCAAGCACAAAGTCTGGGCTGTTATCACCTGATTACACTGATGTAAGGATTCCCAAGTTTTTAGATCCACTAGGCACAGTTTTGCCCTTGTCTATGTGGAACTTGATTAATAGATGGTTTTAATTATTATTAAACAATTAGAAAAAAAAAGGCAAGAAACCACATCCCTAAAATTCAATGATAAAGTGAACCCAGTGATATTTCTTAGTAGTGTGCTTCAAATTCATAGATGAAGTCAAGTGGTTTGTACAGATTATTTGAGGAGTACAGGAAAATAAATCACTATTTCCTCATATATATATATATATAGAGAGAGAGATATCAGACAGACATTCTCAAGACAGAGTTACTACTTTCAGTGAAAAAATTAGCCATATTCTGGAATATTCCCTAGTAATGAAACAAAAGCCTTCTATTACAACAATAAAGTAATTTGCAAGTATTAAACACCATAAATCGAGAATACTGCAAAATATTTTACATTCCAAAGAATGTTAGGAAATATTATTGGCCCTGGATCTCTGGATCATGTGTGCAGCACTTGCTGGTTGAGGCAGGCTGTACTGAGAGTTACCAAATATTGAGTATTAAAGAGGAGGACTGGGCATCAGCCCTTGCATTTTCTCTCAGTAAAGATTAAACATCCCTTAAAATAAACAATTCAGTGCAAACCAGCGGATCTGCTATTGATTCATTCTGTTCATAAAAAGTAACAACATCGTGGTAAATTCAATCTAGTCAATGAGAAGTTTATGAGCCTAAATATATCAAAAGGGCAATGAAAGCTAATATATAGTGATTAAATAACAATCTGTGAGGAAAAGACACCCAACTTTCAATTCCAGGGCATTGGAATCATCTCCTGATGAAAAATAGGGTTTGAATTGTTTCAGAGGACACTGCAGCCATTTGCCCTTTTTAACGGCCTGGAAGTTCACAAGGCAAGATTAACTTATAATTTACCTGAAGTGGATCTCAAATAAAGTTTTTTGATTAAAATCTCCACTTCTGTGCCTCCTGGCAGTGCCAATATTGCTGGAACAGGACAACAGATGCAACACCAGCAACTCTGGAATGCACTGCCATAAACTGTAAATCAGCTTTGTCCTACTTTAATATTGGTTTAACAATAAAAAAAGAACTTGGATGTTTAATATTTAAGTAGTACAATTATCCCTTCAGAACTGAGTCCAGGAGGACCCTTCATGGGTACACAGTGTGAAACAACAATGAAGGGAATGTGGGTTTGCTCCACGAGGAGGCTTTGATTTGTAGGACCCAGCTGAAAGGTGAATTTGTGTGTGCTGAGGAGACACCCCAGGGACTCTGGAGCAGGGGAAATCTCTCCCACAGTGCCATGGACAAAACTGAACAACAGAGCTCAAACACTGCCAGAGCAGGGAGCTGTGAACAACATCCCTGACAGGGATTGTCCCCAGCTGGCCAGGCTGGTGCCTTGGTTTGGAAGCCCAGACACAAGGGTGGCTTTCTCCAGCATTGTTTTGGAAGCCAAGGTTAGAGCAAGTAAAGCCTCCCTTTCCATTCTCCTCTCCTTCCTATCTTTTGTCACTTCAGGCTGAGTGAACACTGAAAAATGTCAAGTTTTGGGAGGAACACTTTAAACATGAGCTAAGTATTGTCCCTGAACAGTAAAGCAGGAATGTTCAGATGCCAATTTTTCTGCTCTGGGGGAAGGTCAGAGAGGAAGTCCTGCACCTGCACTGCACTGCAGGGGGATTCTGAGTGCAAGTGCCCATTTCTGCCAACCTTGAGGACTCTGCTGTGCCAGCCAGGGGATGGCCAGTTTGCCTCGAGAGGAGGAGCTGTGGGTGCCATGGATGACATGGCTGGAGCACACTTGTGCAGGCACTTGTGAGGAACAAAAGCACAGAGCTATTTACTACCTCACACAGATGGGCAAGTCCACCCTGGAGATCTCTGCAGACTTGTGAAATCAGGATGACGTGTCTGGAATTCTTCCTCTCCTCTCCACTGCTGAAGTAACTCAGGCAAATGCAAGTTGGCAGCTCCTTTAAAGACTCCAATTTACCCATTTTACATAATAACTTTCAGCTGCATTAAACACAAACGCACAAAAAAACCAGGTAGCACCAACAGTGAAATCTAAATTTGGATTACTCGCAGAGGAAACACACAAAGCCTGAATGATTTTGCAATTGAATCAGAAGCAAACTGAACTAATTTTTACACTAACTGGATTGTCCGTGGGACACATCAGTCTGCACCCCAAGGGAAGTTGTAGGAGCAAAGTTCTGCACTTCCTGAGGCAGCTGAGCAATGGCAAATACATCCACACACCTCTAGACCTACTGGTTCCTCCCAAATCCAGAAAGATCCAGTCTCCTGGGGCATTATAAACCCCTTCTCAGAACAGACCTGCCAAAAGCAAAATGCAGATTTCTGTATTAAAGGATCCTCTTATTCCATAGCTCCTGTTGAGTGCATTGCTGTCCCACTCCCTGGATATTCATTTATTTGTTGCTGGGCATAAGAAAACCTGAAATCATATAACTCTCAGATTAGATTCATTTGGTATTTCAATTTCCAATCTAAATTTTTATTAACTCTTTTACTTCAGCATTGCATTTTATCATGATGAATTACTTGGAGGAATATACAATACAGAAGCTCTATGGAGTAACTGAATTCAAAAATATTTACTTAGAAACTTCCATTTATTTTTCTCCAAACTGTTAAAATGGAATGTACAGACACAGTAACAGAAATATGAGGTGACAGAAGAGAATGGGCCAGATCCTTGTGAATCCACTCCATTTTACAGGCACATAAAACTAAACTGGCCTCAGCTTGATGTAACTGATATATCTTAAAAATGAATGATAGACATAAAATGGAAAAAAGGCTGGTGAGCCAAATTTATCTTACTGGGTTTGGGTTTATTTTCTATTATTCCATTTCTATATTTTCAAAATATTCCTTAATGCTCTTTCCTTTCAGAAGGAAATGTAAGTCTATCAAAATAATATTTACAAGCTCAGCTGCAACATCCTCCATGGTAATTCAGTCTGGCTGTTTGTTGCTCTTTGTGAGGAATAGTTCTGCTTGAGCTCTCCACAGAGAAGAAAACAACTCTGTTTTCCTGATATACTTCAGATTCAAATTACTGAAGTGCAGGATGGAGAAATGAATTAGATAAAAGCATGGGAAATGTGGAATTCATACCTGGCTGCTGTGATGAGCTTGCTGGTAACTGATAAAGCTGTGAGTGTTAAAAGAACTTTAATGAGAAATTATATTGACCTAAGTGCCAGTGTTATCAGCACTACTGCGTTTAAAATAAATGAAATTTAAAAATATTTAACTTGCACTTCTTCAGCAGTGTCCACTGACAAATATTTTAGTTTAATATCTACCTCTGACTTCCATTAAAATACCTTTAGATGAGACTATCAAAAGCAATTTCCATCTTAGTTTCCTACAGTCCCATAACTTTTTGTGCTCTAATAATTAAAAACAATTCCAACTTCTTTCCTCTGTGTAACAAATTCAAAGACAGATGTAACACACATTTCTTGCTACCTCCTCTCTAAATTGACAACATTGTTTCTTTGCAGCCTTTCAGAAAGTTTCCAGCTGCAAACAACAGTGCCCAGAGCAGAGGGGCTGTTGTTCCTGGTTATTGCTGGAAAAAATCTCAAACTATAAAGTAACTCTCATGATTAAGATGAACTATCAATAATCATCTATTTTTAAGTGCAGCATCCTATAAATCCTCCTAATTAGTAAACTAGATGTCTTCTTTTTAGCAAACAATCCCCAGCCTCCCTCCTTATTTATTTCCCTGAATTCAATTATGTTTGCACCTGCTGGCCCAATCACCTAAATGACAGATTCTGGATGGAAGGGAGAAGCTGGGCCATAAACAATAATTTCATTATAGTTCAATTTAAAGGATTTGCCTGCACCTATTTTCTCTGCTTTATGAAGAATGTTGATGCTGTTTCCTCCTCTGTGGCTCTGCTCTCCTGTCAGGAGATGCAACAACACCAACAAGAATTTCACACTGCTCCCAATCCATCCTTCACTGCTGACTCCATTGGAATCCAAGCTGAGTCTCCTGGAGGGGAAGGACCATTAGGATAAAGAGGGAAGGAATGATTTCCAAGTCTAGGCTGAAAAACTGATAAAAGTAAAAAAAATATATTGTTGGTTGTTAAAAAGGACTCTTTTTAAAATAAAGGTTAGGAAATACGTCTTTAGAATACAAAAATAACAGAACTACTTCTGCCATGAAAAGCCATGGAGGAGGAACAGGTATTCCTGATGGTATTTACCTAAATCTTCCTTTAAAATCCATCTACTCCCTACTTTCCCAAAAACCTTCCTGAATGAAATTCAGTCTCTGGATGAAAAATCCTGAAAATCTGGGGAACGAATCTAAGCCATTCTCTACCTTGAAGGATTAAACAAGATAGAGATGGATCCCAAACTGGGGATGTTGAAACTCAACAACACCCAAACCATCACAGCTCTACAGATCAGGTGTTCAAAGAAACCCACATTTCCTCCCATCACCTGAAACACAGCATAACTCCAAAGTATGTTCTGAAGCTGTCACACCTTGAGTGTTAAGTCAATATCAGGCAGAATTATCAATTTGCCATATTTATCTCACAATGAATGGTAATTTGGGTGTGTGTGTAAAACTGGATTGTGTATAAATGAAAACAGCAACCAAAGGGGAGGCAAACAGGCAGCTAAAGCCCTGAGAGAGGAGCTTTGGAGAGAGGAACTGCACAGCATTTTTATGTAACACGTGGGGAAACTGTGCAGCATGGGAGTTTTGAATTTTAATTCTGCAGCTGTACTAAATCCAGTGTGTCAGACTCTGTCTGCAAGCAAGCCAGATTTAAGGAAGCACATTTTTACTGCAGCATTGGAGGCTGAAAAATGGTTAACTTGGTTAAGTTCACCAGGAGGAAGTTTATCTAGAAGTCTAAGATGAATTCCAGTTTTCCTTCAGCACTGTTTCACTGCAGAAGTAGTTCTTAGTTAAGTAGTTAAGTACTTTCCTAAGTATTCTTTCATTAATTCTTTCCATTAATGAAGAAAAACATGGCATGAGTTAGAACTCTTCAATTAAGATAATCATTATCATAAACAGATGTTTTGTTTGACAGTTTGAAGGATATGGGTGTGCTGTGATTTAGTTCAGAGATTTTAGTTCAACTGAAGACTTCCATTAAACAACCTCACCCTCATCTCTAATTGTATCAGTCACAAAATCGCCATTCTGAGGGACAGAACTGGAGATGTTTGGGTTTTTTTTTTTTTGTGACAGAAATGTAAACAAGCTGCTGAGGACTGGGGTTAAGCACAGCAGGCAGGAGCAGGGTACATGGCAGTGTGATAACACACGTGGCTTAACAAGCACCCCGTTATCTCCTCGGAGCAGACACAGGAGCTGGGCCTGGCCCTCACCCACGGGCTGCAGACAAAGGCTGGAGCAGGTTGAAAGCCATGGATCGACTTCTAATACACCTCAGCCCTGGAAATAGCACACAGCTATTGATAGAGCTGTGATGGAAATATGAAATGCACAGGGGAAAGTTTTTTCCGTGGAAATGAACTTGTCCTGGTCTTGTCAGCTATAAGGATCTAAAATTCATCTCTGCATTTCCTCCTAAACCATACAAGCCTGGCTTTGACTTAACTGGAAAAAATGGTTAAGTTAGTGCTTGCTTTCCAAAACAAAAATAATTTTCAGAGTTAGGAGTACTTTAGTTTCACTTTCTCTTCCAAATTAGCACCTGTGTCTTAAGTTTTACAGCTTAATTTTACAAACACAAGCAATTACTTTTAAATTTGGTAAGACATTTAGTCAATTTCAAGCAAAAAAAACCCTTTTCATACTTGTAAAGTGTTATAGGCATAATCTGGATAATCTTATTACATGACAAACATGGTCTGATAACACCTCCTAATAAACTAACACACCTCTGTTAAAACAAAATTTTTGTTAGAAAAGAAGAGCCCCTCATATTCTTAAGAGAATTTTAAAATATTGTCACCAAGCTAAAAACAGCAAGTAAATATTAACTCTGTGAAGTGCAAAACAAGTTTTATTGATCTGTGAGGTAAATATTGACTGAAATGAAGCAAATATTTATGTGCTGATGTTAAGGGGACGAATCCCCTTCACCAGAGCAAACAAGATTTTGCCTACTACATTTCTGGGTTTGTATTTATTCCAAAACATCTGAAAGGAGATATTTCCTTTTCCAGACATCTGCTTTTTAAAAACAAAACTGTCTTTCCTCAGTGACTAAATTAGATGTGCACCCAGAGGGCTGGAATACTGTACAACACACAGGTTTGACAAATTGCTTTCAGACAGAAAACTCACTTGACTAAAACCTGACCAGACAACAACATCCAGGACCCCTCTTTGATCCCTGAAAAGTTAAACAGAAAGTCAAATTCCATTTTATGAGTTATGTTAGAAGATTAATTTGGGTTGGAACATAAAATGCATTGCTGTATATCACACACATGGTGGGATGGCCAGGGCTGTCCTGTGCAGGGCCAGGAGTGGGACTTGGATGATCCCAGCGGGTCCCTTCCAACTCGGGATGTTCTTTGATTTAACAAGGAAAATACAGAATAATTAAGGATATAACTACTAGCAGGTACTACAAATGGAATATAAATTAACAAACCCATCTACTCCTTCCTGGTAAATCCCCTCATGTTTACACACATGAGACTCCACTGTTCAATTGAACGATTCATACGGGGATTCACACGTTCAGATGAGCAAATTAGATGAGAAAAGCCCCTTATCTTGAGAAACTTCAAAGATCCTATTGAAAATTCAGGCACCTTTAAGGACACCCATTAGAGAATACACACGTCACGATCTTTACATCTTCTGACCTAAATACCTCCGTAATGGTCTAACAGCAGCAATTAACACACACCTCCCGAAATTCCTGAACATCTGAATAATTTCTGAATCACTGGAATTAACAGATCCTCCAGTGTCACTACAAGAAAAGCCCGGTTCAGTAAACAGCTTCTCCACTTGGTCCTGATGAGCACGGGAGTCACTCCTTCCTGCAGATAAAGATAGAGGCTGAGCACCCTCCTGTGCAGGGAGCAAAAACTACAGCTGGCCTTTGTGGCTCCGCTGGCTGATTCTCATTCAAAGCTTTATCTTTGCCTAAAAAAAATAAAACAAGACTCCGGGATCTAATTCAGCAGCTTTGGGACAATTACATGACTGCACTGCAGTGGAATTACTCTCAGTTTAGAATGACTTCACAGGAATGAGCAGGCTGCTGTACACAGAGGGCTTGTAAGATTTCTGGAAACCTCGGGGAACGGGGTGATGTCATTGCAATACAAAAATATCTGCTTCGAATTCCTCACGAGTCTCCTTGACAAAGCTTAGAGGATCAGAGTTCAGCAGTGAAACTCAGCCATCACCTCAGGGGTGTTTTCAGAACTGGGCTTTATTCTCAGATACAGGAGCTGTTTTCTTGTGCTCGAAATACAAACTGAAGTCAGGGTTTGTAGAGTTGCAGGAGACAGTTTTTAAAAGATGGAGCACTCAAAGCTCAGGAAACATTCGAATTTTAAAGGTTATTTGAGCCTCTTGGCAGGACTTTCAAATCCTTCAAACAGTTTAAACTAAACTCCCTTAATTTTGCAGGTTTTCCATGCATTTTGGGTAAAATGAAGACAAACCAATAAAGCCTTTGAATATTCAGGACATTCTGCTATTCTACAGACTCTTACCAAAAGGCCCATTTTTTTTTATCATATCATTAACTAAAATTGCTTTCCCTGTATCTGAGATCAGCTCCTTTAAATTCCACCACAGATGATGCTGCACACCTCATTTTAGAGCACCAGTTCCTTCTGATGAAAAAAGGTGATACAAAAGGTGAGGATTGTAATCCCTTAACCTGCTCAGGTTTCTGCAGAGCTCCTTTAGGACACAAAATACATTCTTCTAATATTTCTGCCGATAAAACAAGCTCTCAGCAACTTCTAGGAGGGAGTAACTGTTGCTGCAGAGGTAAATACTGAGCTGCCAGGGCACCCCAGGCAGAGCTCCACAAGGATCAGAGTTTGTTCCAGAGTTTTCATGCACTGAACAACCCCAGGAAGAGCAGGTACACACTGATGGAAAGTGCTAATTGCACCAATTAAGGAGGTACCACCCGTTCCTGGGAGGATAAGAAAGTCTGGGATACTTCTGAGTGTATAAACACCTGAAAATGTGCCTGGGCACTCTGTGAAATTTATTGGCATCCTGGGAGTAGAATCCAAACTCAGATTGGTAAATTTATCACAAGGTATTCTATGACCTAACGTGTCCAATGCCCATGGGAATTTTCTGTGAATAATCTCCCAAATCTCTCTTGTGTCAGGAGTTACTAAATCCAGAGGTCATTAATGGGACTAGGAAAACATACCTGTTAAATAACAACATCTCTGAAGAGTTACACACCTTCTAATGAGCTGTGAGTTGGAGATAAATCAGCAAGCGACCTGCACGAGCAAACACCACTAATTAATAAACTGCCACGAATTATTATGAATTTCATATTTTCAGTGCATGTGGCAATGAGAAACAGTTTGAGAACAACGTGGATTTAAAGCTACATTTGTACTTTAATGCATTTTATAATTACAAAAAAGAAACAGCTGAACAAATCTTTTATATTTATACCCTTCCAAGCGATGTACAGAAGGCATGCATAATTTCCAATCATAAACCACTATTTAAAAATAAAAGATTTATAATTGCTTTTACTGATTTGAGAAGCAAATTAGGATTTTTTTTCACATTGTCCTTCATAATCCAAACACAATGTGAGTGAGTGACTGAGCAAAGAGTGGGAGAATGAACAATATGGCACAGCAGAAGCCAAACACAACAGGTTTGTGTTATCCTTGGAAGGATGGGGACATGCCCACAGAATTTTTTGAGTGCTTCCTGCCAGGCATCTGAAATCTGCATCGGTGCTGCTACTGAGCAGCATTGAGATAATTAGACACAAAAACTACACAAATGAGAAAGGTCTTCTGAGTTCAGAGGGCCTACAGGAACAGGAGGCCTGTGGGTACGTTTAATACTTAAGTATATTTGTAATAACCAGCCCAGGCTCCTTCCAATCCATGAGCCACAGCCTGAGCAGAACGCAGAGGATATGTGACCTGAACTTTCCAGTCGGGAAATTCTAGGCACAGTTTCAAAAATTAGAATGCTTTCATAAAAGTAGACCAAATTGCCTCCTCAAAACCTACCTCCAAGAGACACAGAGATGCAGCCAGTGTTTTCAGCTACTTCCTTGAAAATAAAAGAGAAGCTTTGTTGTTAGATGGTGTCACTGAACGCCAGGCCACTTAACTCTTCCAAACACTTCGTTTTCCACTTCATAACATCTACATCTAAGGGCCCATCCTTTCCCTCTCCGGGGGTTACCGACCCCACAGCATTGCTGTATTCAAACTTTGGAATTAAACCAGCATTTCTGTTCTAACTCAAAACAACACAGCAGCGATCTTCAAAGCTGCTTAGATATTAGTCCCACTTTCCGTGTGATCTGCATACCTAAACACTTTTTCTAGAAAAATATCTGAGCCAGGGAAAACAGATGCCATTTCTGGACGCAAACTAATTTATTCAAGAGCGTATTTCAAAAGAAAACCTGTATCTATTTCATTCCAAGCCTCTCCCAAGAGCTACAGCAGCATTAACTAGGGCAGCGCTTTCCTCAGGTTTCCTGGGAGGCAAAGCCAATTTCCAGACAGCAGGGCTCCCTTAATCGCCACCGACAAGTAATGACACCGCAGTACACATATACTTTTATATCCATCCCTTCATTTCCTTCCTTATTATTGCCCTCCCAGATTAATTTTAATTGAGGCTTTCAATAAAAAGCAACAGGACCCTCCCCCTCGTTTTGGCGGGGTTGAGGCTGAGGGGAGGCGCACCCTCCTCACGGGCTACGGCGGGGCGAAGGCCGCGACGTTGCCAGAGCAACGCCCAGCTCGGAGCCTTCCTCCTCCTCACTCCTCTCCTTCCTCCTTCTCCTCCCCTCACGGCTCCTCCTCTTCCTCCCCCCGCCGCGCCCTCTCCCACCCCCTCGGCCCCGGCGATGGCGGCGGGCGGCGGGCGGGAGGCGCCGGGCGCCCCATGAGGTACCGTGAGGGGAAGGGCGGGAAAGGGGCCGCCCGCCGCGTCCCCTCACGGCGCAGGGCAGGGAGGGGGACACGGGGACGCGGCTCCGGGATCACCCTTTCCTTCCCCGTGCGGCGGTCCCGGCGGTTCAAACCCACCCGGGGGGTTCCCGGGACGAGCCCTCCTGAGGAGCTCCGGGCGGTTCAAAGCCTGCCGGGGGTCCCGGCGAGGTGCGGGGGCAGCTCCCGGAGCGCGGGGAGAGCGGCGGCCCCGGGAGAGACGGGCAATGCGCCAAGGGGCCTTTCTCAACAGCCTTATTTGAGTTAATTTTTTTGTGGGGGAGAACAAAATCTGTGTACGTGCGGGAGTCTTCTCTGAAATCCCATTTAATAACTGGATGATTTGAAAGTTTGCTCGGCGCAGTGCCAGGGGCGGTGCGATCCTCCAGCTCCGGCTGTTTGAGCACCGAGCTGTCAGTTCTTGCAGAAGCCAAAACACCGACTGCAGGACAAATGAGGTGTCTTTTTTATTCCTTTCTGTGAAAGCATCTCTCAGTAACACTGTAACACTGTCCACACTAGTCATTACCCTCTCCACTTCATCGGTTTTATTCGTGTGCAAAAAAATACAGAATGAGAATTTAGGTTGTTTTGAAGTATGATGTCATCTTTGGCCGACAAAAAAAAAATAGTAGTAGGAGGAGCAGCACTTGTAAATATTAGTGAGTTCTCATATTCATGTGTTAAAGTGGTCCTACTCTTTAATGTTAACTTCTTTTTAAAGGCTAAAGAGTTTGAGGTTTGTACAAATGCATCCAGAACTTGCTGTGCAAAACCAGTTTTGCTTTGTTTCTGTATCCCCAGTGAACCTAACTGTGAAAAAAATATTTTCAAAGAGGAATCTGTAAGAGTTTGAACAGTAGGAAGAGGATTATATCAAAATTCTCAGTGTTTCAATATTACTCCCTAGTGACAAGTATTGTGTCAAATTCAGCTTCGAGGCATTCTCCAAAATCATTACTCTGATGTCACACCAGTCCAGAGAAGTTAATTTAACCCTATTTGATCCAAGTAATGACTCACAGAGAAGTGAAAAAGTGCCCAAAAGACAACCAAAAGATGCCAATGGAGAGATAAATCAGTCCTCATTTGGCTGCATTTCATTTTTCACTCTTTTAAATGCTTTAGAAAATGGGCTAACCTGGTTCTGCTCCCTTCCCCAGACAGGGTAATCTCATTAATCTCATAATGGCCCTCAGTTTTTGAGCATGCACTGGCTTTTGACTGGATGTGTCTGAGCCAGTGCTCACCAATTAATGGATGCATGGAAATGTACTCCCTGCTTCCTTCCCGTCAGTGTTTGCTCCTTTTCTGGCCCACTGCTGTTGCTATTTTTGTGAAATTATGCAGCACTTCCAAGATCTCTCCTGTACAGGCCAGTGCTGGTCTCCTGTCCAGCAGCTTTTGCTGTTCTGATTTGCACTTTAAGCTGTTCCTAAGGCAGCCAGGACACAATCTGCACATGGAGGGAAGGAAATCATTTGAATTTGGGCTCTGCTGTGGAGTGGGGGTGTGACCCACACTACAAACTCAGGCAGACCTCAGAAAATCTTCCAGTCACTCAGTACAATTTATTAGATTTTTATTTTCCTGAAACTCTTGATCTCTTTCTTTAAACCGTTTCTATCCCGCTCTAGGAGACACAAATTAGAAAAACCCCCAGGAGCAACCCCCACCATGCACCCCGACTGTGCCCATCTCCACAGCATCCCGGGCAGCGGCGGTGACTCCTGCTGCTCCTCCTCGGCCAGGCTGGCGGCAGAGAGCTCCTGCCCCGGGGATGTGCGGATCCAGCTGGGCTCCAGCGCGGCGGAATCCAGGGAGAGCGCGGCCTCCCGGGCTGCCCGGCCGGGCTCGCAGAGCCGCTCCCACGGGGAGGCAGCGGGGCCCGAGGATGCGGCTGCGGAGGCGGAGGAGCAGGGCGGCAGCTCCCTGTCCGAGCTGCGGTGCCTCCTGCAGTGGCTGCACAAGAGCCTGCCCTACCTCCTGATCCTCAGCGTCAAAGTCCTCATGCAGCACATGACTGGTAGAGTAGAACAAAACGGGCTCGGAGGGAACAGACCCTCCTCCCCTCCCCCCGGCCAAGAAATGTACTAATAACCGTGCCTGAAATGTAATTCAATTTATTTTTAGCTTTGTTTTTATTTGCTTTATTCATCAGAAAGAGAGATTTACTAAACTACATTTCAGTGGCTTCTGTTTCCTTTGCTGGCATATGTACAATGTGCTTAATTATCCTGGCTTGAGAGTCTGAGCTATTAATTCTAATTACAAAGACATATTAGAAGTGGCAGCTTTTTAACCCAGTTCAGTGATTTTTTTTTTTTTCCTTTTCATGTTTATAACTGATCCTATTTTCCTAATAGGCATTTCTCTTGGAATTGGGCTGCTAACAACTTATGCATATGCAAACAAAAGCATAGTAAATCAGGTTTTTCTCAGAGTAAGTATCACCCTATGCAACAAAATTCTTTAAGTTAAGCAAGATTTTAACAAGTTAATCCATTTTTGAAAGAAATGTGAATAGACATGTTGTTTTATTTACTTAATAATATTAGCTATCAAGATAGAAGTAAAGTCCTAATGCTTCTGTCCAGGGGAACTTCTCAGATAACAAGGTTTGCAAAATTCAAGGGGGTGGTTTTTTTCTCCCCTCTGACTTTGACTAATGAAATCACTTTTTTATAAGTTATGGATTACCTTCTTAACTGTAGTTGTGGGATGAAATAGGAGTTGACAGTTTAAATCTTCAGCTCTGTGTTCACTCCCAAAGGGAAATGTGCTGTTTCATCAGAGTGGGGTGGGTTTTGATTGTCTTTAGAAAAAACCTTGGTACACCTAGAAATTGGTAGGCTGCAAATGATAAAATCAAAGTAGTAAACTTACTGCTTTACCTTTCCATTGAGGTCTCCTATTTTGTGGGGTTTAAACCCCCTAAGATAAAGTCCTGTGGTAGACCAGGTGTTTGGGATGGATTTCAGCACTGTTCTGAGGCAAGGACTGCAATGTGTCTTTACAACCCCCTTGCAGGAACGGTGCTCCAAGTTGCAGTGCACTTGGTTACTGCTCTACCTAAGTGGATCATCTCTCCTCTTGTATTACACCTTCCACTCTCAGTCCCTGTACCACAGGTAAGTGTAGAAACACCTCCACCCCACCATGAAATACCCAGACATTCACTGGGGACACTTTATCTGCTGTTTTTCTTTAATTCTGGCATTGGTTTGTCTTTCACTTTAATCTCTATTCCTCCCCTTCTGCCAAATTTAACAGGTGCTGAACTTAAAAACAGTATGCTGGAATTTCCCAGACTCCATACTTGATTTAATGGCACGACTGTACCACAGAGAACATTCCTGGCTTTGAGTGCCAGCTCTGACCCTTGGGAATACCAAATGTGGCATCCTGGGGCTCTGTGGAGTTCATGACTCCAATTGATTTTTCCCCCTTGACCATTCTGTAGCTGCAGCCTTGGCTGGAAATCAAAGGCTAAATGCCAAACTGAGACAGCAAACTGAGCTCTGGAGGATGGGGGCTGTGATGAAGATCCAGCAAAGAAGGTTCCAGGATGGAAAACTTGTCAGAGATCCTCAGTGATCCATTTACAATGAGCAGTGCATTTTCGTAGCAAATGTTCCCCCTTGGTGTAAACCAGGCTTCCTTTTTTAATTAAACCTGCTGTGATAATCTCAGGTTACAGTTTCCTCTAAACAGGGTGCTCCAGTAACTTCTGATACTTCTTTTTGTAGCTTAATCTTCTTAAGCCCCACTGTGGATTTTATGAACTTTTGGGAGGTGCTTTGGATTGTGGGAGTCACAGACTTTATTCTGAAATTCTTCTTCATGGGCTTGAAGTGCTTTATTCTCCTGGTGCCTTCTTTTATCATGTCCTTTAAGTCCAAGGTAAGGAAACAAGCTGTAGTTTTGATTCCTTGTGAAGATTCTTTTATGGTAAAAGTAACTAATTATTAAATTCTACCCAGAGAAAATCTTTAATTAAATATGTCTGTATATAATCCACCACTACACCGTGGGCAAGAAAACCCTGTGGATTTCATGTTCTTCTCTGCTTGGTGCTAAAAAAGGTTTTCAGTCTGATCAGAAACAATTGCTTGTATTATATCATTGGATAAATGGGTTTATTTCTGTCTCCAAGTTGGGGGTTGAAGCAAACCTTTTATTTTCTGCTCTGTAGGAATGTGTACACAGGCAGTTGGCCTGGAGCAGCTGGAGCACAGCAAATTTTGCACATGCTCAACAAGAACTGTCAAGATTTTAAGATCTGCACATGCATACAGCTGTTTTTTCTGTCTCTTCAAAAATAATCCTGAATTTTCTTTGTTGTTAATAAACTTAAGGAATATTTGTGTTAGATCAAGGAATCTGATGCATAGCTTAATTTCTCAAATCAGTGAGGTTTAATAATTTTCTCAGAAGCTTACACTCACTGGTGGTGTATTTATTTTTATCTGCTTCCCAAGGTGAGGCAGGCAAAACCAATTACATTTTATCTTAAAATTGCAATTACTAGTGCTGGTTCAGAAAAAAGAAATTAGCAAGTACAGTTTGATGTGGTAGCATTTGAACAGGGTGTTTTGGGACGTTTTTATCTCTCTAATGTACCAGAACAAGTTCTTCTGAGGTACAACTGCCTTCTCTAAATACTGATTTTAATCAAGATCTCTGGGGTTTTTTTTCTACAGTGATGTAACATGCAAAAAATTTACTGAAAAACCAACTATGGCTAAACTAGAGAAAGAATCTGGTCAATAGTGGCAAATTGTGGCATTATCCAGTGTACATTATAGAAAGAGTTACAAATACAATTTTAAGAAAAACTTAATTTATTTCCTTAAAAGCTAAGCTAAATATTTATGATTACACATGTGCACACACAGTGTACATGTAATGAGCCTTATTCTCACTTTCTAACCCTGAGTGCAGGACACAACTCTGCCTTATGACAAGTTGATCCCTGTGACCAAATTTGTGTTATTCTCCTTGTTCATGTAACTTTACTTTTTTTAATGCTTATGAAATGAAGTCTGACAACCTTGTTAAGTAGGTAGGCATCTGCCAAGCCATCCTAATTCAGCCTATAATTTGATTTTCTGCAGTCCAGCAGTCAATTCTGTTACTGTTACAGACTCATCCTCTGCTCTTTTTTTGTGTGCTTCACATTTAATTGTTTCATTAAGAGAAGAAGCTACTCCAAAGAATAACAATGCATCTTTTCTGTGTATTTTGCAAATCCTTGGAGTTTTAAATCTTGAGCTATTCCTTTGCATGTCTTGCTTAGGGCTACTGGTACATGCTGTTAGAAGAACTCTGCCAGTATTACCGTATGTTTGTCCCCATACCAGTTTGGTTCCGTTACCTCATGGCCCATGGGGAGCTGGACACTGCACTAGGATGGACCCTTGGCATTCTGCTGGGCCTTCTCTACCTCATCCTCAAGGTATGCAAGCTTTAGACTCTTCTCAGATTTTATATAGAATTCTCCAGTGGTTTTCTGCAGGAATAATCAGTGGAGGGTTACAGACACAACACATTTCTGAACCTCTGAGCTCACTGCCAAGGTGCTTCAGTTGGACTGCTGCAGCCTCCCAGGAGAACTGGCTCAGGACTGAAAATCATCTTTATCTAGCAATGGATTGGGATTGCAAAGCAAAAGACTCAGCTACCATGGGTCTGCTCACATCAGACAAAGAACCTGCAAAAATAAAGATAAAATTACAGCTAAAAGAGTCACCATTTTCCAGGAAACTAAATTTTCTCTGCTGGAGTGTCCTGTGTGATGCTAAACAAGTGAACCATCTTCCTACTGGCTCTCTGCTCCTCTCCTAAGAGCTCATCTGCCCCAAATGTAACCAGTTTGGCTTTAAAAATGACCAACACTTCACATGCTCTGGTACTTTAATTCCAGGACTAAAGACCATTGCAAGTATGATAATAATGCTGATATATTTGCACTCCAATGCTTCATTTCAGAACCTCAGCACCCTTAAAAACCAGACCCCCACTAGGAAAAACTTCAGCCTAAATTCTTCATTTGGTTACATTTCAAATATTTAAAATAGGGTCAGGCTGAACTATTGCTGTGCTTATGTGACTGCCAACATCCAACTAGCGATGAGACTTCCAGTGTTGGAATCAAAAGCTTGGGAGCTTTTTAGTTCACAGTGAAAAAATACTAAGCATATCTCAAGTTTTCTTTCCCATTTCAGCTTTTGAGCTTTTTTGGACAATGGAGAAACTTCAGGCAGGTCTTACGGATATTTTTTACACGCCCAGTGAGTACTGAATTCTCTTATGACAAAATCATAACCCCAGTTCACATGAAAATCCTTCTGGAAATTCCTCATTCCCATTCTTTGTATTGTTTTAGCAATAAACAAATGCATTTTTAAATGAACCCCTGTATACTCATTCTCCCATTTCACAGTCTGAGTTCCTTGACTGAATGATACTGGTGTCACATGAACAACAACAAAATCACCCACAAAAAAAAATCTGCACATCCCTTCAGATAAAAGGACTCTGTTCCTTTAGATTAGGGATTTAAGTTTCCCTGACACAGCAACCCTTATTCCAAATTCCTTTCTGTCCTGGTATTTGGGTGTGGCTTTTTCATCTACCTCCAAATTAATATTTGCTGCAAATCCTTTGTTTTCCAGCACTATGGGGTGCCAGCCAGCAAGAGACAGTGCTCTGAATCTGATGATATTTGTTCCATTTGCCAAGCTGAATTTCAGAAGCCTATTCTGCTGATCTGTCAGGTAATACACATAATCCCAATTATTTTTATTTTTAAATTAAAGAATATTGTAAAATACTGTTACACAAGACAACATAAAATTAGATGAGTGTATGTTTGATGATTATTTTTAGAAATCTGACTGTGCAAATAATATAAATTGAAGAGCTTAGAAGCTCTAAGTTGTCATTCTTGTCATTCCAGCACACATTTTGTGAAGAATGCATCTCTTTATGGTTTAATAGAGAAAAAACCTGTCCACTCTGCAGAACTGTTATTTCAGACCATGTTAACAAGTGGAAGGATGGAGCCACATCTATGCATCTCCAGATTTTCTAAAGCTTGTCAAACAACTTGGGTTCCAGTTTGTTTGTTTGTTCACACTAAGATTTTTCAGTTTACTGCAGATTAAACTGTAGGTGGCACAAGGAAGGAGTTTCCAAATTCCACATACCATGTATTTAAAACAGTGCAGAAAATGGCAACTTGACCTTTTCTAAGTAGAGAAAACTTTTCAGAATGAATGCAGAAACAGCCAGCATTGCTTCTCTTGTGATTCTCATAGGAAACAGTCAAATCCTTGAAATGTGCTGCATTACTTCTTAATTCAACATTTTCTTTTAGAAGTTCACTAAACTGTTCCAGACTGTACTAAACTGTTTTTATCCTTCTAACACAACTCAAGCCAAAAGGTCAGCCTGCTGATTTTATTAAGATTATGAGCAGATTTTATACTCTGGACTGCAGTGAGAATTAGAGCTGCTTGTCACTCTTGGCATTAAAGATCTTTAATGCTTGCCCAGTAAATGAGAGAAATGAGCTTTTTAATGCACCTGGAACAGCAACTATTTCTCACTGCAGCTGTAGATAAGCACAAGAATAAGATACTTCCCCTTTAGGTTCTTGTAGGGCTTCTAATGGATCCTTGGCTTAATCTTTTGGCTTTAAACCAACCATTGATGTTAGTTTTTTACTTAGCATTTTATAAAGCTGGTATTTTTAAAAGAAATCTTTAATACTATATTTTTGTCATAATAGGAGCCAGATTTTCTTACAGGGGAGAATCTATTTTATACTCTATTTGCAATTTGTAGTTTGCATAAAAATCAGAGAGAATAAATGCATTTGAATTGATTTGTTTGGTGCATGTTGAATAAAAGAAGATTCCTTATTGTTTTGGTATTAACTCATGTAAGCACATAACAGCTGCTCACTGCCAGGTATATTTTTCTGGTTGAAGAAAACAAAAACCCTTTAAATGTTACAAGTTATTCATGATTTTTTATGTTATTTCTAGCACTAACTTCTGTGTAACCTCACTTTCTTCCCTGATTTTCTTTTTTCACTTTGCTATTCAGATCAGACTGAAAACATAACTCAAATGATTCTGTTACAGGAAAGTTACATTGTGTTACCATTAACTCGAGCTTCTCTTGCCTGAAGACATTTAGGAAACTTGTAAATTCAGGGAAAACAATTTAAGAGTGAAACACACACTTGAATACCCTAAAGGTACAGCTGCAAGGGCAGAATCCAGCATTCAGAATAAAAATCTAATGAGATGGAAGATTCAAGCTAGGAAATATCATTACATCTGGCCTGTAAAGCTCAAGATTATTTTATGGAGCAGAACAAAGTGTTGGTGCTTTCAGTCAACCCTGATCCTTTGGTCTTTGTTTACAACATTGTAGGAACAACTGCAGTGAGATGGGTCAAAAACTGGGACCAGGGAACAATTTCAATTCTTTCTCTCTTTCTGTTGACTTTTCTATCCAAACCAAGTAATATTAACAAACCTGTTTTATGAAAAAAACAAGAATAAAAAAGAGATGTTGGTCAACTCATTTAGATTTCCACTTCATCAATCAAACAAGTTATTCTCATCTTAGTTAGAGACAGGGAAAAAACTGAGCACCTGACTTCCAGGAATGGCATCCTCTGTGATCCAGAAACTCCTCCTGATCCAGGCCAGCAGCTCTGACTCTGCAGGGACACACAAGGTGACAAATGACAACCAACAGCCACTTTCTAAGAGCCCAAGAACCCAGGGGAAAGTACCAGAAGGAATTTCTCTTGGGTCTTTATTTCTGAGGGAACTCCTGCTCCATTTCCTATCAGAATTCTCAGGAAAGACAATGATTTACATTTCCTGTTATACTTAGGGCCTACCTACTTCCTAAAATAAAAACAGATAGGTCACTTGGATGAACATATGTTTAAATTTGCATTTAGTTGCTATTCACATCCACCTTATTTAGCTCTTGAGGATATTGAGCTGCAGTAAACTGAGAGATGAAAACCAGGACAGGGATTACCTTTGTTTCTGCTAAGGCAGCTCAAGGATGTTCTTGCAGACAGCTACAGATGGATTTAGTCTAGGAAAGAGCAACTGGAGAAGTTCATATATGGGACCTGCACACAAGGATTTGCAGGAAAAATATTCAAGTAATTTGCTTTGTTCTTAATGATTTCTCCTTTGGATGAAGTGAACTGGGAAAATGAAACAAACAGCAATGTGCCTGCTGTAGAGACAGAATTTAAATAAACCAACCAAACCCCAAACATCTGCCCTAAAACCACAACAGCCTCCTCAATGTTTGATGCACTTTTTGATTAACACTGAGAGCAGGATGGGAGTTAATACTGAAAAGAGAAAGACCCAAAATAAACTTCAACTGTACACTTAGAGTGGACTCAAATATGAAATGTTTTCCAGCAGTTCAGCTTTTAAACAGCACAGCAAAAAAAAAAGGGATATTCAAAAGAACAATTGACTCGTTGATTTTTATCTTTTATTATGAGCTAATACCAGGATGACATTCAAATGTCAGATGGCACAATTAAGACAGTCTTGGTAGGAATTATTCCAGCATTCCCAAAATTACAATTTAGTACACGAATGGCATCAAATGTATGCATCACTCCCACAGAGAAAAATGATGGAATTCTGAATATCTTCTACCAGAATAGTTTCTGCATCAAATGGGAAAAAGAAAAACTGCTGGTAACACAGCTGACCTAGAAACCTTTTCTGGTAATGACCTGCAGAACAAAATATTTCCCTATTTAACATCTAGTAAAAAAAAATATGACTTTTGTTCAAGTTTAAGATTTAATACTTTTATATGGTTAGCCACAACAGGTATTAACCTCAGTTTTACTATATTTTTGTAATGCTACAAAAATCCTATAAAATCAAATTATAGTGAATTTTTCAGTGATTATAATTAAAAAAGCGCAGCTTGTACAAAATAAAAAAAATAAGATTCTATACTCTAATGAAAAATTTAAGACATTTTTAAATGAACAAAAGAAAGCACTTGTTAAGCTCTCCAATATTCAATGCATTCTGCACTTATCTGAAATAGCCAGACAGGAGCTAGAACTCCACTCCCCTTAGTTCACAACTAGTAATTTTGACACTATTATATATATATATATAGAGGATCTATGTCTGATATTTTTACAAATAAATACAGGATAAACCATATTGCATAGTGTGTGCTTGCTGTCTGAGTCACACTCCCAAAGTTTCACAGTCATGGTAGGGAATTCAACTTACAATCTAGGGGCTGAAACATTGACAGTACATGGAATTTCCTTGGAGAACCAATGGGTTGGGTTTGTGATTGATCAGTGAACTCAGACAAACAACTCTTGCCATTCTTGCCAGCCATTAAACCAATTCCACTGGACAGTTCTATCCAGCCAAGCAAAAAGCAACTGTTAGCTGTAACTAGGACCAAGAGAGATCTGCCTCTAAAAAGTTCTTTTTTTTTTGTTTTTAAACCAAGTTCCTTTATCCTCAGTGAAAGTCAGGAAAGTCCAGGTGCTGTGTGTTTGCAGACAGGCCCAGTGCAAACACTCCTGGATTTTGGTTCCACCAAATCACCCGTGGCCACGTCACCAACTGAACAATGGCAATCTTCCAGTATGTCACTGTAAGGTAACTTGATTTTCCTGCTAAAACTAAAAAAAAAAAAAATCTATTTTTCAACAAAAGGCTTATCAGGAAGTAAAAAAAAAAAAAAACCACCCTAATTTTTTCTCAATCATAACCATTTTTATGTGTTGGTTCTTTGATAGCATCAAGGTCTCGCTGAATCCTTCTGCCTTGCCAATTTCAGCAAAGAGCACTGGGATTGGATTCAATGCTTACAGAGAGTTTTATGGCTTGGATCCTATGGCTCAAAAAGATTCAGTATCCACAGAGTAAGCAGAATCTAGAATTAAAAAATCCCTACTGTTGTGAAACACCAGAAGTAGACTTTGCACAGTTTGACTAAAAGATAATGCAACGTGTGGCAGGCAAAAAGTGACAGGACTTGTATGCAGCTGCATGATCATCTCCACACACACACACACACCATCCACACTCTAACTCTAGGGTAAAGCTCTGCAGATATTAACCCTTTCACCAGCTATGTTCATGGAAATGCTTTCTCTTTAAGGCAGGAAGTATTTAAAGTAAGGTAAAGTTTTACCTTTATTTTATTCTTTGTACCTGTAAGTCAGTTGTACAGATTGTGACAATTTAAAAAACATAAATAGTGTCCTTAAGAACATGTTTGCTAAATTAAAGTTTTTGCTAAAGTTCTGACCCACTGTGGAAGACATTCACTGAAAGGCCATTGAACACTTTTCTCATACAATCAGCAAATTTATTGCCCCAGCATAGAAAAAAAATGTTGATAAATTTAGAAATGTATAATGGCAGGGAACTACCATAAGCAAAATTTCAATAATAATAATTATAATAATAATAATTCTAAAAAAAACTCAAATTCTTACCCACTGGTTACAAAAATATTTGATTTCCTTATACTCTGAAGGATTTGTCTGTGTTTCCTGTGGTACTTCCTAGAGGTTTCTACTGACCTTGTGTTCTGCTCACTGTCGGTCTCTCTGTGGGTAAGAATCTGAGCTGCCAAGCTGTGCCCAGCCGAGGCCCAGCTGTACAAAAGTGATGTTTCCCAGTGAAATGTCTGCTGAGGACAGGCATGAAATAAGCAGGACGTGTGTGAGCCCGTGGCTTCCAGTTAAGCCTAGAACATAGCAGCACTGCTGTTTGATTAGATCCATTTGTCTTTGCAGGAACAAACAGGGATTTCAGCTGGGGAAGCAGGGAAACAGTTCTCTCCCACCCCACACTGCCAGGCTGGTCAGTGAGTGATTCATTTATTGATTGGTTGGTTCATGAGGAGGAGAATCAGAACTAGAGCCTTGAACTTTCTTCACAGCAACCAATTAAGTTTGCCTTTTTCATTTTGGGATACTTTCCATAATGAGCTGAATCAAAAAATCTATTTGAAAAATATATATTTTTATATATATATATATATATAAAAAAAACCTCATTATGTTTTGAATGTGAAACACCAATTAAGTTTAGCTTTCCTCTTTGATTCCACCCCATTGTAGGAAACCGCTTAACGAAGCTTGCATGCTAATTACCCCTCAGCTGCAAGCCTGCAGGCATTCCAAACTCTGCCTAGTGAAAGGGCCAACCCTCCTCGACACATTCACGACTACACCAGTGATTCTGAAGCAACATCCTGCCCCTTAATACTGTCAGTTTCGAGCTCTCAAGCTGAAAGATCCTTGATAAGGTGAGAAGATGTCACTGGAATCAGTAAGATGATGTGCCTAGAGTTCTGCAATACCATTTGCTAAAGTTTGTTTTTTATGCACCATTGATTGACAGGAAAAAAAAAATCCGTTTTTCTTTGCTTTCCAAGTCTCTCTGTGCAATGACCGATTCTTTGATACTGTCACTTTTTAAAAGTAAACCAAACAAGCCCTCAAATTTCAGCTTCAAGGGGGCTCCTGTCCATTCTTGGTTCTGCACCTTGCGAGGCTCACGGAGTGGTGGTGTCATAGGTTCATGCGCAGGTGCTCCGGCCGTTTGGAAATCATGGGAAAAGCCTGTTTTTTGTAGGGCCCAGAGTTTGGTTGTCGGATTGGAAGTGGTGCTGAAGCCTCTCCACAGACTGTCACATCCATCTGTTCTATTCCACTGGTCTCCATCGGGTATTCCACAGGTGGCTGGGTGGTGGATGTGCCGGCAGAAGCACCTCTTCCCCAGAATTCCCCAGGGGAAAACTTTACAGGGCTTTAAAACAAGAAACACGGAAAATCAGAGACACACACACAGCACCAAGGTGTTCCCCTACTCTGCAGGAAGCTGCACTCAAATGCCTACGGAGAAGCAATTCTAATTCTTCCTTTCAATTCCAGGAGTTTGAGGAATTTTCATGTCTGGCTTCTACCACAGCCTCTTGTAAAATTCTCTCATTTCGCGGTGATAGCAGAAGGGTTTTTCTGTACTAACACAGTTCTTTAGTGCTTAGGATGTTCTGAAACAGTTTTAGCTGTATCAAAGTCACTACTGAGGCTTTATCAGCACTGAAAAGCAACAAATTAGAACTTCATGTGCTGCCCAAGATCTGTCTTTAATAATGTGGTTTATAAAACAGAATCACTTCCAATGGAAGTGCTGGGCTTACTCAGAAGCAAGGCTGTATTTTGTATTTCTACAAAATTTCTGTACTTCTGCTTCAGCTACTTGTCAAAAAGTGTATTACAAAAAAAAAGAAAAAGAAGATGAAGTACCTGACTGGTGTCCTAGGGCTACCTATGAATCTGCGAGGTGATCGAATTTTTGGTTCAAAAGAAAATTTCTCTTTTACGCTTTCAAGTACAGATGGAGCCACATACGTAAAACCCTGCAAAACAGGAAAAAGGCACTGCAACTCACAGGCAAGGATGCATTCAGGATGACTTGTGCACTTAGGAAAATCTGATTATTACAGGAAAATTATAAAAAGAAGAGTCAGTGTAGACAGATGAAACCCTACTCACTCCTTGAAGCAAACAGTGGGACTTCAGGGAGTTGCTACACCCCAGCTATTTCTCCTTAGATCACAGATGCACACAGGCACACTCAATTTAATTAATTTTGCTCTCTGGACTGGCCACTGTTGTCTCTGCAGGGCTGTGAGAGCAATGCCACGTGCAGGGTTCACAGTGCAACTCTGAATCAGAATGCTGATGTTCCACAAGGGCAGCACTGTTTGCTGGCTGCTGGATAAAGCCAATGTCAGCAATAACCAAAGTATTTTCAAAGCCTTTAAATATTTCAAACCTGCTACAAGGTTTGGGTTTAGTTATGAGAGTTTGCTTCAAGGTGTTAGGAGTCAATAGAATGAATTTAACTGCAATGCCCCCATTTGCAGCAGCAAACCTCCCTCTCCACAGTCACTCCTCACTCACCAGAAAGACCTGGTTGGCACTTTCACTGAGAGTTGAGTCATCTGGGCTATCAACAGGTGTCTGACGTGTAAACTTTGAGTCAAACTGGCTCACATCCTCTTCAGATTGCTTTGCAAAAACAAAATGATTAAGGGTTTATATTACAGATATCAACCAAATGGCTCAGCGGTGAGCAGTGCAGCCTCTGGATGGAGTTCATTCCATGGGTTTTTGGCAGAGCTCTGCTGGAGGAAAACCCTGGAGTGGTGTCGGAATCCTGTCGCTGCCAGTGGGAGGTCACTATGGGCACTGACACTGAGAAATAAAGGCAAGGGGGAGGGGCAAAAATTATGGATCAAAAAGGAACACGAATTAAAAAGATGATTTAAAAAAACCCCTAAAATTACAAACAAAAACTTTTAGAAATACAATGCCAGTTTCTTGCAAGTTTAGCCCTTGTCACAACCAGTATAGAACAGTTGCAACTATTAAGTTTTTGGAGGCCTCTCCAGATAGTTTTGTCCCATTTTTGCAGATGCAGAAGTGTTTACAGTCTGAGGGATAAAGGACAGCTCTGGAATAAGTGATGATGAGGAATAATGTTTCATTTGCTCAAAGAACAGCAGTAATTCCAAAATCCCTTCTTTATTCCCATGTGTCACTGGAAAGGCAGCAGGTATTCATTTGTGCAGGCCTTTGTGCAACCATGACACAAGTTGAAAAACCATCTGGTTTATACAAGAAACTTCCATAAAATTGCTACTAACAGAAAAACCCAAAACCACTTTCAGATAAATATTTGGAAATATCAGTCTTGAGTCTTTCTGAGGGGAAAAAGGTCTGGAGTCCCCATGCTGTAGAATGCTTGACATTAGTGATGCTTAAGCCAGTTTTAGGTGAGAATTTTAGTAGCTGGGAATTACAGAGGTGGCAATACCCACAGCTGCTGGAGCTGATTGTACCCAGAGGGAAAAACAGACACCATCCAAATATAAGATGGGGTAATAAAAACTTCATCACATCACTGGTTTGAGGTAAACTCTAACTACTGCTCATAATGCACAAGATGCATTGTAAAGATTAATAAGCAAACACAGAAAATTCTTAATTAGGTGATTTAATTTACTTTTGCTTAGCAACTCTATCTACTTGAAACTCAGTACTGACTTACTGTAGAGGGTTTAGAAGCTGATCTCAGAGTGAACTGCACTTGCAGGTCTGTTTAACCTACGGGTCAGAAGCAGGAGGAGTTCAGACTGAAGCAGACCAGGTGCTAGATCAGATCTGCCAGCTTTAATTGAGGCTGAATCTGTCCCCTGAGTTAACAGAACTCAAGTGCCAGGAATCAGTGGCACTCCAGTTTGTAAAGTGAACGTTTCTCAGCTTTATTAAGAGCTTTGCTAAAGGCACACAGGGCATATCTCTCTCCCAGTATTCCCAGTACATACCAATAAGGGTTTAAAAGGAGGTTCCACCTTGCGTGCCAGCAGCTCGTCCCAGTTGATGTGTCTGAAGAAGGCGTGAGCCTGCAGGAGGGACAACAGCACAGTCAGCACCTGCCCCCAGGGCACAGAGCCCACAGCTTCAGCATTAACATCCTCTAGCCAGACCCCTGCTCTGGGGTGTTTCTTTCCAAAATCACATTTGGTCTAGTGTAGAATATTCTGCAGCACTGCCTTGGAGAAGCTGGAAGAGCTGAGAATTGAGATCACACCTCCAAGTCAGACAACACATCCCCATTTCCTTGGAAGTGTCAGAAAAAGCCAATTTACATGCAAAATAACCCAGCCAACTTCAGAAGTTGAACCATGACAAAACACTGCATTAATGACAAATCATCAGAACTCTGAAATATGGAGGACTCTCTAATACTTGTCAATATCACCACAAAAACAAAGTCAAGCTGGAATGTCACACTTTTCCCTTCAGGGAGCTGCACTAATACAGGGTTGGCAAGGTTTTCCTCTGACTGCTGAGAGTATCCTCACCCTTCCAGGGCTGCACAATTAGCACTGTGCAACTACTAGAAAAGATCTACTGCAAGACAGAGCTAAAGAATAGAAGTTATTTTCTAAATCTCAAATCATCAAATAGCCAGACAGCTGCTTTTGTTAAGCTTTAAAGACTTCAGGTTTTGATGAACTGTCTGTCACATGTAGCTGCCTTTCTGCTCATTACCCTTCCAGACAGACACTCTCCTTCCCTGAGGTGCCTTCAAAGCTGTTTTATTTTCAGTGAGGTCATTTAAGAAGTCTCAAGTTAAGTTCCAGTTACCTGAACTTCTCCAGCATCTCCAGGACCAGCTCCTAGACGTGAGGCAGCATTTCTTTTTAGCAGCTTGATGAGAAATGACACCCAAAAAAGCAGAATTAGTTATGCTGTTATAACCAGACTAGTTCTGCCATGAATCATCACTTCAGTGAGTACTGTGCAGAATGAATACAGAATGATCAGGAAAATCTGCATTCACTTGAAAACAGTTGTATTTTCAAGGGAAATCACTTTCTGTAGCACTCAGCAAAAAAGTGATTTAATCAGTAACAAATCAAGCTTGAACTGAACAGCCACAGCGGTATCATTATTTCTATTTTCTATATACATGTGGAGTACTAACAATCATTAAAATTTTACCTTTTTAAGCAGATCTCTGGCTTCTTGTGTGAGGTAGGGAGGCAAGTTGAGTTTACACTTGAGAATCTTGTCA
Organism: Fringilla coelebs; assembly: GCF_963513975.1. Lineage (NCBI taxonomy): Eukaryota > Metazoa > Chordata > Aves > Passeriformes > Fringillidae > Fringilla > Fringilla coelebs. The sequence continues at coordinate 2,596,003 of NC_140046.1, forward strand.
ATTGTTTTCTTTCTGTTCTCCCCAGTGAAAGGAGGCTGGAAAGCACCATTGAAAAAGGAGGAAAAACAGGACTTGTTCAGATCTTTAATTTGTGTACACAGAACTCACTTCAGTCATTTATAAAGCAGGTAAAACTATGGCAAATAGGCAATGTTTGGATAAAAGCAGCTCATATCTGTAGTCAAACTTGAGAGCTGGATTTTGGTTCTTTCTTACTTGCAGTGTGTATATATACAATATATATATAATATATAATATATAATATATAATATATATAATACATGCAGCTGAGGTAGGGTACAGGGGAGCAGAAAAGCTACAAAGGGAAAAACATGCAATTATAACTGTGCACCTACTGCTCCAGTCAGCATGTCATACATTAATGCCCCCAAACTCCACCAGTCCACAGCACGGTTATGCCCACTCCTCATCAAGATTTCAGGGGCCCTATAAGCAGAAAAATCAAAAATATGAAAGTGCTTTAATGAGATTAATACTGATGGTGACTGCTAGTTTTCAAACAAAACCCCATTTATCAAGTAAAGTTGTCCTAAGTGACTGAACATATGAACCACCAGTTAAAAAAGGCAAACCACAGGCATTACCCCCAGAGCAGAGCAATATTTTGTTTTTCATGGTGCAGCTCACATGTATTCAATTGTTCCACAGAATGTGTGTGTGACTGTTCCATCGTGAATGGATTCTTTACATAACCCGAAGTCAGTCAGTTTTACATGACCTGAAATGAAATAGATCAGATTTAAGACTTGTCAGAATTCTGCTATTTGTAGAAGTAACATTGAGAAAAATTAGGAATTTTTAACATGGATATCTAATTACTCTGAATTACTTCCACATATGGTCTGACAAAGCAATGCAGCTATAAAATAGAACAAGGTAATTACACTTCCAGAGAAAACCAAGTGCTGCCACTTGACAAACTACCAAAACTTCTTCAAATACAGACAAATGTATTTAAACATAAAGACTGTAGAGCATCATTTAGCTAAAAAAGTAGGTTACTGAATTTTACTGCCTGCTTCAGAATTCACAGAACCATCTTCAACAAACTGTAAAGTGCCCTGAATAATTCAGTACCAAGACTCAGACTAAGTAAATATGTTGTTTATGAAAACATGAAAATTCTGGGTGGTACAGATTGCCAGACCAATCAGTGTCACAGTCACTGGAGGAGTGCAACCAGGAACTGAAACTGCTGTCAGTGGCAAGTGTCAGCTGCTGGCCAAGTCATTTCAGCCACAGATGATTTGGCATCCTACCCAAAGTGCCTTTGCTACCATCACTCATCCCCATTGACTAAAATGTCACAGAGTTTACTTCACAATGATCCAGCAGAAAAAAAAAAAAATCCAGAGGTGCAGAAATGGCAGATCAACCACTCAAAACATGCCTGGGTCCATGGAACTTGAGCTTGCTGTAGCCTGTTAAACCAAGGAAGCTGTGTTTGAGGGCAGTTAGCTCTGGCAGCTCTTCACTTATCCAGGAATGATACAACCCTGCCACTGTTCTAAGGAGATTCACCTAAAAGTGAGGTGCTGTGACCTTTGGGAGAATTGTTTTCAAAGGACTGGCAGCCTGACTCATGAGTAGAGCTCTACCTTGGTGATTAAGCATGATATTCTCTGGCTTCAGATCCCGGTAGATGATTCCTTTTTGATGCAAGTGCCCCAGTGCCATGGAGATTTCTGCCAGGTAAAAGCTGAAAGGGAACAAAAATCATGCAGATTCAATCATGCAGAGCATCTTAAGCAAGTCTTTCACAGTTTTCAACCCCCAAACCTTGACCACAGCCCTGTGGACAGAGCCTCCCTGAGCAGCCAGCAGTGGACCCTCCTCTGTTGTAAGACTGGAGTTCCACCAGCACAAACTGGTGAGGGCAGCACATGTACACCCTCCCCAAACCCACTGAACTGCTCTGTCACTACCCTCTAAAATGAATGAGTAGTTAAATATAGTTTAAGCACTTGGAAAAAAACCCAAACTATTAATTTACAAAAATAGCTTCACTTACCAGGCTGTGTCTTCCATAAATATCCCTTCTCTCTCTAACTGCATAAATAGTTCTCCTCCTGTCATGAGAAAAAAATAGATTGTACTCAATTAAAAGTATCGTTTTAAGTCAGTCAAAAGTCTATTTTCTAGGAAAACTATAAGCAACAGGTATTTTTGCCTGCTGCACAACAGGCTGTTTCACAAAAAAACAACTGAGCCACTGTTCTGTTACCCTCAGGATTCCAGCAACCTGAAGACATCAGCATTTCAAAAACAAGAGAATTTCTGTCCCTGATTTTTGTAGTTACAGCTTGAAAAAATTGCTTCTAATCTGTGTCTGGTTCCCTAACCATGAAATAGGGGTAACACTTTCTTCTGTCACAAAGAACCTGCAAGGACTAAACCCTCAGGTAACTCTGTAGGATTGCACAGAACACACAAAAATGACAAATCCAGTGGGAGGAAAAGTCTTAAAAGCCCTTCTCTCCTGTACTGTGATGAAAAACAATTGTTTTATGTTTCATTCCTCTTTATTGTATGGAATTAGAAAGTTTATTCATGTTCTGCTATGTATTTTTATTACCAACCTGTTTCAGTTTAAGACACCAAGCCATCATTAATTGGCCTTTTACTTGTAGGGTAAGAACCCCAAATTCTTGATTGTGCAAGACACCAAGAAGGAGGCAAAAGAATGTCATATACTGACCACTGAGATACTCAAGGATGAGGTAGAGTTTTCCACCAGTCTGAAAGGCATAAATTAAGTCTACAATGAAGGGATGTTTCACTTCCTCCAGTATATTCCTCTCTGCTTTTGTGTGAGCTGTATCCTTGGCATTCCTTACAATCATTGCCTGTAAAAAGCAGGGATATGTGAGCACAGAACATGCTAAATGAGGCAGACTTTGATACTGAGTTCAATTCTAAGTTTATTCAATTACAACACTACACAGGAGCTAGCAACAGCATTAAAAAAATTACATTTCACCATAGTATCTACATAAGAGGTTTTTTACAGAAGTTTAAGTCATTATTTCATAGAATCACACAACAATTTGGCTTGGAAAGGACCTCCTGACCTATTTAAATGAGCTGCTGAGAACTACCCAGACAGAAAAATTCGAAGTTTAATTTTAATTCAAACTGTATCACAGTAAAAACTGTATACATCCTAGAATTTATTTTTAGGTATATTAATCCATTAGATAATTTTTAAATGGAGGGATAGATTTATTTATTTTTTTAAGATTTAGAGAGTAGTGAAATTCAGATTACCTTTTTAAGAACTTTCATGGCAAATATCTTCCCGGTGTTTGCTCCGGTTACTTTTCGTACTTGAAACACCTAAACAACACCAACACAACGGCAATCACATATTTCAGCTGCATGAACTGCCACAAGCTAAAAAGCAGAGTTGTGCAAGAAAGAGAGGAGATCACCCACAAACTACGAGGCAAGAGGCAGAGAGAGAGGAGATCACCCACAAACTACGAGGCAAGAGGCAGAGAGAGAGGAGATCACCCACAAACTACGAGGCAAGAGGCAGACTGGATGCAGAACGAGTCTGGGACATTCCCTGCTGCTTCCAGCGGGGACCTCAGTGCCAAGCTTGGCAGCTGGGGTGGTTCTGCCCCATTCCACCTCTGGCAGGATGGACTTTTCAGAGAGGGAGAATGAGAGCAAAGCAAGGGAGCAGTGAGGGTGGGAGGACTCAGTGCTGAGGGCTCCTGACCTTGCCGTAGCCGCCCTTGCCCAGCACGCGCAGCAGCTCGAAGCACTCCGGGCGGATCTTCTCGGGGCCTCTGTTCACGCTGGTCTCTGAAATCTCAAACTTTTCACAATGTTCCATCCCACTGCAGAAAAGCAGAACAAGGCTGTGAGCCTACCTGGTACTGAGAAGTGAGCAAATGAAAGCACTGACTCCCTAGAAAGTGCCTGAGTAACAGTGACAGAGATCTGGAGGGCTCCCAGCACCAGGAATTCTTGTTGTGCAAAGCTGCACCCTGCGCTGAGCAGGCTGCCTGCAGATTTTGGGGATTTACAGTAGCAAGATTTCCTTCAAACCCCTTCAATTTAATGCACAATACATCTCTGCATTACACCAGAATTAAGTTTAGAGGATGAAAACCTCAAACTGATTCAGATATTTCTTTATATCATTATATCCATATGACAAATATTATTCAAAGGCAAGAGATTTGTTAGGAGAAACAAGGATCAAAAGACAAACAGCAGCTTTCACCAGAATTCTTTTTATTATTATTATTTTATTTCAAGATACAATTGACAAATTTTAATGTGAGGAAATAGTGAAACATCTAGAAACTATTCAAAATGGAACCAGAATGACAAAATTTTCTAATTACCTTAACAAAGTAACAAAATTAGAAGTTATTTGTGTTGGGCATGAATGATACAGAATATTTTCTAGCAGCAACTTACAGGTCATATTGGCCAACTCCTCCATGGTCCATGCTCTCACTTAATTGACCCTGGGGATGATAAGTGTACAAGAAAGATGAATTAGAAAAAGGAGAGCATTAATAATAAATGCACTGATGTGGTTTACAACTTTTTAAGTTTGAAAAGACAAAATCTCTATATAATTAAATAGGTCAGGAATAAAAATTATTAGCAGAAGATCAAAAAAATCTACTAAATTCTGTGCCAGATTTGCAGTACAAAGAGTGACACAGGGAACCCCTGTCCTACATGGCTGCATTGTTATTCAATCACTCAAATATCAGAGGTACAATTTCACAGTCCCAAGTGAACTTGAAAAACCTTAAGGTACTGCAATTTTCTTTAAAATTCCTCTTACACTGAAATTTTCGAGTCCTGTTGCAGCACTGTGCAAATTAGATCAATAATAAAGATTATGTGAACAGATGAACTGGAACTCCTCTGCACTAAAAATCTACTGAGAAAGTTTTATTATTTTACATTGGTAAGTCAAATCCCAATAGTGACGAAGAATTCAGCTTTACTCTGATTATTCTGACCAATAATCAGTACTGAAAGAGTTCCTGCACTTCAGCACCAGAACACCAGAACCAGTCACCATTAAGGAATGAGGTTGAATTCTGAAGAGATATTTTCTTCAAAGAATTTTTAACCTGATCCCTTCCCTCTAACTGTGGCTCTGCATGGCAAAAGAAGTGCAAAGGCAGCAGACAGCTGGGATGAATGCAAATAGAATGTCAGGGGCAGGCTTCTAGCGAGCTGCAGACTGCACTGTCACATTCTTATTTTTAAAAGTATGGACACAAAATAACAACTGTGAGTTCGTGGTGAACAGCCTGGGACCTACAGACTGAATATAAATATATTGAGTGACTTGGAAATTCAGAGAAGCAGAAGAAAAAGAAAACTACTGAGGTCTGCAAAAATCAGCCCAAGCCAAGGAGTGCATTTTAAAATATTATCCAAGGGAAAACACTAACCAAAGAAAACTTGAAACTTTCAACAGCTTCCACACCATTTCAATGTTAAAGTTTACAGAGGCTGGTTTATTTTGGGTGCTCTAAAGGGGAATTTAACTCTTGGATCCACCTACTACCACCACAGGCAATTAAGGAGTCCAAAAGATCAGGTTTGTTTCCAGCTCAGAGAGCTGCCAGCTCATATCCTCCTGTTGACATTTATTAGAGAAATCCAGCTTATTGACATGTTTCACAACAAAAGCCACTAGAGCTGCCCTTGACCCCACTCTTAGATGCCAACAAATGAATTTTTAAAAATTCAATCCAGAGAATAAACACCCCTCGGTTCCCAGAGCAACTCCTCCTGTTACCCAATGGCTCTGGCAGAGTTTACGTGTGCTGCTCTTGCTCCTGTGAACTTTGGGTTTCATTCTCAGTATTAATTTAACCAAGAGTCACTTCAGATACCATTCTGGTATTTTTCAGGGTTCCTCCTCATTTCACAACACCAAGAAAGGCACTGGAAAGCCACCAGCCCTTCAGTCCATACATTGTTTCATTTATTACAAACACCTAAATTAAGGCTGAGGCTTTTTTCACCATAATAATTAGTGCAAACAACCACATGGCTTTTGAGGAAACTCCTTTTAAACAAGGCTTCAGATTTTTCCAGGATAGCTGTGCCTACTCAAACCCACAACTGAGCTCCCTGAGCTCCTCCTGGACTAAGAGTTTTTGGGAAATACCAAGGACCAATAGCAGAAATTTGACAGCACAGTCCTGAGTGTCCCCCTTGCTCACTCCTTGATCTGCACTGCTCTGGCAGCATCCCCTCTCTGATCCTAGCAGGACACACACCCTGTGGAGATAACTCTGCTGGAATGTTGTTCCCCTCACAGATTCCTGATGTTCCCCTCCTTCCCTGCTCCTCGGTTGTTTTCATCTCAAGCCCATTCTCACCCTCCTTTATCTGTTTGCCAAACGGCACCTGAGACCAATCAAGGTAGCCAAAGTCCATAGAGATGGCAGTCATGGCAAGGTTTTAAAATCCACAATGGTTTCATTGTTCCCCCAGACTGAATTACAGGAACACAAGAGAGAACAAACTCAACTGGCCACCTCGATCAGAACCTGTTCTTGGCAGCATTAACAGGGTGATGCAAGAAACATTTTCTAAAGCCAAGTGATTTATTGATTATTGAGGCGACAGACAGAGCTTCTCCTGCACGCTGAGAAGTTTTCAAGCCTTCAGCTGTCAAAACAATGTCTCTGCAGGTTCCATAGTGAGGGTAACAGAATATCTGCTTATCTCCCCCAGGGAAGTACCTGGAGGGGAATCTACAGCAAACATGGAAGGGACTTTTTACAGGAGCAGGGAGGTTTAGATTAGATATTAGGGGGGAATTCTGCCTTGGGAGGGTGGGGAGACCCTGGCACAGGGTACCCAGAGAAGCTGTGCTTGCCCCATCCCTGGAAATGTCCAAGGACAGGGCTTGGAGCCACCGGGGATAGGGGAGGGTGTCCCTGGCCATGGCCTCAGATGATCTTTAAGGTCCATTCCAACCCAAATAGTTCCATGATCTCAAAGACTCGAAGACTGTCATTATTATTTAAAGAGCAGAAAATAAATGTAGTGGCAGTTTGACCAACAGCAAAGGGTTAATACACAAAACAATATCAAAAAGCAACACAAGATCCAGAAAAACATAAACAGAGATGACGCAATAGAATCCCCCTAAGGCTTTGACAGGATCCAGACGAGGATCACGAGCCGCAAACTGCACATTAATGTCAGGTGCGCTGCTCGGAGAGCACGGGATGCGCACAGCGCTGACCCGCCTAACGCAGCGTTTCAAACCTCGCCTTTTAATTTTGGCGCGAGAGCAGCGACTTTACACGGCTCCAGAAAGATCGGCATTCCTGCACTGACGTTCGGACATGTGACAATACAGAAATAATTAAAAAAACCCCGCTGCGGCGCTTGTGCCGCGATCCCGACGCCGAACTTCCGCGGGGAGAGCTGCGGCGCTGCCCGCAGCCCCGGCGCGCTCCGGCCGCGGATGTCCCGGGGCGGCGCGGGCGGCTCGGGCTCTGCCCGGGCACAGCCGCGGCCTGGCCGCGCTCCCGCCGCCGCCCCAGCGCGGCCCCCGCCCGGCCCCGCGGCGCCTCCCGCGCCCTCCCTCCCCCAGGCCCCGCGGCCTCCCCCGCTCCCTCCCCGGCCCGGCTGCCGCTCTCACCCCCTCCTCCAGCTCCTCGTCCGAGCCCGCGTCCTCGGGCTGGTCCAGGTCGATGTCGAACACTCCCGCCATGGCGCCGCCGCCCCTCGCTGGCTCCGCCGGGTGCCCGGGGCCTGCGCCGCCTCATGGGCCCGCGCCCCGCAGCGCCGCCGCGGCCGCCATCACCGGCTGCGCGGCCGCAGCGCGCCTGCGCCCCCGCCCCGCCCGCGCCCGCCGCGCACGCGCAGCGCGCGTCCCGGCCCCGCCGAGCCTGCGCGGTGAGCGCGCCGCGCGCCCGCCCGCCCCCGGGAGCGGCGCCTGCGCCTGCGCAGAGGCCGCGGTGAAGCCGCGCGGGCGGCGCGTGCGCAGAGGGCGCCGTGAAGCCGCCGAGGGCGGAGCGGCCGGGCCGCCTGCCCGGAGCGCGCTGCGCGCATGCGCCAGGCGGGCGGTTCGAAGGCGCGGCGGGGGAAGGCGGGGATGAGGTGAGACCTGAGGGAGCGCCGGGCGGAACCGGGACCCGTACTGACATCGGGACCCCGGGACGGGCTGAGGGGTAGAAAGGCTCGGGAATAGGCCTCGGGACCGAGGGGCGTGAGGGCAGGCGGCGCCGGGAACATGGCGGTGTTCCCTGAGGGGGAGACCGGCCCTGAGGGGGCGACCGGCCTTGAGGGGGTTCTGTGCCCGCGGGGACCCGAGTGGGGCCCGTGTGGAGAGAATCAGGCACGGGAAGGTCGGTGCCGTACGCTTTGGATATGAACGTGTCCTGGCAATAATTTTCTGCGTGAGGGGTGACTCGGTCTCCCAGTGACACTCGTCGTGGCCCGACACTGGCTGGAATCAGCCGGGAATGGCAGTGAGCTCGTACCTGCCTGCAGAACGCCTTACAGGCACGGCTGGCATGGCAGTGAGGAACAGCAGCCCAGAATAACCGAGAGAGTTTTTTTTTTTAATGACCTTTTTTCTGTGAAGGAATAAAAAAGTGAGAATGCAGGGCTGCTGTCAAATGCTGAGTGGGGAAAAATGTCCAAACATATTAGGATGGAGTCAAACAGTTTGCTCTGTGTGGTGGAAACAAGGGGAATTCTGCAGGGAATCCTTTTGTCACCTCAGCAGGCTCTGGCACCAGGCCTGGCGCAGTTCTCAACTGGAAAATAGCTACATTTTTGAACTGGCTTAAGTTTTTTAATTTTGCATCCTAGTCCTGTAACTCTTGAGTTATAATTACTTGTTCCCATCATGCTTTACCAAGCAGAAGTGAGAAAACAAATAATTTTCTTTTTCAGGCTTAAATACCAAGTGAATAAGGATGTCAATTGTCACAGTGCAGCTTGGGCAGTGTGGGAACCAGATTGGGCACGAGATGTTCAGTGCTCTCTGCAGTGACGTCCGTGGCACCCATGGGCTGTGCTCCAAAAATGAGAATCAATCCTACCAAGATTCCTGCAGGGAACGGTTCTTCTGCGAGGAGGAATCTGCAGGTACAGCTTTAAAGGGCTTTTTTCCCCTCTCAGGGTCTGATTTCATCACACAGAAACATCAAATGGTTTATTTCACGAAAGATCTCTGCTCTCTGGAGTTCCAATTTGGTTTTTGCACAATAAAAGGTTCAGCAGAAATCAGGGCATGGCCAGATCTTGTCTGTAATGTCCCATTAAAAGTGGTAGGAATAACCTTGGGACATTGTACCCATCCAAGCCCATCCATCCCACCTAAATAATCAGCACTTTTTCCCCAATTTTGTTCTCCTTCCTGTGCAGTGCCTGTTGCCCGGGCTGTGCTTGTTGACATGGAGCCCAAAGTGATCAGCCAGGCCTTATCCATGGCTGCCAGCTCTGGCCACTGGAAGTACAGCAGCCATTCACACTTCTGCCAGAAGCAAGGATCAGGGAACAACTGGGCCAACGGGTAGGAACAGCTGCCTCAGGCTTCCCTGGGGGAGTTCTGGAGGCTGATGAACTGCTCAGACTCCCCAGGATGGTGATACAGCAGCTGTGGCACTTAAAGTAAAATTTGCTTTATGAATAACGTCACCTTTCTGCTTTTATTTTGATGCACCCTGCCCTGTCTTGCTGTTTTGTGTTACCCCACAGTTACTCTGTTCATGGGCCCAGACACAAAGAAGCAATCATGAACCTGGTGCAGAAGGAAGCAGAGAGATGTGACAGACTGGGGGGATTTTTCACAATCATGAGCATGGCTGGGGGCACAGGATCAGGCCTGGGAGCTTTTGTGACCCAGTGTTTGAGAGATGCTTTTCCAGCCTCCTTCATACTGAACCACGTCATCTGGCCCTATGGCACTGGGGAGGTGAATGTCATGTTGCCTTTTAATACATAATAACGGTTTACATAGAATTTATATGTTTATAAGCAGTGGTTACTTTTAAACAAAATATCTACAACAGAAATAAACTAAAAAATGGGTATATTTCACTCTGAAAAAGTTCAAGTGACCCAGTATCACAGCTAAAGAATTTTCACCAAAAAATTCCTCTTGATAATTTAATTGCTGAAGCGGTGCAGATTCACAAGAAGCCAACTAGAAATCTCCTGATCTGCTCTTATCTCAGCATTGTAATCAGTTCCCAGGCAGATCTGGTTCCAGCATGTTTGTATGGAGAGAGATGGATAACCTGATTTTCACAGGTCTTGCCCTCTTTCCATGAAAAGGCTCTGACCTCATTCTGCACTCTGGCAAAGAAAAAGAATCACTTCCTAAATCATAACTGAGGAAACAGCAGGAGCCAGGGGATTATAAACTAAAAGGAGATTAAATTGTTTGACTCTTCTTTGTGAGTGTTTTTTTTGTTTGCTTCCAGGTCATTGTTCAAAACTACAACTCTGTTTTGACTCTGTCACATCTGTACCACTCATCAGATGCCCTTCTTGTCCATGAGAATGATGTCATCCACAAGATCTGTGCCCAGCTGATGAATATCAAACAGATTTCCTTCAGGGATGTCAATCAAGTCATTGCTCACCAGCTGGGCAGCGTTTTCCAGCCCACTCACCCAGCAGGAGGGGGCTCAGGCTACAGCAGAAACCCCTTAGGTACCAAACCCAGCAGCCACACACCTTCCTGGGCTCAGTTCAGCTGGGAACTGGAGTGCTGCAGTCTCTCCTTGCTCAAGTGTTTGGATACATCCCAAGTTTTAGGACCGGAAAAGAAGTTCAATCCCAATGTTGTAGCAGAGTCAAAAATAGATCCCCAACTTCTGGTTTCATTCCTTACCAAAAAACCTGTTTCTCCTTTTTCAAGTGATCACAGACGCCCTTGTACTGTTTACATTTCAGAGGAAATTTGTGCAGGGCAGTAATTTTGGATTGAGTTTCACATTTCACTTTGGGTTAGAAGTTTGTATGAGCTGAAACAAACTGAGAGTTTTGAGTTTTACTCAGGCAGAAGAGGCAAACAGACAACTGGGTAGCAACATGCAGCAGACTGACATTTGTACCTTGAAAGAATTAGAGAAAGTTGCCCATATTGCTTGTAAAATCAAACTTCCACATCTATCTGGAGTGCAGAGAGAGTCCTTGAGATTTTGACCTAAACTGTACAATAAAAGCTACTAAGCCCCATGTATAGAACTCAGTAACACACAGCAAGTTTGCATGGCTTTGAAATTGCTAAATCTGTGAGCAATTCCACTCTCCCCTCCCATTTTAACTGCCCTGTGCAATACCTTTGTCAAGCATGAGCAGCTGTTGATTTCTCCTTTCAGGAGATTTAATGGAGACGTTGGTCCCACATCCCGAGTTCAGGCTGCTGGGCCTGAGGAACATCCCCCAGATGCCTGAGAGCTCCCTGCCTTACAGCACCTTCAGCTGGCCTGGCCTCCTCAAACACCTCAGGCAGATGCTCATTGCTAATGCTCAAATGGAGGAAGGTAAATAAACCCCAGTCCTTCCCTCTCCATCACTCTTTAAACATTCAATTGTGCAGGTGCAATGAAGCTGGATGTTTTGTAGAGTTCAGAAAGAAGCTGCTGCCCTCAGCAGGAATTTGCCCCCACAAACCCAGCTGCTCCTTTCACCATTCCCTCAGCTGCCACAGCAGCTCCCTGATTGCTCCTGCTCTGCTTCCAGACATCTCAGTTAATTATAACTATTGGAAATACACAAACCAAACTGACAGTCTGGGGCTGTGCACTTAATTTACATAACTCATTTGGAACATTCCTTGGATGGTGAGCTCTGCTTGTTCTTTTTACACCTTCAGTGCATAAAATCAGGCTCAGCTCTCCCATGTGATTTACATGGAGAATTCAGTTACAGCTCCCAGTTATGCAAGGAAGGGGCTGGAGGCTCACTAAGTATAGAAACAGGTATCCATTTTCTCTGGCAGAGTGACTGCCAGGCAAATCCTGCTGGATTAGCAGTGGTGTTCTCTGGGAATTGTGTGATTGCTGCTTCATTCATGTGCAGCAGCTACAAACTCCAGTGTGGTCTCAGTTTGGGGCACAGTGATAGTTCCCATCTGCATCTTCACAAAACATTAACTTGCTTTTCCATCTCTTTTTCCCAAATCCCAAAGGCATTGACTGGCAAGTACGACCACCACACCCAGGCTCCTCCATCCCCTCCACAAACAAACCCCTGCACTTCAACACTTCCATTGCCAACCTGCTCATCCTGAGAGGAAAAGATGTGCACAGCGTGGACTTGGGTAAGAGGGAGGAGCACAGCACCTCAGGGGGTCTGGTTTCACATCTCTGTGCTGGCTTTGCAACCAGACCTGATGCAAGTGGGAACACCCAAAGACCACACATTTGACTCCTAAAGTTGATATTCCCTCTAGAAACATTTTGCTGTCCAAGGCCACATTGTCTAATTCCTTAGGGCTGTTTTGTTTTACTTCTGAGTTTCCTGAAGCACTTTAGGAAAGGAGGAAGGGACTCAAGTCTGTATATCTGGAATTCTTGGCTATAATGTCTGAAAATAAATTTAGCTGTTTCTGGAGTGGTGAGCATTGTTGGCAGCTGAAGTATCCACAGCAGTGTGCTTCTAGATAATCTAAGGAATCTGTTTAAAAGTTGTATTTTCAGCAGGCTGCCCACTCTGCAGATATTTTCCCAGGCCTGGACTGATCTGACAGCACTGATTAGGCCACACAGGGATCAGGTGTGGGTTTTGTCCAAAGGGCTGTCCTGTTTCTGCTACAGGAAGTTTCCAAGATCCCTCATTATACACATCGTGGCTAAACCCTCAGGATGCTTTTAATGCATGGAAAACTCCCAGAGCATTTAACAAGTATGAAAAGTCTGCTGCTTTGGTCAGCAACAGCCAGTTCCTGCTGAAACCTCTTGACAGCATCGTAGGAAAAGCCTGGAATATGTTTGCTTCCAAGTAAGTGAAAATAATCATGCTGGTACTTCACTAATAATTGCCAATATCTTCACTGGTTTCTAATGTCTGACCCATTCTTCAACACACAGAGCTTACCTTCACCAGTACACAAAGTTTGGAATCCAAGAGGAAGATTTCCTGGACTGCTTCACAACCCTGGAACAAGTTATCTCCAGTTACACCAATCTTTGATTTATTTCTTTGTTAAGATGGTCTGAAATAGAGATTTTTCTGAAAGAACCAAGCTGGAAAACCTTCCATCAACTCCCTGAAGTATGTAAATTATTGACTGGGGTTATTTTTCAGTCTTAGGAGCAAAATGTCTGTGTGTGTGTGTGTGAATAGCAAGAACTGAATCTGAACTGAATATAATCATATTATTCTTATTTAATATATCTAATAAATACCTATTTTTCAATACATTTGCTATATACTGTAGCTATATCCTTTTCTGACCATTTCACTAAGCAAAACTACCACTCTTGTTTTTCTCCAAGTTATAAGTTAATTAACTTGTTAATTATTTAAACATATTTGCAATGGGGATGGCTGGTAGATTGCAAATGTAAGAATTTATAATTTGACATAATAAATACAATACATATTCTAATTTCCAAAGTCAATTTCAGGACTTGGCTCCTTTTTGCACGAGTTTTACCACGACCACAAGGTGGTGCCCTGGGAAGCTGCAGCTCCCTCCTGGCAGGAGAAGGGATGGAATGACTTGGGAAGGCACCCACTGAATTAAAATGATTAAAAGAGTGCAGTAGAATTGAAGATTACCTTGTAACACTGAGCTCTCTTCTGCCTCAGTCAGCTCTTCGTTAATAGTAGGGGGAGCTTTGGGAGTTCTTGCCATTCCCCCCCTTGTCACCCTGTTCTCCCACAGAAATAATCCCAGGGGCCAAAAATTCAAAGAGTTAAATCAGTCTCAAGGACTTTTTCCTTGACAAATGGACAAATTTCACAGTGCACCTTCAGGTTTTAGTGCCATTTCATTCAAAAGATGGCAGCTCAGAGCTGGGGCCTGCTCTGCTCAGAAGGGATTTTCTGCTGTTTCAACCATTGTCTAATTTGGGTATTTTCACAGAAGAAGCTGCAGGAAAGATTGCACAAGAAGTTCAGGCAAACAGCACAGGCAGTTCGAGTTTGCAGAACAAAGGGTCAGGAAAGGAGACCATGGTGAGCTTCTCCCTGCTCCAAAGGGCACAGGATGTTCAGCAACACAGAAATAAACTCCCCTGGTGTTTTCAACTGATCACAAACAGAATTTCCAGAAATGAGAATAGGTAACGCCATGAAAAAACGGCCAACTCCCAGGAATCCTTTTCCTTCTCACTTCACAGAACAGGTAAAAGAGTTTTTCAAAAGGCTAAGGACAGGTAAGTGCCCTGAGAAACAAGGAAGAGAGCAGTGGGTTATTGTAGTGCTGTAGCAATAAATAACTATTGCAGAAATAACCTCATGTTATCTCTGCATTCATAATTCTGAGCATGAGGCAAGCACAGCAGGTGCTCAGTGAACCTAGTTCGCTGATAACTATGATACAGAACCATATTTGTTATTTATTTATGGCACTTCAGGCTAATGGAGCAGGATATTTGGTCTTTTTTGTTTGTTTGATGGCAGAATTTGTGCCACGTCAGGAAACACAGCACACAGGTAAAACGTCTGACCCCAAAACAAAAATTCAGATTTTAGCTGCTATAATCCCTTAGTGCTCTGGAGCAGGGGCTGACAGGAATTGTTTTAGGCACCTCTAAGCTTCTTCCTGTGAATGTTTTTCAGTCCTGAAATTCTCACACCCTTTCCCAAACTCAGCCTTCTTTTTTTTTTTTTTTTTGATCTATGATGGGATTCCTTTATTTTTTCCCCAGGATGTGGAGAGGGTCAAAGTGACAGGAAGTGAACAGCCACTATCAAATAGTCATCACCTGCACTGACATTAAAAGGTGGAGGAGTAATTCTCTATGTAATTGATAAAATTAATTATGTAAATAGAGCCTGGAAGAAGGCCTTTATTTCATTAACAATTGCAATTAAAGAGGTAGATCAAAGGTCAGCACAAGCCAATGGCTCAGAGCCAGGAACAGCAGAATCAGTGGCCTTGACCTTGCTTGTTGTAGGCAAAGTCCCCACAGGATGTCCATAAACCCAGGAACAATGCTCCAAATCTCACCATTGTTTGTTGGAACAGACAGGTGCAGCTCACTCGGAAGTTAATTCAAGAACTCCAACTATAGAAGACATTTCATGAACAGGAGAACATTTATTTGACCACAAAAAAAAAAAACCAAAACAACAAAAACAACCAAAACAAACCCTACCCCCAAAAAAACAACCCACAAACAAAGCAACTGAGGGTGTTCTCTAGGCCAAAATTCCTATTTTAAAAGTAAAAGCACTAAATGGAGAAACTAAAATAAGTTTAAAAAAAAAAAAAAATTCTTGAGCTTTTGTTTCACTGGTTGTGTGAGGAGAAATGAGCCCTGTGCTGGATTTGCACTGAAATGGGTGCATTCTGCTAAAATGATTATTGGTTACATGGACAATGTCATGTTTATTTAAGGCTCACAAAGATCCATTTCAGTTGCCTGAGATGGTGTAATTGTGGGCAGGATTGGATTTGAATTAGTGCCCAGCAGTGCCCAAGATGTACCAATCCTTCCCAGGAGCATGGATGGGAAGTGGCCCCATCCCACAGGCTGAAGGTGGAATCAAACCCTGCCTGGACTGGGCTGCCAAGGGCAGCTGTGGCTGCTCCCTGCAACCTCCTCGGTGAGGCTGCTGAGAGCTGGGCTCTCATTCACAGCTCCTGCTTCCCACACGGCCTGGAACCATCCTGAGCTCAAGGATCCATCTTTCCATGGAGGGGCTTGCTGCTGCTGGCCTGTCCTTCTGCCACTTGCAAAGAAAACTCTGGGAAGTTTCCTCCCCACCCACTTGGGGCAATTCCAGTTGGTGTAAGCTGACTGGGAGTCATTGGAGTCAGCAACTGTGTCTATGGAGTGATTTGGAGTTGTGAATCTTTCTTTTATGGGCTGCATTTTGGTGAATAAACCAAATGCAACTGATAAAACAGTCAAAACCATAAATATGGCAATGAAAGACTAAAAATCCAATTAAATACTCTGCTCCCAAGAAGAAAGCTTCCATTCCCCCCCACCAGCCACTAGCTCAGAGTTTCACATTATTTTCCTCTCTAAAGATTTAGTCAGGCTTCCCCTCAAACCCACTATTTTCACATAAAAAACAGACACAAACCTGATGTGCGTTGTGAAAGGAGAGTTCACACTTCAGTGACATCAGGAAGGAAACCTCAGCACGTGGGGTCCTGTTCCAGCTGAACAAACCTGCAGGGAACAGGCTTGAACTTGGCCAAAAATGGCTCCACACAAGGGCAGAAAGGGCTCCAAGGCCCGAGGTAGGGGACAGCAGTGACAGTTTCAAGCAAGAGCTCTCAGGCTCTGCCAAACAACACCTCAAGCCTTTCCTTTCTCACTGAATTGCAAGGATCTCTCAGTCACAGCTGGAATCTATTGCCAGAGATTGCCTCACTTCCCTCACAAACACCTGGCTCCTCCTGGGCAGCCACCAGGCTCCAGGGCTGCCCTGGGCTCTGCCACAGGCTGAAGAGGGAGAGACACTTTGTACGGGAGTTAGAGGAGGCAACAGAATTAAAATCACCACTTGCAGTAGCAAAATACTGCTTTGCAAATGGGCTTGGCATCCATTCGTTGGAAGTGAAGTAAATACAGGCTTCAGGCATCTTAAAAGTTTCTTCCTTGCTGCTCCCCACCTCGAGCCTTACACAACAGCCAGGAATGCACTCCTGTGTCACAAGAGGTCAGCTGGGCTGAGGAGAGACCTACAAATCCAGGAATCTGAGAAATGAAACGTTATGAAAATATCCTAAATCTTAAGAGCTCTCCAGAAAGCAGCTGCGGCAAACCAGGCACTGGGAGCAGTGAGGTTTCCAGCCAGCCCAGAGAGGTTTTGTGACCATGGTGGGATTTGCACGAGGTTGTAAATCTGAATGTGTTTTCTCTCTGAGACACAGAAATGCTGAGCACTGAAACTTGTGTTTCCGCATCAAAGGATGGAAAATTCCTAACAACCTTTCTGAGGGAAGCCACAGTCCCTCAAAGTGTGAGCCTTGAATTAGGTATTGATGTTTTCATCAGCAGCAGCTCCTGCAAGAGAACCGCCAGGTTCTTTCCTGACAGCACAAAGAGGCACCACAAAGTCATTTCCTGATGCAACAAGCTTTGGGAAATGCATTGCTCTGGTGAGAATTTCTTACAGGTGATACCAGAGCCACCAGCCCGCTCTGGAGGCCCGGAAGAGCCGTTTGCAGGAGCCGGGTGTGGCTGTTATCAGAGCAGGAACAATACCCCGAGCTGCCACTGCTCCCTCTGGCCGTTCAGCAGGAAGGAGCCGCCGGTTTCCTCATTGCCACTGCCCGGGCAGCCCCGGGAACAGCCGAACAATGACCTGGGAGCCACTGCCCGGGAACACGGAAGATTCCACACGAGCTCAGAGCTCCTCAAACCAGCTCTGCTGAAAGGTGACCTTTGGTTTAATGCTAATGGAGTCACTGCTCTTCGACTCGATGGATAATAATAAATTAATAAAACCTCCTCAGCACAACAAAGAGCAGTGCTAAAGCAAACTCACCCCAAGCTGGGCTCATTGCACAGGTTCCCATTTGCACCTTTGTTCCACCACACCTGGACACCACCAGCACTGAAGGGCTGAGTGGCCTCAGCAACCTCTTCACTCGTAATTCAAACATGGTAATAATCACCTTTTTTTTTACCAAAATACCAGTTTTTTTCCTGAATTTTTAACACATTCCAAGCAGTCAGATTGCAGGGCTCTCCCAGTTTGGAGGTGACATAACAGTGGTGAGTTTCTGTTTGAGCTCCTTCCCCTCCTGTGACAGCTGACCCAGGTTGCTCCAGCCTCTCCCTCTGCCAGAACAATGTTCTGCTGCCTTTCATGAGAGCTGAGTGGATGCATCAATGAACAAGTGAAATGTATGAAGAAATCTCAGGCCAGCACTTCATGCCCTGCATTAGGCACTTGAATTAGCAAAGCCGGCTAATTCAAGCACAGCAGGCTCAGAGGTTTTCACCATGATCTTTCTAAAAATGACTTTGCAAGCACATGCAAACATGTAGCTCCTGTCTGAATGCACCAGAGGGGTTTCCCAGGGGAGGGGACTGCTGCACTGCCCTGTCCTGGGTCACAGTGATCCAGCACTGATCCCTCACCTGCCCAGCAGGATCCCCTCGCACTCCACCAGCTGCTGCAGTCTGCAGAGAGCTGGGAGAAGGACTCACTGTTTTCTTACTGCTTTTCCTTCTCCAAAAAAGCAACCACATTTACAGCAAAAAATGCACAGAATTTTCAATCTCAGGAGAGTCATTCCAATTCCCTTATCTAGAACCACATCCAGCCTTTTAACTGCTGATTACAAAGTATGTTTTAACCATGTGCTTCAAAGGAAACCGATCATTTTTACCTCCGAAGAACACACCCAAGCCCCACTATTCTTTACACTTGCCATCGGTTTTGTTCACTAATATTTATATTTCTGCTTGATAATCAGGGAAACATCCAGAGTGTTTGCACTTAGCAGTGCCTGCAGCGAGAGGGAGGCTGATTCTAACAAATGAAATAATGAAGCCCAAAAGCACAGCAGGGAAGGACTTTCTGGAACAGCACCAAGCCCCTGTCAAGTGTTAGTGACAAGGATCTTTTAGCAGGAACAGGCAGCTGGGGGAGCTGAGAGGGAGCTGCTTGAACAGAGCCAGGGTGACGCTGGCAGAGGGCAGGGCTGAGGACAGGGAGCAGCAGCTTTCTGACTGCTCTGATGGATGGGAGGCTGCAACTGCACAGATTGACCTGACCTGGCTCGCTGTGACCTGAGCTCTGCTAACACCAACAATTCCTGCCTGCTGGGGCAGGGGTGGCTGCCAGCACAGGGGCACTGCCCCCTCTCAGAGGTGTGGGGAGGCACAATCCTCAGGGCAGGCAGGACAACAGAGAGAGAACCCAGAGGAGGAGGAGCTGCAGCCCCACCTGACCTCGTTTCACAGATAATGAGACAAAAAAAAAAAAATCTGTCCCATTAAAGTCATTAGTTGTTCTTACAGGGCTGTTACTTCTGTGTGATTTTCAGTCACTCCCAGGAAAAAAAAAAAAGCAAGATACTTTATTTAGTGTCTAACTGCACAAAACAGCAGTAAAAATAGAGATTTGTGCCAAGACTGTTCCTCCTGCAAGAGCTCCCTTTGGATTTGTCCCCAACACACTGAACTGACTGACTGCTTCCAATGTGTAATGAAGAGATGTACAAGAGGAAACTTTGGGTTAAGGGAGCAAAATCCATGTTTTCAGGTCAAATGCTAAAGGCTGAGTCTCTCTGAAGGTACAAAATGCAACTGCTGAATTATCTCCTGTGCTCACACTGGAGAATGTCTGGGACAGCAAATGTCACAGTGTTACCAAGAGAGTTCAATGCAGAGAATGGAAACAATCCAGCTGAAATAAACACTGGGAAACGTTATTTCTTTGTTTATTTAAGCAAACAGAAAACTATCCATTGCAAATCTCACCAGGTTTGTGTCACTTTTCTTTCTATTATTATGGGGTTTTTTACCTTTTACCAAGTCTTATCTCCCAGATAGAAGCAGGTAGAATGATCCACTTCCTTCTTTAAATAGTGTTAGAAAGCTTCAAAATAACAACAGAGCTTATTGGAATGGACACATGGAAACACAAGCTGAAGAACAACAGATATATTCACATATATATTTTTCACACTATAATTAAGTAAACATATTGAACCAAAAGTGGGAAAAAGTTTTCAGTTTTCCTTGTGGTTTTCCAGAGGGCAAGAGGCAGAATTTTGAGGAGACCTCTAAAATATTTAGGAATGTGCAGTTTATTGGGCCAGGCTCTAGGGAAAAGGGTTTTTTTCTCTTTTAGTTATTGTTGCAGTGTTCCAACCTGAGAACACACAGGGACCCCAGCATGGCATCAATGCCATCCCCTCCCAGAAGTGTGAGAGGTTAATAAATACCTGTGTCCCTCAGGTGACAGATCTGGGGACCAGAAAGCTGCCACAAGGAGTAGGGAGAGCAGCCAAGGGCTGTCACTGATCCAGTGTCCTGAGTGATCCCTTACAAATGCAACACCAAGGCCCTGTAGGCTGAAAAGGTGAAGCTCCAAACAGCTGTGGGGTGTGGAGTTGTACCAGAACAAGTTCTTTGTGACATTACTGTCAAAGGCCACATTCAGGCCAAAAAATGGTAAATGTATTAAATACTGTTCAGCTTTTAAAAACCACCGGGAGCAGCTGAACAGCCTTTGTGCTCTGAACTCCCTCACACCAACTCCTGCTCTGGGACTTGCAGAACTGAAGCTGTTGGAGCAGCCCCTGCAACCCCTCCCCACCTGCCTGGAGTTCCCAGCCCAGCCAAGAGAAAGGTACAAACCTCAGCCCCACCCAGGGGAGCTTCACCTTCACCAGGGCTCTGCTCTGCAGGACTGGAGTCATTGCCAGCCCAAGCACAGACAGGATGTGCTGCTGCTGCTGCTGCTGAATGGAAACAGCTGGGGATGGATGAGGAAGGGTCAGATGAGAGATACCAAAATGTCAGACAGCCTACCGACTGTTGTTGCCATGAGATCCAACAGTCAACATCAGTCTGATAAGCTATCCGACAGGATGGTACAGCCATGGCTGCCACCACGGGCTCCAACTCGGCACAGCTGCTCCAGCCTGCCTCACCTGGCCAAGGAGCAGCCTCAGCTAAGCTGAGCTCTGGGCTCTGGGCCACCTCCTGAGAATGCTCATTAGAAAGGCAAATTAATTCCTGGTGCTTACCCCCCTAGGATAAAAATGAAAAACAATTGTTCACAAGTGGTGAGAGCAATGCAGGTACGGCAGCAGTGAGGACTGAGGCACTGAAGAGGGAAAAGAGCCATTTTAGTATCAATTCTGCTCCTGGAAATCTGAACTGGCACACGCTGATCATAACAAATCTGACTTTGAAAGCATGAGGGGAAAGGTCCTCTGAAGTTCTCTGCACCATTACTGGGTAGACACAAAATCTGCTTTCACTGGAATCTCAACTCTTCCCCTTCTCTTCTCCACTGCCCACAGTTCAGGGCTCAGGGGCAAACACCTGAGCAGAATTTAAGAAAACCAATGTTGTTCTCTATTTCACCTACTTAAGCACTGACTGTGCTTCAAGCAAGGCACAGCCTTCCTCCTCCCTTGGCTAAGCAAAACGTTCTGAAGAAAAAAGAACAAAAAAAAGAACAAAACAAAAAAAGAACAAAGTGTCTGAGCACCATTAGTGCAGGAAGGATGAGCAAACATGCACAGAGCATCCAAAAGTGAGAGAGGAAAAGAAACAGCTTAAAAAGACTGACACAAGAAATTCTGGAATGATCATAAGATGACTTTATAAAGTTTTTATCTTAACTTCATTCTAAATATACAGAATAAAAAATGTTGGCTTCAGCATTTTGACATCAACCATCTCTGCTAACATCATGAAGTTGGAGAGGGTGGCTTTTCCAGCGTGCAATGCAATGGGACACTGGGAATTCAGACAGAACAGCCTTACCATGAGGGACATGCAACAGTTTGTACCCGACCTGTACTCAGTTATTTACATTTTTCATGGTCTTGAAACTTATGGAAAAAGCAAACCAGCCACCCTTCAAAAGAAAATGTTACCCTCAGGTGAGTCTGAAGCTAAATCAGGAGATGGGGAGTATTAAATCATCAGTTTTGGAAGTAATTTGGATGGACAACATTTGTGTTAAACTCCATTTGACATCCCACTGCCCGTCCTGTAAAACACAGCCCAGACTGGTGAAGCATTCACCCTTACCGTAACATTTACAAGTTTGTCAATGAAACCGTTGCTCTAATATCCAAATTACTTTCAAAATCAAACCAAAAGAAAAAAACCCAACTTGTTAAGACTTGAAAATTGATGTTAAAAATTTTTTCTCCCTTTTGAATAATGCTGTTTTTTAAACATATGAAAAGTTGTGTCATTTCTCGTGTCTGCCAAAACCCATCCTGAGGGGTTTTTCCCATTTTTTCCAAGCTCATTTGGTTTTTTCTTCTGAGTACATCTTCTGTTGCAGTCGCTTGGCATAGCTCTGGGCCATGGAGTTGATTATAGATAAGATAAAATAACAAACCATGACAATCACCAGTTTTTCAAATATCCAGGATAGCCAGTTTTCCCCCTGAAGAGACAAAACAGAAGGAGGAGGATAATGAAGATTAGGAACACGGAGAGTTCTGGGTGAAAGGCGAAAGCCTGACCGTGTCTTTATTCTGCAATTAATCAAATTAAAAGCAGGAACCAAGTGTGAGCTGACAGGATTCCTGCAGGTCCGACTTCAGTCCCTTGAAAGACAATGCAGGAGGGGCTGCCAAACCCACTGGCAGGCAGATGACGAGTCCCTGATCATTCCCAGTGCTCCCAAAGTGATTTATTATTCCCAGTATTGGCTGGGCTTCCTTAACAATTCGTGGAGCTCAGAATTAGCAGCCCCTGCCTGTCACTCCCTGTTCCTCGCAAAGAAATCAGGTCCTTGGTTAACGATGGGGTTTTTCCCTAAATTGCCTTTTCTGGGTTATTTCCCTGTTAGGATCCCACTCTTTGGTGTCCCTGAAGTTCCCGGCCACTCGCAGCGTTTTATTCACGGGGATTTTAAGTTGTGCTGTTTGCCAAAGGAGGGCAGCAAAGCCCAGCTCAGCAATCTCCGCACATTTCCTGGTCCAGGCAGAGCCTTCCCAGCTCCGGCTCTTTTGTGGTAACAAACTTCCAACAGCTGCAAGTTCTGCACGTGAAATGTCAGCTGGATCCGTGGATTTGATCTCAAAATGCCTCAGCAGCCTAAAGAATTTCATGTCAAAGCTGCTCTGTCCCACTGAAAATTCAGGGCAAGTTTTGAATAATTTTTAATACTTTTTTTTATATCAAAGGACACCTCAGCCCCTTATACCTGCCCCGAACACTGTAATTTCTTTTCCTTTCAAACACTGAAGGCTTGGGGATTTTATTTCTCTTACTGCCCACTGAGCCACAGATCCCACTGGCTTCTGAAGCATCGGTGCTGCCCAATTTGTTACCATTTCACGTGGAAAGGCAACTTTTTTCTCCTTAAATTTAACTTTCCAAAGAGGCAGCTAATGCAGAGGCAAGACAAGCCACCGGTTTTGATTTATACCTTCATTTTTTCTCTAAGGAATTTAAATCCAGTAGCACACAATTAATATTTTTAATTCCCAGGCTGCTTTTAAAATTAGATTTTTATCTATTCCCTGGGTGAGTGCAGATCTTTGAGAAACAGAATGGGGAGTTATGATTGTAAAAACTACAAGTCTCAGGCAGGCAGGGAAGGGGAAAGTGAGCCGGGGAGGGAGGGAGGCAAAGAGAGTCTTACCTGTGGCACAGCACTGTCGGATTTGTGGTGAAGTTTTATCCTCTGAGCTTCCAAATATTCTTGAAATGGCTTCTGAAGAGAAGGACCTATACTCGGAATAGCACTGATGGAAAGTTCATCCCAGAGAACAAGACAAAATAGAGGAGGAAAAAAAAAAAAGAAAAAACATTTTTTTTTTTAAACTTACCACTTTACCTAATCAGAACAAAGTTCAGGCTGAGCCACAGCTCAGCAGACAACTCGAAGCTACTCTAGAAAACAGAAACCCACGAAATAAATCACATTTCATCTTTTGATCTGATACTTCGGGAGGGATGTATTTCCCCAGATCCTCAAAAAGTGCTTAAAAAGAAAAATCGTTCTGAGCGAGGCAGCGCTGTGAGAGGAGGAAGCCGAGAGCCGGAGCATTTCCTGGGAGGCAGCAGCGCCGAGAACCCAATGAATGACTTCGGAGAAGTCCCACATTTATCAGCGGCAGTTCCTGTAAGAACTGGTTTGAACCGATTAATGAGGAAATGACTGGGGCTTGTGTCATCCCTCGGTTAAAAAAGAAACTGCTCGCCCAGGCCTCGCCCCTCTCCCTCACGGAGCCGGCCCCTCTGCCCGGCCAAGTCCTTTTTAGGACAAGCCGTGCGTCATCCCGGCCCCGAAAGAATGCGGGAGCCATCCTGGAGCGCCTCCCCCGAGCCGGGATTAACAAAGGAACAAAGGAGAGGCTCCGAGCCTCAGCCCTGAGCCCCGAGCCCTGAGCCCCGAGCCCTGAGCCCCGAGCCCTCAGCCCTGAGCCCCGAGCCCCGAGCCCTCAGCGCTGCCCCGGCCCGGTCCCGCTCCTAAAGCCGGGACAGCCCGGCCTGAGAACGGCAGCGCTCGGCTCTCGGCAGCCTCCAGCCTTCCCAGCAGCTTTTCCTGAAATCCTGCTTAGCAGGAGAGCCAAAACCGTGTAAGGATGGTCAGAAGCCTTCAAAATGTCCCCAAATTCAAATATAAATTGAAAATGATCAGCAGCCGCCCCGCGGCCTGAGCTGTGTGGGGAGAACAGTCCCAAAGTTGGATCCACCCCATCCTAACCCCAGCACGGGGCAGTTCTCAATATTGACCACCTCAGTTGTAAAGAGAAGGGAGATTCTGACTTTTGCTTAATTTTAAAGAAATCGCTGTGCTCTTCTACATTATTCAGCTCCCCAAATTCAAATATAAATTGTAAATGATCAGCAGCAGCCCCGCGGCCTGAGCTGTGTGGGGAAAACATTCCCAAAGCTGGATCCACCCCATCCTAATCCCAGCACGGGGCAGTTCTCAGTACTGACCACTCCAATTGCCAAGAGAAGAGAGATTTTGATTTTTCTTTCATTTTAAAGAAACCTACATTATACATTATCATACACGTGGTCTTCTACATTAAAAAAACTCACCTGAATTTTGATTATTTGGTTTTATTTTATCCACTCCTCCTGCTGCTCCTCCAGGGAGGGTTTAGTAAAACCCTTCAGAGCTGAGGTACACCAGGTGTACACCCAAGGAGTTGCAGAATTGCCCATCTCAAACCCTTCCCCTCAGCCTCCTGATCTGACACCATATTCTCTTTTCCAGGCCGAAGCCCAATTAAAAAATAACAGCTTTCTAATTTTAGGAATTTATGAAAAGCACGAAACAAAGTGTCTCATTCTCCTCCAGTAAATCTATTTATTTCCTTCATGGCCGGGGGCAAAGGAGGTTTTTTGAACCCATTTCCCAGCAAAAGGTCGCTTCCCTCATGATTCACCGCCGGGTGAGGAAATTCTGTGCCTGGACTGGTAAAAATTCTGGGAAAAAAAAAAAAAAACCTGCGGTGCCCAAAGCACATCCCTGATCCATTTTACTCAAGATGTGTCAACGTTCCAGAAGGTTCCAATGATCCTGAGGTGTCTCAGCACTGCCCGTTCCTGGGGAAAGCTCTCCCAGGGCCCGCGGGACGAGTCACGCCTGGAACATCAGCCACATTTTGAGGTTTCTTTTCTTTCTCACCCAATTCTTGGGAGGCCTGAGGAGCAACTGCAAGGTAATGGTTTACTTTTGACCTCCTGCATGATTATGAAATGAGGAATATTTAAATGGTGAGGGATCAATGATTAACAGGGCGGTGTTCGAATGACTCCGTTCCTCACCGAAAACTGAACTGGGTCAGTCCCCAAATCGAATCAAGCCCAGAACAAAGACCTGAAACCCCAGAGCAGAGCCTTGAGGAGCTCCTGGTGCATCAAAACAATATTTCAAAAATTTTCTCACTAAATAATTCACTTTTAATTTCTTTTTCTGTTTGTTAACTATTTGTTAAGTACATAAAAGTAATTTTATCAAAGCAATTTTGAAGAACTGCAAGATCCTAAATGCAAGGACCTCAGGTCCAATTTTTGGTACATTTGTAAAGATTTTAATTCTGAAAAAAATGTGCCCAGATTTAAATAAGGAGTAAAAAAAGGAGAGGAAAGCCTAGAAAATCAGGGATCCGCATGAAATTCTTGAAATCTCATCTCAGCAGCACAGTGTTGGCTACTGGTGCTTTTTTAGAAAAAAATTAAATAATTTAATTAAAAAATCAAACCATTTAATCATTCACTAATGTGCCACCTGATATCCAAAGGCATAAATCTAAAAATCTTAAAAATAATTTAATTTGATTTAAGTGAGTTCTGTGTCCCTGCAAAGCTCACAAATCCAGCCCAGAGACCCCTCGGTGCTGCCCCGAGGAGGGGAGGGGGAATTGGGGATGAATTTTGTGGGATCCGGGTGGGACCAGGCAGGGCCTGATTTGCATCACAATTCCTGCACTCAGCACCTCCAAAAACCCGCAAATTTCCCGGCACTGCAGCAGGAAGATGCTGCAAGATAAACTCGGAATAATCCAAACCCAATTCCCTGTGCTCCTTCGAGAATCAAACCCATCGGCTTTCAAACCCAGAATGTGGAAGGAGAAAATCAGATTCAGAAGTTGTTTTCATCCAGAAGTTGTTTTAGAAACTCTTAATGTTAAATATTAAATTTTTGTTGGGATTAATCCTGATTCTTTGCTAAATTTTAATGTTTCACAAGGAGTTGAAACTGAGAACAGGCTCCCCAAAATTGCAGCAGCCTTTGGTAATCCTAAATTCACTAAAATTATAACATTTTAGTCAAAACCATTATTTCAGTTCTGATACTACAACAGAAACACCCATAAAAAATTAGGATTCACTGAAAAAGCACTCTTGGTGCCTGTTTTCAGAACAATTACCGGGTATTTGTAATTAAACAGATGCACTTTTTCATTTTTTTAAACTCTGAGCTACAATTTCTAGCCAAAAGACAAATTCTAAAGCTCTTTTACCAATAAATAAAACAAAACTCCCCATCTGTTTGAAGCAGCACATGACAGAGATTCAGCAAAGCTGCTCGAGGACTATTTTAAAAATTACACCAAGAACCTGCAGAGTCTGACTCCAAAAACTTCCAGTCCAGCTACAGCAAATTTGAGTTTAAATTTATTAATTTGCTTTTCCAAGAACAACTGTCAGCAGTTGCACCTCAAATGCCTTTCATTGGTCATTAAATGATTTTTTGGGTAACTTTAAATCTTTTTAACAGAACCTTTGGAACTACAGAAAGGTTTCTCTGCAAGGCACCAGGATGAAGCACCAACCCCAGAGGAGAAAAAATTGTATTTTCCCTGGGCCAGCTTACAAAAAGTAGGAAGTTGTTTGATATTCCAGTCATCTACATTTTTACTAATATTAAAAATACGTATTTATAGTGATTTAATCATGATATTTTTATTTCTGAAAGACATAATTTTCATCCTACAAGGTCTTTAGGAGCATGGGTTGCTCCTGAGTGACTGAAATCTCTCAACCTGAACTTTGAGAGGTTGGGAACACTCAGGGAATTTATTCCAACTCTGCTAAATCCTCAAGTACAGTCTCTATCAAATGCTGTGTCAGTGTCACTGCACCAATATGTCACAAAAAATCTGTCCCACCATAAATTAGGATATAAAATTCCCATTTTATCAAAGCATATGTGGATATTTGTTCACTTTTCCAGGGAGAAATATTAGAATTCCCAAGTGTTAAAAAAAAAAAAAAAGAAAGAAGAAGCTGCCACTGTACACTCAAATTTTAGGAACAAAACCATGGGATTTTTCATGAGTGAAAATTTGAAAGTTTATGGAAGTTTCTGATTAATAATCCTGAGCTGTTCTCAAACTGATCCTGATGGAATTAAAATGGAAATGAGAACCTCAGAGCAGCCAGCCCTGAGTCTGAGCCCTGAGAGCAACTGGGATCCATCCCAGTGGGATGTCAGGAAACTGAGAGCACTGGGGGGGGTCACAAACGTGGGAGTAAATATTTAATTTTCATTTAATTTAATCACAGAAATTCTAACTCTGGAGGGAAACCAGAGCTCCGTGGGGGAGCAGAAGGTGCAAACAAGGCTGGACACACCTGGGGAAGGTGATGCAATATTGAGTCAGGCTCCACTTTATGGATAATCCCTCCAATATTCACAGCCCTCAGCTTGGAAAATCCCTCTGACTCCACACACTGGGGCAAACACCAGCAGGTTTTGCCCAGATTCAGCTTTTTGGGCTGAAAGAGCCAGAGAAAATCATCCTTTGGGAAAGGGCAGCACAGTTCCAAAGGAAGAGCACGGGGCAGAGCTCTGACCCAGGAGCAGCAAATCCCTGGGGGTTGGCAGTGCCCAAGGCCAGGGATTATCTCCCGCTGCAGAGAAGGGAGGGAAGAGGCACTGAGGGATCCCACAAAGAAAGGGAACGTGCTGGGATGGGCTCCTCCCTGCCCGGACCTTCAGCTCTTTACAAATAGTTTATTTCACTGGATTATTGACAGCCAGGCCAGAGGGGAAGGCAAAGGCTTCCACCTTCCCGGGACTGATGGAAAACATCACTGAACAATCCCACCAACACCAACTGTATGAGATTCCCATTCTCCACTCCCCTGTGGGAACACAAGAAAAATCCATCCTGCAGCTCCAAAGCAATAAAACATTTAGGAACAGGCACTGGATTTGGGAATTTTAATATTTAGGGTATTTTAGCCACCCCTCCCTCAAAAATTTCACTCCAGCACGGTGCTATCAACTTCTTTGGAAGTCAGATATTTTTAAAATCATTGAAAAACGGATTCCAGTGGAAATATTTTTATGCCACTGGCCAATTAGCAAAGCTGATTCATTTGCATAACGTGTCCCTTGTCTCAACAGGGCACCTTTCTTGTGTGAGCCCTCTGAGCCCTCAATGGTTAATTTTTTTCCAGACAGTGATCTAAACTGGCTCAACGGTTAGTATTTTAATGAGCTGTCATTTCCTGTGCTGATAAAGATTCTCACAGTATTTAAACCATCCACTTCCCCGAGGCTGCACCACCAGCAGGACCCTGCAGTGACTCACAGGGGCTCAGCCTGAGCCTGACTCAGCCCTGCGAGCTGGGCCTGCCCAAAACCTGGCTTAGGCTTAGGGAGACCTGGGGCTACCCAAAACCTGAATCCTGGGAGCTGAGACTGCCCAAAACCTGGGTTAGGTTTAGGGAAACCAGGGCTGCCCAAAACCTGGATTAGGTTTAGGGAAACCTGGGGCTGCTCAAAACCTGACTCCTGGGAGCTGAGACTGCCCAAACCCTGACTCCTGGGGTCTGGGCTCCCCAAAGCTGGACCCAGCTCCCTTGCCAGCCAAACCCGAGGAGCAAGGAGAGCCCCCAGCCTCAGCTCAGCTCTGGGGCTGAGCTGTTCCCTGTGCCCAGAGCTCTGAAGTTGCAGAAAATAAATCTGGGTTATGGTCAGGTTTAACAGGGAGGTTTTGGGGTTAAAAGCTTCATCTGCTTTCTGAGATGAGGGAAGGAAAGATCCTGGTGGAGGTTCCAAGGCTCAAACGGGCTCAGGTTTGACGTGGTTCACCTGAGCCACGCTCCAGTGGCCAGGCCAGCCCAGGAGGCTCCAGGGCTTTCTTCCTTGGGACATTCTGTTATGTTCCATCAGTGCTTTCAAAATTAGAAATTGCAACATCTCTGACCTGCCTGTCCTCAGCTCTGCTCACTGCTGCTCTTTGGAATCAAACTTCTGCTTGCTTTTTAAAGATTCTTTTTCTAAAACTCAATTTAGGGGAAAAAACCTTTGCTTATTCAGTTTAATCCTTCAAGCCTTTTGCAAATAAACTCTTCTAATTCTGTTGTGATCCACTGGCAGCCTTTCAACACCAAAGCTCCTCAAATTTCAGCCACATCTGTGTCCCTTTCAGGGCAATAAAGCCATTTTTGTGTGGAGCTGCTCTGCTGTGCTCAGGACACATCCCCCATTTTCTGATGTACCTGTGGCAGGGAGGTTGTTGAGTTTTCAACCAGCAATGTCAAGGGGATTGGTTTAACCTTCCAAAATTCCTCCCAGGAGGTTGTGAAGCCACTGCCCAGCTCTTCCCACACCAGGACAAGATTTCTGGTTGTCCCTTTATCACTTCTTGCCTTGTGTTCTAAAGAAATCACCTCAACCTGTACTGTAAATTATTTTTGACTTAAAAAACCCCAACAATCTTTAAGCAAACTTTCCAGTTACCTCAGTCACCATGATCTCATCTGTGCTTTTTTGGTGAAAGGAACACCATGCTCCCTTTACCAGCATCAACTGAGATTAAGCTGTAAGCAAAGAATTATGGCACAAGAAATAGCAGCAAACTGGTTTGTCCAGGCAAAGCTTCCAGGACCTGGGACCAAAAACCTGCTTTTCCTTCACTGTGCAATCACTCACAGAGCCCTGCAGAGCTGGGAAGGGGGGAAAGCTCTTCCACAAAAGCCCCTGGGTTAGGGACACTTCAGGAGCACTGATATGTCTGGGTGGATTTCCCAGAGTTTGTTGGATCCTCAGAGGTAACACCCACGAGAAGGGACTTAAAAATCAAAGTAACAAAATCTCACTGGGTCCTGTTTTAACTGCAGATCAGTTGATGAGTCTCCTAGAACTAACAAGGCATCAGAGAGGCTGTGGCTGCCCCATCTCTGCAGTGTCCCAGGCCAGGCTGCACTGGGCTTGGAGCAGTGGAAGGGACTGGATGAGCTTTAGGATCCCTCCCAACTCAAACCATTCTGGGATTCTGATTTAAGTAGGAATTCACTGCTTTTGCTGTAGGATCCAGCCCTGGGCCTGAGCACCTCTTGCAGGAACAATCCCAGACACTGCAGCCCAGGAGTTCATCATTAACCACAGCCAGAGGGAATCTGTGTGGGCAGGGTAGGATTTCTCCCTAAAAAATGTAGATTTTTTTTTTCTTCCTGACCATTTCCCACCAGAATGGATGACCACAGTTTAGTGGATGCTGTGTGCTTTCAGAACTACTTCTTCAGTAGTTTTCTTCAGTTTTCTGGTAATTCTTAACCCACATTTAAAGCTGCCCCTTCCCAGAGAACATCACCCTGCTCTGGAGCACTCTGCACAGTGGGAATTCACCAACAGCTGGAGGTAAAAAACAGGAACAGAAAGATGGAGGAGCCAAAACCCCCACAACACACCAGGTAATTATAGAGTTGAATAAAATCAGCAATAAACCCTTGCTGAAGTGACAGAACACAGAACTCCTCCAGAGCATCTCCCCCCACCAGAGCCCAGGGAGGTCCCTGGGGGCGGCAGGATCCTCTCCCAGCTCTGAGGCACCAAAAACCACCAAAAAACAGGAGCTGCTGGGACAGGCTGGGAATTCCCAGCCCCAGGGAGCTCCAGCACATCTGGAAATCCTCCTCAACTTGGATTTCCACCTCATCCCAACCTCACTTCTCAAACCCACTCATCTCCCTCATTCCCAACAAGGTTTGTTGCCAAATAATTCTACAAAAATTTAAAATTTTCTGTAAACAGCTTCGTAATTTCCTGCCACGTTTTCTTTTCAGTTTCCTTTTTTATTTAATGAATAGAAAAAGTATTTTATGATCTGTTTGTAATGGAGACCTAGACAAAACTGCAAAATCAAATTAAAGGATAATAAATGCCTGGTTATGGCAGGCTCAGTGAGGGACCCAGCAGCACCCAGTGACAATAAAGAACAATGTCTGCACTCTGAATCAGTTTTGCTTTTTTGACTAAAAAATCACAAAATTGTCAAGAAATTCTCCCTGGCTTAAAAAATCAGATTTTCTCAGACTTTATCTCACAACTTAATCTTCTGTCTAGGTTCCATTTATCCTGGCTATCAGTATGTACATTATCTGCAGGTATTGGGCTCAGATATTTCCTATTGTTTAAGAGCAACAGCCCTGACAAAGAAAGTCTAAAAGTCGTTGTGGTGGATAGAATTTGATTAAAATGAAGTTAGTGACCATTAAACAGAGCTCTGGTTTAATTCAATAATAGGGCTTTTAGAGCAAGGTATTGTTTAACATGTTTGAGGCTCCCCTCTAACAGAAATTGATGAGGTAATGCTGGAGACAGCTTGAGAAAAGTCAAGGGTACCAGGACATTCCAAAAATCTCACTGTCTCCCAGGAACATTTTTTACCTCTGACATCAACCCTCCAATAAAACCCGAGTCCAGCAGAGCTCCTGTGAATGCACTCGAAGTAATTCAATGCAAAATTATCTCCAAGACAGATGAAGTAGGAAAAATCTACTGGGTTTGGCTCAAAGCATCCACAGGAGAGTAAATCCTTGGAAATGTACCTGAGCTAGGGGCAGATCAAACTGTCTGGAGTGATTGATGCTGAGAAAAACTCAGGATGCTTAAAAGAAACCACATTTCTCTCTCTCCCTCCCTTTTTTAAAATAATGTTCACAGCAACAAATTAATTTTGAGTGTTGGTGGAGAGCAGAAGATCAGGAATAATAAAGCCAGGATTTGTTTCATCAGTGAAATGCCCTGCAAGGTTCTTCTGACACTCCTTTTCTTTTTCAGCATCACTGCCTGGAGTTTTGTTTTAAAAGGAATTATTTCCAGACATTCCTCCCCTGAAACTTTTCTTGAGGAGTGTGGTTTTTTATGTGAAAATAGTTATTACACTTTGGGCAGCAAAATATCCATTTACCCCAGAGAAGAAACCTTGGAAAAGCAGGAACACCTCAAAATTTATTTTATGGATTTATACTAGGCTGGATTCATTTTAGTTTTGAAAAACCCAAAGCAAACCTTCTCAAAACCAGGACACTCTATCCATTTCTACAGAATTTAACAGAATGGGGACCAAGCTCCACACACCAAATTTCTCATTCTGGTGTTTTATGAGTGATTTGATGTTGTAAATGTATGAGGTACTTCCAGTTAAGGAGGATGTTTATTGTCAACCTTGAGCACTGCATAAAATCTCAGGTTTTTAATGTGGAACCACAGAATTCTCTGATTTTTTTCTATAAATACAATTTCCTATAAACATTCTCATTTTTTGCCATAGGATCCCGCTACAACACTGCAGAAAATCCAGGTCAGACACCCCAAAAATGCAAGGATCTGGGAGTGGAGGGGCTGAATTTTGGTTGGGGGTGAAAGTTCTGTGCTGATCCCACAACCCTGAGCCTCAGGGCCAGCAAAACCCTGCAGGGACTGGGGGAAGGAGCTGCAAGTGAGAGCTGAACCCTGCTGGGGCAGAGCCTGGACCAGAGCAGCCCCTGAGCAGCCTGAGCTGCCTCCTGCAGCGCTTTCCCCTCGATGGGTGCAATTATTCATTAATTACTGAGCTGGGAATTACTCACCCGATGAGGGCCACCATCTGCTCCACGATGTGTTTGCTGAAGGTGATGATGACAAAGAGTTTCTGTGGAAGGACAAGAGCAGTCACACAAAGCCTGGAGCCACTTTGTGCTCCTTCCCCAGCAGCTCCTGCCCACCTTTCCCCTCCTCTCCTCTTTATTTTTCATTATTTTCAATATTTTCAATATTTCAGTATTTTTAATATTTTCAATATTTTTTACTTTTCTCCTCAGAAAAGAAGCAGGAGAGAAAAAAAAGCTCTCCACTTTCTGTCCCTGTTTGCTCACAGTTTGTATTTCTTGCCGTGTTTTTGCTGCCCATTCTCATCCTCCCCAAACTCCCATTCCCAGAAGCTCAAGGTCACTTTACTCCATCAACAATGTCTGAGTGGAAAAACAGCCAGAGAAATTCACAGCCCCTCACACAAACACCATCACAGAGGGGAAAATAACCCTGAATCAGACAAAAACAGCAAAAAAAGAAAGAGCCTTTGGGCATCTGTGATAAAACAGAATAATCACAGTCCCTGATAATCCCAGTCCTAACCCTAATCCAGAATGTATCCTAAAACTCTTCAAAACCAACTTAGCAGAGTAATATTATATATGAAAATCTAACCTAGCAAGTTTTACCCCTAAGAAAAATCAAACCTGTACCCATGAAGCTGCAATTATAAATATAATATTTAATCATATTAAAAACTATTAAACATATTAAAAGACAAACTTCAAATACAATTTCAACCTTAGAAGAAAAAAGTCCATGATTTATCTAATAAAACTTTACAAAACAGAGTAGCTCTTAATTTCCTACCAACCACAAAATCATTAATACTTATGCAAATCAGAATGCAAAAATGAAATGGAACTGACATCATTTGAGTAAGGTAATAGAACAGGAGTCCCAGGATGGCCACTGCAGCAGTCACTCACTTCCTGTCTGAACACTGCATTAAAAGCCTTTTCCATGACTCTCACATTTCCTAAATTCCAAGTCCAGCCAGATCACTCCAAAAAATCAAGGCTATTGCACAAGGGTGTGCTTGAAAAAGAGAATTCTAAAAGCTGAGCCTATTACAAAATCATGATTTATCAACTGAACAAGGCATTGGGAAATGTTTTTTCACTTACATGGGATCAGAGTGTGGAGCACTATAAATTACACAGCAAACACTGTGGTAGCTGAACAAGGCAATTAAAATAATAAAAGGAATATTGATCTAATATTATTTCACTTTTCTGTGCTGCCAGGACACATTTTAGCAAGACACGGATTTAAAAGCAGAAGAAAATTCAGCTAATAATCAAAATAAGTGTGGAGAAAAAGCTGTTTTATCCCAAGAAATGGAAGAATTTCCAAATCTATTTATTGTTTTCTGCTTAAGCACTGGGCAAAATAAAACAACCATTTAAAAAATGATGGGAAGAAAAGAGTTTGTGTTTAGGGCAAAATGAAGATTTTAAAGCAGCTTGATGAGCAGTAACACAAAATATTTTTTTACTGAAAGCTTCTGCTATTTTGATGGGAGTCACAGCAGAGATTTCCAAACAACAGAGGCAGAGGTACTGCAGAAACCCAAACTCAGCTGAAAACATCCCAAACAGAGACTGAGCTCCAGCCCTGACCACACCAGCAAATCCCCCAGGGAATCCAAACTCCAGCTCTCCTCGGAGCAGGGTGATGCAGTTCCAAGAGAATCCCACATTTTGTGCAAACAACTGCACTGTCAAACTGAGCACATCTGATCTGGGACACCAGAACTGCCCCAAAACTGCAGCAAATCCACCCAAACTGGGCTGGCCCAGCCCAGGGCTCACCGGGGTTTTCTCAGCGAGCTAAAAAGGGCATTTCAAAGTGCAAATGAGTGTTTGTTACCAAAAAGGAGTTCACTGCTGGAGCCCCGGCAGTCTGGTAAAGGCTGTAGGTAAATACTTTGGCTAACCACCAATTTCCTGAGCGGGTCAGCAGCTATAAATTACTCACTTGCCTCAGTTTGGAGCAGCCCAGCAGCTCCTTTATTGTAAATCCCTTGCACCAAATTAATTTCCATTACTTCAAGCCGGGCAAGGAGACTGCAGGATTCATTCCCAAGTGACACAGTGGAACAGGCAGGGAAAGAATCAAAGGTTTCAAAGGTTTCACCCCCTCCAGCCCCGAGGCAGGGACAGCACTTGCCTGGATGTGCATTTTAATCACAGCTTTTCCAATCAAGGTTGCACCGAAGAAGGTCCAGAAGGGAACCAGGAAGTGGCCACAGGTTATCCCAGCCAGGTCAAACAGGGGGTTTGGGATCTGTGGAGCGCAAGGGAAAGAGGTTCAGGAATTGCAGCACACATTGGATGGACAGGAACACCACAGAGGCTGAAATTGTGAAAAATGAACAGTTTCTCCTTCTCCAGCTTGATCCAAAACTCTTGTGTCCTAATAATTACAAAAATGTTGATGTCCCACCACATAACTTCAGTCTCTGGGATTCAGCTAGACAGTGTCCCAGACAATTCCATTCTCAAGGTCCCTCCTTACCCCTGGATCCTGAAAAAAGCTAATGAAAAGTTTTCCATGTGAAATGCACAGAAACCACAGCAAAGCCATTTTGAGTGATTTATCAAATTTTCTCTCTGACAAGCACATCACTCTTGGAAGCCAGAGTTTCAACTGATCCCCAGTGATTTCCAGCTGAGAAACTACATTAAAAACTGGCATTTATAGTCATATGTATCCAGTTTAAAAACACTGATTAGATTTTATTAAGCATATGCATTTCATTTAAAATTAAAAGAATTTTTATTATTATTAAACTGCTGGCCTGACTTTTGGTATTGTGATACTATCTGTAAAATATTTTTGAAATGAAATCAAGAAAGTGTCTGAATTCCAACCTTTCCCTCTCAGCCTGGAGCACAGGGGCAGCGTCTGAGCAGGGTCACCCCCAGGAGCAGTGTGGTGTTTTGTGATTTAAATAAAGAAATAAAGAGTGCAGATTGGGAAAGAATAAAGGACATTCTGCCACCAAGCCTGCAACCTGTGACAAAGGGTTGCACTGGACTGCTGGGGAGCAGCAATTCAGATTTATGAGCAGCCACAGCAGCACCTGCAGAGGAAGAAATCTGAACTGGGTTCTAACCACGGCTCCCTGAGCAGGCTCCACCTCCCCTGCCCACCTGGGGCAGCTGCTGTGGCCACAGGAGCTGGCAGGGATTGCCCCAGAACCTCCTGGAGCCAGCAGGGATTGCCCCAGAGTCCCCTGGAGCCGGCAGGGATTGCCCCAGAACCTCCTGGAGCCAGCAGGGATTGCCGCAGAGCCTCCTGGAGCCGGCAGGGATTGCTCCAGAGCCTCTGGAGCCGGCAGGGATTGCCCCAGAGCCTCTGGAGCTGGCTGGGA
Organism: Fringilla coelebs; assembly: GCF_963513975.1. Taxonomy (NCBI): domain Eukaryota; kingdom Metazoa; phylum Chordata; class Aves; order Passeriformes; family Fringillidae; genus Fringilla; species Fringilla coelebs. Next base: position 2,632,556 of record NC_140046.1, read on the forward strand.
TTGCCCCAGAGCCTCTGGAGCCGGCAGGGATTGCCCCAGAGCCTCCTGGAGCCGGCAGGGATTGCTCCAGAGCCTCTGGAGCCGGCAGGGATTGCCCCAGAGCCCCCTGGAGCCGGCAGGGATTGCCCCAGAGCCTCTGGAGCCGGCAGGGATTGCCCCAGAGCCCCCTGGAGCTGGCAGGGATTGCCCCAGAGCCTCCTGGAGCTGGCAGGGATTGCCCCAGAGCCCCCTGGAGCTGGCAGGGATTGCCCCAGAGCCTCTGGAGCCGGCAGGGATTGCCCCAGAGCCTCTGGAGCTGGCAGGGATTGCCCCAGAGCCTCCTGCCCCTGGAGCCAAGGCTGCTCCAGGCTCTTCTGGGCTGGTTGCTCTGAGGGATTTTTGTTGGTTCACAGAATATTTCAATCCAGTTTGGGGCAGGGGTGCTGTGGGTACAGCACACCAGGGGCAGAAGTTACTCAGCACATCCCCAGCAAGGTTTTCTCTGCGCTTGTTACACAAAGTTGCCCAAAAAAAGGCCACAAAAACCAGAGGGCAAATTCTCACAAGTCACAGAGGAACCTGGGGGCTGATTCCTGCTTTGTTCCTTGCCCAGAGCTGCCTTTATATAGAAATAAACTCCAGACAATCCTGACTTCCTTACTGCCACTAAACAACATGACAGTCAGTTGACTTCACTGGATAAGCCTGCAGAATTTTCATTTCCATTTGCTGGTGGTTTTATGCAGCATTTAGGAGCCACCACTTGAGAGACAAGGACCCACAGCTGGGACAGCCATTACCACTTCACCAGCAAATTCTCCACTCATAAAATACAAATAAAATACAAATAAAACTGCCTAAAATCCAGAAGGAAGATCCCAATTACAGGGGAGGCAAGCAGAGGAGACACCTGGTAGAGCACAGAGAGATCCTGAGAAGGCCCTGGGCTGGTGGGGGCACAGCCAAATGCAAGGAGCACACTTGGGGGCTCACCCAGAGGTGCCACACAGAAGGACAGCTCTGCATTGCTGCTTTTCCAAGGCCTCTGGAACCTTCCAGAGCTGTTGTGTGAGCACATTTACAAACTCACATTGACAAAGCCCAGGTGTGCCCTGGTGGATCCTCATCCCTCCCCCAGCCCAGGGCTGAGCAGGGCCTGGGCAGCAAAGTGGGGAAGAAGTTAAACAAATGTTTAAATGTCACTGAGCAGGAGCTCTGGGGTGTTTGCAGCCTCCTCTGGTGCTTGCCAGCCCCTTCCTCCTGCTCCCCATCCCTCCACCTTACCCAGTCCCTCATCCCTGGCAGCTCCAAGCTGTGCTGGTGACAAGGACAGGCAATGGCTGGGGCAGGGATGTGTCAGAGCAGGGAGCAGCTCCTGGGAGGATTTAAGGAGCAGCTTTTGGCTAAACTCCACTGCAAACATGAAGACATTTGTAAGGATTAGTGAGCAGGAGCTTTATGTCAGCAGCTCTAATCAGATTAATTCTAACACAGGTTACCCACACCTGAGCAAGCAGTTGGCTCTGTCATCTTTACAGTTTAGGGAACCAAGAGAGGCTGGACAAGTGTGCAGTGAAAGCCTCAGAGCTGGGTAACGTTGTGGTTATCCCAGAAAAATGGGATTGGGGGTCCCACACTCTGCAATCACATCCCACAGCTTGTGTGGGGGATGAAAAACAAGGCACACCACTCCTGCCAGCTCCAGAGAGAGAGTTAAACCTCCAATATTATTTTTTTATTCTGAAAGAAGAGCATAAAAAACTGAAATAGCATGTCTGGAGATGCTCTTTTCACCTCTTGATTAAAAAAGCCATGAACATTTTGTAGCTCCACAGCCACAACTGAAATTTGCTTCCTTTTTCTGCCTTTTCTGGTTCCTAATGACCCAAAAAGCAGATTTGGGAGAGCTGGGATGGATGGAGGGAGGGAGGGATGGAGGGATGGAGGGATGGATGGATGGACACCCTAACCAGGATTTCTGCAGGGGCTTTCCCCTCTCCAATCCATGCACACCTCTGGATTTGAGGATGTCAAGAACGTCAAGCACAATACATCTACATCTAAGGAAATAATAACACAATTCCAGCAGGTTTTGTCTCCCTGAGAGATGGCAGAGGGTGCAAAGAGAAATGAATTGCATACAGGATATGCAAGAGCTGCATTTTATCCCATAAATGCCCAGTTCCTGGGGAAACTCACCGAGGCACAGGCCAGGATCCCAAAGAACCCAACCTTCTGCACCAGGTTCTGCACGGCCACTTTGGCCCGGGTAGCAAAGTCCTGCAAAGAGAAAATCCAATTATTCCTGAGGAAAGCCCCCTGAACAGAGCTCAGAAAGTGTGTGACCTCCAGGATCTCCCACCTGGGAATTGGGAGGAGTTTGAAACCAGTCTGAACCCTGAGTGTAGAGGGACACTGGTGGTGGAATGTGAGCACCCCATGCACTGAGTTTTGTTTTCACACCCTGTGAGTGGCACTGAGCTCCCACTGCTGTGGAAACAGATTTTCCACGGTTTATTTCCCCCACCTTTGGAGTGCCAGGGCTGCTTACACCTATTCCTTACACAAGCAGAGGGAATGAATTCCTGCAGTGCCATTTCCAGTGGTAAAAAGGAACTTTCTGAGGACAGAAAGAGCACAATAATCCCATTACATCCTCAGATCTGCTCTCCCAACCCCAGGATCTCAATCAAAATTGCCAATTCCAGGCACTGCCTACAACAGACTTGTAAAATTCATTAAATTAATGAATTTAATTACTGAGCTTAAATTACTTTAAAGCAGGGAAGGTGCAGCCCCTGTGACTGGAGCTGTTCTGTACAAAGCTGCCTCCTTTTATTTTGTGATCAGTCCTTACTCATGAGGCTCAAAATTTGTCAAACACCCTGGAAACACCTTAAAAAACAAAAATAAAGATTCTCACGAGGAGTTTAATTGCATGTGAGAAGGGAATTTAGAGGAGATAAAATTATTTTGAAGCAAAACTGTCCAGAAAAATAAAAGCAAGGTCAGTGCTCCCTGCTCAGGCTTGGCCACAACAGTTCCAGAACACTGTGAATCCTTGGGAATAGCAAACATTAAAAAATAATTACCCATTCCTTTTTAAAAACCTACAAATAAGCAATAAAATTCTGATTTTTCCAGGAGCAATGCAATAAATTACCCAAGGAAATGACTTGAATCAATAATTAATGATATTCTAAATTCCACCCTTTACCACTGAATTGTAGAATTTATAACATCATTAATTATTGATTAAAGCAACTGCAGGGTAATCCAGAAAAATTACATTTATGCAATTTTAACTTGGTTACAGTTCTGTTGAAACCTTAAATACTACACACCAAGGAAGGAAAACTACAATTACTTTACAATGTTCTTGCATATTATTTAAATTTTAAGCTGAAGAACTGACATTTTCTGGGGCAGATTAAAAAATAAAAGATCTGTGATGAGACCACTTGCTTCTTTTTACACCCTTTATTCAAGTAGTAACTTTTCTTCATGACTGTGCTTTCAAACAGTTAAATTCCCTATTTGAAAATTTAAAAAAAACCATAAAAAACCAAAAAAGAAATTATTTCTTAAGTCAGAATAATTCTATTCATTTTATTTAATGCCTAAAAAACCCAAAACCCCTTAAATTCTCTATTTGAAAATTAAAAAAAAAAAAAAACAAAAAAACAATTATTTCTTAAGTCAGAATAATTCTATTTATTTTATTTAATGCCTGGAAAAATAACTCAAATTAAAACTGTAAGAAAAATGCCAAAGAAATGAGATTTCCTAAATCTTTCAGTGGGACATTTTTAACCACAGGGGAGTATAAAACCCCTCTGGAATATCCTATAAAGGTGAATTTCCACACTTTCATCAGGATTACACCTTGAGCTTATGATTACAAAATGCAGGAGATAAAATTCCCATTTTAATGACAATTTTCCCTGACATTTGTAGGATCCCCCCAGAACATGAGGATTCAACCTGCTCCCAGTGAGGCTGACACCAAACCCTTGAGCTTATTCTGACAGGAAACAATCTGAAAAGTAAAACTAAAATTTTCTTTTCTTTATTTCTTTTTTAAAGAGTGAATTTTGACAGGAATTGTTCTAAACAACAAAACACAACAATTTCCTGACGACCAAGCCCAAAATTCTTGCGACATCCAGGGCAGTTCCTGCTGCAGCCCCAAATTCCCTCGTGGTTATTTCCAAGGAAACAGAACCCAAAAAGGGGATCCCAGCTCCAGTGGGACCCTCAGGATTTGGGATGGAGAGAATAAAATACTCTTTTATTTCTATTTTATAAAAATACCCCTTTATTTTGTTTATTTCTAGGATTTTCCCCAAGGAAAACAACACCTCTCCAATTCCCCAGGCAAACACACAGTGAAAAATCTTTAGGATTCTTTACAAAATAATTTAAACACCAAAAGTCCTAAAGAAGATTTTGTCCTTGGGAAAGGTGTCCTGGAATTGTTCTTTTTATAGGAACAATTTCTATTTTATAAAAATACCCCTTTCTTTTATTTATTTCTAGAATTTTCCCCAAGGAAAACACCTCTCCAATTCCCCAGGCAAACACACAGTGAAAAATCTTTAGGATTCTTTACAAATTAATTTAAACACCAAAAGTCCTAAAGCAGATTTTGTCCTTGGGAAATTGGAATTTTCCCTGGAATTGTTCCCTGCTCAGGGATTTCTGGAGCAGAGCTCACTGGGGCCATTTTCAGCTCCTATTTTCTCCCCCACTTCCCAAAGCTCACGGGCTTGGAGCAATAATTTCACTTTTAAAAGCCAATAAATATTTTTTCCTCACAGTTCCATAAATCTGATGGCAAAGTATCTTGAAAATAAACCACCCCAAGACAATTATTCAAATGGCTCCATGATTTATTTGCATGGAAGTTGTTCCTATTCTGATTTTAATTTATTCCCCCATTACCTTTTACTGTGTTGCTAATGCACTGTTGTATTCATTTTCACAAGCTGGAATTGGAAATAAACTCTCTAGAAAATGACCTATAAAGTAATAGTTGCAGCACAGCTGCTTTAATAAAATATATTATTATAATTAGATATAAATTGACTGTATAAAATTGGGGTAAAGCACCATTTTTAACCAAATTTCTAAAAAAGAACCAGCTTCCCCCACCCACATTTCTCAACTACAAAATTCAAGGCTGCCCTCAAACTAATATTTCTCCTCCAGCTAAAAACATATAAAACATTAAAAAGCTAATAATGAAGGTCTTTAAAATAAGTTTAACAAGTTTGTCTCAAAAAAAACCCCAAACCAAAACCAATGTTGGAGGAAGTTTCTCACCTTGTTAATTCATGACTTTATTTTTTAAACTTATTACTCAGCTTGTTTCTTTGCTAAGTTTTGGTTTTACATTATTTATCACAAAGTACTTCATGGAAAGCAAAATTTTTAAATTCTAAAAATTTCCCTCAAGAACTTGTCATTGGTCTTCCTTTTTTCCAAATTTTCTAAATAAGCCAAAAGACAAATTAAAGATTTTTTTGGTACCTATTTTCTGTGATTTAATATAATCAAAGCTATGAATAATTTGCAGGCTAATAAACCTACCAGGGCTGCAACAAAACTATGAATTCCTGCCTCAACATTTACTCTGTGAAAACAAGTTCAGAACTATTTCTCTTTGGTTCCTTCCTTAAATTTTGTTTGACAAATCTTTGCAACATCTGCAACAATAAAAAAGCCTTCAAAGTTTCATTTCTCTGAGAATACAATCCCCACTTTTACAACTTTTACCTCTTTCACAACAGAATTTTTTTTTTCTTTTCTAAAGCCTGCACAGGGAACAATCTTTTCTCTGTTTTTTTAAGCATTTGAAATAAAATAACTTTTATAAATTACTGCTTTAAAAAATAGTAATTTTAAAATATATATATTTATGAAAAGAGACAAAAGTTGAGCTACTTACAGGCAAACCATTTTCCCCCCAAATTAAAGTTTCTAGACTGGACTGGCCTCCCAGCTAATTGTGATTCATTCTTTAGAACATTTCAGGATGCTTTAGCTCACTGTGTCCCTTTCAAAGATGATTTATTTTTTGGGGTTTGGAAATAGATTTCCTGTGAGTGCCCCAGAGCAGGCAGAGGAAGGTTAAATGATTAAAGATGACTTCATTGGGTTAATCATCACATCCCAAAACTGGGCTGGAGCAGAGCAGGGAAAGGTCAGGGATGATTCCCCAGGCCCAGCTGGCAGCTCGGGCTGGGGGAATTGTCCTGCACCAGCTCAGCCTCAGCAAAAGGGAATTTTCATCATTTCATTCACCCCACTGGCTCCAGAGGATAAAAATCCCTCCCAGATTTCCAAACCTAAAGGGATGGTATGGAGAATTTACTTATTCTGCCTCAGTGTTCCTCCCTGTGTAAATATGGACCTTTTATCCCTCCTGAGAGAGAATGGACAGCCTTGTCTGAGTTACAAATTGCTGCCCCATCCCTCTGTTTTATTTGGTTTCCATTTATGATTTAATCTCTCTCTTCTTTCTCCTCTCACTGTGAAGTTGGTGAGCTCCTCAATGTGAGGGAAGAACAAGCACCTCACCAGATTTAACTAACAAGCTCAAGGAAAAAATTGTTTTAATAAATAAAATTGCTTTAATAAATAAAACCTCACCAGATTTAACTAACAAGCTCGAGGAAAAAATAATTTAAATAAATATTTTTTTCCTCTTTTCCCTCTGTAACAGAACAGTCACAATTAATTGTTCCCACTGAAATTGTGGAGCCTCTTTTTTCTTCCTCTGCAAGTGCAGAGCTGGTTGATTGATCCACAGGAGTAGTTGGAGGTATCCAAGGAGCTCTGAATAATCAGAGTTGGACTGAATCCTCCAGAAAAAACCTGTACCACTTCCCCAGCTCTGTTCTCTGAAGCCTGCACAGATTATGCAATGTGAGAGTTCATTTTCAAACAGCTGCAATCTGATTTTAGGAGCACTGAGAACCAACAGCTCCCACCACATCCCAGCTCAACCTCTGAAAAAACCATCCAGATCCACATCCCAGGGATTTGAGGCCTGGCAAAACTTCTCTCTTTTTTCTTTCCTGCTGTAAATACGTCGAGCACTTTACAATAAATTGGTAAAACTGGTAAAATTGGCAGAATTAACACAAAGATGGACACTGAATTTAACACAATTCCATCCCAAGCTCTTGGTGCACATTCCCTGCTCAGGAGGTCTCATCCATGCCATGGACATTCCTCACCTGCTGGGTGCTGGCCTGGAGGAGTTCAAAGATTTTTCTAGAAGGCCTGGAAGGGGGTACAAAGGATTTGTGACTCTGACAGAAAACAGGAGAATGAGAGGAAAAAAATGAAAGGGCACAGAGAGAGATCTGAATGTGTTACACCTCAGTGGCCCTCCAGAACTCTGGAGCAGCTGCAGAGAGGGAAGTTCCTCCTCCTGCAGATTGCCCAGGCCAAATGTGTCTCTTTTGTGTGGACAACCCCTCAAGATTTGAGCATTATTTCTATTATTGTTACAATAAAAAAGTTTTAATTATCCAGATTATCATCTGAAGTAAAGAACATTTTTTTTTCCCCAAAAAATTGAAGACTGGGTATGAAGCTACCACTTAGATCACCAAAATTAGAGAGTCCTTAACATTTAAAGATCTGCCTACAAAGACAGTGCCCCTCTTTATGTAAAAATCCCAGTTATGTTAAAAATGAGCTGCACAGTATTTTGTTTCTTCTGGCTTTCTGTTACAACACAATGGAATCAAACACAACTTATGGGAGAATGACCATTTGTGGTCAGGCAATGGATTCCAGGATTTCAGACTGGGAGGAATTATTAACTCCTTGGAATAAAGCACTGACTGCAGGGGAGCAGCTGCAGAGGAGCCACAGAGGTACCCAAGGCTGGGAGGTCACAATGGTTCAGCACTCACTGGCCAAAAACCACTGCTCAACCACCCCCCAAAATATCAAAAATATGAATAAATTACAAACAGGAATGTTGTGATAGCAGCTCATGGATCTTTGTTCCAGCTTTCTCCAAAATCCTTCCAGGTGAATGCAAAGGGCAGATTTGCATTCAATGCCTGGAGAGCAGGGGTGTGAGGGGTAAGGTTTAAACTTCCTCATCACCCAAAAATCTGGGAGAGAAATGTCCTGTCTGGGAAATCAGACCCCCAAAAGAGGGAGCTGGAAAAAATAATTTTCAAGGATTACTGAAAGCAGTGATGGGATGGCAGAACCAAGCAAGCACTAAGTTTGATGAAAGAAAGGGATTTACATGCCACAGGCACAGGGCAGATACTCCAGACTCTAAGGAAGTTTCACTTCATGAGAAGTCTGGGTTTTCTGAGGCATTCAATTCTGGAAAAGGAGTTGGGTAATCATGGAAAAGTTGCAAGAGAAAAGGACATAGATGCTGAACATGAAAACAGTTTTAAGAAGTACAAGATGAAGGCAACCAAGCAGCAATAAAACAGCCTTGATTTCTCCAAAGAACTGTGGAAAGAAGAGAGCAGCACCCACAAAGCCTCATTAAACAGATTGTGCTGGAGATCTGAGGGCTTGAAACTGGTAAGAGCTCAATATTCACAATATTTGTAGGGAAGGATGAACATACAGTGGATATTACAGACAAATCCCAAGTCAACAAGAAATTCTATCTACAGGTGGATTCTTCCATTGTGAGGAGGAGAATGCAGGACACAGATTGTGAGGGATTTATTTCCACATCTGTTTTCTTCAAATTCTTCAGGTTGGCTGCATGTTAAGGTTAAGGGGTGATGCTGCAATCCAGAGGTAATCAGGAGGATGCTGATCTCTGGGACTTTGTAAATTCAGACATGATTAGCTCCAATTAGTTATTGGGTCAGAAAACCTTAAGTTTTTCTATAGAAAATAAATTTAAACCCATTGTCCTCTTATCAGATTTTAAAAGTGCTGTTAGATGTTAGAAAAGAGAGACAAAAGAAGCCACAGAGTTGTGTGAGGAGCTGAATTTTTTGCAAGCCCTGTGGGAGCAGAGACAACAGAGTTAAGTGTCCATTCCAACAGCAGGCTTGGCGTTCCTGGGCATTTAATTTTAGCCTGTCTCGGAGTAAAAGTGTGAAATTTCCAAAGTATGGATCCATTTTATGGTGAATAAGATCTCCCCATGAACAGGAGCAGGAATGAAATCAACCAGCTCTGGATCAGCCCATTAGTTCCACCAGGAACTTCCAGGTATTTTCTTCACTGAATTAATCATCTGAACCAAGGTAGGAACTTTTTATTTCCCTCCTTTCTCCCTCCCCCTGCTCGAGGGAAGAACCAGCAAAAATGTTTTTTTACAACAAACTCCATCTCAGGAGCTTCCATTTCAAGATTTCAGCCTGTTGCAATCCACACTCAGGTTCAGAAGGGAAATCCCAAAAGGAACACAGATTATAGGGCTCTGGGAGCTCTCTAACTCCAATTTAAAGCCAGCTTTTCCCACAGCTAGAACTGAAACCCTCAAACTTCTCCATAAAGAGTCCTTTTGCTTCACACACTGTAAGAATAAAGAAATTTTGTAAAGAATGAGACACAATTAAAGGAAACAGCCTAAAGGAAGAGGAAGGAGCATGTCCTTTCAGCCTTATCAGATCTGTCCTGCAGAGCTGTAGCCCCTTTAACCACATCCCCTGCCACCTCTGCTCCTCAGAGCAGCAACGTGTCCACTTTGACACTCTGCAGCTTTCCAGCCCTGCACAGAAACTCGAAATAAACCGATTGCTTTCCTTGCTGAACAACCACTTTCTATTGACATCTGGCAGGAGAGCTGGCAGAGCAGATGCTGCAGCCCGTTTGCAGGGAGGGCAGCTGTCAGTGGCAATGTCAGCAGCACTGGAGGAGATTTCCCAGGGAGCCTCCAGCCCTGGAGGGCTCCAGGACCGGCCCAGACAATGCCCTGAGGAACCTGAGCTGGACTAGGGAAAAAGAAAAAAAAGAAGTTGAAATAGAAACTGCCTCAGGTCCCTCTGGAGGTGAATTTTTCTGTGATTGCATGACAAGATACTACAGCCACAGGCAGGGGATGAGTGGAGTAAAGGAACATCCCAGCACTGCCAAAACCCCCTGCAGCTGCTCATTTATCTCAAAGCTACCTCTGCAATCAGTTATTGTGAGCACAGCTCTGCCAGTTCCAGAATATTGTTAATTTTTAAAAATCCATTCTAAAAAATCAAGTCTTATTTTGAGGTGGTTTCAAATCCAGACATTTTAAGGAAGGAATTTTTGATAACCAGTCTCAAAAATTGACATTTTCAATCTCTGATAAACCTGAGAACTCAAAGCCATCAGCACAAAAAAATAAATTGTTTCTCCACACAGGACTCAGAGATAAGTTAAGGATTAAAATAGAATGGAAGTGAGGAACTTCTGACACAGCTGACAAAGCCTTTAGCACACACAAGCCTTCCCTCTGAGCCCAGATGTGCAACCTCTGTTCTCCCTGGAAGGGACAGAGGTTCCCAGACAGCTCAGAGAAGTGGGCTGCATACCAGACTCTTGTACAACACAGATATTTAAACAGTGTCTGGAGCAGGGGGGAACAAAGCAGCCATTTTCCTGATTATGATACCAGGATGAATTTCTATCGGTTATTGAAGGTTGTACTTAAAAAAATATTTAAAACAGCTTTTCTGACCCAGCTTTTGATCATTCATTGGTCTTTCTCAGAATCCTGAGGAGTGAAATATCAAGTATTTAGGGATAAATTTTCCCCTTAGACACTCGTGTTGAGCATTCCCAACACACATAGAACAGGGCAAGAAAATCCAATGACAGAATTCAACCACCTGCTTCTCCACAACTCCTGTGCAAATGCAGCTTCCAGCATTTCCAGTGCACTTGGTGACATTATTTCTAATTTCTGTTGGAAAGTGAGAAATTTGTCACTGAGAAAATCCTCCTGACCTAATACCGAGTGAAAATGTTGCAAAGTAACCCAGGTTTCCTCACTGCCTGGGTGATTTCTGATTTATGTACTTCCACACCGAACATCTAAATCATTTTTTAGGGAACAGACACAAAGAGCCCTTCAAGACAGAACTCAAAAAGTCATCTGCAGCCAGCATTAATAATTAGTGCAATGCCCTGTGCTGTTCTTTCCTTATCTGTGAGCAGGTGTGCAAATGAATAGAACAATGTGGGCACGGTTCTCCTGCCAGTGCCCAAAGAAATCCAACCAGGAGGTGCTTTACACATTCCTTACTCACAGCTCTCATTGTCTTCCCTCTGCCTGTTTTAACTCTTTGCTATCTCTTCTCTCAGGAAGTGCTCAAGTTCCCTTATTTTAAGCTGCCATTGACTCATTCCAAAACTGATTTCAGCCGAGGTAATTTTGGAGAACAGTTCAAAACGGAGTTGTTACTCAGTGTACCCACTGCCTGTTATGTTGTCTGTGAAAACACATTGTCGCTTTGTCACCTCACTCCCCAGCACTCCTGGGGACTTCAGTCCGAAGTGCAGCTCAAGGTTCGATCAGTTGTGAATTTCTGTTTAATTACAGACCACCATAAAAAAAGGGAAGAAAGCTCCCCTAGAGCTATTAACAAATACTGGCATCAAACCTGAGGAATGCAGGGTGTGAGGAGCAGGCTCCTGGTGACCACCCACAGCAGTTAATAAATAACAATTAATAAAGAGAGGAAGCTGATGAGGAAAGGGAAGAGTGAGCAAAAGAAAGGATGAGTGGAATTCGATGTTCCTTTTCAACAAGTGATTTCTGGGAAAGCAAAAAAAAAAAAAAAAAGAAATAAAAAAGAAGTCAAGGTTTCCCAGTTATTGTACATGACCCTTCCACTTCCATTTTTATGATAAATGCTTTATAAAAACCTGCTTGTGGTCTGCTTGAACTTCTTTTTTCTTGTACCAAGTACCCTTAAACGCTGTTGATTAAACAAGCCAGCAGCCTTTTCAAGCAGGAACTTATCAGCTAGGAGTTGTTAATTTAATCGCGGCAGAGATCCCTTCCGAATTTGGCCATCTAAAACGCTGCTAATTAAGCGAGATTTCGCTCATTAGCCGTGCCTAATCATTCCCGGGGAGTGAAGTCAGTGTCGTGTCAGAACACAGCGCTGCCTTCTCCCGGGTGTGGCACGGACTTTGTTCAGCCCCGGCACAGAAGATGTGGAGGAGCAGCGCAGGCTTTTCAGAAAAGCTGGGATGATGCGTGTGCCTGTCCCCACCGGGGAAGCGGGGTTTAACCCCTTGCTGCCCTCGGGGAGCAGCGGGGGCTCGGTGGAGCTCCAAGGCAGGCGGTTGCAGCTCGGTTGAATACAAACCCTCTCGAGTCCACGTTGACAAATTCTTTAACAAGCCCTGTGGTTACAGGGAAGCTGGTTTCAGTCTGAGTCACTCCTGTTCAAACAGTTTACTGGAAATGGAGGGGAGGGGGAATTTTCAGAGAAGTCATGTGATGGCCAGACAAACCACAACCAGTAAAGGTTCAGTGGAGGCAAAAACAGGTCCCAGCAACAACTGACAGCCAGTGTGCAGATGGCACTCAGTCATTTCCAAACCAGCCCTGCTGCACCCCGGCATTTCTATGGATTTAACCCTTCTCCAAGGCTGTATTCTTCCCCAGGCAGGACACAGCTTGGAGAGTAAACAAACAGCAGTGGCTGATAGTAACATAGGCAACTAGAAAATATTTTTACATGGAAATTTGGCTGCGGGCGAGGCTGCACAGAAGCAAACCCCCGATGTGTAAATCATTAGTTCTTAAAGAAATGCCACTTAATGAAGCCAAACACTCAGAGCCATTAAGGATTAGATATTCAAAGATATCAGTACTTTCCCCTCCTAGCAAGGAGCACCAGGATACAGCACGGCCCACGCACTGTCACCGAGTACCCTGAGGGAAGCTGGCACCAAAAGTTGCTTTTTCACTCTCAGCTTGAAGTGTTTCAGCATGACAGAGAACCGAGAAAAATTACCAACCAGCAACTATTAAACTGGCAAAAGAGAGTCCCTGCTCATGTGTGCGGGACAGAAAACTGCACCCAGTGTCTGTGACTCTGTCATTCCCCAAGTGCTGCCCCAGCACTGAGCATTCACTTCCCCTAACTGAGGCTGCTTTGAGTGGCTGCACTGGAAATGCTCCCTGTGGCCAAAAGGGAGCTCTGATCAAATCCTCCTTCACTCTGGAATCCGACTGGAAGAGAGCTGACAGCAGCTGAGATGCTGTTTGAAGCGCTGGTGGGTTTTAAACGCTGCCCTAAGTATGAACAAATCCCAGCTGGGGCGTGCTGGGCTCTGCCTTGTGGCAGCTCTGGGGACAAAGAAAAGCCACCCCCATCTGCAGGGCCACGAGGCAGCTGTGACACTCCCTGCACGGAACTGGGACTCACTGGTGAGCACACAAAGGGCCAGCGAGGAAGGAGAAGTGAGTGTTCCTCTAAAATGAGGGGCTTTTTCTCGAGTGTGCTAATGGGAAGTACAGGACAGACTGCAGGTTAATGAGCTCTCTCCAAAGCCAGCACAAGGGGACAGGTCACCCAGATCTGACATTCAGGACAGAAAATCCATCAATAGACTCTTTAAAGTAAATGGCATTTTACTCTGTGTAGCTCGGAATGGAGCACTAAACCTTCACTCTGTTTAATCCTCTTAGGTCCCTTTTTGGCTGTTTTTTTTTGTGGCCCAGCCAGGAGCATATTCCCCCTCCCAGATCCTTCAGGCTGGATGCTGTAGCCATGATCTATTCTCACCAGAGAAGATGCTCATCTGTTTCTCCAAATTACCATTGTTTTTGAGAAACAGCAGCAGTGAGCTCTCTGAACAACTCACACGCAGCAAAAACGTCAAAGCAGCTGGCTCTGCCTCATGGGCAAAGAGCAGCTCAGCTATTCTTCAAAATCCAACTCCCATCCCCAAACCTTTCAAAAAGCTGGGTGCAAGGAGACTTTTCTACTGAAAAAATACTCCTGTCACTTGACATCAAGCATTTGCAGCATCCCCAAGGCACAGGACACTTGTCACAGCCCCCGTGTGAGGCTTCAGACTCTCAGAGTGGGAGAAAGCTGATGGAGGTAATAACAATTGTTAATGAGCAATTTAAAAATAGACATCACCACTGCTCATGAATACAAATTACAAGGCAAAGAGTGATAAGCTATGCTGGAGATTGGGATTTACAGAGGTCATAGGAAAGGCAGGCCTGTCTCCCATAGACATCCAGAGAAAACATGACTGAAGCCAAAAGCAAAAAGGAAGTCACATTAGCAAATGGAAAAAACTGAACTGTCAGTTTTATGAGCACAATACAATTTAATCAGATTGTCAAAGCCTCATGCTAAAAGAGTTTATAGAAACCAAACCACAAGTGGAGTTTGAAAGATGTTTTTTTTTTTTTTCCTGGCCATCCATCCACAAAACAACACGCTTCAATCCAAACTCAATTGCCAAGAAAATAAAATCAAAAGTACTGGTAAATAACAGCCTCATTTTCCTTCATTAATTCCACAAGGCCATTTGTTTACTCCAGGCAGTCAATACAGCTATAGTTTGGCCTGGCCTGACAAAATGCTCTCTAGCAAAAATTTTCTTCCCAAGAATCTCACTGTGCGTTCTGGAAACCATCTCTGGCTGCTCCCACAACTGTACACACATATAATTTGCTGGGAGAGTTTCAGTAAACACAGATACTGAAGTCATGTATTGAACCAGTTTCCTTGTTGGTTTTTTTACCACAACTTGATTTTCGTACAGTTAAGGGATTACTTTGCAAAGCAAAGATTGATGGGAGACAAAAGAACAAAGCAGATTCTTTTTTCCCCCTGCTGCATCTTAAAAAAAAAATAGAAGAATTTACTATTTATAATAGCAGAAAAACCCTTTGGAACCTTCTAGTAGGGGGAGGCTTTTGGGAAACACAGGGTTTACTGTTAGAATTACTAGATTGCACTCAGTATTTCCAGACAAACCACTTTCATGGAAAAGCTTCATCCATTTTTTTGAAGGAGGGAAAAGAAAAGTGTATATTTATCTCCAGAAACTACCCTGGCAGAGGAGTTTAAAGACATCAGTGCATGGTAAATAGCATCTGCTGGTTTTTAACAGCAGTCTCATGACCTGTTTCAACTTAGTGGCAGACAAAACAGGATAAGAAGGAAAAATACAGAGGGAAAAATTCGGTGGCAAACAGCATGAGGAAAAAATGTTTGATTTCGTCTAAAACACTATCAGGAACTCGTGACCAGGATGCAAACTCCTGACCTGAAGGAAAAATTATCCACAGCAGTACCTGACTGATGTGCATCATCAATTGCAAGCTGTGCACTATTCAAGCCCCGGAGAAAATAAATGACAAGAGTAACAAAAAGGGACTTGGAGCAGTTTTGCTGCATTTCTACATCAGGAAAAATATTTCTTCAGGCTGATGAATGGGTCACACACTGGTCCCTGAGGGTGTCAGTGGCAAGGCAGGCAAATGTCATCTGAAAGGGATGAGCTGAGGCTGAAAATCATCTCTGGCCCAGGGAGGATTTCAATGCAGCCAGAACAACCAGGATTATGGAACAGCAGCTCCTCTACCCCTGTTTTCCCAGCCCAGTGTCTCCTACCTTTATTGTGCTGCTCTTGGAACTCTATATAATTGCAGTACCTGTAGCAAATACTCGGCTACATTATTTTATCTGCTCCAACAAGCTGCATTCTTCTCCTCCCACCACCACAGGTATCACTCAGTGCAGGATCTTTTTCCATCCCTGGGAAGTCTGTTGTGAACTCACACCAGCTGAATCTTTGGCCCCCTCTCATTTAACTGGAATGGTTATTTACCCCCTGTAAGCTGCTCTGTGTTTCATTAACTCTGTTGTTTTACACACTGTCCTTACTTGTGCAGTCTCTGCGTGTTCCAGCATCTCCTCGAATTCCTGGTACTCCTCATCATCAGGTTCAGCACCCGACAGCCGGGCTGCCCTCGCCATAAAATAGGGGGGCAGCTCTCCAATGGCTGTACCAGCACCCTGGGAAAAGAACAATCCTGATTTATTTTCCTGTTTATTCCCAAACACAAAACATGTGACACGCACAAATCCCGTGGCCATTCTCCGAGCCGACAAGACCAGCTGTTTGGAGCAGTTTGCTTTCACCCACCAGGTCAGAATTCCCATCATTTCCAACAGAATGCTGCTCCTTTGAATCCCTCTTTCCCTTTCTTTTCCCTGGGCAGGGGAAAGCCTGGGGGTTGCAGGGTCAAGCAGACACGACCTGTGCATCCCTGGGGCCCCGTGGAGCGGCGCGTGGCCGGAGCCGTGGGAGGCTGGAGCTGGTGGCCCTGCTGTCCCCCAGGTCCCTGCTGTCCCCCTGGTCCCTGCTGTCCCACACATCCTGAGTCAGCACTGCTGTGTCTCACCCCACCACATGATGCCAGACACATTCCCCAGCATGTGACAACCCTTGATCCCCAGGGGCCTCCAGAATAATCCGGGAGCTCCTCCCCGGTGCTGTCCCGGAGTTTGCTTGTTCAGTCATGAGACTCTGGGCAAGTGTTTGTTAGAAAACAGACTCAGGTTTTACTACAGCAAGGAAAAAAAAGGTTAAGCAAAGCCTGAGCTCGAGTTTTCCTTCTCCTTCAGCTGGGATAGCTGGAGCCAACCCCAGATGAAAGGACGGCTGCTTTCTCACCGCAGGAAAATTGTATTTGTTTTCTCAGAACATCAAATGACTCATTTCAGTCTTGTGGGTAAAGGCAGCTTTAGCTTAACCAAGGGAAAAAAGGAGAGACAAGCTAAGATTGAACATATGGATAAACAGAGGCTAATGGAACAGGAACTTGGAATTAACTCAGGATGGTTTAAATTTAGGGCAGGTAAGAGACAATAGTTGGGCACTGCACGGGAATGTGCTCCCTGCAGATGGCTTTTCTCTCCCAGGGTCAGCAGTGAGTAACAAATGCTTTTCTCCTCCTTTGAAGCAACGTGAAAGCTTTTCAATTTCCTTTGTTCCTGCTCTATACACAGCTGCAAGCAAGAATTCCAGCTGCTGTGGATATTCCAAATCAACAGGTTGTGGTTTTAAATACCACCGCAGTTAAATCCTCAGTTTAAGCACCCAAAGTGCACACAGGCCTCAAATGTTTATGCCCTTGTTTTCCACAGAAGAAAAAATTTAAATGACTGCAACAAGCTGAACTTCATTAATCTGCATATTTCTGGCACAAGGGGAAGATAAGCCTGAAAACAGTAGCAACAACACTTCAGAAAAATTAACTTGAGGTTATGTTCTCAGGGTGATGCAAGAAGAAAAAGTCACATTGCTCCTCCAGGCTCTGCCAATTTGCTTTGGCTTCGTTCTGTGAACTGAGGAAGAGGTTTGCATGTGTGTTCTGGACATGAACTTTCTTTAAATTGGATAAGTCACATGCTCATTATTACAAAACATTTCAGAAGTGCAACAAAAATCATATGATTTCATGTCTGCTGGAGATAGGTTCCCTAAGTGCATAAAAGCAAAAAAAAAAAAAAGAAAAAAAGAGCAAAAGCAGCAATTAAGGGCTCCAAACCAGTAACTATTTAACTGCTTTTTGTAACATTAGATATTTTCACCATTTAACTCTGAATGCCAGTTTTACAGGGAGATTCCTTGGACTCACAACAAACTGGAAAGGCACATGCTAATCAAAATTCTTTTACATTCGGAAAAAGAAACTGGGAAATGACTCCACTAGAAAGAGTCTTTTAAACAGATTTGATCCTGCTCAGGACACAGGCACAGCCTGTTCTGCTAATCCCAAGCAATTAAACATTTTTATTCTTTCCCCTTATTTCTTGTAAAAAACCAAAAAGGCTGCAACACATTAAAAATATAGGGCACTATTGAATTCCTTGTCCCTGTGGGATGGGAGGCTGTGAAAACTGGCATTCACCTAAGAGATTGTTTCTGAGCCCTTCTGCAGGCCAGGGCTGCTGGAGCCAACTTTTACAGGGATTGCAAAAAGCATCATTTTCATCCCACCTAATAACTCAGGGAGATTTAATCCTTGTAACAATCATTATCAGCAGGAATGGCCAGCACTGCCATGCTGGGGACTAGCAGTGATTTTAATCTCTAGTTGAAGTTGGCTGCTGATGGTTTGGTGACCCTTGTGCAGAAAAATCCTCACATTTCACCCCACAGGACACACAGCCTGGGCAGCTTTACAGCCACAGCTCTGCAGAGTCATCCTGGGGTGAGCTGCAAAAATCAGCCTCTGCTGGAAGTCACCTTTCTCTTTGCTAAGTGGACATTTAGCTTAGGAGTGACAGGATCCAAAATAACTCTCTTCCACAGCTTCCATAAGAAGTGAGCTGGAATTAGGACAAAAGAAACACTCTGGAAGCAGAGCAGGAGCAATTGCCAACTTGATCTGGCTTACAGGAAATTAGCAAGCAATGTTTATGTACTCAGAAACATTCCAAGAAAGCATAACATTACACGAGACACCAGGGCAGGACAGAGGATGCTCCCCAGGGAAAAGCCAGAGGAGACAGAGTTCAGAGCAAAGGTAGCTGACAGGGATCTTGAAAAAAGGGGAGGAAAGGGTGAAAAAGTGGGATACAAATGTTCCTGTTCCCTTGTCCTTTCCCTAATCTAATCCAAGGAGCTCAGACCATGAAGGCACTGCTTGTTCTCCCCCATGGCTGCTCTGGAGGACACGAGATTCCAGAGGCTGCAACTCGGCTCTCTCGTTTCTGAACTTAATTCTCCTCATAGCTCAGTTTTTACATGCTGCAGATGAAGCAAGAGATGTTTACCCTCAGCTGCATTTTTATTTTGCAACCCTAGAAACGTAGCTGTAAATGCCATTTTTATTGCTTGTCTCTATTAAACAGGTTTCAGCAGAGGGGGATGTAGAAGAAAATAAAAAGAAATCTTCGATATATTTATAGTCTTGTGTTTGTGTGATTAGCTACTCACTGAGCATTCAGACAATTCTGGCCTTTCATTAAGAGTCAAATTTAAGCTGTACTTTGCTTTTTGACAGGGCTGTGAGTCCACTTTCTCTGTTACTATTTTGATTTTAGTCACTAAACTCACACAACCTGACTGGAATTTTTGTAACTAACACAACAGCTGCTATTTAAGAAATTGTAGTGACCAGTTGCCTTATATATTAAAAAATACCAGGGCAGGCATCAGATACTGTTTTTAGAATTTCCTTTCCCTGCATTTGAGTTGGACAACTCAAGAATTTAGTAATTAAATCACCAGCTAGGACAGGAAGTCAGCAGCAAAATAAAGTTAATTTGGCATGTAGTTCACAGCAGATGCATCTGTGTAAACTGCAATTCAAAATGATCTACATGTAATGAAAAAAACAGCCTGGGTGACCAAAATTCTCCAAAAATTCAACTTCTCCAAGAAGCTGCAGAGAAAAAATAGAGGAAAACTGAAAGGAAGTTCTAATGACAGAGTTTCCTAAGACCCTGATTCACTTAAACAGGAAAAGCTGCTCAGCTTTTAAGTGAAAAGTGGAAGCAGGCAGAGAAACAGAAATAAAATATGTAAAAATGTGGAAAAGAATACTGTTAAATGAAATCTAATTTAATTAAAAATTTAAATATTTTATTAAAATATGTAAAAATGTGGAAAAGAATACTTTTAAATTAAATGTAATTTACTGCTGCAGCCCAGAACAAGCTGTGAGATGAGGTCCTGCAGATGAGGAACTGCAGCTTCACTCATGTTACAGCCCCAAAATTATTGGAATTATTTCTTCCTTAGACCTGAGAGCTGCCAGATCATCTGGGGTGCAGACACCCTTCCTAAAATTTATTTTTTACATCAACAGCCTTCAAATTCTCTGCTGGTAGAAACATCCCAGGAATATCCTATTAAAAAGCTTTAAAACGATCAGGGCTAAAAGATTCACATCTCACATTACCTTGGCTTTCATTATTCTGCTAATTGAGGAATTTTTGTCAATTGCTGGCCACAGAAATGAAACCCACCCGTGGCAATTGCAGGTTTTTAAAGAAGCCTTACCCACATGCAGGCCTCCAGCCTGACTTTTGAGATGATTGCCCACAAGGAGATGGAGCCTTCAGCTGTCTCCTCATCGGGGCAGATAATTTGATCCGGGTAAGGAGGCTCAGGGAAATTCACAGAGTTACATTCATAGGCAGCAAGAGTGACTGAGGCTATGTGTGGACCCTGAAAAATAAAATAAAATTAAAAATTCAATTGTATTTTATGTGAGTTAGAATAAAAATTAAAATTTGCCACCCCCCCCACCAACATTTGTCCCTAGGCTAAAACTTAGTGCTTCTCTCTTTAAATAATGTTATTTAGGTGAAATTCTTGTTTGTTGGAGTTTTTTTTAAGACCATCTGAATCACAATGTTGAGCTACTAATGTACTTTTAAAGAAATTACATCTTTCTTTTGACCCACTGAAATGTTAGGGAGCCTTTCAGCTTTTGCCCTGCCACTTAGAAGGCTGTCAAAGAAAAATAAGAATCCTTTTTAAAAAAACAGGAATTTTCAACTATTTTACAATGTTCTCTTTAAGGTATTTATGACCTACAGCTTTATTAGAGGAGGTGTTTTCCCTACTGCTGCTTTTAGAGGATTAGGCATTTAAATTATATATTGATTTTTTTAATGACTGGGTTTAATGACATCTTGCAGCAGACTTTCTTAACTTCTGTATTTTTCTCCAACAGCCAGTTGTTTAATTTGTGTCTGTTTTTTCTGAGTAAACAAGAAAGGGACCTCAGTGTTTTTTGCTAAAAAATGGTTTGAAATGTAATTCAAAACTTAAACATTATTTAAATGCCATTTAACTGAATTAATTTTAGTTTCTATCTTACACTGAAAGATTTTTTTGGACAGACCTCCAAATAAAAGGAGCATTGAAATCTATTCAAGAAATGAACTGCTCCATAGTTTAAAAACCTGAAAGAATTGCCATTATTTTTAATACAAAAGGATTGAGAAGCAATTCAAACAATCTGAGCACCAGACATTGTAGCTAAAAAACAATCACTGAACAAAGGTCATGGAAACACTGTCCAGGGAAGAGGGAGCAGAAAAAAAAATAAAATTACTGCAGTAAAGCGAGGTCTTTATGTAAACCCACACATTTAAATAAATCTAAAAGTTTCATGAAGTGCAGAACAAATTACACAAACCTTAACTTCTGCTATTCATTATTTGATGGGTTTTGACATCGTGCTGGGAAATATTGCCAGCAATTTTCATCTATGTTTTTATCTGCAATCTTAATTTATTTTCATTTTATTAGAGCAATAAGGGAGTTTGATATACCCCCAAAAATCAAAGCTGAATTTACGACAGAGCAGAGGGAAAGTGTGAGAGAGCTGAGCCCTGCTTAGGCTCCCAGAGCTCCCTTTGAAATGCCAGGGACACATCCAGCCCCAAAAGCTTCATTTGCACATTAAAGGGAGAAATTCCACACAACAGGGGAAGCTCCAGCACTCCTGGCTTTGCTGGGGAGATGAGGTTCACTCACCAACATTTCACAGCAATGACATCCACACTGCCATTTTTCAGTGGCACTGAATTAAGAATGTTGAAATAAAATAGCAGTTATATTTTCTGTATGGCAGCTGCAACTACTGTTGTCATATGCAAACAATTCCAAATAAACCCATTCTTCTGGCATGCAACTGGTGGAGGACAAGCTGCTCTGAGAGCAAGAAAATGCTTTTATTTGTTCCTTGCTGCTTTACAGGAGGCTCATTCCAAGTGCTTGGGTATATTTTGGATTGCAGAAATAAAAAACCTGTGAGATGATAAATGAGGCACAGCCTCTCTCGAGGAGAAGAAAAAGGTTCAATGAAATAAAACTGAAAAAGAAGGGATCCAGAAATTGATACACAAGAGAGATTTTGATATGGAAGGGAGAAAAAAGACTGGAAGAATGAACCAAGGAGTAATAATTTATATTATTAATATTTCTGTAGGCCCTAATGGCAATAAACTTCTTGGTAGCTGTAGCAAGATCATCTCCACAGCAGCTTCAGAACTAAATAAATAACATCTCTCTACTTCACTCATCAAGGGCAGATGCAAAGAGATTTGAAACCTCCCTAAAATTGTAAAGTACATTTATGGCAAACCTGAGAAATCTTGCTCAGTCTGAAACTTGGAGGATTTAATCCCATCCCCTGCTTGCCCCTCCCTAGGCCTGACAGCTACTTTGAGACAAAAAAAAGATCTCAAGCCATCATCCTAACATTAATGGTTTTCACCTGCAGAAATTTGCAGTGTAACTCCCCTGAAAGGCAGGTTTGCATGGAGGAAATTCCCCCGTGTTTGAGCTGTAAATGACCATTCCCTCATCCCCTGAGGCCATGGCCAAGACAGTGAGATAGGGAATCCAGAGGTGGGGCTCTCACTTCCATAAAATTTGGAATACACACCACAGCACAGAGGAACTACAGCCAGCTAATCTGGAATAGCATGAGACAAATTTTATCACTACTGTCAATAGCAACCAGCAGCCCCCAGCCCTTGCAAGGCTTCAGCATCACCCAGAATTCCTCCCAAAGTGCCCCCAAGGTGGATAAAGCAGGTCCTAAAATCCCAGGAGAGCACACAAGGACAAAATGCCCAAGTGGAGGTGCTGCCTCTTCCAGCTGAGCTGCCACCCTGGAAGAGGCTGAACAACCTCCAAACCTTCCTGTTGAGAGCCCTCCCAGTCTCAACAAATGTCTGCAAAAGGAAAAATTTCACAGGGAGTAGCCAATGGAAAAAAAAAAAAAAGAAATTCACCAAACAGCTGCAAACGGCCACCTGAAGGCCAGGCCAAGGGAACAGAACTCTCCCAGAGCAATGTAAACAATTCTATAATGGAAAAAAGTTGGAGTGGTGGAAGCCACAGAAGCCACATTTGAACTGGAACGAGGAATAAAGTGCAAATGGTTTGATCAGAGGGATGAAGTGTGGCACGGAAGGGAGGCAGAGCAGTCCTGAGTCCTCCTCCTGTGTCTGGGTGTCCTGGGGGTCACAGGGACCCTGTCCCAGGCCAGGCTCAGAGCAACACCCCAGCATCTGATCTGGGAGCTCCCCAAATCTCCAAACAAAGCTTGGCTAAACAGGCCCAGGGCTGGGAGGAGAGCAGGAGGATTGGGGGGGGTTCATTTCTGTTTAGTGATGGTTTAACTCTCAGTGGAGCAGGGACCAGCTTCAAACAGGCTCGAGGTGCCACCTTTGGAAAGCCCTGACTCTACAGCCAGGAGGATTCCTTCTCATCCAGATTTTTAATCCTCTTCACAAATAACACCTCCTCCACCCTGTCCTCCTCCTCCTCCTTTGCGTGGGGCTGCAGGAAATGTGTTTTGCCTCCCTGCAATAGTTCAGTTTGTTTCAACACTTGGGGAAGTCCTCTCAGATGTCCCCCCTAGGCTGGGACTGTAGCTCTACCTTTGAACAGGACAAAACTGCTTCAAACCCCATCACACCCAACACTAAATCCCAGGCAATTCACATGTGCTCCTGGCCAAACCGGGACAACTCAAGGCATGTAAGATCCTGAACACCAACTGTCTTTCCCTCACCCTCTTCCAATTATTTTTTTTTTTCCTTTTAAGCTGCAGGAGGCACTAAAAAAGGATTAAAGAGGAGAAACTGAGAAGCATTCTGCTGACTGGGGTGAGAAACATTTGCTTGCCACTGCTGAGGAGCAGAAGGAGCCTGTGGTCAGGCCGGAATGTGATGTGTTAGAAATATCTGTACAATTTGCAAATCAAACAAGACAGGATTTGCTCATCGAGATGAACTCAACATAAATCTATTTCTTAGCAACAGCAGTTCAGGGGAGTTTAGAAATCCCTGTCTGCACAACCCTGATGTCTCAGAGAAGGTAACTTTGAACTCTTGAACTCACAGGCCTTCAAAGGAGTTTTATTCCAGTGGTTGAAGGCACCCAAGTTGGAATGGCACAAAAATAAGTTAATTAAAGTGATGTATTATGAAATTTCTGGAAAGTAAAAATCTTTTTATCTTGGAAATTCATCTGTGGAAGTAGAAAGAGACAGCAGCCACATGTAAAAAAAATCACGAGTTAAAATCCTTAAAAACATGCTGATCTGTATAATTCTTACAGCAGAAAGTCTTTGCCATAAGGAAAAGTGACCCAATATCCAATTAAAAATGAATCATATTTTCACATTATTAATCATTCTGAGCACCTGGACTGGGAAATCAATTAAAGCTCCAAACAAATCCTGGTTTCTCACATGCCCCTTCACAGAACAGCCAGGCTGCTCAAGTGATACAAGAACAACCACATCTAATTTTAACCTTTTATTTTTGGGGAAGATATAATTTTAGACTGGCTTTAATTTAGAAACATTTCTCAAAGAAAAGTAATATGTCTGCCAGCAAGCAAAATATTACCCTGAACTCCTTGCTGAACTTAATGCACTAAAAATCTGTTTTCCTCCATGGATACACTGCTCTTCACACTGGGCTCAAGACTCAGCCTTTGCACAGGGGGGGAACAAGTCATGATGCATTTGATGGAGATAAATTGGAAAAATAAAAGCTTGCTTCTCATGGGAAACATCCTCTGAGTGGTGCCCCAGGCCACGACTCATCCCATACTTATCCATGAAGTCATTACACCTCTCCAGAAAGTCACACCACACTTACAGCATCTTTTTTATCTCTGAGAGCAGGGGACAACTACCCACAGAGAGAACTGCTCTGTGATTAAGAGGGAGAAGCTCGGTCTGGAGGTGGCTGGTAAATATGTGCAGTTTGTCTGTCTGTCTGTGCTACGAGATTAAAATGTCTCATGGTTTTATAACGTCTGGTATGTGGTGCTGGCTGGAAATCAGGGCTGGGGACAGAGGATCCTGTACCTACAGCATCCTCAAGTGACACCAACACCCATCCAGTGGTCAGGGCTGGGTTTAGAAGACCTTCACAGCGTTTCAAGCTGTGCATTAATTTTACACTCACGTGGCTGTGGTGAAGTTTCTATTCCCACTTCAGCCAAGCCTTGCCACACAGTGCAGAGCTGATGGAAATTCCAAATGATCACCACAACCTCTGAATTTGACTAAGCAAGAGCCACTGAGGGAGCAGCACATGGCACCACTGGCTGTGTAAAGGGCCATGGTGCTGCTCTAAGGAGTAACATGAAAAACAGATTTTTTTAAGGCTGCAGCTACATTACTTTCTATAGAAATAGATGGACTCATGTCAGGGGGAGGCACAATTGCAAGAATTCAAGTTTATCTTCTGCTGCTGACAGAAAATCATTAATAAAATCATCAAATACTCTGTCAGTGTTCTCTCCTTGCCCTTCCCTAGCCATCCCCTCATTTCTAAAGAGTAAAGCTCAGCATTTATTCAAACTGCCACCAGCAGTGGTGATTTGCTTTAGAATCTCCAATTAGAGATCGTTCTGCACAATTATCGTTATTTTCAACCTGCTCCAGGAAGCATATATAAAGGTATAAAGTTCAGGCTGTGCATAAAAAAAACAACTAAAAAACTTAGAAACTCCAAGGGAACAAATGAGGAGAAAGCACAATGTGCCCTCCCAGCAGAGACCTGACAGAACAAACCTGGAGGAAGTGGAGAGCAGATAATGAAAGCAGGGCGTCAGCTTCTAAAAGGTAAAGTCCATCAACCTTCAGCAGGAAGAAAAGGGTGCAGCCACAGTCCCATTAACTCCTCCACCACCCCATTAACTCCTCCACCACCCCGGGACTGTTCTGGCTTTACTCTCTGTAGGTATCTACAGGCATCTGACACAACAACAGGAGCACTCAGAGGGAGGAGACTTCAAATGAACGTTTTTCTCCTTGAAAACACCACTTTTCACCTCAGATTTTTAAAATGCAAGCGAGCCACCAGAAGATTTCAGGAACACCCAGATTGCACAACTGATTTAGTGCAGCAGTGTCCAGTTAATTCAGCACACCCTCCCAGTTCATCAGTGTGTTATTGAGATCAATGCTGCAGTTTCAAGCAGAACAGAGCCCAGGTCTGCTTCAGGCAGGAATTTCTGGAGAGATAATTGCAAAAGTGATTTTTAAAAAAGTTTTACGTTGATTCACGTATTCCAGGATATTTCAGTTCGTTGTAGAAAGCTTAGGGCAGCTGGAGGAAGTAGTTTAAAGACAGGAAAGAAACAAACGACAGAGTAAGAGACAAAAACGACCCTCACACAAACAGGCTCCATTTCAACTTATTTTAGAATTAATTTCTGCCTTCTGCACCCTCCATGTATTTTTCTTTCAACCACCTCAGTGATTCAATAGCAGTAACGTGAGCACAGGTATTAGACAGAAGCCTTTTCTATTTCCTTTGTTTTAGGCTTGCAAGCTGACGTGTGAATTGGAGAACAGAGAGGGCTGGAAATGAACACCTCACTTCACAGGAAGAATTCAGCGCTGGGAAGGGGAGCACTGCTGCACCTCCCACCTGGCTGAGGCAGCTCAGCTTTTGTTTCTCACTTTTTCCTTTACACACAGAACCATCATTTTCTGGGTTACTCACAATAGTTTTGAATGATCTGTGTAGAAAGAGCAAAACCTCTCCTGAAGCTGATAATTACTAAGAAAATACTCCTGTGTTAGTCACAAGGAAGTAAATGGAGGAAAAAAAAAAAAAAGAGAATAAGTTGTGTGGGTTTCTAAATTATTCTGTCTACTTCATAAAAGTGGAGTAAGTTCTGTTTTGTGAGCTTCTCTTTTACAAGGGACTTAAGTAATTTTTATCATGAGTCCTCTTACAAGCTCAGCTCTTGGAATGAGAGAACTAAAAGGAATTAGGTTTGACTTTAAAAAGCTTTTAGTAGTCCTGACAGGAAACCGTTTATTTGTGTGGGTTTGTTTTTTTTTTAAATTATTTACACCACCAACATCTTTATTTCCCAAGATAATGGACTCATTATTGCACAAGTGTCTGGCTTTTAAATCTTCAAATTCTAACCTAAACCAGTTTGGGTAGGGCCAACACAGGGCTCATTTCAGCTACAAACTGACTGTTTGGGGAGGCCAGAGTGTGACCCCTGGGTGAGGGGAACCAATTCAGAATGAAAGCGAGATGCTGAGCCCTTAAACCAGACAAACCCAGCCTGCTCTCTCAGGGCAATAAGGGCACTGCCTTTCTGACTCGCTTTTCTCTTTAAAGGCACATTCCTGCTCTTTATTTTTTTCTTTTTTTTCTATATTTCTGCTCTTTATTTTTTGCTGTGCCCTCTTCCACTCTGCTGCCGAGCAGCACTGTAAGAATTCCTGACAAACCCACATATTCCAGAGCTGAAATATCCGGGCTGGACCTCGGCACAACCATTGCTATTGTACCTCACATTTCCTGTTTGTGCTCGCCCAGGGCCCGGCCACCAGCACAAACCCCCTCAGCACTTAAATAAAAATGAACCCCCTCAGCACTTAAATAGAAATGTACCCCCTCACAGCTAAATAAAAATGTACCCCTTCCACAGTTAAATAGAAATGAATCCCCTCAGCAGTTAAATAGAAATGAATCCCCTCAGCAGTTAAATAGAAATGAATCCCCTCAGCAGTTGGCCCCTGGCTCCAGCAGCAGCAAACAAAATCCACATTTAAGCACCAAAAACACCAACAATGCAAACAGCCAGGGCTCAGAGCTTTGAGGGGCGAGGAATTCTGTGCTATTCATCCCCTCAGGGATTTCACTTCCCCAAGGAGAGGGGACTTACCCCACCCTCAACCACTCGTTTGAAGCACGTTTTTTTTGGCCACATCTTTGACAAAAATCCGTTTTTCGGAGCTGAAGTGAAACCAAAGCACGAGGCCAGCGTTGGGTGGGGATGGCCTCAGCCATGATCCCAACCCAGCACTGCACCTCCCGTGCCCTGCTCGGAGCCCTCCGGCACCGCCGCCTCATTCATTCATTTGCAGCAGCAAAGATCTCTCAGAGATGTACAAACACCAAAAATTCCTCACGGGTTACCCTCAGCCATCCTCTGCTGGTAATGAGGTGATTCATGCTGTTCATATTTTAATCTACCACCAAAAACATCTCAGGACCGAGGAAAAAGCCATGTACTGCTAAAACCAGTATTTGGAGTCATTAATCATAATAGTTTTATTTCCTACAGAGCCACATCATGATTCCTATTTTTAAGGGTTGTTTTTAAAGAACTGTGAAAAACCTTTAATGGGCTTCAGGAAAATAAGCCAGCAGGCTTGTTTTGAAAGTGTCAGAATGGAAAGGATTCTTGGAAGAGTGGCCTGCTTCCCTGTTCCTGCGTTGAAGATCTGCTCTGTGCCAGCCCTTAGCTCAGTGCCAAGTGCAGCACGAGAATTGTTTTCCAAAAAGCCATGTCAGATTTTACATCCAGAGCTGGCAGCAAACAAGGAAGCAGTATTAAACTAGGAATTGATACTTCAGACAATGTTCAGGTCCTCTCTAACATACAGAAAGCTCTCCAGTCACAGGAACAGCAATTAAAAGCCTGGTATCAAACTGACACGCTTGACTTGTCTCTCTTGCACCAAAGATTGGTGACCAAAAAAAAATCCCAAATCAGATGTGAACTGAAATGATCCTGAGGCAGCAACACCCCTCCCACACTGAGGCTGCTTGAAATTCTACTTTTAGCAATTTCCAAGTACTCTCTTCTCAGCTAACCCTGGGATCTCTCCTGGCACCGGCATGCAGCTCCAAAAGGCAGCTGGTGAGAGATGCTCTGAAGGATCCAGACAAATGACAGTTTTCAACACTGCAAAAACAGCTAAGCAGGCCAGGGAAAGCAAACATCAGAGTCATTCATATCCTGCAGCCATTGCATAACCACTTCCAGAGCCTGCCCAGCGCTTGGGAATGGCCACATGCAGTAAATGGCTAATCCAGAGTATTTAATTCAGATGCACCTGTGTGACAGCTGAAGGAGCCTGAGCAGGTGCCTACATGCCATCAATTCCTCCACGTGCCCTCAGTGGCACAGACAGTGCTGCAAGTCCCAGCAGAGCTCAGCACCACATGGGTGGGCCCAAGGGCATTGTTCTCCCAGCATGTAATTGCATTCCCAACAATCTCCCTGTACATACAGCTTTAAAATGAGCAATTAATTAAAAGCAATTTGAAAGCACTTACTGGGTCTATTCTCTATTGCCAGCAAATCCAGGCACTAAAGCAGGGGAGGATTTGTTTTGTAACTTCTCATTTCTTTGAGTCAACAGAAGAATAAGTTTTACCATTATGAAGAAATATAATTAAAGTGTGTGGAACATGAAAAGTAGATCAATGGTAATGCAGAAGTTAATATTGAGAGCCCCACTTAATGTGTCATATTTCTTCTTTGAGAGGGAACTGCTGTACAATTAACAAAGCAAAATAGTTACAACTCCTCCCTTTGAGAGCTGCAGCTTCTAAGTGCATTGTTTCCAGATGGGTTAAATCCAGAACACCACTTTGAATGAAGGAGTTCTCCCCTAAAAGCTGCAGCAGCAGCCTCAGGTTGGCACTCCTTGTTCCCGCTCACACCGAGCAGATCCCAAGCACGGTTTTACTACAGTGATAACATATTCCATGTACACCTTGCAGGTACAGCTGCGGTGATAAGAGTAGTAACAGTTCAAACACGGTTTGTTCGGGTCAGGAGCTGCTGTTTTTACACCCCCTCTGCCATCTAGTGGCAACAACCGCGTGGCTTCCACCGAGGTGTAAACCATGAGTGCTCTGGCAGTGCCCAGAAGGTGTTAATTGACCTGAACAAACCATGCTAATCACTAAATCTTGCTCAGGAAAAAATAAGGAAACAAATCCTGGCTTCTCGTTTTCCTGCACTCACTGCCTTCACGGAATCCCCTCAGTGAAACAGGAACATGCTTATCTGCCTCATATATTTAAAGCAAACCAGTATTTCTCCTGTAGTATTTACACTTTAGATGTTGATGGTACATTTTTATTACATTTTACTCTATAATCACCTTCTAATTACTCAGTGTAATCTATTCAGTCTGTTTCCTCCCCCCAACAGTTACGTGAAGCCTTCCCTTTCATGCTCCAAATAAAAACCTTCCCTACCAACATTAAACTCAATTTCTTTTCCTGGGTGACATATTCCTGTAATCTTTGGAAGGCTGTAAACCTCCCAAACACCCACCACAAGTTATACTGATAAACCAACTGAGAAGTTGAATTTCCTGTAAATTATTTCAGTGTCAGCTCAGGTCAAGGCCTAAGTACCTCCATGAGGTTCACATATCCTACAGGATATTCAAAGTGATGTATTATGGAATTTATTTTTTCTACACTGAAGGAATTCAGAACTTTGATTTTTAAATATAGAGTAAAAGAAAGGTTCTTTTTCTTTAAGAAAAGAAGTGGTGCTGTCTTAGGAGGATTTCACCTGCCAAAATCATTTTGGAGTGGCCTGGGGTCTGACAGAGCTCAATGCACAAGCTTGGTTTTATTTAGCAGGAATTCCTTCCACAACCTTTAGGACAGAAGCTACACTCAGAGCAAATCTGAGGCTGCTCATCCCCTGCCATCCCATGTGCCAGGCACTGCCCTGCTGGGGGAGAGGCAGGAGTTTCCTGTAGTGTTTTCTGTGTTATTGTTAATGATTAAAGCAGCTCTGAAAGTAAACATCTGTAATGGTTCCAAATACAAGATGACATTTGTTGCATGAACTGGTTTTAATTATTTTGTGGCCATGAATCCTTTTCTTGAATCCAGGACAGTGGTTTCATAACCCAGGAACTAATCCAATGGCCAAAAGCAAAACACACCCAAACATTTCCCTGATTTTCATAGCTACACTGAGATAAACAACATCATGCAAATTTTCATATTTTATCTCCATAGAAAAACACTGTTCTTGCTATTACTTTCAAAGCAAAATTAATAGAGACTGAACTTTAAACCAGCTGCCTGTTTTGGTGGTTTCAGTTAAAAAATTGATCATTTTAAGCTACTAAAAAATACTCTGAAAAATTTTAAATAAAAACACTTGAGCTGCACACAGTAGGACAGGCTTCATTTAAATGAGATTAGAGAATAGAGTTGGTAGATTTGGCTCATTGTTTCAAAGTGAGGATTAACCAACAGCAGGCCAATATCCACAGTTCAACAAACACAGAGCTTACAAACTCCAGAACAAGGTGATGCAGTGTAGAACATGAACAGTGTTCACCAGAGCACCAACTTTAGATGTATTTAATGCTGAGAACTTGCAGAAGATTATTTTAAAATATGCAACAATTAAAGTACTCAATTGAAAAAGGACATGGTGTGGAAATATCCTTACCAAGTAGAGCAGAAAGGTGTGGAGACCTGTTCCAAGCCCAACAGAGGACAGAATGCCCAATCCTACCCAGTAGGCACACCAGAAGAACTTCTTCTCCATGTACCTCACATACTGAGCAAGGAAAGGGACAAAAAAAAGAAAAAAATATTACATAATAAAATCTCCAAGGGAGAAAATTAAGCTACAAGCTAACACAGACATTTATCTGGATTATAACAACTGAAATAGACTCCTAAATACTTCTATTTGCAATTGATTTCAGTAACAGCACAGACATATAGAGGAAACTGCACTTTCAAAAGAAAAAAAAACCCCACATTTTGGAATCAGCAAGTTTCCAAGGAGATAGATGGAAATTCAGGTTCAATAGTAGGAGGCTGAAATCCAGAACAGGCCCACGAGGAGCAAGCCCCAGACAGTGTCAAGTAGAGCCCAGGCAGCTCAGAGAATTGTCTGAACAGTTTAAATAAAGGAATAAACTCAGCTGCACTCCCAGTGAGCCTGCTGGATGTTGCATCTTGGAGCAGGTTGGTCACTTCTAAGGAAACATGAAAATGCTGGTTGTGTGCTGTACCCATGAGGGGATGTGGGAAAGCCACAGCAAGTTCTGGACACTATTTTACACCATCCATGGACCAACAGCACCAAGGTGAAGTTTGTACCATTCTTATCCAGGCTCCAACCTGCCAGGGCACAAAAACATCTTGAAAGTGCCAAGTGCACATGGCTGACAGCTCCTTAACAGGGAGCTCTTGCACTGGCTGTCACCTGAGGGTGACACTGCCCTCAGCAGGCCCAGAGGATCAGGTTTCTTCCCTGCAGGCTTGTGGAAACCTGGGCAGTCAGGACTTGGCTTCCAGAAGTGCAGATTCCTCAGGCAGGCAGTGCCACACCTCAGCAGGAGGGATGGAAGCAAGTTCTCTGGAATTGGGAACCTGCTCATTTCACAGCCATGACAGCAGCTGGAATTGGTTTTTAGAAGGGCTCCCTGTCCTCCAGGAAAATCTGAAACTCCAAGAGAAATGGGGAAGGGAAAGGGGCAGACAGCACCATCACTAAGCTTAAGCCATGTCTGACACTTCCAGTGCTGCAAGAGCACCAGGCTTTGTGTTCACATCACAGGAACAGATTTGAAACACAAAACCATTTTACATCTCTGTATGTGCCTGTCCTAGCTGGGCAGGAGACCTTCCTGAGCAACACAAGAATCATTTCTTGGGTAGCATGAAGCTCTGCCATGACTCAGGGTAACACTTCTCCTCAAGAGCTCCCACCACCATTGAAATCTTGCTGACAGCAGCTGTGAAGGAGTGCTGCAGCACCCGAGGTGTGCTTCACTCAGGAGCCCATAGACACCTCCAGATTCACCAGAACAGATCGAATGCCACAGCTCATCCCTCCCCACCTCTGGAACACGACTCCTGCACACCAACAGAGCAGTCACGACTTGAGAAACAAAACCTTAGTGAGCAGCTCAAAAGATGCATTATAAATTCATGGAGATGCCAGCAGGATTCATTCAATTCCCAGCACAGGGAGGGAGTGGGAGCCAGGGAAGCAGAGGTGGTACCTGTTGATGTGCTCCCTCGATGTAGTACAGGGCTGTGAGCACTGCCAGTGCCAGCAACACGAACACCAGGATCCCTCGCCGCCGCCACAATCTTAAAGACAAATGGCAAATTAGGGTTTTTCATCATTAAACATGCAGTTCAGAGTAACTCAGTTACCCCTGGGGACTGGGGATGTGCTCAGCAGGGACAATGGCAGCAGTGTAAACCTCCCAAAAAATATCTGGGGAGCCTTTACCCTTTAGGGAAAAAATCTCCGCATCACTGGCAAGCGAGATCAAAGTTCAGCCACTCATATTTTACTTTTTTTAATAAAGAAAAACAAAGTAACTGACTGAAAACAAACAGAAGCTGAAAACAATTCAGCTTCTGGAGCCAAGAGTCAGACCCAGGCCCTGAGCAGCAGCTGTGGCCAAACACAGAGCAAAGCAGGCCCTGCACTGGCCCTGGGCAAGGACGAGCTGGGTGGAATTCAGAAGTGCTGATTTCCAACTGTGCTGCTGGGCAGAACCACAGTGACAGTCACAGGAACAAATCTTTACATTATTTTGTTTTCCCTTATCTATTAAAATTAGTGTCTTGTAACAGCTCCAAATTTAATAAATATGTTTTAGGTAACTGTGAAGCATTAGGTGAATAAATGGAGAAAAGTGATTGCCAAAGTAATTTGCTACCAAATAATTTTTGAGCAAACTATAAAAATAACTTATCTAATTAGACAGAAAGCTAGAAATGTGAGAAATAATACAGGAAAACAGTCACAAATATTTCATATTAAGCAAACTGAAAAGAGCACTCAAAACATTTTAAAATTAAAGTTAGCACTGCTTACATTAGTATGACAATTGAATTTTCAAATGATTGTCATTCAAAACACAATTTATGCAATGGAACACAGGAGATCATTAAGAGTCAATCTGAGGTCTCAGCTTAATTGTAATAGTCAGGGTTATTTTCTGTAAAGATTCTGTCAGGGGAGTGCCAGACAACTGAATGTGCTGCTCAGCAGAGGAGGCAAGTGCTATCTGTAACAAAATTGGATGTCTAGGAAGCCAAATAAGATTTGAGGTCTTAAAATAAATCCTCAAATGTTATTTCTGCTTAGTTTAAATAAATGCTTGGCTATTGTCAGAAATTACAGATGTCAGACCCAGTAAAACAGTTCTCAGAGACAATTCCTAATGGTAGTTGAAAAAATGCACACAATAAAATATATAGGCTTGGAGGATTCAATTTTTTGGGGGGTGTGGGGTGTAAAAGGGAATTAAGACTACACTACACAAACCTGGTATTTTTCATACAAATAATTTCAAAAGCAAATGGAAACTGTCAGTAAATCTGGACTGCCAGCACCTCCAGCCTAGCCCAGAGGGAGTGAGCAGAGCCCTGAGTACCAGGCTCAGCCCAGCTTGCAGAGGAGCAGCCACACAGCTGGAGTCACCCAAGGTGACATTAGATCCTGCCTCCTGACTGGGAAAGGCTTTGTAAACTCAGTCCCAAGCACAACAGAGCCCAGTTACCAACACAAGCACTGGATGGCTGCTACTCTTGGCATTTTCACTGCAGATTACACTCATGTTTTGGCAGCCTAAACCCCTGGGCCTTGTGCCTTAAGAACTGGCTCTGCATTTCCAGCACTAGCAGGGAATGGCAGGACTGCTCCTCACAAATTCTCTCTCTGGAATAAAAGCTGCTTTTATCCCGTGTGAAAATAACACTCAAGGAAAGGGCTTTAATAAATCATTTCCTGCTGTAAAAGGGCCACAGAGAAGCAAAGTCCTCGAGCCCTGATCTCTGCCCTGGCTGAGCTGTTTGAAGATTACTCAGTGACACCAACACCTGCATTAGTAGGTCAGCGCTAGCACTGCAGCCATAAGCACAACATCCCTTTGCCCTGAGGATCCCTAAACACTGTCCCACTCTTTCAAACTGGAATATTAAACTCTTCAGAAAGGCAGTTTGCCATTTTCTCTCCCAAGCACCTTGCTGCACTTAGGTAATTTAGGCAGAAGATCTGAGAGCACAGCTACAAGTGTGGGATGCCCCAGCAGCCACCTTTAAGGGATAAAAATACACATGGTCTCCAAAAAAAAAAAAAAGTTTTCAAGTGTGAATCATCAGGGAAAGTGAGATGTCAGAATGACCTACTGAATCAGAGCATGGGTTTGCCCAGAACGCTTAGTAGAAGTTAAAGAAATGATCTTTACTTTATGGTCCATTCCTTCAAGTTTATTAGAGTTTCCAGGCAAAAATACTGCAAGGTAACAAGCGGTTTTTTCCACAGCACAATATTCAACCTCTCCTCTCGCTCCCTTCGCTTCCGCTCACTCAACATCGAGGAATCTGCAAATGAAAAGAAAAAAGAAAAAAAAAAATCTGTAAAAGCACAGGCTGGCAGGTCAGCTGCTGTCCCACCCAAAAATATACTGATTTTTAAAAATTTGTCAGGAAGTTAACGTGAGCTGTCACTATAGGACACGAAATAACACGAGCGTACACACTGCTGCTCTTAAGGTGAAGAAAAGGGAAGTTTAATTTCTGACTTAACATTTCTAGTTTTTTAAAAGTGACAGTGGATTGGAAGGGGGAAGTGCCACCTCTCCAGCGACACTGGACAAACTAACAGTCTATTAA
This sequence comes from Fringilla coelebs, assembly GCF_963513975.1. Taxonomy (NCBI): domain Eukaryota; kingdom Metazoa; phylum Chordata; class Aves; order Passeriformes; family Fringillidae; genus Fringilla; species Fringilla coelebs. The sequence goes on from NC_140046.1 coordinate 2,667,964, forward strand.
ATTTCTCTTTTTTTATAAAAGAATGCAAAATAATAAGTTATTTACAAAAAGCGTGTTAAAAAGTTTGTTACAAAAATGTAAACATCAGAAGGCTTAAAAAAATCTTAAAAAAATCAAAGCAACATGAGCTCTCAGTCATCTTTTCTCCTGATGCCAAAGCATTTGCTGCCATGCCTCAGGAATGAGGTGACATGCAGGGAGTGCAGGGTTTGCTCCCCCTGGCACTCAGAGTGCCCAGGCCTGGCAGCCCAGCAGCCGTTCTGCAGGGCACTGCCCGAGGAGCTGAAAGCAGCCAGAGCCCAGGTCAAAAGTGACCTCAGCACCTGCTGCAGGGACATTTCCCTCTGAACTTCTGAGCTGGCTCTTTTCCAGCAGAGCTATTCCCAGCTGCCACTTCCAGAGGATGGAATTACCTGGTGTAACTGGAGAGGAGCACCTGCCCTCCCAGGCAGAGCCCGGCCAGCCTCTCCCAAACTCCTTCCTCTGCTTTTGGAGCACAGCCCTGCCTGGCACTGAGCTCACACCCAGCCCAGGCCCTGCTCACAAAAAGGCTTTTCTAATCAAGGTGTTATTTGTGCTCACAATAAGATGAATAAATCCCCAAACCTGAGCTGGTTTTTTGGAGGAGAATGGCTTGTTCAAAGGCTGTCAAGCTAATGAGCAGTAATAATTTTTAAACTTTCAAAGAAAAGGAATTCTGGAAAAAGATTTAAAAATTAATACCAGTCAACAATGAAAAAATACACTTGTATCCAAACAGACACCAAACTTGTTTAAACACCACTTACTACACAGTCACAACACATGCATTCTATTTTACATTGTAATAATATTAATAAATTTAAGATTTTTAAAAAGCTGTTGCATTTAAAATATTAATCTAATTTGATCTCCAGCATATTGGAACCCAAGATGCACTGTTTCAGTCTTACTCCAGTAACTGAACCATTTTGCCTTATCAGATGCTGATATTTACCTAGAAACTGGAGCTCTCATTAGTCACCCAGCCCACTTAATTCTGTATTCCTTAGCTGGAAAATCAGTTGCTTAAGATGAACTAACAGAAATCCTGGCAAATACTGAAGAACATTCACATTCCCTCAGAGGTACTGAATGATTTAAGGCTTTAAGTAAAAGGCTTTAATTTGCTCCATACATACAAACATGCAGTTAATCCTTTTCATTTAATATGTGTAATAAAAATGTTTCAACCTTGTTTTTATGACCTTGTTTTTAGTAAAAGGTCGTAAAAGACAATGGTGTAAGACTGCACAGAACTTGAGAAATCACTTGATTACAAAACTTAATTAAATATGGAACTGGCACATTCAAAGCTGACAGGAAACAAACAAAGATGATTATAATTTCCATGCTTTACTACACAGCATGGATAATCCAGTGACACAAAAATCTTCATTAACTGTTTTCAGATTATTTTTCATGAGTTCTAAACATTAATCCCAGGCTACTTCAGACATACCAGCAGGAAAAACAGAGGAGAGGCACGAGGTGAAGCAGTTAAAACTGTTTTGTGGGCAATTTATCACTGAAAGCAATAAATTATAGTGACATTGAATTTCAACAGAACAGCTAGAAATTGGGAGACTAATAACTGGATCTGTCCCAGAGTAAATCAGATTTTTATTACCAAGAACTGACTTTTCAGTGCCAAAGGGTGGGGTTGAACAGCCTGACTCCCACAGCCACATATTTGCCAACAGAGTTGAACTTTTTTAGGTTTTTGTTGTTGTTGTTGTAGCCTCTGTTGGTACCCAGGTCAGCTTTGTGGAGTTGAAATGTATGTGATCAAGAACTCTGGGAGAAGAAAGGAGTGTAAGAGAAATGTGAATGGAAATACACAGCATGAACCTACTCCATGGCTTTGAAATCCTAAATCCCTCAGGTTTGAAGCTGACTGAGGTTTCTAAGATTGATTCAGGCATGGAGGCCCTCTGCAATATGTGGGCATAAAGTCACAGAATGCCAGAATGGTTTGGGTTGGAAGGGGCCCTAAAGCCACCCCATTCCACCCCCTGGCACTCCCTGGGTCAGGTGGCTCCATCCAGCCTGGCCTCAACAGAAAACCAAAATCAATTCCTTTTCCATCTTGTGCTGTTTTACAGCCCACACAGGGCAGCTGAGAGCACCAAGTGATTTCCCACCTACCTGTGAAGTTGCCATTGTGCTGCTCTTTGCTCATTCTTATGCGTCTCTGGTCACAGTCTGTGCCATTCTCTGCCATTTCATAGATCAGTCACCTGTGGGGACCTGAGAGCAGAAGAAACCCAAAAAGGACAAGGTGTGGTTCTGGTTAGGAGCACTCCACAGTCAAAGGATGCAGACAAACACCCAGCAGCTCTCCAAACCCAGCTCACACTCATCCTGCATCCCACCATCAAACAGCAGAAAGTGATTCAATCCCCACAGTGACAAAGATTAAAACATTTCCACCTACATAATTCTAAATTTTTCACTCAAATGACAAAACTCCCTCACTTCTAACAGCTGAACAAAAGCTCATTAAACAAACTCCCTTCCTTGACCCAACCCACTGTTTGGGCTCCAGGAGCAGCAGAGCTTTGTACAAACCTCACTCCCATCCTGAGACTGGTGCTTCAGGTGTGCTCCTCATGCTGGCACTACAGCTTTGCAGGTTGTCACTCTGTCAGAAACCTCCCTGGCTGAAAGATTAGCCCTCAGTGTGGTTACCAAGATACAGAGCTGCATCTCCTGCTTTGCACAGCCTGCTGTCTCTGAAGCACAAAAGGCAAACTCTTCAGAGGACAAGAGCTTTCTGATGGGAGCTTTGCTGGCACTGTCCATACTCTGCTGGTTTGGCCTCCCTCTAGAGAGATCAGCCCTAAAACAAAACCCCACAAGAACAGATGTGGTTTTCCTTATCCAGGAGAGTAAATAATGCAAGAAGTGGGAGCCAGCACAAACCAGAGTGTTGCAAGAGTTGCCTTTTTTTTCTTTGAAAAAACCTGAACAGCTGACAATTCTTATGCAATCAAACACAAAGAGAGTAACCAGTCAGACTCCTTGTTTTAAAAACCCTCTCTTGAATCTTAAAAGTTTCTAGAGTTTTATTTGAAAAAGAGAGTCCTACAAAGCTAAAGCATTTCATTTGCATTGTATTTCTCCCTGTAAGCATACCTGATTTACAGTTTTTGATACATTGCTTTTGTTGGAAAGAAAAGTGGTGCAGTATTAAAATGACAGGTTATATAAAACTGTCCAGGGGAAGAAATTGAAGTTCTACAGAAAAAATACTTCCCCGTTGATTTATGTTAGGCTTAAGAGCCAAGCAGCAACTCAGCTTTGGTAAACAGTGAGTGAGGTCACCCCTTGGATTCAGACTGCAATAATTTTGTCAAATTTTTAAATAAAATGTTCAAAGATTTCAGATGCTGTATTTGACATTTCCAGGGTGCCCACAAGTCAGTTTTAGACAGGTGTTTTTCTAACCAAGTACAAGCCATATGCATTACTTGTAATGCAGATAAAATTGTTAGCTAGAATTTAATTATTAAAGGTTTTAGTTAAAATCCAGTAGTCAAAAGCACTGAGGTCCCAGGAAGGAGTCCTTTCTTCAACACCTCCCCCTGACACAAAATGTGCAGAAACAGAAATCTGCCTGGTTAAACAAGGCAGCAAAAACTCATCTCATGCATGTTACAGCTTTTATTCACTGCAATGTGAACCCCAGAATACCCAAAGCACCTAAAAAAATGAACAAAACACCTTTGCAAAAACTGAAAAATGCCAAGGGCTTCTGAGTCAGCCAAGGACAAGAGGCCTGAGCTGCTGCAGTGGGAGCTCTAGAGCATCACTCTGCATCACCTGCAGCCCAGACACTGCTCAAACCGCAGGGAAATGTGAAGCTCTCCCTCTGCCAGGTGAGTTCAGAGCAGCCTGACCCTCTGGAGCTACCCCAGTCCTCAGCTGAGGATAACAGTCCAGTTGCTATGGCAACAGCAGGATCAAATGTTCAGCCACCCCTTAGTTCCACCAGGACAAGTGGATCCTGTTTTGTTTGTGACTTCCCTCAGCTGTGCTTATTTTTATATATATTTAAATAAACATTTATGAACATCTACAATGGAGGTTTGCATCCACACATACCCATGGATATAACACAGGTATTTACACACACACAGAGCTCAAACTGCAGAGGGCAATATTTAAATTACACACCCACACCCAGCAAGCCTGGTGTTCACAGAAAGCTGCTTAGGCAGCAAAAGCCATCCAGAGCTATTGAGCACACACAGCAACATTAAAAAAAGTGTTCTGGCTTAGGGAACTTCAGTCACATTTTGTTGACTTAAATATAGCAAAGATTAGAAAAAAAAAATGCCACACGTTCCTCATTTTGAAATCTATCTTTTTTTTTCATGAGAGCAAATTTAGCCTTCAAAATTAAAGTCTTGATTGGTTTGGTCTCTGCTCTCAGCTTAATTACACTCCAAGGAAGTTCATTTAGTGCAATGCCAACTGCTCTCCATGTTTGATGCCACAGCCCAGGCTGTGCACAACACTGAATTCCAGTGCAATCCATGAAACTCCTGCCTCTCTGGGGGGCTCAGGTGTGTTGTTCCTTGTTCCCAAGGCATGACAGCTTTTTTTCAGGAGCTCAACAGCCAGAGCCACTTTTACCCTGCCTGCTTGGAAAGGCACTAATCCAGGATTAACTTTGCATAATGCCACCTCAAGTACACAAGTCAACGTTTGCACTGAAGCAGATAAATAAACCCCTTCCACACTTCTGTAGGACAAATACTTGTCAAGAAGATCTTCAAGTTCAACCATTCTGCAGGAAAGCTCTAAAAATTCCTATTTAAAACCACAGCTGACTTGGAGATGGGATACCTATCACATGGCAGGGCTGAAAGGGCTGCAAACCCTTCCTGGCTCCAGAAAAGAACCTCCCTGGTTCACCTCAGTCTAATTATACTCAAAGCATCTTAGCAAAGGGACTGGAGGATGCACATCCCCTCAGCTCAGCACCCTTGATCTGCTGTGCTGCTTGGTGCCCATCAGAACCACTAGTCCTGTGCTAGTGCCTCCCCACAGGGATGAACTGGAGTGGGAGGTGACCCAAAATGGAGTTATCCTTCATTAACTCACTCCATATTCTCAAGTCGACACCCAATCCATGAGAGCTCACCACAGGAAATTAAATTCCATCTGCTAAACAGAACTTCACTTCTGACAGATGCTGGGAAAGACACAGAGCCCATCTCTAAAAATAAATTTGCCTACTGCATGGAGTACTTAGCAGCAAACATAAAAATAAACTATTTAAAAGAGCGAGGAAAACAACTGTGGCCAGTTTTTGTATCAGGGTGGCTGAGATCATTTGTTAGATCTCTGCTCACACAAGAACTGCTTTGTAGGGCTGAACAAAGAGCTGACAATACACCATTGAGCTTTAGTGCAACCCAAAACATGAAGTATAAAAAGACAATTATTGCTAGTCAAAAATGCAAATTGGTCAACAAAAAGGGTTTATGGTAACTGTGACTGGCACGTCACAGCATAAGTGAGACAAAGCAAAACAAGCTATCAGAGCATGAGAACACAACAAAATTGGGCACTGCAGTATCTGCTCTCTGTAGTCAGAGGAAAGGACAAAAGTCTCTTCTCTGGAGCTCTGGGGAGGCTGTGGAAGCACCCAAGTGTTGGGTGCACTTATGCAAAAGGAACCAGTTTTGGACAAACAGCTGGGTGTCTGCACTCTCACTTGCAGGAGCAGAATGTGGACTCATGCTGTACTAAGGATTTTTGGAGGACTCCTTTCCAGTGTGCTGAACAACAAGGAAGCTGTTTTCATGATCTCACTGCTCTCCCAGACATTGTTTTTTGAATCACTAATTCTTACCAGTCCTTAATGAAAGAACCCTGACTTTCACCTCCATCAGTTCCTGCTCACACAGCTCCCAGAACCAGAGTTAGAGCTTGAAGCTTTTTGTTATTCCCCCCAGCCACCTCAGCAACACATAATTTTCAGTTAGTTCTTTCATTCAAAGCCAAATGTTCCAATCCTGCTGCTTCCTTCTCCTCAACTTTTCTGATATTCCTTCTTCTTTTTCAACACCCCTGTTCTTCAGTTACAATAAGGAGAAAAAAGGATTAAAATCCAGCCTTTCCAGGTGGGTAAAGAATTGCACATCTGTGAGAGGGGCTTTTCTTCAGTCATCAAATGCTCTACAAAGAGAATAAGTTAACAATTCCCTGGCAAAGAAACTTGGAGAGCACTTTCCCTCGAAAGCCAAAGACTGCCTGGCACAGGAACACGTTCAGGTGAAGGATGGGATCAGTTTGGAAGTGAAACATTACCTACCCCTTCCAGCTCCTCCCAGCCAACGACGTCCTCAGCTCTGCAGCCCAAAGACTCCTCTTGCAAAGCTGCTGCCCCTACAGAGCACGAGAGCACCGTGCCTGTGCCACTGGAGTGCCACTGGAGTGACACTGCCCCTCACCTGGGGGTTAATGACTTTCCTGAAGATGACAGAAAATAGAAGAAGAAACTGCTCGATTTTTTTTTCCCAGTCCTTCAGCACTCCTGGGAAGTATTCAATTAAAATAAATGAGGCCACATCTGAAAGATGTTCCAAATCTCCACAGATTTAGCCATAATGGGGTATTTTGATAGGAGTGCATTTATTCCCATACTAAAAATGTTTTTCTAACTAAAATAGTTTAATTCCTCAAAGGAGAAGTAATTCAGTTAAAGACCACAGGTTTCCATTTTGTGGGTTATGCCTCTGTACACCAGACCTATTTTCCAATTCCTGCCCAAATAAATCATCTTAGAATTTAGAGTTAAAATTCCCTTTTTTTTTTTTTTTTAATGGGACTTTGGGACGCCTTTTAGGAAAGACTGTTGTAACATGAGCTTCAGGGATGCCATGCAATTTCTTTTGAGTTAATGGAAAGTTCTGTCCTTGCCATTAAAGCCACATACATTAAACTGATCTTTTTGGTGTATTTTGTTCTGGTGAAACACGAATTTTAATTATATCCAGCAGTAGAGATAAATAGATGAAAAGGTGAGACCCAGGATAAGAGGATATGCAGAGGAGGCACAGCACAGATGAAAAGGGATGAACACAAGGACCTGACAAAGCCCAGAGTGGCTGAAAGCAGCTCCTGAGATAACAAATTCTGCTTTTCACAGGAACACTCTCTACGTGCAGCCAATTCAGATTTCACACATGGCCATCCAGTGAGGACACACTGCCCAGACAAGGCTCACAGAGGCCAATTCTGAGCCCTGGGAGAAAGAAAAATATTCTTTTAATAAGCTTGAAATACCCTGAACAACTGCCTCTGGCTCCCTCTGGTCCAAGCAGCACCAAAACCAGCAAGGTTTAGTGGCTTTGGTGCTGTCCCATGATTGTGTCTGAAGCTGGTACAAAAAGCTCAGTGTTGCAACAGCTTCAAGGTTGTGCCCTTTGTCCTCAGGGAATAGCAAAGTCCACCCAGCTCAGATTTGTCCACAAGGAAGAGGAGTTAAAGTTCCAACCTGCACATAACTCTGTCTCCCATCACAGTACATCAGGAATTGCAGGGGTTTTTTTTTGTTTTGTTTTAAACATACAGGTTTCTAAGAAATAAGGAATCTCCAAGCATGCACTAATGGCACAGATCACCCGAAGGAGAGCTGCTCACGAGGTGCAGTCAGAGGCAGTTATGACATTCAGAAGGAATTCCAAGACAACAACTTAGAAAATAAAGATTTAAGGCGAAAGAGTGCGTTGTTCCAGCCTACTCACCTTCCTCATTGCTACCACCCACTTGAAAGCTACTGAGCCTCCTCCTACCCTTCCCCACAGCAATTACAAACACCAGTGACTTCAGCAGCTCAGCAGGACACGAAACAAAGCTCAGACTAATAAAGAGAGCTCACCTCCCACTGCACAACTGGAAACTGGCTTTTGAAACCCTCATCAGAAAACAGGGGATGAAGCCATCATTACAACTGTCACTTATCCCATAAGGAATAAAGGAAAGTCTATTTCATGCTGCAGAAATGATGGATTGGAAGAAGAAGGACTGACATAACAAAGATTGTTTCAATGGGAAAATCAATGTGTTAAGAAGAGCTGATGTATGTTATCATAAGGTGTTAGGAAGCATGAGAATCCCCCATCAAACTGAGGTGAAACTATCTCTAAAAGAGCAGAATTCCTAACAGCAAAACAGCACCAAAATCCACTGCCCAAACACAACACACGTGGTCCAAGGCATGAAAGAAAAATACCACATTTTCTCCACCTCAACCCACATTTGTCACCATTAACTATACCAGGATACCCACTTGTTGGTAAGCACAGAGCAGAGAAAACAAGGGCAGGAGAAAATCCTGAAGAAATGTTGTAGATGCAGTTGGTAGGGGATAACCTGGATTCACAGCACTTTATAGATAAATAGCTGCTATCAAACATCACCCCTTCTCTCAGGTCACCTTCATGACCTGCCAGGCATCTGAGGGGCAAACCTGGAGTAAAACCGGAATCTTGCTGCTTTAGTATCTGGTGTGAACACCACATGACATTGGCTAGAGAAATAAAACCAGACGAGGTGTTTAACCCCGCTCAGCAGAAATGTTCCCATGGATTTGGGCCTCACAGCCACGAGCCCCGGGCAGCCCAGGGGGATGGCGGGAGCACCCAGCTGGGAAAGCACAGCACACTTCCAGGGGAAAAGCACACAAATGCCATCGCTACCTGCCTCTCCTCAAGGGAGCAGGACAGATTTCTCCCCGTGTCATCAGGCACCGTCCCTTGGGCCGGAGCAGGGCGAGTCTATCCCACCTTCCCGGGGCTTTGGAGGAGCAGAGCCGCTCTCCAGCGCGGTGAGGGGGCAGCGGCTCATTTCTTTCATTTCTCGCCCTCAAGGCCGGCGAGCAGCAGCTTCCCCTTCCACCCTGCTCCTACAGCATTCCCGGCTCCCACACGGGTCCCTCGGCTCGCACAGCACCGGGGCCGCCGGGCCCGGGGGTCCCCTCTTGCCGCCGTCGCCTCAGAGCCGGAGGGGCCGTGAGGGGAGCGGGGCGGCGGCGCAGGGGCGCGGTGGGCAGCGCTGAGGGGTCCCGCTGAGGGGCCGGTGAGGAGACCCCCGCCCGCCGGGAGAGCCCCGGGCCCGGCCCCGCACTCACCACGCTCCGGCGGCTCCGCTCGGCCCGGCACAACGCGGAACTGGGCCCGGCACAACACGCCCCGTCCCGCCCCGGGTTCCGTCACTTCCCGAGCGCCGCGGCCCCGTCACCTCCGGGCGGGCGCGGCGGAGCGGCCAGGCGGGAGCGGCAGGTGAGCGCTGAGGGGATGCTCCTCCATGGCCCCCTCGTTTTCCCTCTGAGGGCCGCGGGGTCCCGCACGGTTCCGTCCCCGCTCGGTCTCTGCCCTCCGTGTCCGCTCGGGCCTGGCGGGGCTGAGGTGCCGCAGCCCGCGGTGGAGATGGAGGCGGCCCCGCTCCTCAGCTGAATTTGGAGTGTTGACTTAGAACCTCCGACATTTCACAGTGTCTCTCCCCGTTTTTAGGTGTAATTTTGACATGAGGAAAGGCTGAGAGAATTGGGAGCGTTCAGCCTGGAGAAGAGAAGCTCTGGGGTGACCTAATTGTGGCCTTCCAGTAGGTGAAGGGAACTTACGGGAGAGGTGGGGCAAGGCTAATTACAGAGGCCTGGGGTGATAGGACAAGGGGGAATGGCTCACACTGACAGACAGGAGGGTTGATTGGATATTAGGAAAACTTTTCCCTGTGAGGGTGGTGAGACCCTGGCACCAGAGAAGTTGTGGTTGCCCCATCCCTGGAAATGTCCAAGGCCAGGCTGGACAGAGCTTGGAGAAATGTGGGATAGTGTCCCAGGTGTCCCTGGCCATGGCAGAGGGTGGAACAGATGAACTTTAAGGCCCTTTCCAACACAAACCATTCTATGAGTCTATGATAATTTCGCATTTTATCTTAGCTCTGAGTCAAAGCCCATCCCCAGTGAGATGTTTGCAGTCAGAAAGCTGTGTCTGGGGAGCTGTTCCTTTTTGTTTCTAACACATGTTCTTTGTCTTCAAGTAACCAAGTGAAAACCGGGTGAGAGAACACGAAATGCTCTCAGAAGCTGAGAAACCCTCAAGTAAATCCTGTTTTTCCCCCCTTCCAGAGGCAGTCAACAAAATCCACCATGATTTCGCTCTTTGAGCCCGGGTTCCTGAATGTCATCATCGGAGTGGTGTGCGGCGTGTGCCTGGGCTGGGGCATCCGGGGGAGGCTCCGCAGGAAGCCTGGAGCTGGAACAGTGCCAGAACCTTCCAGCAGCCTGGGGGGCGAGGCTGACATCATGGGGGAGTCTGGGGAGCTCAAGCTGGTGCTGATCGTCCGCAACGACCTGAAGATGGGCAAGGGCAAAGTAGCAGCCCAGTGCTCCCACGCTGCTGTCTCTGCCTACAAGCAGGTTCACAAAAGGAATCCCGAGCTCCTGAAGCAGTGGGAATATTGTGGACAACCCAAAGTGGTGCTCAAGGCTCCCGATGAAGAGACTCTGGTGCAGCTGCTGGCTGAGGCGAAGCGCCTGGGGCTGACTGTGAGCTTGATACAGGATGCTGGGCGCACTCAGATAGCTCCGGGCTCCAGGACAGTCCTTGGGATTGGACCAGGACCAGCTGATGTCATAGATAAAGTTTCTGGTCACCTTAAACTCTTCTAAACTGGTACCAAAAAGACCTGGATGTGTTCATGTATGTCAGTACTGAAGGGATAAAAATCTAAGTTGGGTTTTTTCCGTATCTTCCCTCAGTGTTAATAAAATAAGCAAGTTTTGTAAGATTTAATTTGTAAATAATGAGTTTCTCTAGCTTCTGTTCCAAAAGTGGGAAAGAATATTCTAGGCTCAGGCCAGTTGAGGAAAGCAGAGCTGGCACAAGAAGGAACCCGCTAAATTTACAATTTGTGCAATTGTTTGAGGATTTTGCACATTGGTTGATGACTTTCAGTTTCCTCTTTCTGCCTGTTTTCTGTAGTGAATGCATTCTTTAATTGAGAAAGGCTCAGCTGCTGAAGCAGTTAAGGACTGGAGCTGGGGGTAACTGTAGCCAACTTCCTGCCCAAACAACTGCTGCAACAACTTGTAACTGGTACTGGGCCGACCAGTTCAACGGGATTTGCAGCCCAGACCAGTAAACAGTTGTGGGGAGCAGCTGTAAGCTGAGCTTTCCTCTGGAGGGGCCTGTGTAGCTCCTACAGGTGCAAAAATGTGCAGTTAAGCCAAGGTGTGGGGAGTTACCTTCATATAAACAATGGGGCACTCAGGGATTTAAATCCTGGTTTTCTTGGGATTAACAGGCACTCCTGGATTTAAGGAAGCACTGTTAGTGCACAGTTCAGAGCACCTTGGGGGTCCCAGTAAATTCTACTTGTACAGTTTGTGAGAGTTCTGCTGTTAAGCACCTTTGCCAGCCTCTCAGCCATGTGCTCCAGCTGAGTGCTGTGAACCTGTTTGGAGGACAGGGAACAGGATTTATCTCCATCTCCAGCCATCCACAGACCCAGAGGGAATGGCAGTGGGGCTGAAATGCCAATAAACAGGATGGAAATGTTTTTATAGTGCACCTCTTAGAGGCAGAATCCTTTTCAGAGACTCACTGCAGACTTTGCTCCATGCCTGCTGACCACGGAGAGCCTGGGGCAGGTGAGCCCTGCCAGCCCCATTCCATGGAAGTGCTGCAGTGCACCAGGATCACCGCACACAACCCTGGAGCTCACAGGAGGAACAGGGAGTGGGATCTGGATCCTGATGCCCAGAGTGGCTCCTGGTTGAGAGACAGGAGCTTCTAGAGCTGTTGGAAATCTGGCCAGTGCTGTCAGACTCGTTACACTCAAATATGACAGTATTCATAAAGAAACATTTAAGTCAATTTTATTTGAAGCTAAATATGTTTAAGGCAATTTACATACCTAGAACATGATCTCAATTGAACTGGCACACCCTACTACAATCCTAATGTATCATCTGGTCGAATATGCTGGAGTTGGCCACAGTGCAGCCAACTGGTGCAAAGTGCTATTTTCTTCTCTCTGTCATAATCTCTCTCTAGAAAAAGCATTACATATTTTCCTGTATTGCCCCCTCAGTGCAAGACCCCGCTACTGGTCCCCATTGCTGCTCTGCTGCTGGCCCTCAGACCCCTGGCTGCACACACCTGCATTGCCCCCCACTACCAGCACTGGAATACTTGGTTTGAGTCCAAAGGTCCTTTTTTTGAAGACAGTAAAGTGAAGCTACCACTATGCAGCATGTCCACAGTCCAGTAATTTATTTTTAAATTGCGTAATTTCAAATTGCACAAACAAAACTGAACAGCAATATGCTTGAATTCTCTCTTCTGTACACTCAAAACAGTGATCTAAAACACCACAATATCCAACATACACAAACCTCAGGGCAGGGTTAGTAAATACACAGATTGGAATCATGGTGCTCTGTTCCTGAATGGAATGTCCCACAAAAGCACAGGATACAGCACAACATAAGGTCATCTGTTACATATGGAGTGAGCAAAAAGACACTAGCATTTTCTATATGCATAACTGGAAAAACCTGCATAGGTTAAGGGAAAAAAATAAACCAAAAAAACAAAACCCAAAACTTTTACTCATTTTAAGTCAGGCAAGGTTGTCTGTACGCATTTTAAATTCTTTTAGAGCTATGCAATCCAACCCAGGGAGGATATGCTGATTAGTGTTGTCTCTTGTCAGCAGTCTTGCAAGGTCAAATACAAGTATCTTGGCTTTAGCTTTCTCCAAATATACAGTGAGACTTAAATGCATTTAGAATAGACAGTACATACCGTAAGCTGCTCACATACAATGAACTTAAGATTCAATATTAGAGTGTAACACTATAGAGTGCAAATCAGAATCTTCACAATAGACTTAATGGTAATAAGCAGTCCTGCAAAAGCCCACTTGAACAAAGTCGTTTAAACTATTCCCCTTCTGAAAGTAAAAGTCTAAATGACATGGAATGTGAAAAAGATTTAACAGAAGTGATTCAAATCGTTCGCGCTAGAAAAAACAGTCCTTCATGAAATAAAGGTTACAAGAACACGAGGCAGAACTCTTTGCTTTTCCCTGTTATGAGTTAAAGCGGGGAGGGACGGTGGAGTTTCAGTAAGAAAAGTTGCTGCTCCAGGCTGGCTTGTGCTGCGTCTCACATGCTGTAGCCGAAGCCGGGCTGCGGCTGCCCGTACGGAGGGGCCGTGTAGCCGTAGCCGAAAGGTGCCTGCGGAGGAACTGCCACGCTGGGTCCTGCTGTCAGCATCAGCTGGGGCTGGCCTGCAACACACAACGGGATCTTACTCCTCTTTCTCAACTGAGAATTCACCCTGCTAAATGCCTGAAAGTTTTCAGGAGGTATTTTCTATGTTTCACCCTGCTGACCTGGACTGGGCTTCTTCAGGGCCACAACGGGTAAAAACCTCAGGACACAACACATGGCTAAAAATACTACAGTGTAAAGAATATTAGGAAACTCTTACTAGAATAACCTGGACATGAAGCAAATACCCAATATAAAGTAGGTATAAATAAGCTTTAGATATAAAGCACATTGCACAAGATGCAAATAACCCCTTGCTGGAAGTCTGGAATAGCACAGCTCCTGTATACCTTTCCTTAAGGAGCCAGGACAACCTTCGGTCCTGCAGTCCACAGCCCACCTCAGCAGCCACAGCACTTATCTAGTATTTTGGTAAACATTCCTTAAGACTTGATTTCACATGGAGAATGTTCCTATTTCCCAGGACTTTCTCAGGAAAAAAACAAGATTAGGGAAGGCTTGTTTAAAAAGTGAAATACAATATTGATAACACACAAACGAAAGCATTACCATAAACAATAGGTTGTGTTTCTGTAGCTTGCTCCTCTTCCTTTCTCAAAGACTCTGATGCATCCAGTTTATCCACCTGGAATTGAGACCAACAATTAAAGAATCTCCTCTAAAAGAGGTACTTATTCGTGGCAGAGAAGTGGAAAAGCCTTAGTGGTATGTCAACACCCATCAAGAAAAGGAGACCATTTACAAGTTAAGATCAATTCAAGTAGCAATGTTGGTACTGGTGCAGTCAAGATTGTCTGTTTCCTGAAAAACATCCCTCACTGAGGGATTTTCATCTACTTTGAAAGCTCACTCCAGGCTGAAGCTTTGTACAAAAGGTTCTGGACTGGACTGGAGCTGGACAGTCTTTGGACTCAGATTTGAGCTCAAGTCTCAATTGGAGACCTCTGGCCTTGGAGCAATTGCCAAGATAATGCCCAGACCTGGAGAAGTTTCCCTGGAGGTGACATTGAGGCAAAGTAATCTGGTTTGCATTTGGATAGAGCAGACTGCAATAGCATCCGACATGTCACTTGAGCCTCAAGATTTCACTTTCCAAACCCATTCACTCATGCAATTTAAGTTCAAATGCAGAGAATGCATGTGTATAAGACTTGCTTTTTCCACTCCAGAACTGTGTGGCAGTCAGCCTAAACCCACAGATACTCCAATTCTTCCAGCTTTACACACAGTAACAGACAAGCCTGGCCAGCTTCACTGCTGCACTGCGAGTGCAATGGTGCTGTTTGCCCACCCCTACAGAAAGGCAAGAGAAAGAACTTCTGTAGTGAATTATTGCTCATTTCTAGGACAGATCCAAGGGAACTCAGCATTTCTACTGTCTAAGGAAGGCCCTGAAACTAAAACCACAGAATGAGGTATTGGTATTTTACCTGGGAGATAAGATTTAGAACGAAGTCAGAGATAATCATGCCAATTACTTTGAAAGATAATAATACAACTCACAACATTAACATTAACGTTTCATTTGTGTCCTTAATAAAGGAGTTTGAAGGTTTCCTGCACTTACACAGGGTCAGTGTTTTTATTCAACTACAACATCCACAAGTGAGTTTTGAGCTGATCTGTGCCTCATGAGCAAACATCTGCTGGCAGCTCCAGGAGCTGTGAGCTCCTCCTTTCAGCTGTGAGTTACAATGTGCGTTCCATAAACCTGTTCCTCTGTAACCTCAAGCTGAGGCACAACTCCAGGGAGTGGCAGAAGTCCTGAGCTCGAGTTCCCCCACTGACTGGGCTTCCATGGCCAGCCTGGTGGTTGCCTCCCACAGTATCTGGCTTGCAGCTGCCAAAGTGCACGGGATCATATCCAATGCTCCAAGACTCATTTCCAGACACCGTGCTGGGAACTGCACTGGTTTTAACTCAAAACAGCAACACACTGAACACACAAGCACAAGTTTAGAGAAGCAAATCCAAGGAGAATGTGCAGAGTTTGCTACTAAGCAGAGGCATTTGGCTTACTCACACTTGGAAAGCCTCCAGCCCAGGACATTCAATGCATTTTGGACCCAGTTTTGATGCCTCCCCTCAGAGCTGAACAAATACTGACAAGAACAAGCGCAAGTTTGAAACCAGCCCTCAGGATGGTTCTTACACCACTTGCTCGAGCATCACCAGCTTCAGGGCCCTACACTTGGAGCAAGATTGACTGAAAGGCTTTTCCACAGGGACTGCAATAAGCTGCAGAGGAAAAGTAACATGCATTCAATGTTATCGTGTTATGTGTGCATGAAAAAGAGGCAAAAGTACTGAAGCACGAGTGAGGTCTGAAGATGACTGCCATACAGGCTCCCCCCAAAAAACCACACGCAGCCCACAGCAATGCCTTGGAGCTTCAGGAGTAGTGGGATGTAATTGCAATGACTGCTACACATGCGTAGTTTATGCAAACACTGCAGTTCAATTACCTTTTTTCACACACACGCTCTCCTACTTTCCTTACTAGCTGCTGAAGGACCTTACACTACGTGTCTTAGGTTAGCCTTGAGTTCCAGTGGTGTCTTTACAACCAGCAGTTTTTGCATTTAGTCCATCTTCAAAGCTGTCACTTTGGTTTGCCCTTTGTTGAACCACATTAATGGAAAACTCCTGCAAGGGCTGACCCCTGGGCTCAGGAGGATCACAGTGGCATTTGTAGGGAAGCAGATGGACAGAAACCTTGGATTGCCCTTCTGAAGGTCAAAGTTACATAGCAAAAGGCAAGCCCTGGAGTAGCCTCAGAAGAGCAATAAGCATTACCATTTTTATATTTTTTTTTAATGAGGTAGCAAAAGAGGTTTAGTGAAGCTGAAGAGCTTGGAAGGCAGTCTTTTTTTGGACAACTACTAGAAATTTACTATGGGGAGGAGAACCACAGACTTGTTGTAACAGCTGAAGTTTTAAGTTGCTACATGAACTAGAGCACTGTGTGGATTAGATCAGCACCATGAGAACTGACACCTGAGTGAGGAAGAGTCCCTCTGGAGCAGCCAGTATCTACTCTGCCTACGGTCAGCGCGCATTAGTCACGGTCCAGAGATCAGGAACTGGATCACAGCCCTTCAACTAGCAAATGCCAGACTGATTTAGGGATTCACAGACTTATTTCTTATTGTAGGAGGTTGTTCCAGTCAGATTGGCTGTCAAATAATAGCACTTGTGTAAGTATTTGTGTGTTGTTTGAATTGCAGGCTGACTGTGATCCAACTGATCACCTGTATGCCCTTCCTGAGGATCTATTAGCTTATTAGTAGCAGATGAATCTACTTTTCTCCTACAGCACTAGCTAGTGAGAGTTAAACAATTTGCAAATGCTTTAGTGATATTTTGTTTGGGGAAAAAGCAGTAGCAGCAGTGTAGTAAACATAGGAAAGAAAAAAACTCATGCAGAATCCTTAGACTTAGTCCTCCAGACTTAAAGATGGAAAACAAGAATCAACTTTCACCTTTTCCTTTATTGCATCAACCTGCAAAGGAATTCAGAAGGTGCAGCTTAGAAAAATCAAATTCCATATTTAGCATATAAAAAGGTAGAAACAAAAGCGTCAGGGAAGAAATAATTAAGGTACAGGGGAGTAAAAACAAAAGTACACCGCAAGTATCTGCTTTAGAAAGGCAGCTCTGCTTCTTGCTGGCTCTTACTCCATTAGCTACTACAAAGCTACATCCTAATCCTTTATCAGATCAGGAAATGTTTATCTTTAAGAATCTACTACTCCCACCAAAGGCATGGTGTTGCCTGGTGCAGGCATCTCTGACAAACAGTTGTATTGCTCGGCCCACCTCCCCCAAAACAGCATTTCAGGCTGGCTACAGAACTACAGGTAGCCCTGCCAGGCAAATTTCTGGACAAACAGGCACCTTAGTCTTCACTGACTGCATGAAAGTAAAAACTGAACTCAAGCTTGGAAAGGTCTTAATCATTAAGCAATTTACACCATTTCACTGGAAGATACTACAAAAGCTTCATCTAGGAAAATCTTGCTAGTGGCAGCTGGATTTAACTGAAGTCTGTTCAAGTCTGTCAGAGCATTACCAAGTAGTTCCCCCATCCTGAGTCACTTCAAATAAGAGTTGAATCATAATTAGTGCCATTAAGTGTCAGAGCCACATTTTAGAGTTAAATGCATAGCAGAATAAGTTATCTCTAGGTCTAGCTATAAAGCTGTTTTAGTACACAGTCTAGAATTTAGTTAAAGCTTGATCCCAGCTGGGATTCCTGACTGATACAACACAGGAAATGCCTGGAGCCTGGAACTACTTTAGACACTGCCCAGGGTCAGGCAAATACTACTGATGTAGGTTCTGTAATTGGTAGAGGGTGAAGCCTGCAAGTGTTTCAGCCTCTTAGAGGGCGAAGTCTCTCCCCAGATGGACTGAAAAGTAAGTGTGGACATGGACAGACAGACATTGGACAAAGCCCAAACCAATGTTAGTAGCAAGCAGACAGTCTCAAGGCATTCACCACAGTGACTAACAAGCTCTGGGTGTTGGAGGGGCACCTGCTCTTACCTTGGTCAAGTATTCCTTCATGACCTGGATAAAGTATGGCATGGCAAAGTCCATAATGTTGTGCCTCCACGCTGTTTCCAAGACAACATCCGGCCTTAGGAGATCGTAGCAGGTGAAGAGACAAGCACCAAAGCATTCCCTCTTGTTCTCCTGCAAGAACCACTGCAGCAGCTCTTCTGCCAGCTCAGTATCTTTGGATTCAGAAGCGTACTGCATGGCATCCTGCAACGGGACAGAGCCTCAGCCTCGGGGGACACAACAATCCACAAGGTGCTGTTAACCAAGAGCCAACAAGCCAGAGCCAACTTAGAGCCAACAAGGCAGAGCTGCTAAAGCTGCCCTGGGTGCTGCCTCACCTTGTAGAGCCTGTCCTTCTTGCAGAGCTCCACGCTCTGTTTCCAGCGGTTGTTGCCCTTGAAGAGATAGGCAGCGATCCTCCGGAACTCTATTAGCTCGTGCTTCTCCAAACGTTGGGCAAGAGAAATGTTGTCAAAGTTGTCATAAGCATCTATAGAAGTCCTAAGAGCCTGAGTGAAGCAGAGAAAAAAAAAAGTCACGCCTCAGATGCACAACTGAACCCACAAAATGCAAATATTTTCCATTATTTCCATATTCCTGCTTGTAGGAAGATAAAGTATTCCAGCCAGATCAGCTGTTTTATTTGAGAAGCTGCTGTTTGACACACATGGAGTTCAGATGTTTCAGTCAGTATTTTTCAGCAGGTTAAGAGTCTCTGAACACCAGGCAGCTGTTCTCTGAAAACAGTAGAACAGCGAGACATCACAACTGTTTGCCTCTTCTGAGAGTCCTTTTGGTAGCACCCAGTGTTTGTTTGCCTTAAATAAAAGCTGTCACACTTATAATAAAGTAGCCACTCTATCCCCAACAGGAATGACACAAAATGCTCTCAGAAAGTCACTAACACTTTTCCACTTCATCCTTGGCTCCTCACCACTAATTCACTTTAAAGCTGGAGAACATACACTTAAGGAATTAAAGTTAACAGCAAGCAGGTAAAAACTACTGAAAATGAGAAAGAAAACTGTGTGTTTCTACATTAAACAATGGCTGAGAATATGAGGTAAATCCAGAATTAAGTGCTTCAAGACAAGACATACCTGATAATCTTCTTCAATAATGAAGAGGTTGTTGAGGGACTCATTGACTGATTTGTTGTTGTGATTTTGAACAGAGCGCAGGTAAGGCTTAACCAGGGGCAGCTGCTTAACCTTCAAGGAATCAGAGAAATACACTTATGTCAGTTTTTGTGGAAGTCTCTTAGCATCCTCCCTGGCAGGCAGGGAAGTAGCTAAGCATTTTTAAATGCTACTACAGCTCAATGCTTTCCCAGCTTTTGTTTTCATCTGGCTAGCAGGAAAATTACCTTTGTGAAGAACGTGACAGCACGAGTGTGGTCAAGCCGAGGGGACAACACCATCAGCAGATCATTGAGCAGCAGAGGCTTAAATTCCAAATAGAACTGAACTGCCTTGTAGTACAGCTCCACATTGGCCACCTAGGGAGGAGTAAGATATTCAGAGCAGGAGTTTGATTGTGGGGAAATCCAAATGAAAAACAGACATAACTTTCACCAGGAAAGCAATACCTTAGTGATGATGTCTTTGAACTGGCCTTCTTTCCAAGCATCTGTTGGGTGATTCATCATTGTGATTATGGCATTATCATATTCTTCATACTTATCATACAGGAACACCAGTTCAGCCCAGAGATGGGCTTGTTCTGCAGCTCTCAGAACCTAAGCAAAAGGCAGAATTAGCAATATTTGTTAACTGGAATTTTCATCGGTGCTCAGGTTTTAGTGCTATTAATAACCTCAGGAGCTGCTCATGCAAAAGCTGGGCAGAGACAGCCCAAGCAGGTCTGTTTTCAGCTAAATTTAAAGCCTCAGACATTCACCTTGGGAATGTTGACTCTGGACCAGAACAGCTCCAAGTGCTCCCTCATCTTCTGTGGCTTGAATTTGGAGTAGAGAATTGCCAGCTCTGTGAACATCCCCATGTGTGCTCGCTCCAGCCCAAGTGCTGCTTCCAACATAGTGATCAGCTCTTCAAAGTACCCACGATCCTTAGAGACACAGACAGAGACATTTCACATCAGAAACCATCCAGAATCCCAGATTTTGACAGGGTTGCCATGACAGAACTGACTGTGCAACAGGAGTCAGCCTAATTACCTGGTAATAGTTGATGAGCTCTTCCAGCTCATCTGCATGCACTACAATGTGGAGCCCACACAGCTGAGCCAGGCGGAATTCTTTTCCATCCACACACGCAAAGCAGACCTGGAATTGAGAGTTGTGTTACTGCTTAGAACCAAGGCTTCTGAGCAGGCCCCTGCTTCTGAGCAGGCCCCTGCTCCTTGAGCTTAGGGGCAGTAAATTCACCTCTTTCCACGTGCGAGTGCTGTTGGCTTTGCGAGCGCCATCCACGGCTGCCTGGTACTCGCCGAGGTGCACCAAGGTGGAGGCCAAGCGGCCGAAGTTGGACACGTTGTTGTACAGGAGCTTGGCTGCTTCATACATCTTCTCATCATAGCAGCGATCGCCAACCTGGGGCAGAGCACAGCCAGGTTATTCCTGCACGTTTTCAGCCAGTGCTTTACATTAAATGTGTGGCATTCGAGCCCTTGTCAAAATGAATTTAAAGGCCAAGACCCATGTGCATATCCAGAGACAGAATTGCCAACAACCCTCTGTGAGTCAGCAAAACAAAGTCAGTCCCACTCACCTGCTGGATATGTGCATTGTTGGGGCCATTGATGAACTCCTCTAGCTCTGCCAGGCGGTTTGTTTTAGCAAGAGCAAAGATCAATTCTGTTTCCACATAGGACTCCCGGGCCTTCTTGCGTGCCATCTGCAGATACTTCACCAGTTCTTCCCAGTTTCCTATAGAAAGGAGTTCAGAATGTTTATTTCCCACCACTGGGGACACTTGTGCTTGACTTAAACCTAATTTTGACATATTTCTACAGCTGTTCCCCAACAATCAACAACCTTCACGCTGCTCATTATGCATTAATCAAATCTTAGAATGGGCCTATCTAAAATCTTATTTAACTTCATACAAAGACTCTGAAAGAAGTCTCCAGCTAGCTAAAGAAGGAAATTATAGGCCACTGATTATCTGCAGATGGAATACACTACCTTTTCCCATTCTTATTTAGGGCAATCCTTGAAGGGCCAGATTCCTCTACTTGTATCAAGATACAGGTCTGGCAGAAGTGCAGTTTGAGCAGACCGGGCAAAAGAGCTGAGCAACATCAACAGCCAAGATGTAAATAAAACTTAATCATACCACTGGCATTAGCAGCTTGAACAACTTCCATGTATGAGGAAGGATCATCTGCTTTAATATAGGAGTCAATTGCTTCCTTCACCATCCCCTTCTGGAGCTGTGCTTTGGCCAGCTGGCTCCACACTGCAGGTTCATTGCAGCGCTCGGCGAACTCGTAGGCACGATCCAGGTTCCCAATGTGCTCTATCAACACCTGGGAAAAGGATTAACCATCATCAGCCACTCTCAGAAAGGTCACTTTTACAACACACTAAGCTGGGGTTTATCTAAGTTCCTCAATGGATCCACAGCTTTTAAAAGAGGGACTAACTCCATACAACCTTCACAGTGTGAGTGATTTTAGGCTTACAAAGTTTCAATAAACAACATTTCCTCTGTTTTGTAAGACAAGACACTGAGCAGCTTCGGGCACTTTGCTAATTGGTGTTAAGCAGCAGCAAAGCCCTTGTGTGGGGATGCACAGGGAGTTTTTACAGCCTGAGAACTGAAGATACCTGTACAGCTGATGTGTTGACATCAAACTTCCTGAAGATAGCAAATGCCTCCTCAAAAAGCTCGTTGCTGATAGCAATATTGGCTATATCAGGGGCATCGTAGTTATCCAGGCGATTGATGTACTCCATGACACGGGTGCGGTCAGCCTTGATAGCTGTAAGGATGAGAAGGTTCTGCAGGTTCCTGAAGAGGGAAAGAAATAGTGCTTATCAAATAATGATCAAGAAATGCACTCTCCCCTCTGGAGAAGGTATTAGTTTATTTGCTGTTTCACATTACAGCAGTAACTCCAAGTTTCCTGTGGCTTAGTTTTCATTTCACACACCTGTGCTCACTGAACACTGAATTATCCAGAACGATTTTCTCCAGTAGTTCAATGAGCTCATTGGGAAGATCTGCAGTCATGAAGGCCTTCACAGTGACAGAGACTTCCTCGGGGTCCTGGGTCTCTGACAGAGCAGTCTGGACAACCTGCAGGCAGAGCAAGGCATGGAGAAATGAGTGCTGTCAGGTTCTGCAAGTCCAGTTAGGACAGGCAAGGCTGTCAATGTCCTGCCAGTTGTACCTGGTCAATCAGGGGTCTCCTGTAGGGGTTGCTTTCCAGCAGCACACTGGCCCAGAGCTCAGGGTCTTTGCGACGAACTAAGTAGCGGGAGAGACTCTTGAAGAGGGAGTTCTCATTGCACACCTGGAGAAAGGCACAGCTTGCTCAGAGAGAAAGCAAGGCTATGGAGCCTACAGATAATTGTACTGCAACTCTGAACTGAGGGCAGACTAGAAATCTCAGCCTTTGACACTCCATTAACCTCCCATTTTATGATGGGCAGGAGAATTTTCCGTTTCTCATTAAGCTGCAGAGGGCGGTTAAACAGCCACCTCCTCTTCTGTGTTAGAAACCTGCACTTCCCAGCTTAATACATTTTAAGAAATACATGCTTTTGTCCTAAAGCTTTCCATGTAGCCCATGACACTGATGTCAGAAGTCAATCACGAGGCAGCAGCCTGGCATACATACATTAATCAGCTCCAGGTCGCACTGTCCACGCTCGTAAGCCACACAGGCCAGGTGAGGGTCCCTCTTCTCACAGTACTTGCCCACGACACGGCTGTCATAGTAGGGATTCTCACGCAGGAACCTCTCTGGGTTGTTGTTGCTGTCAATGTATATCTTGGCCAGTGCATTGTGAGTGGCAGGCTCCTCACAGCCCTCGTGAATTCTTGCTTCCAGCCAGGGCAGAAGCAGCTTCAGCCTAGAAGAAATTGATTTTCAAGTTAGAGGTTGAGTAAGTAAATATCCAGTTGCATGATTTCTACACTCTGGAAGCCAGTCTTGGTGTAAGATAGTCAGGAACTAAACCAGAGTTACAGTGCTCTGTTTTAACCTACATTTTGATTCATTATTATAATGGTGTAACCTTCTGACACTATGAAGAAAACACACCAAAGTTATCTGGAGAGATCCCCTCATCAGCCAAGAATTAGAGCTGGTTCTCACTCAGTGGCAGCTTCTGCTTGTGTCAGTACCAGCTTTAACTGTGTGACATGCACTGATGGATAAGCAGCAGACTGGGAATTGCTAAGAGACTTGTAGAAGTTTAATACCTGTTTCTTTTCTCAACCTCTGCAACAAGTTCATCAGTTGAAAATTGACCTCTCACTACAAGGATGAGGTTCTTGATCACATCTTCAGAGCAATCCACATCAAGCAGTCCCCCAATAACAACTGGCAGACGGCTGGGATTCACCTACAGAGAAGCATTTAAAGAGGTCAGGATGCTGTCAGGGAGCAAGGGCAGGCAATACTTATCCCCAGAACTCCACTTGTTAAGACTGTCCCCATCTTCCCACCTTTACTCCCAGCCTCCTGAGGTTCTGAACAAACTTTAAAGTCAATTCTTTAGCCAACAGGTGTTGCCATCCCAGCCTAGTGGCTCACTTAGCTCCCATAGGAAGAGCTCCTGAACAATCCACTTTGTCCCTGCAGGAAGTTAAAAGGAAAACTTCCCCTCCTCCCCCCTCCAAAATGCTGAGACTTAAGATCACCCCAACAACTCCAAAGTTATTCTACCAAGTCTTCCTCCTTCAAGTGGCACATGAGTGGGAGTTACTGCTTAACCTGACTGAAGAATGAGATCTGATTC
Source organism: Fringilla coelebs (assembly GCF_963513975.1). Classification (NCBI taxonomy): domain Eukaryota; kingdom Metazoa; phylum Chordata; class Aves; order Passeriformes; family Fringillidae; genus Fringilla; species Fringilla coelebs. The sequence continues at coordinate 2,691,801 of NC_140046.1, forward strand.
ACATCAGGGCTAATTTACTGGAGGCCACTAATAATCACTTAAATGTCAGTCTCAGGTACAAATCTGTTTGCAGAATACCTAAACATGATGCCGGTAGTTGTATATGATACTGTAAAATCTGATCAATTTGAAGCCAAGGGACAAGTTGTCACCTACCTTCTGTACATAAATCTCAATATACTTTTGGAGATTATTTCTATACAAATACAGCACCAAGTCGTGGACAAAGTCAAAGCGGTCGCACACAATGATGAGAGGCAGCTGGTCAGTGAGTTTAGCTTCCTAGAAAGAGAAGAGCTTTAGTAATTTGGTTTTGCTCTTGGACTTAAGCAGACAAATAATACAGTCACTTAAACTGTCAAAGCAGCTGAATTTGGAAAGCCAATCTCAACAGTCAACCAAATAATGACAGCTTGTTGTTCAGCTAATTGTTTGCAATATGTAAAGTGGGAGCACTCAGTCCCACTGCAGGGCGTGAGGAGCAAGAAGCTTTTTGGAGGTTAACCCTGCTCCTTTGCATGGCAGACTCTACAGAGTTTTACAACACAATACAACTATTACAAGCCTAGGCTATAGAGAATACTTTTAGTTGCCACTGGTGTTTGGTGTGCAGGATTAGCACTCTGGGATTTCAAAAGAAATTTAACCAAGACTAGATTAAGTTGTGGTTCATAATGTAAAACTTATATATACAGGATAAACTCTGAGTGCCATGTGTCATGTGATGCCTCCTAACTATGGATTTAGAGAACAGTAAGAATTAAGCTCTATAGCAGTACTACTTAAACTGCTTACCAGATTAATCATCTAAAAGCATTCCAACTTTCAGCATAAGGTTACAATGGTTACAGTACAGAAGCTTAGTCTATGTGGCAGACAGTATTCCGGATGCATATTTCAGATCACTTATTCCAACATGCACATCCCAGAATATAATCCTACATATAAATTACACTTAAGGACTTTACACAGGGAGGCCTGTACTGGGAGATTTACCTGGTACATGTCCTGCACATTCCAGACATGGAACAGCACAAAAAACAATAACTTTCATCAGGAATTTGACAGCTTGATAACATATCTTAGGTGGCTTGATCAAACTACATACCTTACACCTCGGTGACACCAGGTTAGTTTTAGAGAATTCTCTTGGGAAGAGTTTTGCCATCTTCAGATATGATCAGCAAAATCTAAGACTATGCTATGTAACCAACAAACATGAAGGCAGGAAATGTTCCCAGATAAAGTTTTCCCCTCCCACATGGTTCCTCAGGTTCTCAGAGTGTTGTGTTTGTCATAAGCTCAGTACTAAGACTACAGAATCTGAACTTTGAGCACTCCATCTTTCCCTACCCTCCAGCAATGCTCTGGATCAGTCAGGATATATTCCCACTGACTGGCATCTCCCAGCAGAGCTACACCATGGCTCACCTGGCTGAAATTTCAGTGTGTAGGAGTAAGGCAGATCAGCCCTGAACCTGAAAGCATTTATGGAATTAACCAACTCTTTTCATCTCTTGTTTCTGTAGTTGCTCAGTTGGAGTTGGTTACACTATAAATAAGCATTAAGTTATCAACTCATTTGGCACTATGGGTGTTTCTCAAGTTAAGCAAACTGTTTCCTATTTTATAGCATACATTTTTAACAAGGTCTAGGTAAGCTAGTACATTTACTACAGGTTAAGAGTTCAAGCCAGATTAACCTTAGCAAGAACAGTGAGGAACTGACCTGACATTCTTATTTTTTAGATAATATTCCAGGCTCAGACTTCATTAGGAAGTACTGTCAACATGGCAGATCCCTCTGGTTTGAGGACACTTGGATCCTTAAGTGCAAAGGTTAAAGCTCATCTATTTTCACAGAGCTGCCTCATTTCACTAGTGACACACCATGTTTTATCAGAACCCCCAACAGCCCCAGACAGTCCAGTGTTACCCAAACATTACCTTGAGGAAGTTTTTAACACGTTCTGGATCATAGCAGTTACTTTCCCTGCAGATTCTTTCCACTTCTTTAATTTGTCCTGTCTTGCATGCAGCTTGAATGTACTTGAAGTGCACATCTGGATCCTGGCTGAAGTTTACAATGGAGCCCAGGAAATAAAACAAACCTGGAGAGAAACAATCAACACATTATTTGCTGCTCTCATTTAAAAGTACAAATCCCAAAGGCTACAGAAATTTAAGGCACCCATTTTGGACAAAGGCAAGAGGCCAGCACTCTAGGTGGCCATTTTCTACAGCTCCAAACATTTTCTAGGATTTCAGAAAAACCAATTATGCAACTGAATAGTGGCACCCACCCTAAACAGGGAAACTTTAAGGTTTACATCTGTTTCAACACGGTTTGAGGTCTAACTACTTAAGCCCATTATGGCTTTCTAGATTTCAGCAGACAGACACACACCTGTAATGAGGTGAGCACCAGCTCCTCCTGCAGATGTACAGACTTACCTTCAAAGCTCTTGAAGGACTCAAAGAGCTCAATCAGTGACTGTGTTGACAGCTGTTCATGGTATTTGGAAGCCACCTGGACACAGATTTGCAGGTTCTGACGGATGTTAGCGGACAGCATCGCACGCAGACACTCCAGAGAGTCTTCTACCGATAAGGACCCAAAATAATTCACTAACCACTGCAAAGACACACAAGGCATTTCAGACCTGAGCAGAAGAGCAGTTATTAAAGGCTGGATTTGTAGGTGCAGGGTGTTTGATGCCTTACCTCAGGGTTGAGGAGGTGAGTGTGAACCACCGCACGCTTGATGTCGTAGAGGTCTGTGAAGTGCTCGAGTGCTCTCTGCAGCAAACCAGCCTTCTCACACAGCTGAGCTATGTGAGCCCGGTCATAGTGAGTAAACATTTGGTTTCCCAGGATGGCATCTGCAACCTAGAAGGAACAGGGAACATTTTCACTCAGTTCCTGAGCACTCCCAGCAGGGTCTGCTATGTCCAGCTGCAGGGAGCCTGAGCAGGTACCTGAGGCGCGTGCATGAGGTTCATCTCAAGTAAACGTGTTTGCAGGGGACCTTCTGAGGGACGATTATTCTTCAGTGCATCCAGCAGGAAGGCTGTACATTGCTGGATTAAATTATATTCCATAAAGACATCCACAATCTACAAAACAGAAAAAGGAAAGAAGTTTAGGTTTTTGATTAGGAACTGGAAGTATATTTAAGCATCAATGAAACTTCTAAAGCTAAATCCAAACTCATTGCTCTGATGGTTTGAGCAGGGCTCCTCTTCCAAATTTAATGCTTTGAAGTCAACATTTCACAGCAATAAAGTAATTTACCTGTGTTATATCTGCAAGAGGCTCTTCATCTTGAACAAGCATTTGTGCAAACTGCTGTCCTTGATCAGGGCTGATTCTCATTACATTCCTCAGCAAAAAAATCCAGTCTGGAGTATATCCAACCTGAGAAGATGATGGAAAGTGAGAGCTCAGCAAGAGCACACACCTCGTTCAATAGAGAGCTCAGTCAAAGCTACTGTCAGGAGATTACACAACCCAGCCAGGATTTCCTCTTCTGGAAAAGGCTACATGGGGAAGTAGGGAAAGACCCATGTGTGAAGCCGAACAGTAACTATTCATAAAAAACTTGAGGCAAAAATAAATATTTTACAGGCTCTCAGATTCCCCCACGGTTACTTCTAGCTACTTTGGAACATGCACTAGTTATTATTAAACACAGGATAGATACAACAATTAAATTTTCTCTCACCTTCTTAGCGTACAAAACAATCTTTTGGACTTGTCCTGTTTCAGCAAAACATTGGATGACCTTGTTTGGAACGTTGGCTCTCAGATAGACACTAAGTGCTAGCGTGGGATCCACAGATTTCACAAGGTCTCCCAGCTCCTCCGAGCACTCCAGCTGCTCAGAAACAGAAATGCAGTCAGCCCACCCTGACAGAGCCATGCTGAGATGCACTACCACCCTCTCCCTCATCTCTCTTCCTTTTGGACTTCAAAAAATTAAGGCCCAGTTTGACAGCCTGAGCTGACTCTCCCAGCAGGGATCTAGTGGGCTCAGCTTCTCCCATACTACAGCAGTGGAAGGAAATTTTCAGAGCCAGAACTGGGTGACACATTGTATCAGCATGTTTCAACAATTAATTACACTGCAGTAACCACAGCTCAAAGCACTTGCAGTCAGTATCCAAAGGACTGCTCGGCAAAGCCCAGCAGCAGCTCAGAGCTTTCCATGCTCTGTGCATCCGGCTGTGATTTTAAATGCAGAATGAGTGAGAATTTGATCAATTCTCTTGCACTCCTTTGAGTCATAGTGACAGGTAGAGTGAGCCCCTATTGCTCAGCTATTTGCTGTCACTGCTGAGCTCCCAGCTGAATTTTCTCGGGAAGGGGGGAGGCTGTCAGGCAATGCTGCTCCTCCCCCCCACAGCTCTGAAAGTATCAACCCCAAACTTACCTTATCTTCTTTTAACCATTTTTCCAAGAGCTGCTTGCGGCCCTGCTGGAGCACTGGTCTGCAGAGCTCCAGTGACTCATACTTGTTCAGCTGCCCTTGGTCCAGCAGAATGCCAAAATACTGCAGGAGAGGGGAAGTCTGCCCTGGCTGAGCTGGAACACTCTGGAACCGGCGTATGGTGTCTGGAGTACGCAGGATTCCCTGCCAGAGAGAGAGAGAGAGATCCACTTCAATTTTGTTTTCTGCTGTTGTGGCTTGGCAAGAGTTTCTCCAGGAAGCTGGAGGTAATGTCACTGTAGCTGTCACAAGCATTTCTGTGTTTTGCCAGCCCAGAATGTCAGGAGCAATATGGCTGAACTGAGATGCTTTGACAGAAAATGTGCTATAATAACCCATTAAATTTATTTCAGTAGCATTGCAGATTTAAGTTCAGAATTAGGACACGCTTGGCCTTGCAAGCAAGTTCCTCTCATCTGAATTTAGTCTTAGCCTGGGTTTTTTATCCTGTTTCCAGGTTCAGCCTCACCTAAGGGTTGTCTTTTTACAGACACCTTTTTGCATCACTGAAGAAGTAAAGGTGAGTACCAGAAACATTATGAATCATATCCATTACTTCACCATCTATTCCTCCCCTCCTCTGTGGGCTTTACAAACTCTAAGATCATCCATCTTGCAGTCAGCACCCAAAATACCTGTGAAGCACCAAACTACCCTGGGACAAGAGCAATAACAAGACAGTGCCCTTGCCACTAGAAAAATTCACTGAGCTTTCCTGAAGCAAGAAGGTGAAGCCAGTAGAGTTCAGTGCTGTTCTGAACACTTTACCTTTGGGGCATTAGCTGCCACTTTTGCTGCCTCTGAATAGTTCCCTTGTGCAAAGAGTGCATTGAACTTCCTGGCAAAGAGCTCCTCGGCCCCCGCCAGGTTGTTGCGGACAGCCATCCGCAAAGCCAGGTCAGGATTCTGCAGCACGTTTGTGATGTAGGGAATGATGTTCTCCTCCTCCACACACACTGAGAGCACCTGGAAAAACCACCAGGGGAAACCTCCAGTTAGCCCAAATATCAAAAGCAAGCCAAAGGCTAAGCTAACTTCTGAGAGGAAAGTTAGGATATTCATGGAAAGTTCTTCATCCTTTGATAACTCATACTTGTCATTTTATTAAAGAGACCTCGGGTTAAAAAGAACCAGTGTCATCCATTGTCTGCATCAAAGCAGGCAATTAACAGTTTAATTGAGGTATCTGCAGAGGTAGAAACACAGGAATACAATGGATCTTTCAAGGATACAGGGATCTCTCTAAAACTCAAAGCCTTAAGTAATCAATCCTAGAGGATACCAGGAACAAGTCTGCTCTATATTCCCCATGCTCAACAAGCAACACCACCCAAAATCAATGTGGGCTAAAGGCATGGCTGTACAATGTTAGTAACTTGTTCATAAAGTAATCAAGTATGGAGATAGAGCAGCAAATTTATTCTGGGGCTCACAACACTGTCAGACCTCACATGTTCTGAGCAGAGTTCAAAGTTGACATTTCTGGAAACTATATTTTAGACATAGACAGGAACCCTGCAGTGCATCATGAAGAGCCACTGGGATCAGCTAAAGAAGTGGCTTCCAGGCCAAGTTTCCTTACCTGTCCCTTTCTGTTGACTCCAATAATTCCAGCTGTTGCTTCGTGCTGTGCAGTAACAAAAATGGTCTCTCCACTGATCCTGTTCATGTAGATACAGGTGCCAGTTTCCAGGTCATACAAGTGGATGTAGCCATACTTTGTTATGAGGAACACCACATCATGCTTGTCACTGATCTGCAAAACAGAAATAGATCACTCAAATTTGGCACTGGACAAATGAGTTGGTGCTTTTGAGACTCAGCAAACAGCTGGGCCATTTCAGGACAGCCAGAAGTGCTGTTTTATTTTTACTTGAGTACTATCACAGCAGAATGACGTTTGAAGAGCTTGAAAGGCAGTTAAAACATGGATATTTCTTCTATAAATAAGAACATGCTGCTCTTGAATGCTGCTTGTCTCCACCTTTACTTTACCACTACTGAAGCAGGAGCAGCAGTCACACCAGTCACACCAGTTTAGGGCCAACCCTCAGGTCCACATCAAGCAGCTGGCTCCCAGTGCCCTCCCTGCTCCTGTCACATCCACCAAGAGAAGCTGCAGACCTGTTTGCAGCTGTCATACCTGCATAGCAACAGGAAAGTCACTTTGTGCTTCAGGAGGAAAGAAGACATCCACAGCTTTCTTTGGAAAGGGCTGATTCCCAGTGGGTGGTGTGCCAACCTCAATGATATGCAGCTGTGCAAGAGATAAGATTAATTCTTGCATCTAATTTATTTAACAATAGATTCAACAATGAAATTACAGCAATTCTCTTGCTGCTCAGCCTTAATCCCAAATTTATGCAAAGACAAACTAAGTTAATCTTCCTAAATATTTTCAATGGCTAAAGGTGTGGCACCTGGTTCATGTACCAGAGGTGGGGGAAACAGTTACATATGATCTTTAGTTGCCCCTAATTACTCGGAAGTTTCAGGATTCAGTTAGGTTTCTTTAGATGCACTCTTTCAATTTGGTTCACATTCAGAGACAGTTCTGAAGATGTCTCTGAATCTAGCTCTGGTTTTGCTGTAACTCACATAATTCCAGCATTCACATGGGATTACTATTTAGCCTTGCAACACTACTGCTTCACTTTTTTTTTTCTTTTTTATTTTCATTCAATAATTTGGAAATTAGTTGAGTCTGATATCAGGGATCAGCATCAAAGAAAGATTACCACAGCTTTTCCCTCAAGCTTGGCCTGTGAAGCTGAGAGTCACATGTTTCAAGCAGCTAATTGGGCTGGTCATGACATGCCACTTAACTTCTCCACTCACAGATTCTTGCTACACCAGGTAGTCCAAGCTCTGCATGCACATGTCATATCCAGACTGACACAGTCCTTCACTTTCTTCCTTAAATGCAACTTTTTGCATTAAACCACTTGTTCTCCTGGAAGCAGAGAACCAGGATGAGTCACTAAAGATGACAGTATATTTAGAACCTTACCTTACCCCCAGCTTGCCCTCTTACTGCAAAACAGAAGAGAGTGGATTCTTCAGCATTCCCTTCCATCTTGAACTGTGCAAAGCTGGCTGCATGTCCCTCGATGGGCTGGGACACTTTTCTGTCCACAGAGTACAGCTGCATTGCCCCCACTACACGGTTTTGCTGCACAAAAAAGAACAAGTGTCAGGACAAACAAGCACTGTGACAGTAATCTCATTTAATATTGGTCAATATGCTGCCATTTAAAGCTGCCATTTAAAAACAGCATCCCTTCAGACTCGACCTTGCACTAGTGTTTATATCATTACAAATCCAATTATAGTCATGTGAGATTTTCAGTTACACTTAAGTTTGTTATTTGATTTGACTGAGACAAGCATTTACATTTAATAAAACAAACAGATCAGTCCTGTTCCTGTAGAAGGAGACAACAAGACAAACTCTGGGGTTTCCACACCTTCCTGGAGGTAAAGTACCTGTGCAGATATTCCAGTCAGCAAGAGCCATTTTTGCTTGGCATCAGTTCTGTAGTTGATGATCTGGCAGCCAGCAAGGCTGGAGTGGCGATCAAACATCTTCACGGGCTGGGACTCGCCCTCCATGCTCCAGTGGTAAACTGCATTATCCGTCACGAGGGCAACAGTGTTCAGAGAGATCCACTTCCAGAAGGTGACATCATCTGTCATGGTGTGAGCCTTCATCTTGCTCTTCATCTCAATGTTAAAGATTTGCAGCGTTTTCCCAGCTAGAAGACACAGCGTTGTTAGGCACGGGACAGAGCAGAAGAGCTGCACTAGGACATCAAACCCTGGGGACTTCCTTCAAGAAAAAGCTGTTCTACACTGACAGACCTTCAGGGTTCCACTTGGAACCAGACCACACTCCTGGGGCTGATTTTACTGATTTGCCACTACTGAGCAATCAGACAGATGCAGAGAATGGGTTGGTAGGGAGACAAAAGCTTCAGCCACACAAATGGGTTGGAGGATGCTTCACATACATCAAAACCAGGTTACAGTCATGCTGAGGCTCCTTGGAGCTCTGAGGGAAGCTATGTCAGTGGCATTGAAAGCTATGTCCACATCTGTTTTAAGTATTAAAAGGGCACAACATGGAACAGTCAGGTTGGCAGAGGGCTTTTGTAATTCGGGCTAATTAACCAAAACCTTGGGGTTGCACTAATGGGATACACAGCTACTGATGCAAACCAGACTGACAGGAACTGTGCAGGGGAAGGAATCTAGGGACCAACACAAGCTCTAGAAGGCAAGAGGAAAAGTTCTCCAAATCACATAGAATGGTGCATACAAACATCCTGAACAGCCACCTGCAGTCAAATCTACCAGTTTTTATAACACAGTGGCCTAAGAAATTATTTCTTCCTGTTGAGAAGGTAAGAAAAGTTCTGACCAGTTCTATTAATTATAGGAGAGAATTATTTAAGCACACAAGTGTAGCCCAGGAGGAATAGAGAAGATCCCATGAAACTGGATGCAGGCCAAAATATCTGCTGCAGTTAGTAACTGTAGCTCAGCTTGAGGAAGTCACAGTGCCACAGAGGAAAGTGCCTGCACTCACCAAGGACTGATTTAGCTCAAAGCCATTAGTTCAGCAATTGATGCAAGATGCTGAGTGAGGAGTTTCTCTAGAACTTGGAGAAATCTCTCTACTACAGTTACTCAGGCTACAGGCAGCAGTTTGTTTCCACATCTAGTGCAGCTGGAGCTTTAGGGTCAGGGGAGAGGACATTCAGGTAACACATTCCTACATGCTAGGCAAGGTATATTACAAGGCAAAAATCTAGACTTGAGTCAAAAGGGTCAGTCCTGTTCATAAAAAGCTCAGTATCAAGATCCCAGTGATTTAAGTACTTTGGGTTCTTGAGTGGATTAATTTGGGGAGTCTTAGGGCCTCCCTTGTTTGGGAGGGCATGAAAAACCTCTGAGTTTTAGGCTTACAGTTGCTTAAACACCACTGTTCAGCCATGTGCACCATAAATCTGAGCCATTTTATTCTGCTTTTTCTTGTCATAAGACACAACAGGTACTAGGTACAGTCAATTGAAGTAACTCACCATCTGCACACACAAGAAAGCATTAAAGTTGTGACAAAACAGTAGCACAGTATTAAAGTCAAAGTTAGGTAACATTGGATACATACAGATCTTTCCATTAGCAATACATGCATTTCTACAGTGACTGCACTTAAGGCTTTTTGGCCCTCTCAGGGGAAGAGATGGACATTTCTGGAGACTCCAGAGGAATGCTTGTTCTCTGTAACAACAGAGATACCAAGCTGGCTGACCTTGTACTTCCTTCACCACACAAGTCTTCCCTGAATAGTTTTACTCCTCTTATCACTGGCTGATATAATAAATATGCACTGGTCTCTTTCAGCAAGGCCAAACTAAGGCCTTCAGGAATATCTGTTCCCCCCCTTCCCAGCCTTAGTTTTCCTGTCTCTAAGGAAAGGTTTAGTTGATCTAAGAGTTATACTCTCAGATCAGGTCTTACTTCCCTCTAACATGATTCCTTAAAGCCCACACTTGCCTTCCAGCTCTCCCTGCTCAGAAGCTGCAAGCATTTGGACTGAAGGAAAAAACCCATCCTAATGATCAACAAAATAGCAGGAAGCCTCAGCTGAAGCTCCCTGCCCAGCTACCTCCAGAAGAAGTGAAAATGCACTCAACTTAAGCTCCCATTAAGCTGTGGAAAATTGCTACAGGATCCTCCCACACAAATTACCTGGGAGACCTCAGTCCCTCATAAACTAGTCCTACAGAAAGCTCTCCATCCACTTCAAAGAGCCCTTTATCAGGACCTCATACCTTTCAGGGCAATGACTTTACTGGCAGGGTTCATGATAGCGCTGTCAGCTGAAATTGGTCTCCGGATTGGGTTGCTGGGGTCATTCATGTCAATGATCACCACTTGAGCCTGTTCTCCTACTTTCTCTCTGATGCAGATGAATTTGTCAGACTCCATTGTCAGAGTGCTGAACCCAATGTTTGCTGGGTTGATGCCCAGATTTTGGAGCTGGAAGAGAAGAAAAAGGTTTAACATTAAGTTATTACCTTGGTATAGCCACAAGCAGCTTTTGTGAATGTCACAGGAAATATCAGACTTTGCCTTTTTTTGGTGACAAAACAGCAATGCTACTCCAAACCTGCACAACACGCAATTGCACAATTTCAACTAAGCCCAGCAGGCTTCCTGGAGAAGCATTCAAGCACTTGGTATCTTGTCTTCAAGGTCCATTTACAACTTAACCATGAAGAACTCAATCTTTGAGCCCCCTCACATGGCTAAAAGCACACTGAACTCCCCACACCAGACCTGCAGCTCCAGACCTCACTCTCACCAGCTTTCCTCCCTGAACTCATCCACTGGCTTTGACAGCTATCACTATTTCAAGCTTAACATCACACGTGAGGTGTCTGAGCTTTATCTTTATCCCTGTGCAGCTAAAAAAAGCTGCCTGTCTAGCAATTAGCCCAGGCCTGTCTCACAGCAGGAGGCAGAGCTGGGCACTACTGAAATCACCAATGGCCCTGCTTAACACAGAAGTTATCAATAAAGCACTTCCTTCTCTGAGCCACAGCACACTCCCCTAAGCCTTTCAACACCCACATTTCTTGTACAGCTTGCAACAAAACACTTTTGTGAGGAGGATGTCAGTAGGGAAACAAAGTTGATTGCATTTTTAAGAGTGAAAATGCAGTCATGGTCCTATCACACAGATATTCAGTTTGATCTCCTTAAGAACTCCAGTTTTCTTCTATTAGAAGAACTATCAGCGCTAATATTCTGATATTTTTCTTTCTGGAAGACCTTCAAGCCCAAGATGTCCCAAGAAGGGCGAGACCTCCAAAGCCATTTTAGGCTGATTGTGCTGGTTTGGAGCTCTCAGCCCTTATCAGCTGTGCTCTGAACCAGCTCCAAGGAGGCCATGCCCCAGCTGCCCCGCTCCTGACTGTTTGCAGCTCCTGATAAAGAGGGTTTTACTCCACTTCCCCTTTGCCCAGGCTCTGCAACAGCACATGTGAGGAACAAGCAACATCTCAGCCATGGAACCGCAAGTTAACAGAGCAAGCTTCACAGGAGTCACTTGGATGGATGATCTAGATTATGCAGAGAATATTTTGACAATAAAGCCAGGAAACTTTCAGGTGACAGCATTTGACAGCTATTAAAAAAAAAATAAAAATCAAGCCCTAACTCCTTGACAGGTCAGAACTCTTTTACTCAGATTTAAGCAAGTGTTTGAGGTCCAGCATCCCAGAACCTGACCACACCTTCTCCAGCCACTTAGAAGATTTTAGATTCAAGCTCAAAAGTCCCTTTCACACTTTGAGCAGTGTCCTCTAGACCTGGCAATTGTACATGAGCTAGGCAGGGTTATACACAACCCAATCACACCCCTGCAGGGAGGGAAGGTTTGAAGATGTGGGAGTTTGATCTGGTAGAGCTGGAGTGACTTACTGGGATGTGGCATTTCCTTTTGCTAGGGCTGCAGGCTTAGCAAGTGCCAAATCATTTATCAAGCATTCAATTTCCTTGTTAATTTGGTAGAGGGGGGCGGCTGCAGAGAGCCAAGCAGGCAATAACTCACAGCACTACACCCAAAGGGTGTCAACAGAACAAATCAGAGCAGCAAGTCCAAGCAGATGGCAGGACCTCTTAGGGAGGTCTAGACAAAACCACCACAGCAAAGGTGCTTGGATATTGCAAGACAGAATTACCTTAATCTCCAGCAAACTGCCATCTGCTAGTGCCAGGTCTGAGGCACTGACCCAGGTGGGAGATGGGAGACTTTTAAAATTTCTGTTATCAAAGGTGAGGTATTTCTTTGCAAAGATTTAGAAGATTGGCACAGGAGCTCTGAAGAAAGCCTGAAGAAGTTTTCTGATGGAGGTGCAACCATCTGCAAGGTCTTTAAGTCCACAAACTCCTTCTGCCAACGTTCCATCTTTCATCTCAACAAACCAAGTGTATGAACCACATCTGCTTCAAGGCTCAGGAAATTGACTCTGACGGAGACAATCTCCGTGTTTGGTTACACAAGAGTGTCACCAGCCAGGAGTGGCACTTCCTTGCCCAGCTGGTGAAGCCAACAGTGAATTTCTTGGCTGCACAGAACTCCTGAGCAGAGATCATTCCCTGGAATATAGGTTGTGGTTGTTTTCCTGCCCAAACAGGCTGAAGTTCAGGTGAGTGAGGCAGGCATGTTTATAAAGCTAAGCAAAGCAAACAGAGATGAAGATTACTGTTAGGAAACATGTCAGCAAGTATTTCTTTGAAGGCTTTTATTCTGAAAATTTCAATACTACTCCATGTACAAACTCAGGAGTTGAACTCCAACTAAGGAGTACAGGGGTTTATGGCAGATTTTCTACCTCGTCTCTTTATTACAAAGGGAAATACACACAAATATTTAATGTTGCACCAGGTCCACTACATTTCACTGATTCATAAACAAAAAAAAAAAAGGAATTTCAGACATTGCTATATTTTACTACAAAACCCACTTCCTTGGCTTTGAAGCAGATATGAAAGCAGAACTTGCTAACTGTCCTTGGGCAACTGATTTACAGTTGGGAGTTATTTTACACCACCATTTGTTGGAAAGATCAGTTACACCAGACTCCTGCTAGGAATACAGTGTTCTGTGAAATAGCTGCTCCAGTAGAGTGGAACCATGAAACAGATTGTCAGGGACAGCAGCAACTCTGGTGTTGAGCAGAGATGTCGCCCCAAAGGACTCATCTCACCCAAGATCAGATACTTCAGTCACTTGCAGGCTCTGCTGAACCATGGAATTCAGTGATGGCATTTATCTGAGCAGCCCTGAGATGTGAGTCATTGTAACGTTGTAAGGCAATGTCTGATTACCAGAATTATTTTTTCACTGGAAGATAATTCAAGTGCATTCTTGGTAACTTAGCCAGAGAAGTTGTCACATGTATGGGACATCAAACTGAATGGTAAAACTGCTGACAGGAGTCTCTTTGTTGACCCCTTCCTGTAATGTTCCCTTTCTTGTGACAGTCTGCTTAGCTGTCAGATAATTTCTCCTTGCCTACGAGGAAGGGCACGGAAGTGCTGAGCACACATTTCACCTCAGCTCTCACACTCAACAGGATATAACCACTGTTCTTGTGGCCACAAGCAGCTGCTCAGCCCCTGCCCAGAGACTCCTTATCTGCATGCTGCTAGAAATCACAAAGCTGGAAAATGCCAATAAACTGGAAAATACCCATTTTTTTGAGAAGCACTTCAATATGCAATGAATCATATTAGCTCTATCCCAGGCCATGCTTTCCTAGGCTTTGACTGACCAAGGCAGACACTTGAGTTGCTCTTTTACTACACAGATGAAAGTTCAGCAGAGCAAACATAAGTCATACAAAACCATTTGTGTTTGTGATGCTCTCTTAGTTACTCCGTGCAGTTCTGAGAGTCCCACAGCCAGTCCATGGCAAAGTACTTCTTATTTACCAGTGCAAGGTAAGAGTTACAGCTTGTGGCAGCCTAGGAAGTCATGTTTTCAACAGATAAGGGACCTCTCTAACATTTAAGAGCTCTCCTGTTTCTATATCCTTCCTATTTTCTGCCTCACCCTCAGCAGGCTGAGGCACCACCCGCTCTCAGCAGCCAGGGACGTGCTGTGGGACTGCCCCAGCTCCACCACCGAGGCTGTACCTGCTGGAGCTGGAGTTCAGAACCACTGAATCCCACTCCTTCTCTTTGCCTGAGGCTCCAATCCCAGCAGGAAGCACTAAATCAGCACAGCCACCAAGGCAGCAGGGCCCTGCACCTCAGTGCCTGCTGAGGGACATGCCCAGAACAGCTCATAAACTGCTTAACTAATTGCTCCTATCCAATTAGTTGAGACACACACACAATCTCTCTCACTTCAATTCTCTGTTACATATTTTCCCTCTGTAGGAATATTCTAAAATCACTGGCTTTAGGAATTTGGATCCACTAAGAAGCAGAGAGCAAGAATCCCACCAAAACAGCATTAGGCACAACATCCTCTAATTCCTGACTTGTATCATCAACAGAGGATGTAACTGCTTCCAACTAATGCTGTTACAGCAGAGATTTAGTGGTTTAGGCTGCATTAAACTCCCTGTCAGCACAATACATGGAAGAATTTTGCTGTTTGTCATATTTAGAACAAAGTACTGAATTTATAAATTTTGTTCTATGATTCCTTGGCTGTTCTGTTTTATTCTCTGGCACAGCTGTGATTCCAAGCCCCATCCAAGCACTGCCACACCAGAACAGCACAGTTGCCATTCAGGTTTGCTCCATCAATGAACAATAGATACAAACCCCCTTTTCCTAGTGTTAAAAAAGCAGTTCTGTCTTGGTATCAAGTGCACAGCGTGAGCTGGCAGTTTTTTCTGCATTGTCTTTCAAAAATATTTAGATTCAGAAGAGTATTTATTAATGCCTTAACTCAGTACAACAGTGGGCCTGCTCCAAGTTCAATATTTCAGGATGGTGTGGTTAAATTAAGTGGCAATCACAGTTCATCACCTGCTAATTAGTCTGGTTCCTTCTCACTCATCAAGAGCTTGTCATCTTAGAAAAGCTCCACTGGCCCACCACAGTAAGCAGCTGTTTTATTTTCACCCTCAAAAACACGCAGAGGCCCATTTCAGGAATCCCTGAAGCCTGGATAGGAGCAACCAGATTTGCAATCATCCCACACACTGAACTCTGATCTCCCACTACATACACAGTGGATTGTTTCCTGATAGCCACTTTGGGAGGAAAAAAAAAAGGCAGCAGCTATATAAAGTTTTACAACATGAGTTCTGATAGCAGAGGAATCAGGTTCCTCCTTGAAAATTCCCAAGGAAAGTTTCTGCCCAGCCTGTTGATGCTCCTTGGTGGCAAGGGAGGGGTGTACAACAGACAGCACACAGATAACAGCCTGCACACCTGGGGCTGCTGGGATTGCAGAGCTTGTGACTCTGACAAACAAACCCTGGAACCTGACAACACTTTTTGGTTTTACACTCCCCAGAGAGCTCCCTCCTCCCCAGCAAGTTACCTACTTGTCCAAAGTCCACCTTGAGCTCCAATTTGGGGTACAAAGCACTGTGCCCCCCAGAGATGAGGCATTCAGGAGCAAGGTTTCTGGAGCTTTCATCTTTTTATTCCCAAATCACACAGCCAAGCTGCCAACAGCAACAGCTAATGGACTGACCTGAAGCTGAACACCAGGACAAGCCTTGTACTTGACCATTTTTTAACCTCTACTAATGACTCTGTGGAGAACTAGGATCACACTGTGTTTATTGATTGATTTCAATAATAGCCTGCAAGAACTTTTTCATTCAAATCCATCACCTACTTTTTATGGCTAAGGCTCCAGCTGGGTATCTCCTCTTTCATTAGAATCACTACAAACTTGCAGGTGTTGCACAACACCTGTACAACGAGTTTCCTAGACAATGTGGGTCAGGTACAGTTCAAGAAATTGTATTATTGAATCCATGAGGAGCTTGGATAGCAAAAAATATTGCAATATCAGTGTTTCTGCTCCCAAAATTACATCAGGAATTTCAGCTGAAAAGCAACTCCTAGAATTCAAATTCCTCTGATTTTTTTCCAATGAAATGAAAGGAGGAAGTTCAAAGGCAAGAGCCACGTGCACCCAGGCTCAGAGGGGTGCACACCCATCTGAGAAAGGATCAGCTCCTGTGTGCAGCTGTAAAAGATACTGGTTCAGCCAGTGCTCCACACTGAATAGGTACAGGCAGAGAAAAATGCAAATCCAACCCCAAATAAACAGATAAATCAGACTGGAGGCAGAGCAGTCCTGTTCCACTGTAGTGCTGGCCTGAAAGCTCCCAGCACTTCTGGCGTGAAGCAGATGAGTTTCATTATGTAACAGTACTCATGTCATTAGAGACCTGGCAGTGGGTCACATGCAAGGTTTGGGGCTTAAATAATGCACAAAGGTGCATTGCCACAATGCTTGATTGAGAGTTGGGCTGCCCAGAGGGATGGCTTTCACCTGAGTGCACAGAACCTCCTCAGCACCTTGGGCTGGGCTTTGCCACCACCAGGACAAGGCACTGCCTGGGAGGTGAAGCTCTGGCCAATTCCTGAGATTCTCCTGTCACTGCTGCTCACTACAGGGACACCTAAACTATGAATTCTGGCCTGCCTTTAAACTGATATTGGAGTAAAATCATTCAGTGCTCAGCTACACACCTGAACAACCACCAAAGCAGCATTTATTTGGACACTATGAACAGCTAGAGTCTTCAGCTAAGTATTCTGCAGTAGTTCTTTTAAGGAGGTGCCTAGAAATGAACTGCTTTCCATTTGAGTTAGGAAAAAAAGGCACTGGAAATCATGCATATCCATCACTGTGTTTGCCCACCACAACTCCAGTAAGCTGAACACAAACCAAACACAGACACTGGCACCCCATGCCACCAGAAGACCTTGACCTGGTGTGCCAACGTAGCTTTTATTAGACAAATTCTCCTTAAAAAAACCCACTCCTCAGCAGTGAAACCGAGCTCAGTAAGACCGTGGCTGGGAGCACTTCGCCCTTCAGACCTGTCAGATAGGAAGTGCCCATTGCACAACTGGATGAGCGCTTACAGACCCCTCCCTGCGCCGCAGCTGCACCCACGGGCAGGGAGGCACTCGCTGCTCCGGGAGGGAGCCCCGCACTCCCGCACCGCAGCCCACCCGGGACGTGCCGCCGGCGCCTCCAGGAAGTCACCCTAGAGAAATTCAATGCCATCACTCGGAAATGAACTATTAACGTGTGGTTCTGGTGCAACGAGAGCCAGAGCTGGGGCTGGGGAGAGGCCAGCGGACAGCGGAGCTGGCACCTGGGCACCTGCACTGCCACAGCTGCACTGCAGGCAGCCGCAGCAGCTCCCACATTTCGCTGCAATCCGTGCCTTTTCTTCCAGAAAATGACATTCCAAGCGGGAACACCGGCAGAACGGTTCAGCCTGTCCTTAGAACTACAGAGGCTTTAACACCATTCAAATAAATAACATTAAGCGGCACACGGACACAGCTCGGCCACCTGCCCAGCTCACCCCCCCCGTGCCGGGCCGGGATTTCCCCTTGGCGGCGCTCCGGCAAGCGCAGCGCCCGGCCCGCACCGCCCGGCCCGCCCGGGCACCGCGCCAGCCTCGCCCACCCCGCCGGGGCACGGCCCGCGGGCACCGGCAAGGGCGGGATGCCCGGCCCGGCCCCTCCCGGGAGGCGCCCTTCGGGCAGCGCTCCCCGAGCCGGACACCGGCATGGCGAGCAGCGCGCCGAGCGCGCCCGGCCGCCCTCAGGGAGGCACCGCGGGCAGGCCCGGCGCGGCTCCCCCGGCACGGTCCCCGGGCGGCTCCCCCGGCGGAGCGAGGCAGCGGCCCGCCCGCCCCCGCGCCCACCTGGAGATGCTCCTGGAAGCGGATGGGCAGGATCTGGGCCATGGTGGCGGCGGGGCGCTCCGGGCCGGGCCGGGCTCAGCGGTGCGGGCGGAGCGGGGCCGCGATGGCGGAGCGGGGCCGTGCGGAAGCTGCCCCCGCCGGCGGAAGGATACCGCCGCGGAAGGATACCCGCACCTGCCGCCGCCGGCCGGGACGCGCGGAGGGATCCCGGCGAGCGGCGCCAATGGGAGCGGCGGGTGTGATGCGCCGCCGGAAGGGACTATTTGGGGACGCATCACTCCCTCCCTCCCTTTCCCCGGCCTTTTTTTTTTTTGCCACATCATGCGACCGAGGGGCCGCGGCGTCACTTCCGGCCCGCGCGCGCGCGGTCACGTGGGGCAAGGCGGCGCGGCCGGGCAAGGTGACACCGGGGGGACACCGGGGGGACACCGGGGCAGCCCCTGGAACACCCCCCTTCCCCCAAGGGGTGTCCCTGTCACCGGCATGGAAGGGATGTCCCCTCCTTGGGGACACTGAGGGGACAGGGATGTCCCCGTCACCAGGATGCGATGGATCCCACTCCCGCCTGCCAGGGTGTCCCCTTGTCATCGGGATGTGATGGAGCCACATCCCTGGAGGTGACACCGAGGGGACAGGGGTGTCCCTATCACCGAGATCTAAAGGATCCCCCATCCCTGCGGTGTCCCTGTCCCCAAGGTCTCATGGATTCCTCTGTCCCCTCTGTCCCTGTCCCTCACCCCCCAGGCTGCTCTCCCAGACTCTTCCCAGGCCCCTGTTAATGAGTCCAGCACAGTAATGAAGCTCCACGTTTCCCTCTGTGTTTTATTAACTCACGCTTGAACTCCAGCACGTAAAACAGGTAAAAATTTAACTTTTTCCTGGATGATTGCAGCATCCAGAGCTGTGTGTGCTGTCACACTTGGCATGGCTGAAATTTTATTTTATTTAACAGCTCGCAGTTACTTCCCCAGATGATTTTTACTTTGTCTTAAAATTCCTCATCTCCAAACCTCTGAGAAGCTCTAGAACACAGTGAGGGAAAAAAAATCCCTCACTTCTTGCTATGAAGGAAAATGAAAAAATTTAAAAAAAAAAAAAAAAAGAGAGAGAAAAAAAATCTTTATTAGGATTTGCCAAGTGATTTATAGCCCCAAGGAACAGTGGGCATTCTGTGTACTCATTTCAGGCCCACTGGGTGGTGCAGATGGCATTTGACTCATGAGGGGCTGTGACACTGCAAATATAAATCAAATTAAACAGCAAAACTCAGAGCAGAGGATGAGTCAAGCCCAAGTGCTGCTGCTCCAAAGCAGAGCCTGGAAGAACAAAACCCTTTCCCATCAATCACAGCAAGAGGAACAATTACCAGACCCAGCAATTTCTTTATGAGCAATAATATTGTAATATTCCAAAAAGAAATCCTATGGTTTTGGAGGCTTTGGGATGCTGGGCAGTGCTGGAATGCTGGAGGTGAGGCAGAGGTGGAATGGAGAATGTTTTATTCAGGCTAAAGGAATAAAACACAATACAGCACTTGAACCAGTGCCCAGGGTGGCACAGAGCACACAGCTGAGGCAGGAAAAATCACAGCAAGTTCTTCCAATTATTTGGAAATTCTTACACAAACTCGAGCCCTGGAGCGTTTCAGGATTATTATGGTGATAAAACAGGATTTCTTTATTGAGAAGGAAACAAACTTCATGATGACAAAGCACCCCAGCTCCTTGCTCTTTCAGATGCTCAAGAAAAAACACTTTTATTTCCCTGTGTGTACCTGGTACAGCACAGCAAGGAATGCAGGTGGGAAATGTCCATTTGGATTTCATCCTGCTGCTCCCACCACTACAAAAGCCTTTCCTGAGCATGAATTCTGTATGACCATCAGACAGAATAAAATGGCTAAAAAAATTACAGTTCCACTCCTTACAAAAATAAACGCCAACCGGCCTTGAAGAAAAATTTCATTTATAAGAGCACTGAGAGCTCTTTAAGTCCAATAAATGCCAGAGAATTGGCACCACACTTGGTATCAGGGCTTCAGCCACAGCTGAGGCCATGAAATCGTTGCCACTGACCTGCAGCAACACAAAGCTTGGGAAGTTTTCCCTGCAGGATGCAGCAGAGGGAATTGTGTTTGTCCTCTTTGGCACTGAGCACAAGTTTCCCAGCTCTCCTGTCAGTCCTTGGGCATTCTGCACAAGCTGCCTCCCCCAGCAGGGTTACCCCATTTCCTTCTCAGAGCCACTCAGAGCCTGAGCTCTCTGCTGCTTCCTCTGCAGGTACCGAGCTCGGGCGTCCTGGATGGATTGCTCATCATTCCTCCTCTCCATCTTCCCTGCAGAGCTCTCTGTGCCTCCTTCTGGGGGGAGAGGAGAGAAAGAAATAAAAATAATCTCTCTGTGTCAAACCCACCCCCCTCCATTGTCTTTGTGTTCCCCCAGGTGAAGGAAGGAATGATGAACCTGGCTCCATGTGCTCAGAAGGCTGATTTATTATTTTATGATACTATATTATATTAAAGAAAACTATACTAAGCTATCCTAAAGAATACAGAAAGGATACTTACAGCAGGCTAAAAAGATAATAATGAAAACTCTTTCCAGAGTCCCAACACAGCTTGGCCCTGATTGGCCAAAGAGTGAAAACAACTCACATCAAACCCAATGGAACAATCCCCAAACACATCCCAAAGGAGCAGAGCACAGGAGAAGCAAATCAGGAAATTATTGTTTTCCTTTTTCTCTGAGGCTTCTCAGTTCCCCAGGAGAAAAATCCTGGGCGAAGGGATTTTTCAGAAAATATGAATGTAACACCCCCCAGCATTACAAGTTCTCCTATTTGTTAAATACAAAAAAAAACCCCAACAAAATCTCTTTTTTTTTTCCTCCCATGCAGCCATTTGAATGACTTCCAGAGGGGACAGACTGCACCACAGGAGGGAGAGAAAAAAATTCAAAATAAAATCACACCTTAACTCCCATGTCAATATTTGCAGCTGGGCTCATCTCATCCCTAAATCTTGCTTTTTATTATAGCAGAGAATATGCAGCCTGTGTTCTGCACACCCATTTCTTCTCTGAACTGCACATCCCAAACTCAGGTTTGGGTAGGACAGGACAGGAAAAAACATTGGGATAAACTATCTTTAAAAAATTTCCGGAGGCAGGAGGGAGGGAGAGGAAAACATGCAGATAAGGGAGTGAAAAAAGTCAATATTGCAGATCAGCCACCATCAGAAATGCACATTCCTCCACAGCACTGAGACCTTGGCACTGCTTCTCACAGAAGGGAAGAGAAGCAGAAAATATTTTCAGTCTAAAAGAAAACAATGAAAACAAAAAAATCAAAGGCTCTGAGATCTGTGAGTGAGGCACCTACTGCAGCCTGGTAAGAGAAGGAGCTTTAATCAGCATCCATTGTTAAAATATTTCTAATTATTATGTCTTGTCAGCTATTCACTCACCTATTTTCATGAAGGTGCCAGAAATACAACATCTGTAAGGTCAAAATTAAACTCCAGTTAATTGGGAATTGCCTGATGAAGTCATATTTCCTTCAGATAAACTGATGAGGCTCTTCTGCATTATTTATAACCAAATGAAATTGATGTTTAAAATGGTGAGTTTATACAATAATGCAGGGCAGCAAGAGATGCTGGCCTGGGCACAAGTCTGCATTTTTTCCTTTGTTGAGGAAATGGAAGAGAATCTGTATTTACTGTACAATAAATGGATGTTTTGGAAGGGTCAGCTCAGGAGTAAAGGGGCCCTTTGAATACTTGGCTGCTTTAGGAACCTGCTGACAGGAGAATCCCAGGAATGTCAAGCAGCCAGATCAGTTAGCAGGCACCAGGTTTAATTAACACTACTTACACACTGGCATTAAATTCATTGTCAGAATGAGACACTCGACAAAATGGGAGACTTTTTCTTCTCTGTCTATTGCTGGGTGAAGTTTTTGATATTTTTTTTCCCTTCCCTCTGCCCCACAGCTCTCAGAACCTCTCCCAAGGCATCATTATTTGGGCATCAGTGGCTAAATACCCTTCACAAACTTAAACAATCAGCCTCAAAATGCTTTTATTCAACTCTGCTCAAAGAAACCAAAAGGGGGGAGCGTGGCAAGAAGCAGCAAGCAAACACCACAACTCAACTGCTGGGATAGAAAATAAGGATTGCAGAGCTGTGAGGAGAATAAACCAACCACAACTACACCAAACAAATTACCACTTTCTAGCCCAGAATATGCCCTAATAAACACACAGGGGTCCAAAGCAATGACAAAAACTTCAGTGATATTTTTGCCCCATGTCTGGGAGAAATGATGAGGAGGACTCCATCTTATCAGAAGGCTAATTAATTACTTGATTATACTATATTATTCTATACTATATTACATTACATCTAAACTGAATCTGCCCAGATTCTAATGTAGAATCTGCCAAGATTCTACATCTAAACTCTACTGCACACCCCTGCAGAGAATCTCATGACTGTCAGCCCACAGTTCCGACACACACACCTGGATTCAACTGGTCAGTGAATCAAAACACTCACACCAGAATCATTATCAATTCTCTTCAGGTAAACAGCCTTCCACAATGCCTTCCACTTGTGAACAACACAGGAGCAGTAAATGAGATAAGAATTTTCTTTCTCTGAGGTTCAGAGAATGTGAAACCCAGGAATATTCTCGGGAAGAATCGTGCCTTGCTTTTCTCTGTGAAGAGAAACGCGGCGACAAAAAACCACACACACACAGAGGGATGAGCACTGTGCTTACCAAACTGCCTTTTCAGCTCCTCCCTCTGCTTCCACTTGGTTATTTCCTCCTCAGTCACCTCTTCCCTGGCCACACTGCTCAGCTCATAGGCATCCACCTGGTGCAGCCTGGGCAGCAGGTCCCTGAGCCACTCGTAGCGCACGGGGCACACGGTGCGCACGTAGATCTTGGAGGTGACGGCCACGTCGTGGAAGATGATCCACTCCAGCAGGGTCTCCTGGTTGTAGAGCTGAAAAATTCAAAGGTTGGCTCACAGCTGGTTTGGTTTTCAGAGCCTCACCTGCAGCAGAATGTCAGTGGTTGAGATGTGAGGGGGTGTTATCAGGTTTTAGGTTTCCAGGTTTCAGAATTGATCAAAGAGCCAGAGGGGAAGTCCAGCCTGTGTCATTCCCACCTCATAACCCAAACCCTGACCAAGCCTGAGGAACTGAGGCTCTTAAATGAACACTGCAGCAGAGCCCAAAGCAAGCACCAGGGAGAGTTTAAGGACCTGCCCCTTATTCCTTCTGGAGATGCTTTTCTGGTTTATCAGCAGGCTTTGGGAACTCACTGTGGATGAAGGGTGGATGTAGACTATGCTGCCGTGCCCATCCATGGTGCAGAATGTCCTGGCTGCAGATCTGAAAAAAAGAAATAAAAAACAACAACAAAACAAAACACACATTACTGTGATTATACAGCAACACTGAACTAAACAAGTCAGCAGCAGCACAGAAAAAAGTTCTCAAATATCTACCTAGAGGAAGGTGCTTCAGAGCTAAACTGTAAAAAAACCATTTAAAGATTGAAATACAATAGATCTCATTTACCACAGCAGCCCTGCAGGTGTAACACCACAATAACAACAGGGTTTGGCAGTGAAGCCTTTGAAAGCTGTGATAACTGGAGACTTCCAAGCCCTTCAGCTGAATATGTGGAACCACTCTCAGCTGGAAAGTTCATTTCAGACAGAAAAATGACATTCCTGGGAAGTTCTCCTTGGAATGGTGAAGACAGTCAAAAGCAGAAGTTCCAGCCCCTTGCAGAAACATCTCCTTCACCTGCAGTTTCTACTTTGCTGCTTTTACCAACATAAAACCACACTTTAAAGTAATTTGCATAATTTCTTTTCCATTCAGTTCTCCAAATTTCATTCCTTACCTTCTAGCAACGTTAACGAAGTATCCTGCACACAGGCATCTTCTCAGTATTTCAGTTCTGGAGCCTTCAAATGTCTCTTTAGGGAAGTCTGGCAGCTGGGAAAACAAAAAGCAACATGAATTAGGATCTTCCTTCATGAAAAAGCAGTTTAACCCCCTCCATCCCATGGATTTTAAACCCTGGACAGAAACCATGGGGAAAGGAGAAAAACTCTCCTTGCCCATTACCAACATTGTACCTGAGTCACACAAGCAAGATAAAATAATATTTAAGTGGTTTATTTTCTACTGGAAGAAGGCAGCAGCCACCTGGCAAAGGGTCAGCACCCACTACATCTCTTAAATATAAGTTTATACAGCTCAAACATGCCCAGATTTTATTTTTTTTTACCTGTTTCAGTTTAGTGGTTATTTCCCGCAGCTGCCTTTCCACACTAAAAGCAGATTTCACAGCCCTCCAATGGATCCAGTATTTCTGGCACCAGGCTGAAGGAGACTTGCTGAGAACAGGAATATTTGAATTATAAAGAAGCCCTTTGTCAGCTGCTTGCAAAGAAACTTGCCTCTATTTTATTGTTATGGTCAAACAAAGGCAGCAACCTACACAGGCAGATATTTTGTGGGGTTAAATAAAAAGTGTCTGGATGGAAATTACAGATCACAAGGAATAAATCTGAAATTAGGAACGAGCACAAAGATGTGTAACTGCAGCACATCTAAAACTGGGAGTTATGAGCAATGCCAAACCACTTAGTGTAAGGGAGAATTTCATACCTTGCTTTGCACTGTTCAAAAATATTTAAGAGGGTTGCAAAGTCATTGCATCCTCCCACTTGAGAGGCAAGTTCCTGGTGTTGAAGCTCAGCCTCCTTTTGCTTCTGAGGATCACCTGAGGAATAAGTTATATCTCACTTAAAGTCATTTTTATTTATCACTACCTAATTTTCTGTTTGTTTTTGGCAGCTTTGGCTCTCTATTCCTTATTTTTAGTTTGTCTCTCCTTCTACAGCAGCATTTACAGTTGTTCCTCCTTCCACTACTGCTGAACAAGAGCACATAGATGCTATTACATCTATGATTAATCTCATTAGTCAGCACCAGGGATGAAGAATTCCAGTCTCTAAGCAAGTATTTCTCACTCACGATCCATCCAGAGGCTGACATGGAAAGATAAAGGAATAAACAAACAGCTCACAGGGATCAAGAGAGGAAAAACAAGACAGTTGAACCCACCCCACCACAGCACCCTCTAATCTACTGAGCTCAGCTTTTCCTCTTGCCACAGTCATGGAGATCTTAAAATAAAGATAAAACCAGTGGATCTGTGAGTTTAGTGGGAATTCACCTTCATCAAATGGGGCAAAAGCAACATTTCCAAAGTGCTCTCTCAGGTTTTAAACTCCCAAAGGATTTTTCTCCTCCAGCATAACCCATTCCCCTTGGGAGAGGGAGGCAGGAAGCAGAGGAAAGGAGCTCCCACCTGGTCGGATGAAGACGTTTTCCACAGATAGCATGGCTGCAATGGGGAGCAGCAGATCCTCACAGCCCAGGGAAGCAGCTTTTATCACAGCACAGGACAGGTTGGGAGGGAGGGGAAACTGCACCAGGAATTCTCCCAGTCTTGTCACATGGCCTCTCCTGATAGGAGAAAAAAAAAAATTTAAATATATAGATATAGATATAGATATATAGATATATATATTATATATATCCGATATATCATATATAAATCATATATATAAAATCCTATCTTAAAATAATATATATAGATAAAAATCATATATATAAAAATTAAAATTGTATATATATAATAGTATATATTAAAAATAATATATAGATATTATATATATTATCTATATAATATTTATATAGATTTACTGGAAATATATATATAATATTAGATATTTTATATATTTACATGGAAAAGTTATATATATTTATATATTATATATATTTTAATATATTTTCTATATTTTATTATGCATCTTACTATATATCTTATTATATGTACAGGACATATATATTTATGCATTATTATGTATATATTTATATATATTTACAGGGGAAAATATCTATTTTATATATTATATATATTTAAATATACTTTCTATATCTCTTTCTATGATCTCTGTTTTATATCTACAGATCCAATGCAATGCTGTGTAAATGTGAATTGTGTAAGAAGCACTTCCCTCTGGACTGTGAGTGCCCATACAGGTGCTGGGGACATGGAGAAGTGTCCTCAGCTATAAAATAATCCCCAATTCTCCAATTTGCTTGTGTCTGCTCCATGGCAGCTTTGGCTGGGCTTTTTTTCATTATTTACAAGAAGAATTCCTGGAAGTTTAGGATAAGATCTCGCTTCCTGCCTTGAGCTCTTGGATGGACCTCCCAGGCAGAGCCTGAGCTCCTGAGCCACAACAGCCTGGGATCAGAGCTGAGGTCACTGAGGAGCTCCAGGACAACCTGATTTTTATCTCCCAAACCCAAACTCTGCTCCATCCCTGGTTTGGTAGACAGTCTATTAAACCCCAGTAAACTTCCTAGAGGTTAAATAAGGAAACACATTCTGCTGCTGAGGAGTGTCCTTTATTCCACACAAAACACCAATTTAAGCCTTAGATTTGAAATTCTTGCAGTGAAAGCCTTTGGTTTTTACCTGTCAATAGCACTGCACTGGTAAAGTTCCTTCAGAGCTTCCAGAATGTGTCTTTCCTCAGGGGGATCCAAATAGGGAAACCTAGGGTTAAAAATGAAGTAGATTTGTTATTTTCATATTTATAACAATAATTTTAAAATATTTCAATATTTAAAATTTTATTTTAATTTATTTATTATTTCTTAAATTTTAAATTTATTTTATTTGAAATTTAAAAATATTTATGAAAATCATTTTTAAACCTCCCCAATGCAAGTCTTCTAACCAAGGTTAGATAATCATAATAATCATCTTCTGTGTGTTCCTGTACAACCTCCAGCTGAGGAATTTCTGATGACAAATCCCAGCATGGCACCCACTAAACTGCATTTTCTACTCTTGTATGGTCTTAGAACTAAAAAATTCCAGAGAGATTACACTTTTTGGGTATAAAATGCAGTGTTTTAAGGATTTAAAGTATTTAAATGTGTAAAAACCAGTATTTTAAGGATTTTAAGTATTCAAAGGTGAAAAAACCAGTATTTTAAGAATTTTAAGTATTTAAAGGTATAAAAAGCAGAATCTTAAGGACTTTAAGACTTTAAAAGAACACTAAAAACCAGTATCTTAAGGATGTTAAGTATTTAAAGGTCTAAACCCCAGTATTTTAAGGATTTTAAGTATTCAAAGGTGCAAAAACCAGTATTTTAAGTATTTAAATGTGTAAAAAACAGTATCTTAAGGATTTTAAGTATTTAAAAGACTTTAAATAATTATTTTAAGGATGTTAAGCATTTAAATATATAAAAAAATGGGATTTTAAGGATTGTAAGTATTTAAAGATATAAAAAACAGGATTTTATGTATTTAAAGGAATGCTACAAACAAACACATTTAATTTGGGAGAGATGGGAGTTTTGGCAGAGCCTGAACCTGGAGCTTGGGATCCAGGCTGGAATGGCAGAGGAGAGCAGCAGCAAAGCTGATTGAAGTGTCCCACTTGGCTGGGGCCCTAATCCTGCCCCTGTCCCTCCAGCCCAGGATAATCCCCCTGCAGGGAGCTCACCTGATGACATCATGCACGGAAAGGCATTTCAAGGTGAGGATCACAGATGTCAGGCTGGTCCTCCTGATCTCTGGCACGGTGTGCTGGGGCATGCACTGCTCCCAGAACTCCCTGCTGTACAGTCCAAAACTCTTCCCTGCACACGTCCGGCCGGCGCGCCCGGCTCGCTGCTTGGCTTCACTCCTGCCCCCCAAAAAAACAACATTCAAACCCTTCATCCCTTCTGGTACCACCCAAACAATCACAAAATGTCTCTCTTTACAGGTGGAAGAGGAATTCCTGCACTGAAAAATCCAGCTGGGCAAGAAATAAAGAAGAATTTCTGTGCAATTTTTGGACACTGTCATGTTTGGCCAGCACTGCTCAGACCTCAGTCAATGCCAATTCCTCCTGAATATCTGTGACTTTTAGCAAGTTGTATATCCTGAACCACTTTTCACTTGGTTTTAAATTGGTTAGGTGTGCTGGGGCATGCACTGCTCCCAGAACTCCCTGCTGTACAATCCAAAGCTTTTCCCTAACAACGTCCGGCCGGCGCGCCCGGCTCGCTGCTTGGCTTCACTCCTGCCCCCAAAAAAACCAACATTCAAACCTCTCATCCCTTCTGGTACCACCCAAACAATCACAAAATGTCTCTCTTTACAGGTGGAAGAGGAATTCCTGCACTGAAAAATCCAGCTGAAAAATCCAGCTGTGCAAGAAATAAAGAAGAATTTCGGTGCAATTTTTGGACACTGTCATATTTGGCCAGCACTGCTCAGATCTCAAACGATGCCAATTCCTCCTGAATATCTGTGACTTTTAGGAAGCTGTATATCCTGAACTGCTTTTTACTTGGTTTTAAATTGGTTAATTAAAACCAATTAAAGTTGTTTTTAAACATTAAAATGGTTTTTAAACCTTAAAATGTTTTTAAGTCTTAAAGTGGTTTCAAACCATAAAGTGGTTTTTATGCCCTTAAGTGATTTTAAACCTTACAATGGTTTTTAAATCTTAAAGCGGTTTTTAAAACTTTAAGTGGCTTTAAATCATGGGGCTTTGAAGTTGCTGCCTATCTTCTTATTTATTTTTTTAAAAGAACAACCAACAGAGAGCATTATTGCCAGAGCAGCTCCCAGAAACAGCAAGTGACATTTTTAGCTTACTTTGAGATGGGAACCACCTCCAGGATGTCCAAACCAACTCTGGGATTATGGTTCAACTGCTTCACAAAGCCACTGTCCACCACATATCTGAGAAAAACAATCCAGAGAGGTAAAAAACAGAAGGCTCAGCAGGGAACTGACACATGGATTTAATTGAAAAACCACATTTATTCTACCTAGATCCTGATTATTTAGAAGATTTGATTTCAAAATAGATTCAAAAATATTGGTGACCTCTAAGACTATAATAATATCAATGGTTTTCTTACTACACACTTGAAAAAAAAGGCAATAGTAGTGGAAAAAAATGTGTTTTTTCTGAATTATTCCCTCTGTTACAGCTTTTTATGAGGGACAGAAATCAATACCTGACTCCTTCAATGGTCAGAGATGTTGCAGCAATGTTCGTGGAGACCACACATTTTCTGATGCCTCTGGGAGCTGGCAAAAATATCCTTTTCTGTTGATCTAAAATGACAGAAAATGAGGTAAAATAAAATGACAAAAATAAAATAAAATAAAGAAATATAAAACAAAGCAACACAAAATAAAGCAAAATAAAAAATGAATAAAGTAAAGTAGAATGTGAAGTCATCTGGACTTTCAGTTTCTCAATATCCCCTTCCTAACTGAGGATCCTGAAGTCATACCCAGACCTGGATTTGGATTTTGACTGGAGGCTCCAGTGCAAGCAGAGAAGGCTCAAGTTTGATTCGGTTTATGATCACCATAATAAAACCCCACCCCAAAGGGGTTCATTAACACCCTTTTCCCAACCCAAACAGACAAGCTGATGAGGATGATGTTTATAACAAGCCCTGCAGCTCAGACTGCTGTGCTGAAGTGAGATTTTGGCTCTGACCTGTGGACATGGAGCCATAGAGGGGCAGGATGAGGAGCCCCTCCACAGCGCGGTCGTGCACCTCGTACCGGTAATCGATGGACTCTGCTCTCTTGAAAAGCAAATCACAAGCTCTTTCTATCTCATTCTGCCCTAAAAGACACACAAGAGCATTTCAGTCACCTCATTAGCTACAACTCAGCCTTCCTGGTTTGCAATACCTTCAAAAAAAGGTTGTTTTGTCAATATGCAATAAGCCAACATCATTAAAACGAGGAATTTATGAGAGAAGGTTTGGGAGGTGACACCCAGCCTTTCCACAGGGCCTCCCACCAAGGATTTCCTTTAAAAGATTAGATACCTTTTTATTAGATATTAATATTAGATATGGGCCTGGCCCATGCATTGATGTAGGATTATACAGTTAAAATAATTCTTCCTCCCTGAATTAACAACAAACTAAACCATGCAGACAACACAGAGTCAATCTGGCTATTCCTAAAACATTCTGAAAACCACCATTGCACAGCACTTTGTGACTCAACCTGCACCTTTCCCTTCCCATTGCTCTGGGAGAAACCAGACAGGCTCTGGAAGCTTTCCTGCATTGCTGGCAGTGCCATGATTTACCTGGAGTATTCAGGAAAATTCTCACCTGTGAGGAAAACCAGGATGTCACCTTCTGGTTCATTTAAGTGAACATCCAGGGCGACCTTCACAGCCTGGAACAAACAACAAACAGGCCAAAATCAGTTGAAATCCCATTTAATTCTTGCTAGGACTCACCATCCCAAGCAATCCTCCCCTATTTCCTGCAGAGATGCTGAGAACACAACACAGCAGCTCATTCCTGTGGTCTCCCCCAGGTGAAAATCACCCCAAAACCAGAGAGAAAACAAACCTCTGTGACATAGGCAGAGCTGCCCACATCCCTGGGGCTCAGCAGGTTGCAGAATATCTCCTTGACAGGGTAACTTCTCCCTGGAATGTTCAGCACTGAGCAGTGCCCAAAGAACTCTGAAAGCTTTTCCACCTCCAGGGTGGCTGACATCACCACCACCTTCATGTCTGTCCTCCTGCCTGCTGGCTTCTCCTGCAGGAACAGCTTCTTCAGCAAACCAAATAAAATATCCTAGCAGAAAAACAGAAACAGCTGATGTTAATACCCTGGTTTTGTTAGAAGAGCCTGACAAATTTTGAATTCTGATGATTTTATCCCATTGATACAGTAAAAATCACATATTACAGTCCTAAGCACTCTGAAGAAAACACACATTTGCCCTGGACATTTTGGTTTCTAGAGTTTCATGAATTTTCTACCAGCTCTCCTCAAAGCACCAGTGTAACTCAAAACCTCTTTGTTTTTCATTTTCATACTCTCTTGGTCAAGTCATTTGTGAGAAGCTACCTCAGACCCATTTTTCATCCCATTTTCCAGCCTGTGTCCCCTCACTGTGTGCGCACCCTTCCTTGGTTTGATTTATTGCTACGACCTCAGCAAGTTTATTTTACTCTGTGCTGCTCTGAATTACAAATCTGCTCCTTCCACCACTTCAGCTCAGTTATTTGCAATTCCCTCAGAAGCCTGAGGGCCAACTGGGATTCAGGAGATCATTTTCCCTTTTTCCAGCTGGACAAGGAGATTGTTTGCTGGAGCAGGAGGTTGTCTGACACACAGCACAATCTCCTGAGGTCTCAGTGACCTGAATGTCCCTTTGCTGGCCACAGAAGGGGCAGGGTGACCTCTGAAAGTTTTTGAGACTCAGGTCTAGATGTTTCCATGGATCCAACAGCCATAATCTCTTTGAACAGTCACATACACGCCCTAAAAAACATTGGGCCTTAGGGCAAGAGAGGTGTTTTGGCTTTTATTTGTGTATTTTGTGTTGGTCTATTTTTTAAATTAGTATTCTAGAAAGTCTGTGCTCTGGCTTCAAACTCCTGGAAATTTTGGGAGATTATTCAACAGCCAGCAAAGTTTTAATTGCATTTAAATGCGACAGCTACAAAAACTTCAACACTATTAGAGGTTACATCTTATTTTCAATTTGTGCTGCATGGATTGAACAAAGCAGCAAAAGGACAAAGCACATCCATGGAAAGTCAATCAAAACCCCTGGGGATCACGCTGAAGCGAAAGGAAGGGATAAACAGAGCACAGAAAAGGAGAAACAGTGACCCAAAAAGCAGCTCTGAGGTGACACTCACAGTGCTGAGGCTCCGCTCGTGGGCTTCATCCAGAATGATGACACTGTACTTGCTGAGGAGGGGGTCAGCCAGGATGTGCCTCAGCAGGCACCCATCAGTCATGTACCTGATGGCAGTGTCCTGCAAGGATCAACCACACAGTCACCTGCCAGCCTGGCTCTTCATTTCAAAGCAAACACTTCTACACATTTGTCCAGGACACCACAAGGATTTTCCTTAAAAGATCCCTAAGGGCCTGGCCCATGCATTTTACAGCTAAAACAATTCTCATTGTGCTCATGCACAGCAGCACAGGGGTGCTTGGCAACATCTCAGCTGCAAGGTGCCCAAAAACCTCCCTCAAATGAGTCAATGCTTGCTTATTTCAAATACAATCCCTGCTTGTGAGCCTTCAAACACAATTCACAGAGCTCCATTATTAAGCTTAAAACTTCCTAATATCTCGCTAGATAAACTTTTCTGCAGCTTAGGGAATTATTCTAGACAAGTGTTAATACACAGACCATTGTTCTGTTTGTCTTTGCTTTTCTACATTTTACATAATTTTTCTGCTGACTTATCTCATGGCTTAGCTCTAATCATAGTCATGCTGTCTCTGAGGCCTGCCTTTTGCAGCTTTCTGATTTTATGTATTCCCACAAGAGGATACAAACAGGTGGGACAGCCCCCAGCCCCCTGGGTGACCCTGGAACACCCCCAGGGCACCACAAGGATTTTCCTTAAAAGACATTTAAGGGCCTGACCCATGCATTGATGCAGGACTTTACAGCCAAAATAATTCTCATTGTGCTCATGCACAGCAGCACAGGGGTGCTTGGCAATGTTTCACCTGCAAAGTGCCAAAAACCTCCCTCAAATGAGCCAGGGGACACAGACAGGTGGGACAGCCCCCAGGGCACCACAAGGATTTTCCTTAAAAGATCCCTAAGGGCCTGACCCATGCATTGATGCAGGACTTTACAGCCAAAATAATTCTCATTTTTTGTGCTCATGCACAGCAGCACAGGGGTGCTTGGCAACGTTTCACCAGCAAAGTGCCAAAAACCTCCCTCAAATGAGCCAGGGGACACAGACAGGTGGGACAGCCCCTTCCCAAAGCTCTGGGACAGCCCCCAGCCCCCTGGGTGACCCTGGCACACCCCCAGGGCAGCCCCCAGGCTCCCACCTCGCAGGTGCAGTCGTCGAAGCGGACCTGGTAGCCCACGAGAGTCCCCAGGGCACAGCCCATCTCCTCGGCCACCCTCTGTGCCACCGACAGGGTGGCCACACGCCGGGGCTGGGTGACACCGATGGCACCGTGCTTGGCCAGGCCTGGGGGGACACAGAAGGGCTCGAGTTGGAAGGGTGGAAAGCGCCAATCGCTTGGGTTTTAAAATTTTTCAAAGTTTAATGGTAATAAAATGGTTATAAAAATAGTAATATAATTAGAGTATTAATGATTTGGACAATTTGGATTAGGACAATATGAGACAATAGAAACGAAGAGTTACAGACAGTCCAGGAACCTCTTTCTGGGCAGCATAAACCCAAAAAAGGACCCATGTTAACAGAGGATTAACCCTTAAACACAACAGCCTGTTTCATATTCATACACCTCATCCATGATGCATAAATTCCATTCAAACACAGGATTCTGTCTGAGCAGTGTCAGCTTCTTCCTCTGAAACCTGACGGCATCTTCAAGCCTGAGCAAGGCAGGAAGAAGTTTGATTCTCCTGATGATGGGGCAATAAATTCTCTTTCTCTGAAAGATTCAGGTGTCCTGTGGCTGCTATCTTGCTGTGAGTCCTTTCTTTAAAAAAGTATCTTACATAATTTCTATTTTAATGTTTTGTTATAACCTAAAACTATACTTAGCATACTACTTAAGAGAATTAATACAGCATTACTTACTAACACAACACATATAATATTTATTTTAATATTTGCAAAAAGCCAATCATAAAATACACATTTTTCACAGAAGGGACATTAAAGATCATCTCAGTCCACCCCGTTTTGGGACACCTTCCACTATCCCAGATTGCTGCAAGTCTCCAGCCTTGGATGCTCTCAGGGATGGGGCATACTGTGCCAGGCCCTCCCATCCTCGCAGGGAGCAATTCCTCCCCAGTATCCCACCTGACCCTGCTCTCTGGCAATGGGAAGCCATTCCCTGTCACTCCAGACTCCTTCAGGTACTGGGAGGGGGCTCTGAGACCACTCCTGGAGCCTTCTCCAGCCTGAACACCCCCAGTGATTGTGGGACACGGGGTTGTGCTGCTCCAGGTCACTTTATAACACGTACCTACATAACGTACACATGGCCAAAGTTTGGGTTTTATTTTATTTAAAAGCTTTAACCAAGCTACCTCCTCTCACCACATCCCAGCCCGAAGCTGCGTCACCCGCGAGGGGACAGGGGGACAACCAGATGAGTTTACCGCAGCCCGCGGAGCGGGGCGGGGTGTGGGGGGGGTTCCGTTACCTGCCTCGTAGAGGTACTTGGGCAGCTGCGTGCTTTTGCCGCTGCCCGTCTCGCCGGTGACGATGAGGAAGGGCCGCTCCCGCACGGCCTCCACCAGCTCTCGGCGGGAGCGGCGGATGGGCAGGGCGGGGCCGTCCATGGCGGCTCCCGGGCCTCACCTGGGCCTCACCTGCCTCACCTGAGGCCCCGCCCACGCGCGCACCCGGCGGGAACCCCGCGCGCGCCCCCCGCGCCCCGCCGGCGGCGCGCGCCTCGCGCATGCGCGCCACGCCCCCACAACTCCCCGCTTCCTCGTTAAGCCACGCCCACACACCGCTTCCCGCCTCTTCCTTAGGCCACGCCCCCCGGGCTCTCCCCTCAGGCCCTCAGGGCGCCTCAGGGTCGCGGGATTGCCCGAAAAAGTGACAAAAATCGGCAAATTACAAAGTGCGGAGGGTTGGAAGGACCTCGAAATCAACGAGCGGGGAGAACTCCCGCCTGACCAGGCTGCTCGGATTTATTTCGTGATAAAACTTGAGCCTTGAGTCCACACGTAAATGTCCTGAGGGAACGACCCTGATTAGGAAAAACACGTTCTGAAATCTAAGGGACAAGAAACCATCGCGAATTCTGTTATAAATCAGAGTAATTCTCTCTTTCCATAGGTCAGCTGAGTGTCATATTGTGTTGCATTAAAGTAATACTCTCTTTCCATAGGTCAGCTAAATGTCATACTGTGTTATATTAAGCTGTTTCACAATACTGGACAAAACACAATTGTACACATATAGAAAATAGTAAAATATTGATAAACAAACCTGCTGCACCAAAACTTATTCCTTGAGAGAAAAAAAAGTTGTTTATGTTTGATCTTTTTATACTTTCAAGCCTAATAAATGAGATTCAATCTCTGAAACAGAGAGCAGCCGACAAGCTCTAAGTGATGCGTTAGAAAAAACAAATTACTTGTTAGAATTTTAAAAGTTTAGGCTTGGACATACTTCAGTGATCCTAGGGGCAGCTTAACAAAGCTATGGAGAAAGAAAAGGATACACCCTTGGTAGTGGGCACAAAGAATGCAGAATTTAGGGGACATCTGGCAGAACTGCCAAGATGTGGAAGAAAAAGAAACTGATAAACCCAACTCCAAGTGGGTAAAAGGTAATAATTCTGGTAATTCTGGTGACCACCGACCCAAGAAACCCACTGACCCCAAAGAGAAAGACTCAGCCCGGCACTAATTAGCATCAGAAGCAAATCATTAACTGGTAGAAGATAGAATACTAATTAACAAGCGGACTATGAACACGGATTCCTCTGTTTGCTAAAATGTGCAAACAGTAAAAAGTTTTGATGGTTGGGGGCGCCTGCTCTGTGAGGTTCACAAGGTTTGGCGAGGCTGAAATAAATAATTCATGTCGCTGTGGAAGGTGCAGGCATCGCCTTGTGGCGCTCCGGGTAACAAATGCGATTTTTGAGGATTAATAACCCCGAAACTCGCTGTGATGAAGGAACGAAGGCGCTGCAGCTCCGTCTGTGAGTTCACAGCAGGCCTGAAGGTGGCAAGCACAGAACGCTGAACACACAGCAGCCCGGCTCCCCCGCTTTCCCCAAAACGCGATTTTTGTGGTGAATTTTGCCCCGAGCTCAGTGTTTTCTCCCCTCACACGCTGTTGTTCCACCCTCTGTTGCGCTCTATCAGTGAAAAGAAGCACACAGTAAATTTGGTGTCACACCAGGAGCAAGTTCAGGCCACCCACTGAGTCTGGTTATTCCCAATTCCCTCAGTTTTTGCCTCTGGCACAATGGGAGAAATATTTCTCCACTAGGAGCGTGCATTCTGAGGCTTGGAAAATCTTCCATCAGTTCCATCAGTTAGCTTTGTCTAACCTACAAATAATTGTTTAGTCTGCCAACAAGCAGGCGTTGTAAAATCCCACAATAAGTCGGTTGGTGACAATCTGAGGAAAAAATAGCGGAATGTGCCAATACACTCTATGTTGGTACACGCCTTTATGGAAAATATCATATTTATTGCCTCACCATTTACTTATGTCATGTTGCCACTGGTAATTTACAGTTAATGGTGATCATATACACATTTGAAACTGCAAACACACCCCTATTTCCCTTTTTGGTGTGTATTTGCCAAGAAATAAAGAAATATTTAATGGTTTTAATGGACATACATTTATGCAGACACACACAATCTGCATGATTTTATTTAGATCATATCCTTCTTTTGGCAGACACAGGGCTGGGTAAGGTTTTTCAATTCTCTTTTTTTTGTGTCCTCCCAGCCTGGGAATAGCAGATTTGGTTTTAATCAACCCCTTTGCAGTCTTGAACTTTGTCCTCCTGGAATACAGCGCCATTCATTTAAGGATTTCCCCCTGTCTAATAAACATTAATGAAGCACACTTTACAATTCCCCTGTGATCTTATCTCAGTTTCACAGATGGGGAAAACAGAAACAAATTAAGGGGTCTGCACACACCACAAATCAAAGGCAGAGCTGGGGGAAGAGCCCAGGAATCCCAGCACAATTCCCTGCTCCAATAACTGGGAAATGTGTTCCCATCCCCGCAGCTGCTCCGGCAGTAACTGTGTTGCACAGGGCAGCATTGTTACCTTCAGGCCATCCTGGAAGACTAAAATCGCTCTTTTTCCTGAGGTTTAGCTCCCCACGGAACTACAAATTCTGTGAGGTGGCAGAGGGCTGTGGCTCTGCTGGATTATCCCTCAGGATGTCTTTATTCCCTTCTGAGCAGAAGATCTCTTTTCTTTTCTGATTAGCGGAGATCTGGCAGGATGTGGGGAATATTCCGGCCCCTACTGGTTCACCATGGGGTTTATCCATCTTTCCCGGGAGGGAAGCCTGATTTCCTGGGGAATTTTCATCTCCTAGCTCTGGACAATGTGGTCCATTCCGTGTGCCTGTGAGGAAAACCACACCTATTAATTACATCCAGCAAGGAAAGACAGGTAATTGCCTAGTGCCTGGAATCTCTAAGTAGGGCCACTTTCGAGCAGAACAATCCCCGAGCTGTGATTTCAGCAGAGACAGGAGAAACCAATGTTCCCTGCAAGCTGCACTCCTGTCAGACACCCAGCAGTTTTTCTGACAGCCAGGATTTTTGTGGCACTGGCTGTGAGTCATTATTGAAGAAGTGTTATTCTTAAAACAGAGGAAGAGTGCTGGAAAAAGGAGGTGTTAGACAGGAAAAAACCCAAACCCCTTTCACACCTCCATCTGCTGTCTTACAGTGCCGTGCTACCAAACATTTACAAATTGAGAAGTTTTATTGCAAATCTTGCTCCTCTTGTTAAAAATTTGCTTCTTTTTGAAGAGAGAATCAGACATTTAGCCTTTCTTCCCTACCATGAATATATTTTCCTTGTGTTTAGCTCCATGGAAAACAACAATTCCTACTGTGCAGCCTTCTGCCAGGACAGCCAGGTTATGCCTAACTGTACTCCCAGCTTTCTGCTAAAAACAGGCTGCAGGAAATACAGCACTGGCAGGAACCTGCCCTGGTTTAGCTTGGTTTGTTCTGCGGGTGGACAGTGTCCAGCCAGATCCAAGCTGGGAATTGCTCTGGTGGAATAAAATATTTTTGTCCTGGAAAGGGATTTGCAGTTCTCTGCTGAGAGCCCATCTCAGCTGCGGCACTGAGAAGCTCCTGAGCCAGGTCTGAGTGAGCCATGGCACAGAGGGTGACAGAGCTGCCACAGCAACTGCTCATCCTCTTGTTTGTGGCCACACAGCCCTGCCCAGCTCACCCCAGGCCGACCCTGTTCCCCTCCCAGCTGCTCTGGAGCTGTGTCTGCCCATGGCCCGGACCTGCAGTGAGTCACAGTCACACTCTCAGGTCTCTGTGCCCCAGTTCTGCAAACCTTTCTGCACAAACATCATTGTATTCAGCAGAAGAGACCTGGTGTACTCACTGCAGGCCTCGACTGATATTCTTACAGCCCTGCTTTCCCTTTAAAGTTGGTCTGGGATGTGATTTTGTTGATTTACCCCCCTCATATATACGCCTGCTTCACCCTTTTTAAATTTAACTCCAGTGTCAGATCTGCAGCTGTTTCCGAGGCCACATCCATGAATGATTGCTGCTCCTGCCAGGTGCAAGCCTGAATAAAAAGGTCACGGGCTGGGGAGAGGATTAAGCTTTGGCTCAGCTGTTTGCATTCTCACACAGAGCACGGTCTGTCCATCCATCTGTCTGTCAGCCCTCACACACCATCCAGACAGGTGAGGAGCTGAATGTTGGAAACAATTCAGTGACGCTCGTACAAAGCCACTACACCGTGTCTGTGGTTTAAAAAAAGCTCCCCCAGCAATCCTCCAAGCAGCCCTTGGATCAGTGAAATTATCTGTGCAGAAATATAAATGCAGAATGGCATGGGAACAGTCTCCCTGGAGACTGGGGCAGGGCAGATTGGAGAATACCTAAATCTCTAAATGGTGTCTGAGATTTTTCATGTTAAATTGGAACATTTTCTTCCCACGCTTACCTAAGGAGATGAAGGGAGGCAGCTTATGGGCATTTAGCACATACACTGAGAGCAAGCAGGGAAAAAAATCCAGGAGGCAGGGAGCAGATCCATCCCCCTAGATCTCCACCTGAAGTATTCCACTGATTCAAGGCCTTTTGTACCTGCAGCAGTGAGAGCTGTTGGCTATTTTAAGACCTTCTCACGCTTGCACTTCTGTTTCAACCCATGGGAGGCTTCCAGTCTATTTCTGTATATTCGGCATCCTTCCTCTTCTGACTTCCTTATCAAATGTGCAAAACAATCAATAATTCACTTAGGCCCTCCATTCCCATTAGAGTGCACCATAGCTGTGATTTAAATTTATTTCTGTGACTGTAAAATGAGCAGATATCCTAAACTACCCTGGAAATGCCCTCTTACACATGACAGCATCTCCTGCCACCCAAAGTAGTTTTATTTCTCCAGCTGGTTAAATCTAGGACAAAATACTACTCTTTTGTTCTATATTAAGACCATGGAATAACAGCAGCTGACTTCCCAGCCTCTGTCCTCAAGAAGGGGAACGGCAGGATGAAGAATTAACCCCTGGCATGAGCTTTTCTCATGCTAAGTCATTAAGAAAAGCCAGATCTCCTTGATGCTCTCCTGGATAACAAAAACCTGGAGGATGATGAGCTGGGGGTTGCCTTCCTCCCCTTCCCACGGCCCTCACCACTTACTGTAAGTCCAGGCTCACCTGGGATTTCCTTCCACAGCCTTGTTTGGAAGGACCTGAGACTTATGTAGCTTAATTAAGGATAAAAAAGGAGATTTTAACTCTCCTTCCCCTTACCACAGATGCTGTCGCACTCCCAGGAATGATCTGGGAGATCAAGTGACTTGACCAAGGTCCCAGGAGTCACAAAGAGCGTCCAGAGTGACAGATACCCCAGTGCCACATCCCCCAGACTTCAGAGATCTGTCCAGACCAAACAAGTACCAAAACTTCTTACCAGGGACAAGGACAAAGCCTGTCAGACCACCAAAACCCCTTCCTATTTAATCTGGGAATCTACAACCTCTGCCATTTCCTCTTGTCCCTGTGTTCAACCTTTCGGTATCATCAACTCTGTGTGCCCACAACAGCCAGCAAGGAGGGCAGAGCACGGGGCAGCCACACACCTCCTGCTAATGACTTCACTTCTTCCACCAGCTCTGGAAAAAACAAAAACAAACCCAAATCCCCGCTCCTGCAGAATTGTGGCTCTGTTATTCATGGATCTTAAATCGTACTCCTTCATGAATTTTAATGTGCAGTCCATTTTCTTTCCACTAATCCTACATTAGGCTGGAAGCCTTTCCAGACTGAACATTTGCCCTCCTTCACTTTTCATTCCCACAGCAGCAGCACCGTGGCTGCCTGTCCCCAGGCACTGCCCTTGTCTCAGCTGGGCTGGCACTGAACTTCAAGCAACATGAAAGTGTTTTCTTATCAGATCCTCCAGTTCTGTGCATCCCTGGCAAAAGCAGCAGGGCGGCTGCCCAGGCAGCCTGGGAACAGCAGCTCTTTATTTTGCCCACGATTTGGATTTGGCAATCTCTGGGGCGCAGCGTTGTTTGAGGCAACGCCTGTCTGCAAGTCTTTAGCACCATGCTTTTATAAATCCCTTTTTCCAGCTAAAACCATCTCCACAAGTCATCAGGAAGGAGTGAAAGCCTTTCAGGAAATTCTCCTTTCCAAGGAATTCCTGATGAGTGGCACACAAGAGCAAACCACAGACGGTTCCACACCACCACAAGCTCCAAGATGCTGAACAGCCCCATTTTAAATGATAGGTTAAAAACCAGACAGGACCATGAGATACTCTCATATCACCTTCTGCAAAATGCAGTTTGAGCCTGTTCTTTCAGTACTAAATTTAATAATTTGTTCAGCTGAAGTGATGCTTGCAAAGGGAAGATACCCAGGCTCAGTTTGGATAGAGGAGGAAGCCACCATTTCCCTTGGAAACATCCCTGAGGAGTGGAATCTACAACAAATTGAGGCAAGATGCTCTGTGTTAAATTGCTCAGAATATCTCAAACCCATCCCTTCCATGTGTCTCACAGAAGCCTTACTAGATGAAAAAGAAATATGGTACAGTTCTCAGCTCTAAACTTCTAAAATTATGAGAACTTTGATATATAAATGCATGTTGAGGACCTGGCTGGCATTGATTACAAATGTTCCCAATTGCCTTTAATTCCACACCACTTGCAGAACCAGTGGTGATATTTCTTTTCCAGGATATCCAGAACACACCCAGTGCTCTAAGGATTCCATCCCTGGGGACAGTTTGTGTGCCATCAGTGCAGCAGGCAGGAATGAATCGGGCTGAAAATCTGATTTGACTTAAACAACACTGACCTGATGAGGAGCGAGGAGTCTGAACCAGGCCTGCAAATCCCATCTGTTCCTTATTTCTATAATGGGCGAGCTAAAACCCTAAATCCACACAGCTCTGAGCTTTGAAGCCAAATTTTGCAGCTTGAGTCCATTACTAGCAAATGATGACTGCTAGCCCAGCTCCTTTAATTGAAGGCTGGGATTTATAACTCGACATTAAATGATAGGAGATGTATTGCATGGTGACTAACAGCTAATCTGGGAAGGCACTTGGAGACAGAAATCCATGGATTGGTGAATCAATTGGCCCACCTCTTTGCTCCCCATAAAATTATTATCAAAACACTCATGGTTAATGATGTTCTGAGGGTTAACTGATGTTTGAGAACCCCTCAGATGCTCCTCAGCTGTTGGGAGCTAATAAAACCCTGCACTAACTCTCTTAGTTATTGTATTAAGTTACAGTTTTTGCTGGGTTTTTTCCAGCAATTTGATGTCAGGAGAAAATCTAATCCATAAAGCAAGCAGCTTTTTAGATTTGTGAAAAATAAAAGTGAGTGTGTTCAGAGAAAAAAAAAAAAAAGTCTGGTCTCTGTCCTTTAATTCCCAAGAACAAAGCTGGAGAAGGCTGGTCCCGGAGTGAGGGTGGAATTTGGCAATTCCATTCCCATTAGTGCAGAGCAAACCCCTTAAATATATAATGGCTCAAGGACAATGTGGATTGGAAAAATAAGCTTGGAACTCTTAAGGCACCTAATTATTTTCCATCCATCTACCTTCACATTAAACCCCAGGGTTTGATGCTTCCCTGGCTGCTGGGGCAGGCACTGAGTTTTTGAAGTGATGCTCTGTTTATAGAATTGCAATTACTCAGTATCGGCCTTTGTTTGGAGAAGAATCCCTGTCCATCCTCACTAATGGCTTCTTCTGAGCTCATCCACTGTGGAGGATTTCCTGAGCATATTAAAAACATTCTTCACTCTGCCTTTTTAGTTTAGCCAAAGATTTAACGACTCCGGCACAAGAACTGTGTGTTTGAACTGGATTTGCTCCCTGACAGCTGATGCTGTGCACTCTGTTCCCTCCATGTGCTCACAGGCACAAGGGGGGTGCTTGAACTGCTCCCATCTTGAGATTTTTTTGGGGTAAGAACCTGTGAAGGTGGTGAGGAGGTGTTACCCCGTGTGGCTGCCACACCCCTGGCAGTGCTCAAGGCCAGGTGGGATGGAGCTCTGAGCAACCTGATGTTTTTAAAGAGTTTCTCACTGTAGAGATGAGTGAGGACTGTAAAATGTGCAGAGCAAAACCAGATTTAATTCCCCTGCAGGACACGTGGGCAGCACTTGCAGCCACCTCGTCCTTTGGACAGGGTGAGGCTGGGCATGTAATTGCAGTTACTGTTTGCCAGAGTGGGGCATTTCCATGGTAGGTTTAATTTTACTCTCTAACACTGAATTTACACAGAGAAAACAACCCTGCAGGGCATGAAGGCATGAGGGAGGGCAGGCTGGCAGTGCAGAGCATCTTCTGCCCTGGAGGAGAGGAGGTTAATTAGCAAATTGTAATCAGTGCCTGGGGGAGATCAGCACCTCAAGACCTTTTGGGGGGTGCTGTGGGGTGATTTTGGGGTGCACACAGCTCATTAAACACATTGCTTAAAACATTCAGAACACAATTTCAGTGTGGACATAAAAAGACACTCACTACCCCTGTCCTGTTGGACGGTGTTGGACACGTCTCCAGTTCTCCAGGTTTTGCTTCCCTCTCAAAAAAAAAGGGGGGGAGGGGAAATGGGGAAAAAATAGACAACTCTCACTACGGAACTGCAAAACAACATTTCCCCCCTCATTCAATATCATCCATTGAGCCTAAATTAACTTACGTCTATGTCAAGCATAGCAGAAGTGTTTACAAACAAACCACTAAAGCAGCTGTGTGACCAAAATTTCCTTTGACCAAAATATTTTTCACCCTCAGACTCATCAGACACGTCTGAGACACATGTAATAACTCCCACCGGTGCACACTGACAGGCTGTTACTGATTCTCCATAATTCCTTTTTTGTGCTATGAAATATCATCTCCTCTATCTAAAGCAAATTGATCTTTTCACCCAATCTATTTGACAGATCTACCATTTAGTATTCAATTACTATTGCAAGAATCTAACCCGTTTGTGCTGCAGACACCAGGAGCTCGTGCTGGGGGCTGGTGTCGGCATCAACCCCAGGTCTCTGGAAGGCAGCAAACACCCCTTGGAGCAGCTGCTGCCTCTGCTGTCTTCGTCATAAATAAAACAAATGCAAGAACTGGAGAGAGAATCAGGAAAAAAGCAAAGTGTTCTGGTCAGGGCTGTGTTATGGGTGCAGGGTGGGCATGGAGGGGGATGGATCAGCTCTGGAGGAACCTCCCTGGGCTCTGCATCTAAACTGTGACCCTTTAATTAAACGTTTTCAAGTGAAGGATGTTAAACTGTTACTGAAAGGAGCACCAGCAGTGGCTCAGAGGGATCTCAAGCACAGCTCTCCAGGCTGGCTTTGCAGAGATTTTGGGATGGGTTTGCCAAGGAAGGCCGGCTCCATCCCATGGGTGACAATGACCCCGCTGCCCTGGGGTCCTGCAGCAGCCGCAGCTGCTCCTTGGCAGGAGGCAGCTCCCAGCCTCATCCCAATTAATCATCTCCTAATGACTTTCTGAACTGGGAGGATTTCCTTAATTATACCACACATTAGACTTTAATCAAGAAACCAATTTTTCACGCCACCCCAAACCCGCGGGTGCGGGGAGGGGCCCGGCGTGTCCCTGGCCCTGCACAGAGGGGAATTATCAGTGGGATTTGGGAGCGCTGCGTGCCAGGGCTCCTTACCAAACCCAGCTGGAAGTGATTTAATTAAGCTCCCTGTGCTGCCCCGTGCCTGTGCCCTGCTCAGCCAGCAGTTTTCCCGAGTGTTTTCAGCCACCTGACACAGATGCCAGGCACGGCAGGCCCCCGTGTGCCGGCTTAGCGCCCGTGTGCCCGGCTGGGCACGCTGGGAAAGGATTTGTGATTGCTGCAAAGTGGCTTCACCCACTCCCACCGAGACCAACACAGCCCCTCGTGCACCTCCTGCCTCTGCAAACCCCCTGGAATGAAATATAAATCCTGGGGGTGCTGGGATCTGCTCTGGTTGACACCGTGCTGTGACCCGAAGGAGAGAAGTTAATTCAATATTAACCTCACTGTTCTGCTCCACTTTCCAGGATGCTGCAGGGCTGAGTGCAGCAAAGGGTTCATCTGAACCTCCTGCTCATTGGGGAGGATTGATGGTTGTTCCTGGCCTGATCCAAGCCCTGATCCATTTCCTCTTTCCCTGGTTTTGTTGGGATTTACCCCAGCCCAGCAGTGCCAGAGCCAGTGGCTCCCTGCAGGGGGATC
The DNA here is from genome assembly GCF_963513975.1 of Fringilla coelebs. Taxonomy (NCBI): domain Eukaryota; kingdom Metazoa; phylum Chordata; class Aves; order Passeriformes; family Fringillidae; genus Fringilla; species Fringilla coelebs. The sequence goes on from NC_140046.1 coordinate 2,736,280, forward strand.
CCACAGGATCTCTGGGGTCTCACCCCAACCAGCAGAGTTTCACAGCACAGCATGGCTCAGATTCTTTACACTTCATTAATTACTGGGTGGGGTTTCATTCTCTCCCTTCTGAGGAGCTCTGGATGGCAGAGCCAACCCCAGCCAGATTTATTTTCCCTGGTACCATCCTTCCTCCCATCACTCTCTGCACAGATGACGAGGCTGCTGGGATGGGGCTGGGATTTCCAGTACCTGCTGCCTCTGTGAGGAACTAAAAATAAAAAAACATCTGCTAAAAATACTGAATGATCAGGGAAAAAATGCTAAACCCCAGAGATCTCCCTGGGCTGCAAGGATTAATTTTAATTTCCCTTTAATCTGGACACAAATTGTGACGTCACCGCTGGCGAGCACGGCTCAGCTCCATGGACAGAGCTGGAGTTCTGCTTCCCCAACTTTTGGGTGCATTCCAAAGGAAAATGCACACACGACAAGCAGGAGGCCACAGGGTTCAGTGCAGGCTGCCAGAAATGTGTCCTAAATCCTGTGGCTGCAGCTCCCAGTGTGTCCTTCCCCGGCTCCACACTCACAGCCAGGCTTTGTTCCTGCCTACACCCAATTTTGGGGTGCTCTGATGCTGTACCCCACTGTGGGAAAGAGCAGAAAAAGGGACCAGAGGTCCCAGATTACAGCCTGGATTTCTGAAAAATTAGATTTACTAATACTGCCCACTTTTAAGGGAAGGAAAACAGATCAGAGCGAGTTAATTTGTGTTAATTTGTTCCCCTCTCCCACATCCCCACAGCAGGGGTGGGCTGAGCATCCTCAAACAGAAACTTTGCTCCCAGCTCCCTCCCTGATCAGATAGATGCAAATATATGCGTGAAAAAATTTACATACAGAGCTCGGTGCTGGGAGGAAAACTCCCTTAATTCCCAGGACAAGCCCAGGGTTTGGTGCTCCCCCCATGCAGCAGCTAAATTTGCAGGGGGGTTTGGGAATGGAAGGAAGCAGGAGACATTTTGGGGGTCCTTGGGCAGGAGGGGTTCAGCCTCAGGAATATTTTGAGCACTGAGGGCCTGTGAGCAGACAAGGGCTTCATAGTTTGAGGTGTGATTTATGTGCAGCAGCACATAAACACCTGAAACGGGGTCTTTAAAAACACCTCAGACTTCACCACAATGCTGCTGCTGTGGGGCTCCACGTGGAAAAAAAATAAGGAAAATGAAATGTAAGCAATTCCTTAAAAGCTGCTCCAAATGTGCTTTCAGTCCAGGAGTGATCAGAGAGGCAAGTCAATATTTTCCTGGAGAGGAAACGCTGCTGTGTTTACACCTGGTGCTGTTTGCTCTCGGTCCTGCTCAGTGTTTGCCCAGGGCAGGATGTGGGGAAGAATTCAGGGTTTGTGTGGAGGAAGCTCTGTGGTTTCAGGAGCTGTGAGGAATCTCTTTACTGGGCCGTGTTTCTGTGAGTCCCAGACAAGGGGCTGCTGTTGGGCTGGGGCTGGGCAAGGTGGATAAAACCCAAATATTTAATTCAGGAGGGCCCAAGCTGCAGCTCTGGTCTGCAGGACTCTTCCCACGTGGTGCCTTTGCTCTGCTTGTTGGGAAGATCCCCCTTGGCTGCCTTTAAGATTTCCTCCTGCAAGTGATTGAAGGCACCTGACCCAAAATTTGCTGCTTGTGCCACCCTCCTGTGGCAGCAATGCTGGGTGTCACACGTGACATCCCCGTGCCTGGCACAGTGGAAGGGAGAGACCCATGGGAAATTTCCAGCACCTTCCCTGGGGAAAGCTGTGTCTGGGCAGGTTAATGCTGTGCATCCTCGAGATCCCACCCAAATCCTGCACCCTTGGGTCCCTGGCACAGCCACTGCCCTCTCAGAGCATGGAGCAGAGCTCACCCAGCCCAGGGTGGGAATCTCCACCAGAAAAACTTACAAGCCCCTGAAAAGGGTGGCCAAAATCTAAATATTCTCCTGGGATATGACAGGATGAAGCCACTGCCAGCTCCCTGGTGTGGGTGACACGGAGCTGAAGGGCTCAGCAAGGTGCCCCCGTGATCCCTTTGCTCACCAGCCTGGAAAGGAGCACAGAGCTCTCCCCTTCCCAACACCCAGCAGCTGCCAAAGGTCAGGATTAAGCTCCACAGACCTTGGCAAGGGTTTGTGCAAAGAAATCCCCTCCAACACCTCGGGAATGTCTGGGCTGAGCCTCAGCTCCTCTCGCTCCTTGGAGATTGGGGTGGTTTGGCCAGGCAGAGCCTGTGGGGGACGTGCCTGGGCTCCCTGTGCCACCAGGATCTGCTCCAAATCTCCCCCCAGGAGCCCTTAATCAGCTTCCACCTGGGATTAGCTCAAACATTCCCAGCCTCTGGTTCAAAATAGCTTTTCTTGCTTATGGGCAACTAATCCAAAAGGAGCCCTGTCCCTGTTAGCCAGCAGCTCCAGCAAGGCTGGGGTTTTCCTAAGGCTTGAGCCTTGCCTGGTTCCCAAATAGTTTTGGATTGGGACCCTCAGGCATGGAATGCTCATGTTCAGAGCTGGTTTGTGATGGGGGTTCATAGAAACAGCTTCAGTAAACCCAAGCAAAGCCTGGCCTGGTCCAAGGCAGGTACAAAGAGCCCAGCTGGGGCTGAATTATTTGTATTTTGGGGGGAGAGCGGGTTTGGCACAAGGGATTTCACTCAGGAGCTCACAGACCCTCTCCTGCTGACAGCAAATAGAGCCAAAAAACCTCCCTGTGTATCTGAGGCCACCAGGACCTGGGGATGAACTGGGTAAAAACACAGCCCCTTCTCTAGGATGGATCCCCAGAGCAAAGAACTGCTGAAAACCCAGGGAAAAAAAATCCCCTCCCACAGCACCCAGAGGAGCAGGCAGGTTGGGAAGGGACGTGCAAGCAGCCACATCCCCAAGTGCAGCTGATGACGTGGCTGTGATTTAATAAAGGACATCATTAGTGCCCTGCTAATGGCTCCAGGCGCCGGCAGCGGAGCTGGCCGGCTGCTGGCAGCTCCCAGCCCGGGGAGAGCTCGTTCCCACCAGGCTTCTAAAGATTAAATTCACCTCCACAAGCCTGCAAAGGGATTTACATCAACAGTCCCCCATCACAGCCTCCTCCTGCTGCCCCCATAACCGGGCACAGGGAGCCACAGCAGCTCAACAGCAGCTTAAATCCTGCAGCTCAAATTAAAGATAACACAGCCTCGACCCTTCAGCCACTTCATTTCCTCCCCATAAAACCTGCTCCCACCTGGCTCCTTCCCCCTGACCTGCCACAACACTGAGCAGCAAAACCCAGCTGAGGTTCCAGCAGCAACACCACTCCAAAAAAGGTTCCCTCCCAGCAAAAATGTCTCCAGAAACCAGCAAAACCTGGGGACTGGGGGAGGCACTGGTGATGGGCACAGCTGGTGGCTTCAGCGGCCTCTCAGCCATCACTCCTGCTGTTTCCCCACCCTTTGCTTCATCAGCAGTGATTGGGGTGTTGATGAGCTGCCCTGGGGGAGATGAGGGCCCCTTGTCTGTCAGAAATTGATGTTGACTGCTGAGCTGTTCATTTTTTGTGTCCTCAGAGCAGGAGTTTTGGCTGAGCCCCTGTTTTGTGCCACGAAGGCTCTGCTGCTTCCCTCTGGTTCAGGCAGCATCTGCACCACGGTTCATCTCCAGGCAGAAAACTTCAAAAAAGAAAAATCCCTGTGAGGCAGAGATGGAGCAAATCCCCCATTTCCACAGGGTGAGACATCTGCCAGTAAAGGCACTTGGCAGAGATGGGGAACCTGCGTCAGAGGCTGAACCCTCCCGTGCTCCAGCTCCTCCAGCACTAGGGCTTGGCTGGGAGAGGCCCTCTGTTTCTGTCTGAAACCTCCATAAAAATAGCACAATTATGGGAAAATCCTCGTCCAAGTGGAAAAGAAAACACCAGGCTGGCTTTCACGAGGAAGCAGAGCTCTGTAAAAGTCTCCTATAGCATTTGCTGTTTCTGTCAGGCATCCAAAGCCTCGCTCAGAGCCCTTCACCCAGGGGCACAGCTCCACGGGGTGAGGTTGGGCCCTGGTGAAGGATTTCATGATTTTTTCCCCCAGCATTTCCCTTCACCTCATCAGAAGTTTCCATACTTTGGGAACAAACGTCTGCAGGAGCCTTCCCTGTGGAGCAGCACGGGGCAGCCCCCGCCGGGAGCAGCTGCTTGATCCCGAGCCATAAATAACAGGCCAGCCTGGAAAAGCTCCATGGGCTTGGGTTTTTTTTTTTCACAGAAGTCGAGCTGGTGATGTCTGTCACCCCCTGTCCCTGCTGTCCTTCCATCTCCCTGAGTCCCCCAGCGCCTGCCCTGGCAGGGCTGCTCCCCTTTACAGACTTGGGGTGCCCAGACAGATGGAGGGGTTTAATCCTGGAGAGGTTTAATTAAAGGTGCCCATCCCTGGACAAAGTTTGTGCTCACAACACCCCCAGATTCCCCAAAACAGAGCAGCCCTGTGTGGGTTTTGGGGGCCACGTGGAGAGGGGTGGCAGCAGGGCTCTGTTATTTCCCCCAGAGCCCCCCCAGGGGTGACCACGTTCCAGGTGACATTTCCTTCGTGCCTGCCCCGCTTCTGTGGGACATTTCTCGGTCAGCAACAGAGAACGGCCTGGGCTCTATTTATACCCCACCCTGGAGCCGGCTAAAAATATCCCCGGCTTGTTTGGCAGCCTGAAGGCGCTACTGTAAATCCTCCCTGTCAGCGAGAATGCGCTCGGAGGGAGCCGGTCCCGCTGGGAAAGGAGGCGCTGGGGGAAGCCCGGGGCAGCCGTGATGCTGGACCCCGAGTGCAGGAGGAGGGAAGGGATCGAGTGAAGCCATGGAGCAGCAGCTGGCAGCATCCCTGCGTCCCAAAAAGCCGTCTGGGAAGCAGAGCAGGAGTGCCAGATTGCTCTTGAACCGGGATTAAAGGCCACTGGCGCTGCTGTATTTTTAGCTTCGTGATCATCCTTTGAAAAAAAATCTCTCATTGTGGCCGGTGGGATGGGAGAGCAGCCGGGAGCTGCCCCAAGCTCGGCCCTGCTGCTCTTTATAGCCCGTCCTCTGGCCACGGGGAAGGTCACGGTGACCCGGCAGCGCTGTCACCTCGTGGGGACCAGGACCCGTCCGTCCGTCCATCCATCCATCCATCTATCATCCATCCATCCATCCATCCATCCATCCATCCATCCATCCATCCATCCATCCATCCATCCATCCATCATCCATCCATCCATCCATCCATCCATCCATCCATCCATCCATCCATCCATCCATCCATCCATCCCTATCCATCCATCATCCATCCATCCATCCATCCATCCATCCATCCATCCATCCATCCATCCATCCATCCATCCATCATCCATCCATGCATCCATCCATCCATGCATCCATCCATCCATCCATCCGGCAGAGCCGCTGCCGGAGCCCGGGGCTGCAGCTGCCTGAGTCAGCTCTCTCTGCCGGGCTATGAATGGCCCCGCTCGGCTCGGCCCGGCCCGGCTCTAATTGCAGCTTCATGAGGAGCCGGGAGGGGCTGTCCCGCATCCCCGACGGCGGCTGGTCCCTCCCCGCCCCGGTCCCGCCCCGGGGGCCATTCCACGCGGTCCTGGCACTTTTCCACCTCCATCCCAACGGCCTGATAAGAGATCTGGAGGCTCTTCCCGAGGCCACTGCTCAGGGACAGCCTGGAGCCGTCCCCTTGCTGTCACTCGGATGCTCGGGTGGGAAATGCTGAGCAGGACGCTTTTTCCTGGCGGGATTTTCCCTGCAGGACTCGCGGCTGGGCTGGCGAGGAGCCACGCACAGGAACAAGAAGCGTCCCCACATCTGTGGGTCCCCTCCCCACTGCCCAGACCACACAGGGTTAAAACCTTCGGGCTTTTCCAGTGGGGCTATAGGAACAAGGCCAGGGCAGGAGCTGCCCACACAGACCCTGCAGGTCATTTTTTGGGATGCCATTGTCCCCAGGGCGGGGGCAGTGTCTTTTAGGGACACACCCAGAGCATCCCAGGCTGGCATGGGACCACGAGGAGCAAATTAAGGTTGTGGTGAAACCGAGAGCTCTGATCCCACTGCAGGGCCTGCCCTGCTGCCCAGGCCATGGGATCACCCCCATGCCATCCTCCTTGGCCTTTCCCACCTCCCAGGAATCCCCCAACTCCTCTCAGGTGCAGCTTCCAGGCCACGGCCTGAGCTCACTCCCAGCTCAGGGCTCTGAGTTCAGCCCCTGGGCTGTCCCCAAACAGGGTCAAGTGGCTTTTTTGGCCCCGTGGGGAATTAAGGGCACTCAGCAGCACAGGGCACAGAGGGCACGGGGACAGGGCCCTGCCACCCCCAGCTCTGGATGAACAGGGATTGCATCCACCCATCCCCAAATCCCAAATCCAGCACTGCCTGCCACCTGGCTGTGCTGGTGTGTGAGGTGGAGGCAGCAGGAGTTGCTGTTTCCCATCCCTTGGGAGCAGCTCTGGATTTCAGGGATTTGCAGAGAATAAAGCAGAAACCTGGACCAGCAGCTTTAGTACTTGAAAATTTTATTTTCTCAAATGAGCACCAACACATATTGTAAATATGACAAACAATACGCCTCCCTCTAATACTGAAGAACTATATACAATGTACAAATACATGAAAAGGTGAAAACCAATTATTTGAAAACAAACAATTGCATTTATGACTGAAGCAAATGACCTGAAAGAATATGCAAAAAAAAAAAATTAAAATAAGATCAAAGAAATAAAAATATACACAATTTGTAAACACAAGAGCATCCATAGACAGGCTGGTATTGGAAATATTGTCCTTAGTTTTGTCAGTGGGGAAAGCATTCCCATTTCCTTAGGAAGAACAAAACAAAGGATACACACAGCTGTAACGATGAGAACAGCTTATTTGTGGTTGTACCTTACACAATGCCATTCTGCTTGCATTTAAATATGTTGAGTTTTGATTTTATTTTTTATTTTCTGAATTCAAGATGATTTCATTTCCCCTCTTCTGCTTGTTCTTTTTCTCCAGGATTTCTGCAGAAAATCTCTGTCTAACCTGATTGTTTCTGAGCACTGAGGCCTCTCCCGTGGTGGGAAGAGCTCCTTCCCACCGAGCTGAGCTTGGTGTCTGGTGTCCCCTCTTCTTCCCAAAACTGCTTCACCTGGAAGCTCCTCCCAAAGCAGGGAAGTGCAGTGAAATGCATGATTCACACACTCACAGAGCAGCCAGAAAAATGCACACAGAGAGAGAATTCTCACTTGATCATCACGAGAACAAGGGGGTTTATCTCGCAGGGTTGGTTTTGTTCCTGTGGGGTTTGAAGTCGTGTGCACCAAACCCAGAGAATTTAAGAACCTGCAACAGTTCTTGAACTGCTCCTTGCTCAGCAAAACACAGTCCAGTGGTTTGTGCTGTTGGTCCACTTTGGGATAAACAAGAGGCCAAGTGAAATAAAAACAAAGGAGGGTGAGAAGGGGGGAGATTAAAGACAGAAAGGAGAACAAAATAAATGAGCTTTACTGCCAAGAGAGGTAAACTTTTACTCTAATTTGTTATGTAGCAGCCTGGTTAAAAAAAAAATAAAAACAACAACAAAAACTCCCCTCAAAAATAAAACCAGGATCCAAAGATTTGTGGTTTAGGTTAAAATCATAATTGGGTTCAAAGCTCCATCCTCCATCCCTGCAGCTCCAGAGCTGCTCACTCCAGCCAGCACTGGTGCAAGGGGAAATTCCAGGCCTGGATTCCACAAACCAGGGCAAGTGGGGGGATTCCTGCTGGGAGCAAAGGGGATCTGGGCTCCAGGGAAAGCCAGAGGGGAACTGGAGCCCTCCTGAGTGCCTGCAGCCCCTCCCAGCCCAAACATCCCCCCTGTCCCCAGCCCAGCCACCAAATCTGCCAGCTGGGAGTCCCCTCCCCTGCCACATCCACAGGAAACACGGATCCACTGCAGAGGACAACGTAAATTATGATTTTTGTTTCCCTTTAAACATATTTTCCAACAAATACAGAAGGAAACAGGATCGTCATCAACAACAACAACAACAAAAAAAAAAATGCTCTCAGGGAGGGGCTCTGAGAAAACAGCACCAAATATATTATTTCTTTAAAAAAAATTAAATATTATTTACAAAAGTATATTTCACAAAGTAACATCTGGGGGTTATTTTTTCTGCTTTGTATATATTATCATCTGAATACTTCTTACAGGGGTCAGGATTTTACACCAGACAATCCACCAGAGCAAAAACTTTAATTTAAAACTTACTCAAGTCTGAGCTTTGGGGTAGAGGGGGGGATGTAAACTCAAGGGTGCTCACAGCTGCCCAGACACGAGGCTGGACACCAAAAAAAGGAGGAAACCTCAGTGCTGTCTGTGTTTTCCTGAGGCTGCTGCCCATGGAAAGCAGCACCTCCTGCTCAGGAAGCAGCTCCATGGGCCACATCTCCCCTTCTCCTGGGAAAAGGCCCCACCTGGCTCAGCTCAGCAGGGAAGTTCTTTGGTTATCTCTGAGTGTGTCACTCTGTGTCAGCGGCACAGAGCCCAAATTCCTGCCAGCCCCCAGCTCCGGGGGCAGTCAGCAGCCAGCTAAAGCTCCTCCTGCTCACTGGGCACACACAGGAGCTGCACAAGCCCATTTCTGCTCTCACACATCACAGCCACTGCCCAGGGAGCTCTCTGGGTGCTGGGGACAGGCACAGCCACCAGGGCTCCACCAGGGCTCAGGGCCAGGCTCTGAGCACGACACTGACAGGACAAAACCAATTAAAAGCAGATTAAGACCTCGCCCTATTCAAGCTTGGACTGGTTACCATTAAAAGCCCAACACCTGTGACCAGTAAAAACCAGCCAGGTCTGATGGGCCATTGTCCTTTTCTGTCCCAAAGGAATGGATAAAACCATTTCCACCTGGCAGCTCTCAGGAGCTGGCATTTCTCAGAGCAGTTCTCTGCACAGCCCTGCCTTTTATTTTGCTTTTTGATCAGCAGTCGCTCCAAATACCAACATCAAACCATGAGCCCTGTGTGCTCTTCTCAGCCTCACAGGATTTGGGATGATCCCTTACCTCTCCCAGCTCCTTTAAAGGCTCTGTGGAGAATAAAGAGCTCTTTGAAGAACAGGAATTGCTTCCCACTAGTCAAAACCCAATAAATTGCCATGGATCTTCAATGAAAGGACAGGGAAATGGCACCAGGTCAGTGCCAGAGTCCACAAGACAGCAGCTGCTGTGGCATTTTTGATTTTTACTGGATTTGTCACTGAGGGAATGTGGCTGGCAGAAGCAGAGACAATCCAAAACAAAAGCTGAAGCAATTGTTACACAGCCAGAGCAGGAGGGTGAGGGCAGAAGCCACCTCTGGACAGGTTGGTCACAAACTCCATCCCCTGCAGGAGCCAACTCCACCTCACTTCTCCAAGGCTGTCAAGAACAGAGCTTTGAGAGAGAGAAAAAAAACAACCTTTGCTTCATCAGGTTTGCCTTTCAGCACAAGGATCCAGCCCTAAACTCCACCCTGATCCTTCAGGAGAGTCTCTGTTCCCATTCCCTGCCAACTGAACATCAAATGACTCCTCCACAGCCCCCTGGAATCTCTCAGGGGTGGGGGGCAGTGACTCCAGATTCCAGCTCCAAAGCTTCTGTTCCACCAGGAGCCACCAGCCCCTGCACAGCACTCCTTCCTTCTGCACTGAGGAAGATCCCCCCATGGATTAACCCACTTGAAAGAATTCTGCCAACAAAAAAGAAAAATTCACTCGGGGAGAGACAAAACGAACTCAGCTCAACAGTCCTGGGTTCTGCACCAGATACTGGCTGGACTGCTGCAGAGCAAACTTCTCATTTCATCCTGGCCTGACACAGCTCCCCTGGCACCCAGGACACCCTTCCCCACCTCGGGAAGGTGCTCAG